>NC_080671.1:357114798-357802503 GCF_030247195.1 Topomyia yanbarensis | reverse complement strand
GCGGACGACTGAGATTTTAAAATCCATCTTCTCCAGCAACCCCCCGGAAGTAATATTCCGATGCCAGACACCGTCGTTCCGGTGGTGAAGGCTGCAATAACCGGTAAACACTTCGTGATGCACAGCTTCCCGTTAACCACAATTTGCAAAGAATAGAAAAGCGGATTTGACATCCCCTTCTCATTGGTCATCAGCCACAAGATGGCCGGTCGCGGAAGAATTTCGTCATCTTGCTTTTCGTCTTCCACTTGCTACACCTTCCGGTCTTTGGTATATCTTTGATGAAACATTCCAATAGCAACAAGTTTTTCGGTATACTTATCACACTTTTGGCATAACCAATGTTATCAAAAATACAAAATAGTCTATATTTATGAAGATGATCTAGCCATTTGTAGACAAATGACGACCAGTAGGCACAGATAAATAGATATTTTGTCTGAAAATATTTATATAGAAGTTTGGAACAAGTTATTATTTCTATCTTTATTTTTTCAAAAGATCGAAATCTTTTTATTACTATATCTGAAAGTACAACTCCTTAAGAATATTTTTCCAATTTTTTATGGAGATCCGAGAAATAGTTTAAACGTTACAGCGCTTCTAAGCGCGCTACGTCTACCAAGAGCAGTGCTAACTTGAAATTTTAAACTCGATTATCTCGAATTGTCGTTTTTCCAAAAATGGTTTTCCCGTGATCACGATTGCCGAAAAACCACTCAATCGATTTTCTTCAACTTTTTTTTTCAATTGATCGTAATTTATTTTTCTCGTACCTTAACGAATTTTTTTATGCATAAATTTTTGTATTGTAGATGATAATTTTTAAATTCAATTTTTAGAGCTTAAAGCAGTGATTTTTGAGGAAAAACGGATTCGAATGCAGGAAAAAATTATTATATATTCAACTAATCGTTAAGGTGCGAGGAATGCTCATGTTCTAATGTAATTTTTTGAGTTTTGGGATTGTAGTTGATCTATTGGTCTACCATCGTGATCACCGCAAACGTCTTTAATAAAAAAGGTTTCGGGGAAAAGCCATAACTTCGCCAATCATCAGTATATTTTTATAAACTTATACTTGTTTATTTCCCTAAAAATGTACTACCAAAATACTATAAGTTTGATGCAATGAAATCATTACTTTATGCCTGTACGTTAAATCAAACATTCTTGATAATTTTCGTACAAAAAGGTATGTAACCCCTTAAATATGAACTGCAATTTTCTGCACGTCTTGAATCGAATGAGTAATTTTCCACATTAACTACACTGCCCATAAAAGCATAAGAGTCCCATATTGAAAAACAGCAAGCCGAGAAAAACACTGTTCAAGATTTACATTCCCATTTAGCCTTATGGATGGGACAACCATGTTTTGGTATTTTTTCGATATTTTCTAAACAAACCTGGTAATCGAATTTGTGCATTGTGATTCAGTAGTTATACAGAATACAATCCAACAGATCTCATTTTCGACAAAAAACCATATGGGACTCTTATGCTTTTATGGGCAGTACAATGCTTATTTGAATTTGTTTGTAGAAATGGTTCTTTCGGGTCGATTTCCATATTTAATTTCTTATTTTGTTGAAAGAAAAATAGTTATATCAAACAAATATATTGAAATCAAATAATGCACAATCAACTTGCCCCATGATTGAGCACTACAATCCATTCCTGGGCTATTTTATGTTTTCTCTATGTAAATTTGCCTAAAACGAAACCTGAAATTTTTTCAAGAGGATTCGGTTATTCACACAGTAAATCTTGTTGAAAATGCCACTGCAATAACTGTTTTTTACGAAAAAAAAGTAGGAAATTACTTTTGGAAAGGAAGCAATCCGAGCTGCTAACACAGATGAAACTAACGAATAAAAAGGCATGGCATGGAGGGTACATGTGTTGCTATTAGAATTGTCTGGTGGACGTCGATCAGAGTCCCAGTCTCTCATACTTCATGACTGAATACAACTATCTTATCGACTGATCTTTTGCATCTGGTTATGCAGTAAATTGTGTTAAATTTGAAGCTAATCTATTAGTTCAGAAACGCAAGAAAAAATCATTTCTAGTTAAGTTTTTTTGTTCAGTGTACTCACCTTGAGCAAGTGCAAAAAAAACAACTAGGCCCTTTGCGTTTCTAGATCAAAGATTTGTGTGTATGTGTTTGTTGTGATCGGAAAGCAAATGCAGAATGGTTTACTTTGCAAATCATGTGAATGCATCCATTTTAGGTTAAATAGATATCCTTCGGCGCTATGCGAAACGTAACATAATGTTTTAACCCACACTTTCATCGATATAGGGAAAATATGTACACCGTTGAGGTAACAATTGGATTCATAAGGTGATAATGGGAACACGCAATTGAAAATTAGAACCTCTTTTTATGGAATATTGAGTAGTTTATGTTAAATATGCGTTTTGTAGGTGCATGGCGCATAGGACATAAGCAATATATGCAGTGAGAAGTTATTGATTTCATGGCTTCAAGTGGATGTTATTTAAAATATGGTGCGAAGGCTTGCATAATATGGTTAAAATAGGCTCATCACCCTACGTAATTTTACCGAAGTAAAACTCGTATTTCGAAAAACGAACTTCTTGGACAATTGATTCTGAATCGCTATCTCATTCCCTCTCGAAACATTTGCATCAGATCATTACGCGCCAATACCCTCACTTGCGTTCAAATAGTTTTTCTGGTCGGGCGGTTGATAAGACAACGACAACGAGGTCCGTTCGGCGACCGAAACTCAACCACTTGCTCTAGTTTGTAAAATCGTGAGACAGATTGGGAAAGAGAAAAAACGTGCGTGCGCGAGCGGATAGTACGTTTTAGCCGCCTAGTGTTCATTCTTCCTCCTACTGAATGTAAGAAGTAAACACATATTTGCAACAGGGAACTTGGGTTACTGAATTTGGAAGTTATTTTGACTTTTGATACACGTGATCGCTACAGCTTGTCGCCAGCCTCGCAGTCTTCGAAGGGTCCGTCCTCTATCTGGTCGATCCACCGTCCTCACTGTGCGCCCCGTCTTCTTGTTCCTGTAGGGTCGCCCTCAAGAACCATCTTCACCGGGTCGTCGTCTGACATTCTCACGACGTGTACAACCCACCGCAAACGTCCTATTTTTGCGGTATGCGCGATGGATGGTTCTCATGGTTCATTCGCCTGCGCCACGTTCCTCTTCCATCAGCACGCCACCATAGATGGTACGCAACACCTTTCGTTCGAAAACTTCAGGGGCGCGTTGGTCCTCCACGAGCATAGTCCAGGTCTCGCGGTCGTAGAGGACCACCGATCTAATCAGCATCTTGTAGATAATCAACTTCGTGCGGCGGCTAATTTTGTTCGACCGGAGCGTCCTCCGGAGTCCAAAGTAGGCACGATTTCCCGCCAAGATCCGTCTCTGAATTTCTCTGCTGTTATCATTGTCATCGGTTACCAGTGAGTCCAAATACATGAATTCGTCGACCATCTCGATTTCGTCACCGTCAATCCGAACTCGGGATGGGAGGTTCACATTGTCGTCTCTAAAACCTCTTCCTGTCATGTATTTTGTCTTCAAAACGTTGATGGCAAGTCCAATCCTGCTGGCTTCAGCTTTCAGTCTTTGAGCATATATTTCATTCAAAATTCAATTGAGATACGAATAGTTTAAATATCGCACGTGGAATGTCTCTTTTGAAAATTTTCATCATCAAACATCCATATTACCCAGTTAAGCCAAATATTTTTCTGATATAGCCATGAATTTCCTTAATTATAGTGTAGATACAGGCTTTGAATACAACTGAATTAAATTTGAGTTGATGTAGCAGCAGACAAAAATAGTTTTGTTTTCTCAATCCTTCACAATTACATCGAACACATGAAATTGGATATGAATAAATATTTGGGGGGGGGGGCGTGTGAGGAATGGCAAATGATGGTTAATGCAGTGACCTTATTTTTATAGGTATATTATGCGATATATTGATTCCTTACATTCTTATCATAAATAATGTAAGTAGTAATTTTTGTGCCATAACCAGTATAACCTAAATCTTGCAAAAGAGCTAAATTTTCGCTAGAGTTTTGGGCTTCAAACATACAGTTGCTTTCGGTGACGTCACGAGTATAATTATATGAGAAATCTTTTATCTCACTACTAGGTGAATTACTTTTTGATCTGTGTATTGATATACCATCCAACATTTACCTCATGATTGAACGCAATGCCTAATCCAAGGAATAAATATTAGAACTCACTGTTTCTTTATCAACACATTATTTTGACTTTGAAGTGAACTTGTATATTGATTTTTGAGAAATAGTTCATTTATTATAGAGGTAATTCACAAAATGTTCCCAACATTGAATTCCTTGAATCACGTAGATGCGTTTTCATACCCCGATATTCAAAATCGGTTTAGTTTTGCCCCTAAAACACCAGTAAAGCAATACTCTGTATGAAACAATCTCATTTTTAGTTAGTGAAAATTGGTAAGCGAGGAATAAAAATACAAAATGTTTAATATCTCCGCCGCTCGTGCACGGATTTTGATAATCTATAGCTTGTTAGAAAGGTATTTTTACAAGCTTTCTTTTTATGTGCAGTTTGTGGGTATATTGTATTTTTTGAAAATTATTTGCAAAAAACCTGCTGTGTTTTGACAAAATGACCTATATCTCAGAAAGTAAACAACAACATATCGAAAATCAAAAATAATAGTATATACGCGAACGGAGGTCTTAGTGGAATGTACGTAATGTTTCAAAGATTTTCTTCCATTTAATTCCACTATGAAACATAGTGGAATTAAATGGAAGAAAATCTTTGAAACATTAAAAATAATAGTGTCAAATGGCAACGTTAGGCCTTTCATTTGAAACTAGTTTCATTAAGATCGGTTCAGCCATTACTGAGATAATTACATGACATTTTGTACATACATACATACATACACACACACATACAGACATTGTCTCGATTTGTCGAGCTGAGTCGATTGGTATATGAAACTCGGCCCTCCGGGCCTCGGAAAAAGTTGTCAAAGTTTGAGCGAATTCTATACATTTCTTTTGATGGAAATGTAAAAAGGTGACGAACATTTTGTCGCCATTCAATGTTGAATCACAATATAGAATAAATTCACTTCGTAAATATTCAATGCGCATATTTTTTCGATCGATTTACTTCTTTCTATAACACTAAGCAAATGTTTAAAAAAAACTTATGAGAAGGTTTTAACTTGTTCAAAAAATATATTAGTTGTAGAACAGAACATACGAAACAGTTTGTTATCGGCACAAAAATAACGTGCGAATTTTTACACACAAACAACATTTGTCAGTATGACCATATCTGGTTTCAATCAAAAGTTACATAGGGGTGCCGACAACCGACGAGTTCCGGCAACCGACCACTTACCCATAACACAAGAGCTTGTCCATTGCAGTTCTTTAACTCTGAAATTTATGTCGTAGATGCAGTTAAGTTGGGGGAATTCTTGACTCAAAACTTATTTGGACAGCTCACATCGATTTCAAGATCAAGAAAGCTTGCATTGTGTTCAGCCAATGCAGATGGGCTTTCGGTAAATCTTAGGGACTCAAATCCAAGTACATTCAGTGATCTACACAACAATTGTTAGACAGTTACTGGCTTACGGGTGCCTTGTTTGGTGGAAGAAGGCAGACAACATGACAATCCAATCAGAGTTAAACCATCTTCAGAAGATGGTCTTGATGGCGATGACTGATGTGTTTTCGACAACATAACACTATATATGTTTCTGAAAAAATAAGCACTTTCTTGTGCATACCGTCCTAAGGGGGGACAATGGTTTCAGCGTAAACAAACTTATTTTTTGCGGATTTTTTTTAAGAAATTTGGGTGATCTCTGAGCATGGCAACCATTGGCGTAGCTTGCAAACTTGCGTTCAAACAAAGACTTTTCTGCCGGATGTGAATCCGAAAATGTCAAAGAATTTGTTGCATTTTGCCAAGCACAATTGTAGTATTCTAGTCAGGGCACAGACTAAACATTGCAAACTGAACTATCACATGGCTACTATTCAGCGTGCTGAGTATTATTCGTGTGTTTTTTGTGAATCCGATTACGGAACATCAAATCATTTGATATGCAACTGCCCTGTAGTAATGAAATTGCGTACCCGGATTTTTGGTTCTCCATAAATAGATGAACCTGTGTACAAAAAGCTAAAACTTAAGGATAAGCTAATGATATTGTTTATAACCCAGAGGGGTAAATGCAATAAACTAACCCCAGTGTGGTGAATGGCAATATCTCTTCTGGGGTGTTGTTATTCAGTTATCCCAATATCCCCTCGGGGTTTTGATATATCCGCTCACGGTTTAAATAAATCCCCTCCGGGGGTTGGAAGTTTTATTGCTGCTATTGTAGCACCTGTTGATCGTTCAGCATTCCTTCCGGGGATGCAGAATACTCTGTTTTAATTATTCTGTGTCGTTATTTTCCTTACCCCTAACCTTACCACTTCCCCAATCCTTCCCATCAGGGAAATGATGAAAAGACGATTCATGGCAAGGCACAAATCTCCGGTTAAAATGGGGAACGTGCATTTGAGCCAGACGCTGCTGATTCCTGATTCTTAGTTACAAAGCTATTCGTATAAACTTTGTGGTGATATGCATAACGTTCGTCTATGTTGTTAATTTGGACAATTAACCTGAAAAAACTGCTAAGGTATCTTCTATAAGCACACAATTATCCATATCTTTAAAATTAAACATCACAATAAAAAACAAATCCAAAAACGAAGACACTAATTGTATTTTCACCCAAATTTGTCTACTTAGCGCGAAATGTAGCATAGTGCAGCTTGCATTGGCTTGCTAAGGCAAACCAAATGTTTCCATTTCACTATTTCTCATCAGCTTAAAATTAACTCCTTTTCTTGTTTAACATCACGCTTGCCTAAGGATTTTCACAGGACCACATTTAACGTCTCCGTTTGTGCAGATAGCGTCAATCCGGCGCTGGCTTAGTCCTGTCACTAAGTTAGTGTCGGTTTCTGATGAGACGAAATCGGAACGCAAATTCCATAACTAATTTACTATATCTACATACTACTCTTCGTCCTCTCAGGTACCGGTAATATTCAGTAACCAACCATAATCTTACTGTCTTTCGATGCTGAACAACACCACTGTAATTTGGGAAGTTACGACCTTCTCGGTCGGAAGCATCAAGTATTATAAATCTATGTGTGTTAAAAATATAACCAATACCGTTTTTCGTCACTCAAAAACTGTTGTTCATTACAATACATATTGTAAAGAATATTATGTATAACCGAAATACACCCATTGAAATCCGACAAACCGATTGCATATTGAACGAATCTGTTCGTTCGAAACATATTCCATCCACCTTCTGCACAAGTTTGCAACTAAACGGTGTTCAGCAAAAAAAAATAATCCCATCCGTAAACTTTGCTATTTTGCTATTGAAATGCTGAAATGCTCTATAGTTCGGTCGATTCCGTCCACCCGGTTGATTTCCATCCTCCCAATTCAGAGTCCCACTTGTGGAACGTATTACCTGAAATAAATAGCACAAATTGGATGAACAGAGAACATAATCAACATTCCGGTAGCTACACAAAACACAAACACACGCACACAGCATCCATACACAAAAGTTCTCATCGACTTTAGAGGTCCTGCTGGTTTGAATGCACCCGGTTTTCATATTCACAACCAGCCAAGCTCATCCACTATGCCTCTCGGAATACCCTCTTGGGAAACTGAAAAGGGGGAAATGGGTTTTGGGTGGCGCGGCGAAAGCTCGAATAAAACATGTTGCCGTGTCAGAATTTCGACTGCGATGATTGTAAATCGGAATTCAATATATACCTATTAATAGTTGATTCGGTGTTCGACATGACCTTTCAGCTACCATCACAATTTACCCCAATTTACTCATTCCAACAACGTGTGTGTTGTCGGCAACGGTGCGGGTTAATACAGTAGCAAAGCTATCACCTAAGCGTGAACCCCTCTTACGCTATTCCACTGTGTGGGGATGATGAATGCAAATGTTAAAATAATGCAGATGAAAAATGAGTCTGGAGAGTTGGTCCGACTGTGGGTTGAAAAGCCCGTATATGCTGGTATGGCAAATGGCATACTCACGTTTCGTGAGAAAGGCGAATGGTGGCGAAATATATTGATGTTTTATTTTCTGAAAACTATTAAGTTGTTATACAAGTTATTTAATGAACTTGCAATTTTTCGGAAATGCACTAATGCATTATTAAGTCGAACTTCTCAATTCGACTATTGCTGTATTAGACGGACCATTTATTATCACTTATCAATGTTGAATGCATAAATGTGTAGTTCAATACATTTCTGAGAAAATTCGATGCTTCAACATTAACTGTTCCGGATTATTACACAAACACCAACGTTTACTGGGCTGAACTATAATTCTCTTGGTTCGAATGTAAAGGACAGGCTCTTTGTGAACAACGAAGTATCACGTGTCGCAATCAAATAAATGCATTGCAAATAGAATGACAATTGGATAACTTATTTTCAATCTATCGTGATTTCTATGGATTTTTGCTCCTGCGTGACAACACAACGGACGTTATGAAATGCACAAGTCGTAACTCAAGTTGTTCGATCTGAAAATGATCAGCAGATGGGCCTACGGCTAACAGCTTATTAGTTGGGTAATCGTCTTGTTAGATGTCATTGCTACGTCCCCATTTCGACATTATGTCATGGTTTGCGTTCGAAACAACTCAGTTGGGCACTCGGCAGTGCGGAAAGCTCCAAGGTATACCAGCGCTTATTAAACCGGACTAATTTTTTTTGATAAGCTTCCTTAGTCCAAACTCGTTAGTATAAACAATAAACAGTAATTTACTCCAGCTGATTCTGTCATTTGCATGTCTCATTTTCGTCTGCAACATACAGTAATCCCATTTTCCAACTGGAATAACAAGTCAAAGGCACAGACAGAGAATCACTTTGATAGTTTTGTTCTGTATTCCTTTGCAATTTATCATGTATAAATTATTGATAAATCAAGTTGACCAAGTTCAGAATAGAAATAACCTTGTCATTTTACATCTTTCGGGAAAGTCTGCTAATTCAAAACATTTGTTGAATAATTTTACTTAGTATCTCAAGGTAATTTCAGGAAGGTTTTCAAGAAAAATGTTGAAAATTCCATCATAACCTGGAGTTCTCTTATTTTCTAAATTTTATGATGAATCAGATCTCGTCATAGTTTGTTTCAGCAAGTTCGTCTAGAGACAATACATGATTTGAAACGTTTTCATATTTTTGTAAGACTGTATTTTCAATAGGACTCACAACGTTGAGATTAAAATTATGGGCGCACTCACACTGCTGAGCAAAATTTCGAGTTTTTTTTTGTAACCGTTTGTAAGAAGTATGTGGCTGGAATTGGTTTTTTGAGGTTTATTAAGAAGTTTGAAACTGCTTCACGAGAAAGTGAGAAAGTTGCTGGAAGATGATCAAAATCAATATCAGCATGTGTAATGAATTCGTTACAAATGTGACTTTGATCTGTCAAAACCAAATCAATTGTTGATGGATTCTTTGCAGACGAATAGCACGTAGATCCATTAAAAAACAAAACTGAATAGAACAACATTTGGAAAGTGATTTACTGTTAGAATTACTTCAAGCATTATTCCAGAATCGCTGAATATAAAGAATTTTCAACGAATTTTTGTAAGCTTGTTCCAAGAATTATTATGCTCGCCAATGCGTTGAAAAGCCAAAAATGCGATGTTTGATTCTGTAGTTAACTACTTTTGCGGTTCCTTCGCCTAATCCAACAATCGATTAAATCGATGAACAAAAAAATTTGGATTACTTTTCAATTTAATATTAGGTATAACTGTTCCGGTCACAACGCACAGTGGGACGAGTCCGGAGTTAAGTTCAGATATAAAGGTCACGCGGTATGTTCAGCAATATTTTTATTTTGTTGGCTTATGTGTCGGAGACAATTTGGCAGGAATTTAGGCTATTTGGATGAAAAACGAATTTTTCACAGCTATTAGAAGGGCGTAACTCCAGGGTTTTGGCTTAATTTGCTCACAGGGATTTTATCCGCTTATTTCAGTTTTCTGAAGAATCAGTTGTTCGTATGGCATAGGTTGCTTCAGCAAAATTATTTGTTTGATAAAATTACATCGTAAAATTACCATAAATGAGTTACTAGGTTGTTTATTCATTGGGTAAATAGTTGTTTGTCGTGATAATTAACAAAGTACGAACTTCCAATGCCATAACAACTACGACGCCCGCGAATACCCGCTATCGCTCTATACTCATTCGAAAGCTTTTAATTTGCTCTTTCATATGAGCCCACGGTAATTTCGCGAAAACTTGCGATAAGCAATTAAAATAAAAAAAACTGCACATAGAGACGCGTGGTAATTATTGATATCAAATTTAAATAATTATTTTAAAGCTAAAATAATGGCATGAAGACATGCACAGCTTGCAAATAAAATTGAGAGGATGATTCACGAAGTTTATACAAGTGCACAAATGAGGAGAGACGAGTGGAAATAGTAGTTACTTATATCTCGCTAGTATCCATTCTATGAAGCAGAAAATATTGGAATCATCATCAGAATCGGACGGAGATTAAAATAAAATATGCTTAAATTTTTATTATCAGGAGTTTTTTCGGCTAATCAGTCATAAATTAGACAGCGAAAACAACAATATTGCTTTTACTTCCAACGTTTCAATGGATTTATTCCACCTTTATCAAGGATTCTAAAAATGTATAGCTCTTGGTAGTCACTGAAGTACATAAATAATTTTACTTACAAAAACTTTGTGTTTTCTTGTAAAGTGTAATGTTGTGGTAAAACATGAACTGTCCTAATGTATACGCGTCATCTAATAGCTATTTTGGTCAAGAATTGAAAAAAAAATTATATTCTGTGTTTAATTTGCTAAGATATATCTACTCACTGCTATTGTTCGCATATTCATGCACCTACTGTATTTTTTGAAATTTTTCTGCGTTTGAAACGATTCTGTTTCGCGGGTAGAGAACGAGGGAAAAAGCGCTATATTCGATCTGGTAACTGTACTGAACTTGACGGTTGTTGAGTGTTTGCTATAATCGTGCGTATGGTAGTATCGGTAGTGTAAGTGTTGTCAGTTTTATAGTTTCTATTATGTAGTGTTTGTAGAATTCCTGCATATATACAACTAAGTCCGTCGGTATCTGTGCGTTTGTTTACAGTTTTTTGCTGGTTGATGATATGACACATTTCCAATATAGGAAGAGCTGTCGTTCGGTTATGTTGATCGAGTATCTTCACCTTGTTTACATCGAAGTTATGATGATGTGTAATGCTGTGTTCGAGGAGAGCTGTTTTTTGTTTTAGTTCCACTATCTGGATGTCTTCACTTATGACCGCCCCGTCGTACTGCCTCTCAAAGTTCATTGGACAAATTCTCAAAAGCTCCATATCAACAACATACAACATAAAGGACTCATTCACATTCTGCGAATACATAAATACAATAACTCTTCCACCGGATTATATTTTAGTGTCTTTCGACGTTGTATCACTATTTACATGTAAACCTAAATCATTGATAACACACAATATCATATACAACTGGAACAATATCAAACAACACACGAATATCAACCTTGACCTCCTATTGGAAATTGTCGAATTTTGCATAGATTCCAGTTACTTCAAATTCGACGACAAATACTACCGACAATTCTTTGGAACAGCTATGGGAAACCCTCTATCACCCGTTCTAGCCGACCTCGTTCTAGAAGGACTATTAGACACAACCATTACAAAACTAAGTTTCAAACCACCAATTCTCAAAAAATATGTAGACGATTTCATAATGGCTATACCTCTCAACAAACTCAAACAAGTGCACGATATCCTCAATAACTATGACAAACATATACAGTTCACCTATGAATTGGAAGAAAATCGCAGATTACCATATCTCGACATGGTACTAGTACGCACGGAAAACCAAGAGATACGTACTGAGTGGTATTCCAAACCCAGAGCAAGTGGACGTTTTCTTAACTTCCACTCATACCATTCATACCAGCAAAAAATCAACGTGGTAAAAAACTTTATCAGCAGAGTGGAAAAACTATCTACCAATCTCAACAGACCGGAGCAAATCCAAATCATGGACAAATATTTAAAACAAAACGACTACCCAAAGTCGCTGCGAAACAGATTGATTAACAATAACAAAACACGCGCAATACCTACCACACAACTTTCCAATCCTGATGAAAACCTGAAACATACTTACCGGTCACTTCCAAACATACCGTCATTGACGCATAAAATAGCAAAAACCCTAAAAAGAGACTACCCGGATGTCTCACTAGCTTTTCGCAACATCAAAACAGTAGCAAATCTTTTCAGCAAGGTCAAAGATAGCATACCGCAGGATAATTTGAGCAATGTGATATACAGCATACCATGCCAAAACTGCCCATCATCATATGTGGGCATGACTTCTAACATGCTTAAAACAAGGATAGCTGCACACCGCTCAAACATAAAAAAGCTCAACTTACTCAGGGAAGCAGGACACACCAGTGAAGACATCCAGATAGTGGAACTAAAACAACAAACAGCTCTCCTCGAACACAGCATTACACATCATCATAACTTCGATGTAAACAAGGTGAAGATACTCGATCAACATAACCGAACGACAGCTCTTCCTATATTGGAAATGTGTCATATCATCAACCAGCAAAAAACTGTAAACAAACGCACAGATACCGACGGACTTAGTTGTATATATGCAGGAATTCTACAAACACTACATAATAGAAACTATAAAACTGACAACACTTACACTACCGATACTACCATACGCACGATTATAGCAAACACTCAATGATTAGAGTAGCACAAATTAAGCATCAGCATAAACATACAGATACTATGAATCTATCCCGCCTTGTACAGGAAGGGAAAGCTTCCATAGCTTTGATTCAACAGCCATATTACGATAAAAGTAACTTTTATGTGGAAAGCTACATAACCCCGTCTTCGTAGCTTTCAACAAAAATGGCATGATAAATTCTGCGTGAAATGCCTCATGCATGTATACTTGCGAATAGTGCTGTCGACGCATGTCTTATATCCGACCTCACGACTCGCGATATTTGTCGTGTCACGGTCAATATGACCGTTGAAAAAAAAAAAGAAATACGTCTTCTGATGATTTCAAAAGGGTTTTATCATACTGTAGCAGATATTGGTTACCCCTCATAATCGGTAAATTATGCCTACCACATAATTTGGGGCAGCTCAGATATCAATTTGAGAGGCATCGAATTGATGGAATACTTAAGAAGTTCAAATCTGCACATACTCAATGTAGGAAATGTCCAACATTTGCACTAGCTGGCAGAGAAGAGGTGTTACATGTAACTCTCTGCTCTGACAATATTACGTATGAGTTGGCAAACTGACTCGTACCAAACGAGCTTGAACTGTCCCTATCTAATCATAAATACATCGTCTTTGATCACTTAAACGTCTCGCTATATATCATCACATATCGCGACTAGGTTTCATGGGAATGTTTCGACGATTGAATCTGGTTGAGGTCGTGTATAAAACAATCACACTCATAGTAGCAACATACAATGAGGCTTATCCGCTTCGAGTAATGCGTGCTTCTAGAGGAACTTCTTGGTGAAATACCGAACTTGTTCGACTCAAAAAGTTATGTAGAAGTGCTTGGGATCGCAGACACAGGGGCGGGTTGGAGGTATTTATGTTGGTTCGTAAAGCATACAGAAATACCCTTCGATCCTCGGAGCGAAATGGTCGGAAAAACCTCTGCACAAAAGTCTCAACGAGACTAGTAGATTAAATAAGTTACTTTCGAAATCGAAAGATCTTCCGTACGTTCAACTACCAATTTCTTTTTCGCAACTAGCAACTAGGTGAAATTAAAAAAAGGATTGTTGTTTCATTGCAGTTTAAATTTGATAATTGAAATTTATATTTCATTCTTATTAGAGATGTCGGATTGCTATATCACACAGCTGGATATAAACTGGTGCGATTGCAAGTAAATATTTATTAATTATTTATTGATACGTGCAGCTTTATATCTATTCTGTAACAAAATTGAATGGAATAAAGAACATAAATTCATAAGCCCACGTAGTGCTCCCCTATACATCATGTAGCTTCACAAATGAACTTAGTTCTATCGTACAAGTGTTTGCCTATATGCTCTTCACAATTGCCAAGTCGAATCGAAACTCTCAAATATCAGAACTAAAACAACAATTCACTTACCTGCATGCTCAACTTATCAATTTCGCTAAGAACCCATCCAACCGAACCATCGCCCGAGCAGACCAGTATCCGGAATGGATCAAAGTGGCGGAACAGCCGAAGACCCAACCCCGGACCGGATGATATGAGATCAAACACCTGGGCCGGATTCAGCAACTGTTTGAAGCGTCGCAGAAATTTGACGCCCTGATTGTCACCGGATTTGGAGTTCACAAACACTAGCAGCGGGGAAAAACTACCATGCGGTTTACACACGTCCCAAGCATCGTCGATTCCTATCGAATGAAGCGAAATCGGCGGAACAACCGACACACGTGCTGGTCCGAGTGGGCAGGCCACCTGAGCCTGAGGTCTACAGGCGGTATGAACGGTTGAACGGCACCAAAGGCAGCGCCAATCCTGCAGCCGCATCACCGAGCCACACGTTTTGTCACAGACGATACACTTGGCGGAAACTGGCAGATTGCCTTCCATCCATTGATGTGGCATAACGATGTTCTGAAAAGAGATAAAATGTAATTCAATTATTTCTCATCATCCGAAAATCATCCGCCATTCTCACCCCATCGTTATCCTCGATGATGTCCTTCCCCACCGATGCCAGCGTAGTCCACTTACAGTTGGATATTGCTTTGGCGGCACACCGCTTATGCACCTTGCACTTGCACACTTCACACGACAGTCCATGGGAGGTAACACCGGACAGGGCTTCACGGCAAACATTGCAATAGGTCGGCCGGGCATGGGACGTTGCATACCTGTGGAGAGGAAACATGTAAGCTGAGACCGCTCAGAGTAATCCTTTTTGATCTATGCAGCCTACCAGTGATGGTAGCCCGACAGGAAGTCATGCTGATCGGGTGGCCCCGGCTCGAAAAAATCCCTCGATGAGGCAGCTTTCATGGCTTGCAGCCACTCTTCCATTTCTCGACGATTTTCAGCGCACAGCACTAACGAACGGGTGGGAGTGATTAGCTGGGAAATTAGGAGAAAAGGGATGATATTTTTAGTATGCGAAATTAATCTAGACAAAAGGTTGTTCTGAAATGTTCTCTAGAAATCTTTTGTTCAGTTTCATCTGATGGTAAAACGGACACGTTATAATATTCCAGTCCCTAACTTTTCCCTATTAAAAGCGGTACATAACCTTTTCAAATCAAACCATTATGACGCAGGAATGAAAAGTTTCAACAGGAAAAAAGAGTTAGAAAAATCCTTCCTCAGAAAACGGAATTCTTTGAACTTTTAATCTACCTGTCCGTATAGGTATGATAAGGGACCATTCATAAATTACGTAACGCAAAAATTGCCCAAAATTGACTCCCCCCTCCCCCCATGTAACAAATTGTCACAAATTTCTTCATCCCCCCCTCCCCTGTTACGTAACAAATTCCTAGAAAAAAAAAATTTTTTCTTCGGTGAAAACATGTTACGTAACGATCTAGCTAACTCCCCCTCCCCCCTATGTCACAACATGTCACAACTTGTTGTACCCCCTCCCCCCCTAAAAGCGTTACGTAATTTATGAATGGTCCCTAAGAAGAAATCTTCTGTCGGTATCTGGTGGGAAGCCGTTCAACGGGATGCTCCTTGTTGAAACGGGTGTATGCTTGAACGAGTTTTAATTTGCGCTTAATTTTTGCAAAACCTTAGGTAAAATGTTTCGGTGAATCCGCAGACTTTTCTCAAAAGTGCTTCATTTCTTGTAATTATTTTGTGTAAGTTGAGTATTTTGAACAATATTTGTTGGTTATTGGATAATTTTTACATAATAAGTTTGGCTCAGAGAATGAGAAAGGCTAAGTTTCAATTAGAGCTTCATTGTTACTATTTCAGATCAGGTATACGCTTGCGAATTTTTATCATAAATTACAGGCACCGTGAAGCCAGCGTGGTTCATTTTCAATTTTTTCCCAACAGGTTAAATAAGGCATGATGATGTGCTCTTTGCGGTTGCAAATAAGCTTGGCTTTCAACCGCGGAAACGGATGTGTTGTGCTAAGTATAACTTCGATGCGTTCCAGCTCACCTCTGTTCTTGTTGCTTATCGCAATCTCGATTCTGATGAACACTCGCATTTCCTTCGGTGATTGCCATCAGCCGAACCTCACTTGGGAGCAATGTGACAGAGGACTCGTATTTGTTGACGCGAGTGAATGAACATTCTCACATTCAAGAAACACTCTACTTGGTGGAATGTCACTGCATGACATGGTGCAAATGAACGCAGCAAATAGCACTATAGAAAAAAAAAAACATACTTGACTTGCTGTTTGTATCTGGGATGACTGAAATTTATCTCCACATAGAGGAAACAACTGATTCCCTCATCACTGACATCTTATTGTATGCTCCTCTGCAAATCATGTAAAGATGAGCTTCACCCGTGAAGTACGTCGAATGATCAGATGACAGAAAACTCGACTCAAAAGCTGTCTACGAGGCACTGAATCTAGGTCTAGTTAAAAGGGATAGTTGTGTCCTTGAATGCTTTAGTAAACTCATGTCTGAAACCGCACAATTCCGAGAGCTTTTTATTCCAGACTTTCTTTTTTTGAATAGCACAGACAAAAAGTTCTTTCGTTTTAATATTAATAATACGTCCAAAAACTTTATTTCTAATTTATTGAGTTTCATTCTAAATTCTTCAATATACTTTTCAAATGTTGCAGTTATTTTGCTTTTGTTGTTTACAATGTATTGACTGTTGACTGAATTTAAGAAAAGAATTAAGGGGGACCTCTACTCTCGAGGCCCGAAATTAAGCTGATAGTGCTTTTTCGTATCAAGAAAGGCTATGCAATCACTCTGAAAACAGGCTTCTTAACCGAGATCCACAGGGCTCGACTCAATTCGTCGAGCTCGGAAAATGTCTGCGTGTATGTGTGCCGATTGGACAAAGATATACTCAAATGAAAGCAGTAGCTTGTCATTAAATTTCATTTGGATCGGAGCTTTGGTTCCGAAGGTACGGGTTGAATAGCGTGATCACACATCAAAATCCCCGTTATTACCGGTATTATCATGCTATCAAAACGATGCTAAAATAATTGAAATATTAATTGCTAAATTACCATCGTGCGGGGCTACTTTGGATATGTGGCGCTACTTTGCACACTTTAGTTTTTCAATATTTAGTCACAGACGCGCGTTTATTAGTTTTATCATACTTTTGACATTTGTAGAGCCATGTATTTTAGCCATGTTGCATATGTTTTTTGTCATTTTTCTTAACACTATTTACGACAACAAACAAAACACTTCAAGGATCTATAAAAGTGATTAGAAGCTCGTAAAATGAGATTGCTCAGCAAAACAAAAAATCTTAAGTATACTGAGGCCACATATTGATTTTCGGAAAGAAGAAAAAATGATGAAAAATGGCGTTTTCCGTTTATTTATAGTACGTCAGGATCAGTTTTTATGAGCAGCTGAAGATTTTGGTGTCTTTAAAAAAGTTGTTTTTAACCCATTCATGTCCATGTTGTTTGTGGACAACAACGTTTGTAAACAGCTATAACTTTTGATTGAGGCAAGATTTGCTCGCAAAAAGAAGTAAGGCTACTAAATGTGACTATTGTCTTTCATTTGAGCATTAACAGTGACAAGGATCAGCTCTTGAACTCAAGTTATTGCAATTAGTCTGATTGGATTCTGCTGGAGCAGTGCTGCCAGGGACAGTTTACGTTGACGACGGAAATTCAATTTTTCATATATCTTCGTAATGATGCAATATTTTTGTAAACTGATAAAACATCAATTTAGTCTGTCTTTGGCTACGTTTTCCATGCAATTGGACTATTGTAAACATTCTAGGAGAATTGTATTGGGCATTGGAAGGTAAAAATTAAGCAACTTCTAGCACTGCAAGGGAAGCACCTATCTTTATGAAATAAGACTTTTTGTGTTTCTTGATCTTACCGTTTTCAAGGAAAAATAATTTTGAAACCCAACATGCACTAGAAAAAGTTGGTCATGAAAGGGTTAATATCATTATCAACAACTTTACGAAGATACCAAGTTTCCAAATCATGGTTTGAGTTTATTCTTCGTAATTATTGCCATTAATTACCAAAACTGTTGTTTTCAAGAGATGCTCTGTAGTATATTGTAAAATTTCTTTGAAGACATGGAACCGTTGCAAAATAATGTGATCTTGACCGTGAAAAAACTGGTTTTGAACCTTTATTTCAGAATTCTTGACATAAAAAGTGCATAACTTGAAAACTTGGTGCAAATTACGCCATCAATATAGCACTCAAATGTACGTCAAAAATAGCCCCTTATTTCACTTTCTTTTTTTGTGAAATTTTCAATTTTTATTTTTATAATTGATAATACAAAAAATCTTTAAATGCTCTTAAAAACCTATTCTGACATATTAGAGATAAACGGATATCGCCATTTTTCATCATTTTCCTTTTTAATCTCTACGAAAAACAATATGCAGTCTCGACCCACTCAATTTTTTTTGACAAGTGGTATTGTAAATGTTAAATTAAAATGAATCCCACATTTTTGAAAATGCGATAAATGGGTGATTTTTTATTGTTGAAAAAGCCTCTTATATCAGTTTGAATTGATGATATTTCAATAAAAGTTAATAAAACTAATTAATTTTTATTTTATATCGAATTCAAGAAGTGTGCAAGTAGTAGCCCCCAGCTAGTCCACATAAAATATTTTTAAACGCTATATGAACAACTTTTTTATGAGTGAACCAATTCTGCTCATATTTGGCATATAAAATACATACATGATGACGATAAATCTGTGCTGATATGATACAAATCCATCAATTATTAAAGGAGTTATAATTCGTCAAAAATTGATGAAAAGTGCGCAAAGAAGCCCCGCACGACGGCATTAAGATTTGTAATTTTGGCTCACTGAAGATCAATTGTACGTTTTTTACAACTTTTGTCACCTACGATGTAACCAGAACCCAGTAAAGTTCATCCGGAAATGAACAGGAATTCTGGCTGGTTCCAGTTCGTACTCCGGTTCCAGTGACACAACCGATTCTAGTTAGAATCGGTTGTGTCACTGGAGCCGGAATACGAACTGGAACCAGCCAGAATTACAGTTCATTTCCGGTTGAACTTTACTGGGAAGCTTAAGGATGTTCCAAAGTCGTTAAATTAAATACACATCTATTTCTTCAGAACAACTCACTTGATTTTCACAAATTTAGCCTCATATAAAAGGTTTGGTATTCATACTACCTGCTGTCGAGCTTAATTTAGATCGAAGTCGTGGTTCCGGAGTTATTAATTGCAGAGTGCGATTCCACATAAAAATTTCCTGAACCTTTTGGCCTTTCTCATATAGAAATGTTATGCAATCGCTCGGAACTTCGACATTTTATCTCAAGAACGTTGAACTGGGGTACAAATTTACCCCACTACATCTTTGGGGCCGTGTGAAAACGAAAAATCGGCATTTATCGACCTGGGACAAGCCAATTTATGTATCATTGATTCAATAATTAAACTACACAGCTGTTTTCGCAATTAAAAAAAGACAAAAAATATATATTATACATTTCATTTGTTTGCATTTGTTGCCGCGCCAAACGAGATTGTTATTCATTGCCAGCCTTGTATAAGAAATGCATCGCTGCATCGCGTAGGGAAGGTTGATGTTGATCGTAAAATCCCAAAAATGGAATGAAAAGAACACAGAAAAAGGGATCACTCTGTCTATTTACCAACCTCCCGCTCCTAATTTATATAAGCGTACCATACGCAGTCCCATTAGCTAGCTTTAGTTTTCCTTCTCACTTGCTCTGTGGAGGAAGCAATAAAATCGTAGAAAGCGTTACAAATGTAACCGCATACTTTGTGAGCCCTTGCGGGACTGGACTAGGATTGAATAGCAAGAATCTGTATTGTAGTTAAATACGTCAGTTCTTAAGAGGCAGGGCCAAATATAAAAGTAAATAAATAGGAAATTCGCCCTTCTAAGACCACAGGAAATTTAAGTCGTAAAATAGGAGAATAGGGAAAAACGTTTGGATTAAAAGGGATAAATTTTCTCGTGGCAATATATGAATCGCGCGGGCAACATGTAGTTTTAAGATAACGTTTCTCAATATTTTTTGAATAAATTAAGTTGCAAGTTCCAAAGTTTAAACAGTGTTCCTAACCAATAAAAGAAAACTCCCTTAAGTGAAAAATAGGAAACAACAACGGCAGTAGGAGGAGCCATTCGAGGATCAACGCAACTGGTAAGAAATAAGATCGTCAAAGGAGCCACGAACTGGCTCAGGTACATCCTTCTTTCCGGTCGTTTCAGCATTCTTACCTGCGAAAATCGCGATCGACCGCGTGTGGTGCGTTTGTACCCCAGTGCAACGTTCTAAGGTAAAAAAGTAAGTGTAACGATCTAGGGTTACCTGAGGTCCGGAGAGCCGAGTCTCTTCTACCTGTCGACTCAGTTCGTCGAGATCGGTAAATGTTTGTTTATATAGTAAAGCTTTTCTAAGTACCTAACACAATGGATCTAAATACTGGTCGCAGTGGTTCGCCTCCTACAAAAAAGGGCATATTTTTACTCTATTAGGGAGGTTGTCTAACTAAATCAGTAATTACTCGACCTACAATCGATACGATGTGTCCAAATTGACATCAACAGCTTTGCTTTGTTGTTAAGAACCAAGATAATAACTCAAATGCCTTGAAAACGGACAAAAGCTCGTATTTGAGCGCAAAGAAAACTCGAATTGAGTGCCCCTATTATTACTCTAACATTTGACTCAATGCGTTGAACAAATATCGCAGACGCTGCTCTAACCAACGGCTTCAAATGGGTAGGGTGATCATAGAAATAGGTTCCTTATCCTATTATAGAACAGGTTCATTATCCTATTACGTCGCCATTTAGCTGTCGTCTTAAGGAACCGTTTATCTGCTGATTTCATGAGCCACTTAGCTCCTGTTTCCGTGAGTTATTCAGTCTCCAGCGTTATTACGATCTACTCCGATACTTACCCTATTCCGATTGAGAGTTTCCCGATGGAGGAATATCTCCCGACCCCGATACCCGCTTTCTTAAGCTATTTTGCTCCCAACTTTTTCGAGATCTACTCGGATATTGTCCGGCGGTGAAATTACCCTATTCCAACTGAGAGTTTTCCGGCGGCGGAATTTCTCTCGATACCGATGTTTCATCGGTAGGTGTCGAGGTCGGTCCGGCGTTTCAAGTGGTAGCGTCCGGTTTACTGGCGCCCCGTTCACTTGAACCAGGTGCTGAATTTTGCCCGAACCCGACTTATTGTTTCACAGCGGCTTTCTAATCGGTGACGCTACTTTGTTGGTCCCTTCGCAACTTCTTCTGCATCTCGTCACTACCTTGTTAACCGCATGCTAAATATGCCCATCATGGCTCACAATATTATCAACTATCCCACCAGATATACCCCTTCGAAATTACTCGAACCTTGGGCATTTGAAGATCATCTGTTCCGGCGTCTCTTGTACGTTCACACACTCCGGAAAAAGAGGTGACGAAGCATGTCCAAATCGATGCAGGTACTTCCGGAAACATCCGTGCCCGGACAATAACTGCGTCTGATGGAAGCTCACCTCGCCATGTTCTCTTTTCCCTGCGTTGTCCCACTCTTGCTGCCACTTAGCAAACGAGTCTACTCAGACCAGTCCCCTTGCATTTCGTGCATTACTCCGTTGGTAGCATTCCACGCCCTCAGCAAAGAGTGATGGAGATGGGAACCATCCCGGCAATTATACATACGCCCTCAGCAAAGAGTGATGGAGATGGGAACCACCCCAGCGATTATACATACCGCCTCCGACGATATCGTTCTGTACGCACTCGCGATACGAACAGCCATTAGCACAGTCCGGTACGCCATACTTCAGTATTGAGGATGAGACACCCGCCAGGAGACGTCTCATGCTGCCTCTTGCTCCTCCGTGATTCGGTGTGATCCTTACCAATGCGTTAGTTGTCCTCGCAGCCTTCACACATACATAGTCGACATGGCTGTTGTAATTTAACCCATCGTCGACCATCACACCCAGGTGCTTCAGCGCACGCATCGATGGGATGGATTGTCTCCCGACTCTGATCTCGACGCGCTGGTTTTTTTTACAGTTGCTGTCCAGCACTACCTCGGTCTTGTGGAGAGCCAGCTGCAACTTGACGTCAGCTTTCCAGCTTTACACGATGCCTATTGTCTCTGTCGTCAACATCTCCACCTCCTCAAGGGTCTCACCCGTTATCGTCAGGACAACATCATCTGCAAAGCAGACGATTTCAACACCCCTGGGCAGTTCCAGTAATAACACTCCGTTGTACATTATATTCCACAGCGTTGGACCAAGTATGAAGACCTGAAGTACTCCCGCCGTGACCCTAATCGACCTCTGCCCCATGTTCGGTTCGTAGACCAGTACTCGGTTCTGGAAGTAACTTTTCTGAACCTTACATAGATAGTCCGGAACCTGCATTCTGTGCAGTGCTACGGCGATAGCCCTCCAGCTAGCATTGTTGAACGCGTTCTTCACGTCTATCGTTACCACGGCGCAGTATCGATTACCCCTTCTCTTTTGCTTCAATGCTTTCTCTCCGCTCGCGATGACTGTGCGGATGGCGTCCACCGTCGATATCCCTTTCCGGAGCCCGAGCTGTCTCTGCGATATTCCATTCTCACTTTCAGCGTAGATCGTCAACCTGTTGAAGATGACCATTTCCAAAAGAAGTATCAAGAGTAGCAGGCATATAGGCCGATACGATGCTGGATCTCCTGGTGATTGCCCTGGTTTTGGCAGCAACACCAGCTTCTGGATCTTCCATCTATCCGGGAAATAGCCATCGTCCAGGCTTTTCTGTAGGATTATCCTGAACATGTCCGGAAACGCCAGGATCGCAGTCTTCAGTGCTACGTTGGGGATACCATCCGGTCCGGGAGCTTTCTTCGCTTTCAGCCCTTTTGCCACAATAAGGAGCTCGTTATTGGAAACTCGATTGTCACCAGCATTTCCACCATATGCATCAACTTACGGTGTATGCGACCATGCGGTTGGGTCGTGCTTCAGGAAAAGGCCCTCCACGATAATTTTCAGTTTGTCGGCGCACATTTCGACTGGCGTCATTGGACCCTTGGTTCTGGCCATAACGACTCGGTAAGCATTGCGTCTACTATGGTAAGGTTAGCGTCTATTTCTCTACACAGCTTCTTGTAGCAGGTGGACTTGCTTAGCACTATCTGGCAGGAGCAGATCCAAAAAAAATTCGGAGGGGGTCCAAAATTTCGACTTTGAAATGTTCATTGTACAATACGTAATATGTAATACCCTCATTCAGTTAAAATCAGTTTTGGTAATCGAATCTGGTCAGAAATTATTTTGAACTTAGAATGAACTTAAAATAGAAACTATTTTAGAATTTCTCAAGAAGTTAAAAATGTTCGGGGGGGAGGGTCTGGAGCCCCAAGACACTCCCCCTGGATCCGCCACTGCTATCTGGTTTTTGTTACATCACATGCTCTCGCTACTGTTTCCGACAGCTCATCGGCACTCGGAATTGGAGTGACACTGGCAGCACGAAGTGGTTCCACAAAAAGGTCCTTGTCGAAGTCCTTTATTTTCCACTTCCGGTCGCCACTCCTTACTCTCGGTGTTACCGTGAAATTTCGCCAACCAATTGTGTGGTGGATCGCTTGGTTGTCACTATGTGTGTACTGCTCACTAACTCGCCAGTTCATGTAATCCATCAGCATAGGGCTGCAGAATGTTATGTCGATGATGGATTCACGACCTTCGTTACACAGTCTCACATCCAGCTTCGCCAAGGGTTCCAACAAGATGTAACCTCTTACGTTGGTCAGCCTGCTACTCCACTCCACGGCCCAAGCATTAAAGTTTCTTGCTATAACAACCGGCGTTCGTCCGACTAACGAGTCGGTTAGTGCGTCGAGTATCCTATTGTTCTGCTCTGGTGTCCATTTCGGGGGAGCATAGCATACAGATAAATACGCGGTTGATCCTAGCGATCACGAAGCCTTCGAGGGTGTTATCAACCACCTCTTGGACAGGGAAAGCGCCAATTACCTGTATTGCAGCCATCGCTGCACTATCCACCACCCAGTTACCGTTACCGGGAGGAACATGATATGGCTTTGCAATAATTGCAAGGTCGCACTTCAGTTGATGTGCAATGTCGCAATGATGATCGCTGGGTTATCTTCATCATCATCGGCCTGCCTTCGCCTTTATATAAGCAGGGCATTTGAAGCTACCCGTCATGTGGTCGTTACCGTCCTCCGGTTTACAGATCATGCACCTTGGTTGCTTTCGTGCGGTCTCCTGCAACGTTCCCCTTTTTCTCCGCATTTTCTACACAGTGCAGACCTGTCCGGGGCCTAGCAGTTCCTCACCTGATCATTGCTGAAGCATTGCTCCATCTGCTTGATAACTCACGGAACGACTCTCAGTGAGCACACCGACCATCCGACTTTTATCTTGCCGGTCTCCGCCAGCTTGTTGGCAACGACCACCGGTAGTCGAATCGCCGCAGTTTGAGTGCCTCCACTACTTCCAAATCCGGATAGTCGTCGGTACATCTAGTTTGCACTGCTCGATTAGTGCACCCTTCAGTTTTTCTACGGTCGCTATCTCGTCTAGACCCTTGCACTCGACTACGGCTCCCTGGGATAGGGCTCTCACATTCACTTCGCTGCTCAAGGATTTAGCAACAAGCTCGCGGCAGGTCGAGCTCTTGACGGAAGGATCCTTCTTCAGCTCTAAGATCATCTCGCCCTCCCCTCCGTTTCGCCTGGTGGCTACCCACGATGCGTCAACGGTCTTTCCCAACGTTCCTCTGGTCGCTAGAGCCTTCCAGCTCGCTCTTCTGCTTTTACGGGTCCTCTTGCTCCCCCGGCGTGTCCCTCACTCTTTTTCCCCCTGCGAGTGTTTTCAAGTCGGTGTCATCCTTCCTTACTTAGGGAGTAGAACAGCACGTCAGCCAAAAGTTGCCGTCCAATTCGTGAACCGTGTTCTGTCCGTTGCAGGTCGCCATGGCCAGTATGCCATAATCAGGATGTTACTGGCGTCGATCCTGTTTTGCCGGTTGGCACTCCGGTTGGGCTAGTGTGCTTTTGTTACTAAGATCTTTTTAATTATTGAAATCTTAAGATCTTAGCAAAAGCGGCACAGACTCGCTTCGCCGGAGCTGCTTTCGAAGCTATGGCCTTTTTAGAGGTTTAGCAGAGCCCAATCCAAACCCCACCATATCCTAGCAAGACTCCCCAACTCGCAGTAGGAGCGATGGGGGAGGGGTTGTTAAGCCCCTAGACTCCTGTCTTTCCTCTCTCTGCCAGGCATGCACAAGAACGGTGCTGCTCCGTGTCCTATTGCTATGCACTGACTCATAATGTGTCAGCGTTAAATTCATTGAGCTAGTGTTTGCGCTGGTTTCCGATGAGCTAGAGTTAGCAAGTAGCACGAGCACCGATGAGCTAGAGCCCTCGCTAGCACGGTGATAGCTAGCATACTGCACGGAGCTATAGCAAAACAGAATAAAAAAAACAACGCGTTAGTGTGAGTAATGATCCCTGCATCATTTTTTCAGCAACCTGTCGCACATTCACCAACACATAGTTCTTGCTTTGTCCTATTCTTTCGTTCCATAGCTTACACTACTGTACCGTTCTAGTTCATCGGACAAGCTTACCGTGCCAGCTCATTGAGTTAACTCGTGCTAACTCGTTGTGGGGGTCCTCTTGCTCCCCCGGCTATTCGAATCCTACAGCTCGAGCACGCAAGTTACCTAGCACGAGCGGTGTCAGTGCTTATTTGGTTCGTTCAAAGCCGCCGCTCAGCTCGTGTTAGGCTCTCGTGCTGTGCTTCATGCATCCCTGCTCTCTGCTGCTCCCTATGAGAATATGTATGTGTGCATGTATGTGTGTAGGTGCGGTGTTAACGAAATATCCACATTGGTTTCTCGGACATGCATGAACCGATGTACACAAACTTACTCGCAAATGAAAGGTATAGCGTTCCAATCGCCTGCTATAGAATTTCATTTTAATACGATTTCCGGTTCCGGATTTACGAGTGGAAAAGTACAGTCACATAGAAAATCTAATTGTAGTTTGTCCACATCATCCATTTTTTTGTGAATCCGACTTCCAATTTCCGAATCACAGGCTACCGATTTTAACGTATACAGCAATTAATGCAAAAAGGCGAAAATTTTTCGAAATTGGCAGACCAATTGCGTGGATTTGTAGTTCTAGTTCACTAACGGCCATCCAAAATCTCTTTGGTAACATTGACCACCATAGCCGATTCCGGAGGTCCGTAGAAAAATGGTCATCTGTCAAAATTAACTAATTCACATCGATTTATCGAACATTCTTGGGTAGATTTTCATAAAATTAACCTCACGGTAATAATGAACGAATCGGTTATATGGTTCCGAACATATAGATTGACCAGTTCGGTCACTTATGAAATTCCCTTACATACGCTGGAACTGGTAAATTTGAGCACGTCTTATCACGTCGTACAAATCGAATGATTCCAAAGCGAAAAGAACTGTTTTATCTTGTAAACTATTATGAATCAAAAATGATTGCTTGAGAAGATCGTTCTGCAATCTTACATTCTTGAGAGGAGATTCATGCTTGACATGTCAAATAATATGTTTTTAAACTTCTCCTTCTTTCGAAAAAGTGGCTTAGCTTTTGCATGAGCCCTTTTAAGAATTTCAACATAGACGAATCAAATCATTTCAACCTGTTGTGCGCCATCATCAAAATCAAAACGCCTTCATCCGAACCTGGTAACATGGCAGTGTCGTCGACAACGTTTATGGACACTTGGGCATGATTTCATCATCTCCACTTTTTCGTGTTTTATTCCACGAAACGAGGAGAAAATAACTACACCGGTGGTATGTCAGTATCAGTCAAATGGGCTATATCCGCGTTTATTTCGCTAAATGATCGCTTTTTTCCACTTTTATTACTCAATCTCGTTGTACACCGGATTCTGTTTTTGCACGCACTTTTTTTGCACGGTTTTTTTTGCACGACTTTTTTTGCACGGTTTTGCAAAATAATATGTTTTTTATGTATAAAATACCTATTTCGATATACAAGTTTAATGATTTGATCATCCCGTGAAAAAAAAACCGTGCAAAAAAATCCGTGCTATTTCGAGAAACCGTGTAAAAAAAATCCGTGTTATTTCGAGAATCCGTGCAAAAAAAATCCGTGTTATTTTGAGAAACCGTGCAAAAAAAATCCGCGTTATTTTGAGAAACCGTGCAAAAAAAATCCGTGTTATTTCGAGAATCCGTGCAAAAAAAAGTCCGTGTTATTTCGAGAAACCGGGCAAAAAAAATTAATAGGCATTTAGTAACGGCAGCTGAAAATAAATGGCATTGGATATTTGCAATGCAAATGGGGATGATCTGCCAATGTGTAAAAATCGCGTATTTTTCAATTTTAGGAAATGAGTTGTTATTCAAAATTCAAGTTATGGTAGTTGAAAATCAATAACGTTGGGCAATGGTTTTTTATAGGATTGTATGCTTTTTAGATATCATCAAATAATATTCCGATTCATATATCACATCGCATTGGCAATGGAGCAATTGGTATATTGCCATGTTCCCTCGGGTAGTGCCACTACACAAAGTATATTAATTTTGCCTTTTCAGCTTGATAAGCTAGAAACTGATAGCGGAGATTTTAATATGCAGGGATACGCAATACGTATTGTTTGGTCTGAGTAGATAACGACTGATGTTTCTTTTTACCAACCCATTAGTGATCTCTGATTAAATAGAGCTTTCAAAGAGTTAGGGACAGGCACAAGTCTATTTTTTACTGAGATGGGACAAGTTGGTGCTGGACCTGTGGCCTTCGTCTGGTATGATCCATTCTCGTTGGTACGGATGTGTTCATGACTGGTTTGTGGATGAGTGGTCCTACTTACAAGTGAATTGATCACTTCGCTTGGGTGGAGATATATGTGAATTCTGCTAGCTGTCGAGCTTGGATATGTTAGCTGGTTCCAAGAAAATGTGCAGGACTGGCGAGAATGTTGATTGTTTCACTCGAGCTTTGGTTCTTGGAAATAACAAATCGCTTCCTCGGTGTGATATGTTCGAGTTGAATGCTCAGTGGTATAAATGTGCATTCGGTTCGAGCAGATTGAGTCGTTTGGAGGATTGGTGGTCTCTGAGAGCAGATGTGAATAACTCTGAAGTATCCAATAAAGGGAGATTGTATCTGTGGAACTGAAAAATATTGTCACTACTCTAGCTTATTGGTACATCATAACAACCAATATCGACTATTTAGAACAGAAATTTTCAAATTCTGTTATAAGATCGAGAAGAAATATAGCACAGTTATAGTGAATAAAGTATTTGCGAATAAGGGCCAATACTGCTGGCATCTTTTATCATATTTATTAATAGTCGATTGATCCGCTTCAGACCCAGGAGACGAAAGAAAAGAATAGGAACAAGACAAAAGGCGGTTCTAATTCTAAATTGGTTTAGTATAGATACAGATGACTCAAACGCACTGACAGGAGAAAATTTTTCAAAATTAGACAAATTAGAGGACATCACACTTTTTGAGACACACATGCACAAAACTTTATCGTCCTCCTAAAGATCGGTGTTTAATTGGCAGATAGTCGCCATTTCGTACGATTTTGCAAAGTTTGTCTCGCGGGACGGACCGATATCCACCCAGGCACAGGTTGCAGTCGTTAAAAAAACTAGATTCGCTAAGTGTAAAGTAGCGAATTTTTAGCTTTTCAGGAAAGAATTTTTCATCAAAGTGCAGTTTTGGAAATTTTAATTGCAAAGAAGGGGTCTGTCAACATAGCAAAATGGTAATTGCTGCCTCTTATCAGGAAAGAGTATTTAATTAAGTAAAAGCCAATCAATAGGCCGTTGAAAATTGACAATTTCTGACATTTCAATTGCGCAAGAGAGTCTTTGTATCAAAATGATTTTTTTTCCTTTCATGAAAATTCTTTTAATGAGAAGATAACCATTTACATGAAACAATCGCAAAAAATGACAATTTTGATATTGTTGTCCCAGAATCGAACAATGTTTCGTACCAAACTGTATATGACCGCATACTGTTCGAAAGGTCTAGTTTTCTTCGTTCAAAAAATGTTACAAAACCGAAAATCGGCTGAAAATGACAACGTAGCTAATTTTGTTGTGGCAAAGGTCCCAAAAAAATGTTTTTTTGCTTCAAAATTCCGTGTGTACATTACTTTGTATCGCATTTGCTATACTAGTTCATTTTAAAATTTTAAAATCGCTGTAGCACAGTGTAATCTACAAAAAGTTAACAAACTCTAAATAGTTGAAACATTTTACCATTTTAACTATTGCTTTTCAACGGACAATAACTTCTTTTAACGAATAAAAAAATTTGCATTTTTCTAAAAAAAACCTCGAAAAATTAAAAAACTTCTACTGGGCACATTGACAGCCCCCTTGTGCATTTAAAATGTCCAACAGTATTCATTGTTAAATACGATAACCAAATAGCTGTTAATAAAAAAAATTCAGATTTTTTTTACACGGTTTCTCAAAATAACACGGATTTTTTTTGCACGGTTTTTCAAAATAGCACGGATTTTTTTTGCACGGTTTCTCGAAATAACACGGATTTTTTTTGCACGGTTTCTCAAAATAACACGGATTTCTTTTACACGGTTTCTCGAAATAACACGGATTTTTTTTTGCACGGTTTCTCGAAATAGCACGGATTTTTTTTACACGGTTTCTCGAAATAACACGGATTTTTTTTACACGGTTTTTTTTTGCACGGAACGCATCCCCCGTGCAAAAAAAGAATTTGGTGTATAGGAACTTCATTACTACCAACCCTCTCGAGTGAACATTTTTGACGGAGTTCATTTACTTTAATTAATTTTTTTCCCGTGACCAGATTTTAAACATCCAAGCGAATTTTTATATGCGCTCTAGAAAATCTTCACGGTTCATCCAGTTCGAAAGCAAAGGCCAATTAATTTTAAAAACGTGATGCCTTGTCTTGTTGGAAGTGGTCATTTAGTTGTACGGTAGAGGGTGGATATAGGGACGGAATTTTTGTTACCGACATTTATATGCAATTGGGTTGTCGGTTTATTAAATTAAGTGTAGTACGCGTATTTAAGACAATGATATAATCAGACATGTCGAAACCGGCATAAGAGCTTATCAGAATGTGGTTTTTTTTTCTCGCAAAACTCCCACGTCATTTAATTCAACAATGCTGCCTTAAAGCACTGCAAACCACCCAAGTTGATTGTCCCAAGATGCGCCCAAATCAAATAATAATCTTTTGAGTAAAAATAAAAACAAACAACTTCAAAAGAACCAAATAACCATTTTGTTTCCGGCAAAAATGGTCTTTCGCATTCATGCTTTTGTTTCGTTATTATTACCACGGGCTTTATTGCTGGGGCCTTACTGCCGCGTCAGCACTCGGCAAAATCATATGCAGAGCACCACCACCGCAGCCATTTATCGGAATTGATCTGCCACAGCACGTTCTCGCCCATTTCTTCCGCACCGACACCGTACCATGACCGGCGCGGTGCGATGCGGTAGGTGGGTGACGGGATGAACGTCGGGTCGGGTGCGCTTCATTGAAGTTCTTCTCGGATCGTTTGCTACACCACATCGATGGTAAAGTTTTGTGCGATTGCCGCAAGTGACTTTTCAAAGCAGCCGAAATGCTGATTAGCCTACTTTTGCAAACATGAATAATGGTAGGGGAGAGGGGGTAACAATGAAACACATTTTTTATACGATTTAATTTTGATGATAATACATGTTATTTGTGTACCCAAAAGTGATACATAGTTTCACTCTGTTGTTAACTAATACATATATTTTTCCAGCTGGTAAAATTCACGGAAAATAACTTTTTTTGGGTAATACACAGTCGGTGGTAAAATGTACCAGTGAGCCCCATGGGTAGGAACTATGAAACACGACGTCGTCTACAGTGAAATATTCTACTTGCAAATTTCATTCTTTTGTTTTGACGAATAAAGATCCTAAAGCTTCCTATTAAAGTTATTTTGAGACGCAAATCGTTTGTTTACGCAAGATATCACTATATCATCGCGTAATATCGGACCACCATATATGCATATAATACCATGTTCACACTACAGAGTTAAAACACGTTATAATAATTAGCAACAAGAAAAACGTCATCAAGATAGCGTTGAAACACGTTTTAACTCGTAGTGTGAACGTAGTATAAGATGCAATCCTGAAAGAAGCGATAATTTCTACAAAACTTGCCTAAATTGACAAACTTTCCATTTAATGAGTTGTATTTATTGTGGAAAATCGGAACCCATTCACATTTTAATATGAATCACAAAAACAAAAAAAATTTCACTGTTACCCATATATCATCGTTTCACAGTTACCCAATGGGTCTATTTTTAAAGATTGTCAAACTACACAGAACCATGACAAGTTACCAAAAAACTTTGTTCGCGGCAAATGTTGAGCATAAAATTTGCTACAAATAACAGTAGAATAAACATTTATCTGGTGAACGGTAACTCATTAAAATGGAATAATGATTTTTATTGCAAATTTACTCTGACTGTTATAAAACAAACAAATATCCATTAAAAGAGATAGAGTTATCTGAAGTCTTCCAAAATATAGTAACACGTGTAAAGAATTAGAAACCATGAAATATGAGGGAATGAGACGATTATGTTCATGCATTATGATTTTATTGCGATTGTTTCATAGTTCCTGCTGATCCACCGTTACCCTCTCTCCCCTAAATGTACATTAGCTGTTTGGAAATTTCCCGCGTTCGGTGAGGCATTTTATTTTGCCCGTCGGAATAATCTGAGAAGCTTTCGAGCTAATACGCAATCGAACGTATTTGTTTTATTGGAAAATGTTGGGGTGGCTTATCAATCTAAATGTAGAACTTTTTAGTTAAGATGTTGAACTTTGAAAGTAAATGAAATGAATAATACGAAGTTCAAAAAGTTTATCGGAGGCTGAAATTCGGAAAGGTTGTTGGGAAGGACGGAAATTTCACCTAAAAGCCATAAACTCAAGTATAATGGCTATCAAGGCATAAAGATCCTCAATACCACCTATCAGATTTCTTTTAACATATTCTGTTTAGCAGACTGCGTCGGTTGAATCCTTTGTCGGAAGAAGAAACAAGGACGGACTTGATTTACCCTGTGATAAATTTCGGGAATACAACCTGCGGACTCATCAACTATTTGGGGATTTCAAGGCCCCGTACGATTTAGTGAAACGAAACGAACTGTGACAGATAATGCTTGAACGTGGATTTTGGACAAGACGACGATTCGGATGGATCAAGATCTAGCCTTAGAATAGCTGGAAAAACATTCGACTAGTTTGTTACGTTAGACAAACTGCAGCAGGACGATGCACTTTCTAATTTGATGACTTTTGCGGGTCCCGTACTTATGGTAGATGAGCGATTCCATGAGAAAGTGGCGAACCATAAAACATAACCATCGACGGTTCGAACAAAACAGTTCGTTCGGTTTATGAATCTTGATTGCCGTATTTTGTGCAGCAGAACTATCCGAAGTTAAGGGGGTCCTCTTATATAATTGTGCAAAAATGTACCTAATGTTTGATATTTTTTTGAAGAAGTAGAATGACATAGAGATGTGCGCTCTTCTACAAAATGTTTATTAATATTTCATTTATAAAACCAAAATTTTCGATTGTATGGTGTTGAAAATGGAGATCAACATGGTGGCTCCAGCAAAAGGTGTTTTGAAAACCAACCTCATCTCCGGGCACGATACAGGTCGCAAATCGTCGTCTACAAGCAGAAAAACAAAACAGATTACATTCCAAAAAGGCGCCTTAATCTGAAAATCATGAAAAAATCGTCATAAAAACAAACGCGAAGTTGATTGGTTAAATAGTTCAAAAACGAGAATACCCGCAGTTTCGAAAAACACCTACTGCTGGAGCCGCCATTTTGAACGCCATTTTTGACACATTACGCTCGAAAATTTTGATGAAACCTTAATATACATTTTGCAGAATAGTGCACAAGTCTAAACCATTTTACTTCTTAAAAAAATTATCAAACAGTAGGTACTTTTTGTAAAATTATATAAGAGGACCCCCTTAACCAATTCATGCCCATGTTTTTTGTGGACAACAACGTTTTTAATCAGCTAGAACTTTAGATTGAGACAAGATTTCTTCACAAAAACAAGTAAGACTAAGAAATTTGATTATTGCCTTTTATTTGAGCATTAAAAATTACAAGCATCAGCTCTACAACTAAAGTTATTGCAGTTAGTCTGATTGGATTCCGATGGAGCAGTGCTGCTAGGGACAGTTTACGTTGACGACGGAAAATGAATTTTTCACATATCTTCGTTATCGTGCAATATTTTTGAAAACTGACGAAACTTATCAATTTAGACTCTCTTTGGCTACGTTTTCCAGGCCATTGGACTATTTTAAATATTCTAGGAGAATAGTATTGAGCATTGCAAGGTAAAAATTGAGCAGCTTCTAGCACTGCAAGGGAAGCACCTATCATTATGAAAAAGGCTTTTTGTGTTTCTTAATCTCACTGTTCTCAGGGAAAAATATTTTTGGGAACCCTACATGCACTAGGAAAAAGCTGGGCATGAAAGGGTTAAGAAGAGTAATTAGGTCGGCGCGAAAAAAAATATGCACTTATAAAAAAGTTTTAACAATTTTAATAAAAATATAAATTTATGTTAAAAAAATTAAATACATTTTTTTTTAAATTCTTTTAAAATTTTGTTAACAAAATCCTTAAAAGAAAGGAAACATTTTAAATGCCAATGCATTATGCAGAAACTCTCAGTAAACGAGTTTTTCTAACGATAATTTTGTCACTATTCTGCTCGGGGGGTCGCCGACCTTTATTGTCCGGGTAAGAAAATTGCGAATGTTCGGTCCGGGATCGTACCCGTGGTCTCACGCAATGCAGTCGGGCAAGGGTTGGGAGGGATTTGTTGGTGAACTTCTGATGTATATTGCTTGCACTGGTGAGTAGGGCACATTCCTTCCCGAGTCTTCTTGAGGACGTTCACTGCCCATTTGAGGGCTACTCTGGCTGCTTCCCAGTGACATGGTAGTACTCCATGCGCGACGCAGGCTGCTTCGGCAGCGTGCTTGGTAGTATCTCGGAGGCTAACCACACCGCGGTATACTGGCCCGAGGAATGTGGGAGAGCCCATCTAGGTTTCGGCATTTCAGAGCGATCCCGTGGATAATTTTACTATGTATTAGGAATCGTCCGAAATTGTGCGCTATTCTACAGTTATTTTTGTGATGACGGACAGATAGTGTTGACCGCTTTCTGCGTTTGCAATCCATTTTTAGTCGTCAGAAGTAGGGCGTCAACGTGAGTTTTCTGTCCATGGTGATTCAACAGACGACAGGTTCCTTCCGAAAAAGGCCACCAATGTCGTTGAGGTGAATGAGCCTGGAGTTTGCTAGGTGGTGGGAGTCGCAGCAGTGTGTGATGGCGCACTTTTAGGCAGATATGTTGATGCTATGTAGCGAGTGCCCATCGGCCGACCGCGTTGACGACCGCCTGGGGTGATATCCGGGTCCGCAGAATCGTTTTCTCCAGGGCCACCAGGAGAATTTCGACGGCGTAAACGACTACGTAGACGTCTCCGGGTGTCGGGGCGTAGAGCAAGTTCATCCTCACAAGCAATAGCGTCACGGCTAGTACGGTGCCTTGCAGCACTCCATTGGTGTTACGGAACTCCTGGAATAAGGTTCCGCTTATGCCGGACTCGGAAGCGGTGATTGGTGAGGTTGATCTGAATCAATTTGCCGAGGTTTTCCTGCAGGCCATATCGTTAGAGATCTTGGAGTACGCCTTCACGCCACACTGTGTTGTAAGTCTTTTCCACGTCGAGAATGTCGATGTCGACGTAAAGATTTTCAGCTATGGCCTTGTCAAACACATTACCGAGGGAGCCAAAGTAGGCTCCACTTCCGAGTCCCTTTCGAAAGGCAAATTAACGTAGGGGCGAGAAGTTTGTGGTGTTCCAGGTCAGTTACCAATTGACCATACTCTCTAGGGTTTTTGTAATAAAGGACAGCAAGCTGGTTGGCCGGAAGTCACTAGTGGTACGCGTGCCATGGCGTTTTATCGAGATAGGAACACGTTGGCCAGTTTCCATTGTTCTGGGAAGGAACCACCTTCCCGGATAGCGTTGAATGAATCTAGTAGCACCCTTTTGCCTGCCGGAGGGAAAGATGCTAGATGTTAGCCCACAGCGAATTCCGTTCCGGTGAAGGCTACATAGGGCTTCGTCGGCGGATAGGGATTGGCATTGGCATCCTATCCTGTCCGCGATTTCCTTAGAGTCGGTGATGGTGGTGTTATTAATAGCTAAAGAATAAGCACTGAGCAAGTTTAACCCTCTCCATCTCCATCCATCCTCCGGATGGATGCCATAAATACAGTTGGTCCAACTGTTTTTCTTGGTTGTTAGGATCATTTTACTTGCAGCGTTCCTGAACATCCCAAAGTTGGCCGTTCTTGACTCTTGAAGGGGCTGGTTGGGCAGAGTTTTCTGCAAGAGTCGAAGGGTTTTCGATGGGCTTCGACGGCAGCGGCAACTTCTGAATTCCACATGAACTTTAGGGGATGCTTTCTTCCGCTGCGTTGACCATTACGTTCGACAGTTCGGTCGGTGAGCTACATATCTCAGCGATGGAGCTGGAGGTGAATGTAACCTTTGAACTGGAGTCGACTGTTTCCAATTTTTAGGTTAGGTGTATGGCTTTGCAGTCTAATTTTTAAGCAAAAACAAACTATTTTGTCTTCATCCGACGTTTCGGTCCGTTTGGGACCTTTTTCAAGGATTCGATAATTGTTGTTTTGTTGTCAGATCTGTTGTTGTACAACAATGGATTGTCATATGGTTTTTCAGGATCATCTGTTCCGATCGTGTAAAGTTTTATCGGGATCGAAATGCTCGTCTTTTCCTCTGAATTCGGTTCAGTTAATATCTTTCAGCTAACTGCTAACTTTTGTAAATTTTTTGCTAACTTTTGTAAATTTACAAAAGTTAGCAGTTAGCTGAAAGATATTAACTGAACCGAATTCAGAGGAAAAGACGAGCATTTCGATCCCGATAAAACTTTACACGATCGGAACAGATGATCCTGAAAAACCATATGACAATCCATTGTTGTACAACAACAGATCTGACAACAAAACAACAATTATCGAATCCTTGAAAAAGGTCCCAAACGGACCGAAACGTCGGATGAAGACAAAATAGTTTGTTTTTGCTTAAAAATTAGACTGCAAAGCCATACACCTAACCGGTGAATGTAACGTTGAGAGCGGAGCAGGACTTCTTCAACGAACCGGATTATCTCGTTGCCTCGGTGGTAATATTTGTCCGAGTCCCAGGTCGTTTTGTGAACGTTGGGATCCCCCATGACGACGAAAAGTGATGGAATCTGGTTGACCAGGCTGATGAGTTGATTCCTGATGTTGGTGGTTCCCTGTGGGATGTAGAGGCATATGACGGATCACCTGATGGGGGCAGTTCGGTGCTAAAGGAGAGGTGCATTGATAGCAGCTCCACCTTTATACCAAGACCGATGGGTTGATGGTTGTTTTCGCCTCACGCCATCTTTCACTCATATCTGTTACTGGAGACGGGTCGATACCAGTTTGGGTGGGTTACTTGTAAAGTGAGCCAGTGGGCAATTATATTCTGCAGATCCCCGAGGTTGTTTCTTAAGCCATTGATGTTGTACTGGATTTTAAGGGTGGACTGTCCTGAGGCAGAGTTGCTGGTTGTAGATGCATTGGAGAGGCTCTGTCGAGGGCTGCCGGGTGTGGAGCCGTAGAACTCTTCGTAGTGGGAGTAGTGAAAGATTGAACTAAGCGGGATGGTAGCCGGGCCTCCTGCACCAGCAGCTCCGGCGGTCGGTACATCCGTGGACGGGGCCAGTGCAAGGGATAAGGTTTTCTCCTGGAATATGCCGCAGCCTGTTTCGGCAGTTTGCCACTTTTGGGTGTGTTGCTAATGACACCGCTATTGGATGGACTAGCGTTCTGCTCTTCCAAGGATCGCGATGGATATGGCAAAGGGTCCGCTAGTGCTGTGTCGATGGAGTGCTCTGGGCTGAGATTTTAGTTCATTAGGAAACCGGCGGGGTTTTCGGAGAGAAGAGCATTGGGCCGGTCCTTTCCGTCATTTTGTGGGTCAAGTCTGCCTCAAGGGGTGTTTGCGTCAGTTGGGTTATTGTTGTTGGCGCTCACGAGGATTCTTCATTATGACTATTTCTGTCTCTCTTTCAGGAAGTAGGGGAAGCTTCGGTCACGGGCGGAGTGCTTTGGCTCTGACAAGGGTTGTGTTTAGATATCGGGTGCTCCTTAAAGCAGTTGAAGCACTGCCCTTTTATGCAATTCTGACGTTAGCGCCAATAGGAATATTTTTCAGAAAACCAATTTTTGTGTTTCGTGATGTTTTCAAAAGCACAAATAATGTTTCAACTATCTGTTCTGTACAAAATGTGTACAATCCATCCATATATTTTAGCTAACGTCACTTTTGCAAAAAATAGCGATTTCATTCCACTGTTTTTATGCAATTCTGACGTACGTATACAAACCAAAAGTACCGGGTAAAACGTGTCGTATATTATCAACCGTTTCAACTGAATTATCTGCAAATGATTATTACTTCCTTCAAGTTTCCGAGGCTATATGTGGTGGTCTGGTCAGATGGTCGGTTTTGGATCTATACGGATGTTCCGTGGGTTATGTCCGAGGGCCATTCAGTACATTTTCATTAATTTTCCAAAGTTTAGCTGCAAGTCAGGCATTATTATAAAATGTATTATATATTTTATCCTACATTTGAACACTATAACTTCATTTTGGTATCATGTCGGCCTCTTTCAAACAACGTGGAAGCAGTTCTGGGCTGGAAGTCCTAGTGAATATGGAATGCGCTACCCATGTTTGAGAAACATTTATACTTGAAGATACCTGCCATGCGGCACATTAACGATGATCTGCAGACATGTCAAATCATCCGGAAACACGGAGAAACTTTACAGCCCATTCGGTGATTCCGTATTCCTTTTCAACGGACACATTTTTAAGTGAATTGTTACGCGGCACATCAAGGTGCACCAGCTCGGTTTTCTACGAACAATGCTATCACATGTAAAGTCATCCGGGATGAAACGTTTTTGTTAAACATTTCTGTCATGCGACATATCAAATAATATCAACTCTATAATTTATGGACAATGCAAATTCAATGCCAAATAGGGACACTTTATTAACAATTCTGGAGTATGGAAGTTCGGACCAAACAATTCTAGTCATTATTTCTGTCATGCGGCACATCAAATTCTGTGATCTGTGAAAAATACAATCATATTTGAAGACATTTGTATACAGTGTTCCACTTAACGACTGATCCCGGTAATTACGGTTTCCCGCTTCTTTGGTATTTTTTTAGTGAATATTCCTGTTACACGGCACATCAAAATACATCATATAGGTTGTCTATAAAATATTCAAGCACATTTGAAGTCACACGGTTATTCTGGAGTTGATTGCATTTTTAGTGGATCAAGCGTGTCGAATAACAGGTGTATTCAGGTACAAACGTTTCACAGGTATGGGTTACTTATTTTGAATCCACAAAGTCTCTCAGATGGTTTCAAAATTAGTTTAGAGCCTTTATATATACAATTTATTAATGTTCATGTTATATTAATACCAGTTTTCATGCTATACTTTGAAAAATTAATGAAACTGGCTTATAATTGCCTCGGACTGACCCCATGAAATTTTCGTATAAATTTGGAGCCGGATATGTGAACAGTTCAACTCACGGTTTATGAGACTTGAATAAATTCCATTTCATTTGCAGGTGTTTTGGTTGGAATTGGTTTTGAAATTAATTGGTTGGGTACCAATTGCGCACTACAATGATGAAATATAGAACAACAGCGGTCAAGGTTTTGAACAAAAGTTTTCACCAAGATACATTCGTACATTATTGTGGTATGAAAAATACATGTTGAAAAAGACTAAGCTTGCTGCTTTAAAGAAGCATTCGAACTTGCACAGGAGACTTCTTTATAAAATATAAATGGTTAAAAAAAATTATCGTGCTAAAAAAACTAATTTGAATACCACCCTAGCATAAATATAACACCACCCTAGCCATTTTCATCACAAAATGGTGCTTATCTAGCTCCCAACATTACTTATGATACAACAGCTTAAGAATAAATTGTTTGCCTTGTTAAATATACCTTCAATACTATATTGTACCGGTACGTCACTTTGGCGTCTACGTCACTTTGTTTTTCTCGTTTTAAAAGGTCATTTTGCATAATTTTTTAAAGACAATTACACTGAAAGAAGTGGATTTTTGTGGAGAATTCAAAAATATGAAAAAATGAAATTTGACCAAAGTGGCGCTTACGTTTTGCATACAAGGGCAGAGCAGGTCTCGGGCACAATTCCTGCTACCATGGCAGTACTATGGATAATATTTAGTCTTCCATGCCGGTAAGACGTGTAGCGTTTCAGCGGAATTACGAATTTAAAGATCATCGGATTGTGTCAATGTCGACATGTAGCTCAACAGGTTCGTGGCTGACGAGCGCTTTTATAAACGTGTCCGGTGTAATAAGAATATAATAAACATTTCCATAATTATTTTAAACATTGTCAATAATTGAACGATAATTTGGATGAATGAGAAAAGCACAACTGCACTGTGGCGGATTCAAGGGGATCGGACTCCCCCCCCCCCCCAAATTTTTTAACTTCTTGAAAATTTTAAAATAGTGTCTATTTTAAATTTATTCTAAATGCAAGTCATTCCAGACCAGATTCGACCACTACTCGCGTTTGAAGTCAATCTCATTTGTAGAAAAAATTCTACACTTGTAAGGTATAAATATCTCGAATGGTATTTTCATTTTGCAGTCTCTCTTTTAAGTTATACGAAGGTGTGGTATAACAAAACGTAGTTGGTTTCAAACCTGAAAATAAACAAAACGGTTGAAATATCTACAATTAGGGTTGCTACCCCTCCGGGTTTGACGTGGAGACTCCGGTTTTCGGGAGCAATCTACGGATTTTACATCACTTTCTCTGGGTTTGGTGGGAAGAAGCATAATTTAATTTTTTTATGGAATTAACTGATTTTTTACAAAATATTTAAAAAGTCTAAGTTAACTATTACTCTGGTCCAGATTTATTTCACCTGACTAACCCTTGGTTTTAAGGTGGCAAAGATGAGTTCACCAAATATTGCTGACTTCTTTCACAAAGCAATGAAAATGAAAAACAAATCAAATTTACTATCAAATAAGAAAAGTAATATTTCGCTATATGTTACAATTGAAAAGTTGCATCTCGCTAAGTCGCTCAAAATGGTGTAAAAAGTTAATTTGCTGCAATTTTACCAAATTACTTCACTGTTACACCAAGGTATGGCAGCTTTGTTCAAATCCAACTGACTAGCTGAACAGCAAACGAGTTCTTCCGGTGTTGTTGCTACTCCGGCAGCAACCATTAACTGTTGGTTTGAGAGGTAAGTTTTGCCCCTTTGATGCGACCTCTGGTGATGAATAACCGACACCACATAGTGCTTCCCATGTGATGCCGCAGCCCTGCCTCATTTGCTCTCCTTTTCCTGTTGGAGAGCAATTCTCGTTCGACTTATCCTGCACAGCGAGAGTAGCTGGTGCTTTTGTATTTTTGTCACTTAATGGGGGAAGTGAAATACTACACCAGATTAAACCGATAAAACCGTTCTTAAACGTTGAAATTTACAGCTTTACTTTAACATAGTAATAAATAGCGATTAAAGTGCTCTAAAATGCCGAGCAATCGCTTTCCGTCTAGTTCCACTCAAAATTCACCACCCCCCAGGTCAGCGAAAATCTCCGGTTCAAAGCCTCTCCAGTGGTGGCAACCCTATCTACAATAAATACAGCCTTGTGATTACTTATATATTTTTGTGAATTATGCCTATCGTCCATTATGCCTAACGTGCATTATGTCTTCGTCCATTATGCCTAACGTACCTATGACTAAAATAAGTATGCCATACGTCGGGCACCCCTGTTACACAGCTAAAGGAATCGATTTTGGTCCCATTCTAGAATGTAATATTTTTGTTTCAAATGGCAATCAATTTAAATTGTTCTGCGTATTTATTTTGACTATAGTTTCGGGATTCTTATCAATTCATTTTATTCTTAAAATATGTGCATTTAGATATGTATGATGATAAATAAATATTTAGACAAATAGCATCAATATTTTAAAATAAGCACTCAATTGAACGTATAAATGGACTAGTAAAATTTTTCGGAAATTGGGTGAGCACAGGGAATGCCATTATTATCAAACAAAATGAATTTCGTAATGCTTGTGAAAATTATAAAAGATACCGCAGTATAGAAAGAAAAACATCGTCTAAGACAAATAAATTTTCCTCCAACATACAGTTGGTCTTAAGGTGGGTTATGGTTCCGCAATCAAACAAACTCGTCAGACTTACCTGGAAACTATGGTTCGCATTCTTGGTACTGCACTCAGCAAAACACAGATTGGAGAGATCGATTTCATCGAACAGTTCGCTCTGCAAAGGAAACAAGAACAGAACAAAGGGGAAAAATCAATTACGGGCCAACGATTCAGCTCAGCATTCATCCAACAATCAGCGACACGACGACGGCTGGTTCCGAAATGAAGCACGTATATATAAAGCGTTCGTAATATCCTTTTAATTATGACTTGCATCCGGCTGCCTATCATCCGGGAAAGTCGGCTACAGCTGACATCAACATGATTCCCGTTAATTGCGAACCATTTGCTGACATCAAGTGTTTCGTCTTCGTCTGGTGAGCGATAATGAGTATTATTCGCACTCCTCGGATGCCAAATTAATTATGTATTCTCGATGCTCGTCTGTTCTTGTTTTAGCTTGAGGAACGTATGACGAGTCTAGTACGCTTTAGAGTTTTCATTGATAAGTGATACACAATGTATAAAGAGTAGCTGGCTCCTAAAGTATATCAGAACCGACGGGTAATCTCGTTATCTAACGATCAGAAAATGCGCATTTTAGGATATTTAATTTATCATAATTAATTTATTTTTGACGCTTTGTAAAAAGTTGATTATATGTGTATGCTCTCTTTAAAAAAATGCTGTACTATTATTTATATCAAATTATATGTCTATAAAAAGTCAACTAGTTTTTAGACCACGGAACTCACAGTATTAGGCGGTTCCATGGTACCGTTTAGTGCTAGTCTTAACTTTAATATGAGCAATAAAACATTGCTTATGTGATGTTACTTTTTCAATACAGTGAACTTCCAACTTCGGGAAAGCAAAATGCTTTCTTTCTTTCTTTCAATAAACATTCCACTTCGCTAGGCGAATCTTGAGACCGTTGCAATCAGTAGATATTCCGTTAATCTAATGGAAATTCGTGCATTTCTTTGCTGCTGGTATATAAATAACGATTCTTTATTGTACATTCTCATTTTGTACAAATTGTTTTTATTCTTGGGTATAGATTTCGAGAGATATTTTATGCATTCGTTCAACGCGTCAGGAAAATATCTAAAGCAAACGGAATATCAATATAACATAATAATAATATAAACATATATTCTCTATTCGAAACCCGTTGATTTGAAATTATGGAACAAATTATGGAACAATCCTATAGCCTATTTTCAACAAAGCACTGTGATGCCATTATTCACAGTAAGTGTTAAACATCAGCACAGTGATTTTCACCCGCATAAAGAAAAAATCCCTTGAAGCTGTAAAAAGAACCCGAAACCGATGCCATGTTAAGCAACTTCCTCGTAGAATCATTCACTTATCGCATTACATTTTGCTCTGGCACTGAAAAAAAGAAAACAAACTGGATCCGAAGGTAGGAGTGCCGTACTTCACCCGAAAAATGATGAAGAAAGTTTCCTACTGACGTCATCGCTAAACAGGGAGGAGACAGCGAGAGAGTGATTGACCGCTGTTTCATCTTTTTCTCGATGCCTGCTCGTACCCTTCCATCGATGCGAGTCGGAAAATTGATAGTAATGAACCTACCTTAAAGGGAATTACAACACCTTGTTGGTATGGAAAATTGAAAAAAGGTCAAAATAGCTAGTTTAGGTTCAGCGGTAATGGCTTACTTACCGTTGGTTGATTCACGGCGGGTTTGTAATCGATACTGGGATAGAATCCTCTAGCATATTCAAAACGATAGGTATTGGTAACGAACGGTGTCGAAAATAGGCATTTTTTCGTATAAACGGTGTACCGAATCAAATTTCATCACAAGAGAAGGTTCGTCAAAATTCACTCGTTCAACCGATCGCTTTCCAACTTATTGGGGAATGAGATAAAACATATTATTAAGTCATTAATGTTTTTTGGAAAACATGCGACGCTTCATTGAAGTAGTTCTTATTAATCAAGTCCATTTCGGTAAGCATCAGCACAAGAGATCGCCGAGATTTCAAAATGTTCATTGGAACAACATGCTTGGGTATAACATGATGAGCCACATTGTGCAATCTTTATTAATCCCCGCATGCTGATCAATACCGACGTCGTCCACGTTCGAATGCAGATCTTCTGGGAAAGTAAGGAATGTTAGTCCAACGCATGTCGCTGCTAGAGACCGAGGGAACTTCTTCATCTCCACATGTATCACGAGAAGGGGCGATTTACTAGTTAGTGTGTCAATAGTATTATCATGTAACAATTGCTCTGGGCAGCCAACTGCCGAGAATTTGGGAAATTAATTATTTGTATTAATACAATTTGCCAAATAAACATTTTGAACTCCGGATGGCCGACTATGAGAAGTATTGCTTATATTTAATAAATCGATAACGTAGTATCTTTTATATGACGCGACGGATTTTTACGTGGCGGTCATTTGAGTAAAATGCTGAATCTTGTACAAGAGGGATTTGTGTGCGTTTTAATGTTTTCTTGTATCAGGTACTATTTGTGTGGATAGTTGGAGTTGCACATGAATGCGGGTTTCGTAGTAAGAGTGGCTCTTATTAATATGAAACTGAAAAAATAATATGAAAACAGGAATGGAAACTGAGTTATTTTCATAGCATTAGCATAACAGAATGACGATACTAAGCAAATAATAGAATGCCGATTCTTTCCAATTAATTCCGCGCGCGATTTATTTATTGTTATAATCACTACTGCTTACTGCAAGTAAGTACTAAAGAAGTATAAAAACACGAGATAATTGACAGTACAACATTTACGAATGAAGATAGAGAATACAGTTAATTCAGACATTATTGCTACATAAGATAAACCAGCAAAAGGAAAAAGAAACCCGAAATAGAAAAAAAAAAAAAACAAGAGTGACAACTAGCTGGGGCCAAAACTATACAATATCGACGGTTTTCGCGACAGGGATATGAAAAAAAATGCTGATATAACGTAGGAAAATCGATAACTGGTCTTCAATTCCTCGCGAATGGTCAATTCTCAACCCTCAAACATTACTGAAGTCATCACTACACTCAGACAAGACCATGCGTCCTCCCCACGCACACCTAATGCCCCTTGGATTAATTCTCTTGTTGGTCACAAAAGCACCAAATATAAATCAAGTCCATTTCAGTAAGCTATCCAAAGTCATGTTAGAGATTTCATACAATGATTTATTTTTCTAATATTATACCACAGACTAACAGACATAACACTTAAAAACAAAGCTTCGCCAGCTTTAACGGTAATTTAAAATATATTTTTAGTTGGGACTGTGGCCTCATTTGAAATTATGGCGCCACTGACATATGAACAAGCATATGGGGGATATACAACTAGTGAAAAATTTCTCCCAAACCTGAGGGGTAACCCACCAGTAAATGAGTGTTTGGGACTGTGGATAAAAGGTGGAGCTAGTGTTCTGGAAAAATTGTGGGATCGATGTTTTTTGAGGGAATTCCCTCATAGTGTTATGTCTGTTAGTCTGTGGCTATACTGTCTTATTAACTCAGTTTAATTTTTGAAATGTTTGAATATTTTCGTTACAGAGCACCAAATTAAGAAATTGTGATTATATGTTCAAGTGATAAAAAACCAAAGCAAACCGGGAGACGCTCGAGGTCTTAATTTTAATATTCACTATTTCCCGTTCCCAAAAAGTCCTATATTTCGAAATTAATAAAGATGGAGAATACAGTTAATTCAGACATTATTGCTACATAAGATAAGCTAACAAAAGCTGGGGGAAACAAGCTGGGGCCAAAACTATACAATTTCGACTGTTTTCGCGACAGGGATATGAAATTTTTTTTCATGCTGATATAACGGAGGAAAATCGATAACTGGGCTTCCTCGCGAATGGTCAATTCTCAACCCTCAAACATGACTGAAGTCATCACTACACTCAGACGAGACCATGCGTCCTCCCCACGCACACCTAATGCCCCTTGGATTAATTCTCTTGTTGGTCACACAAGCACCAAATATAAATCAAGTCCATTTCAGTAGGCTATCCAAAGTCATGTTGGAGGTTTCATGCAACGATTTATTTTTCCAATGTTGTACTGTCTTATCAATTCAGTCTCATTTCTGAAATGTTAGAATATTTTCGTTACAGAGCACCAAATTAAAAATTGGTGATTAAAGGTTCAAGTGATAAAAAACCAATGCAAACCGGCAGACGTTCGAGGTCTTAAATTTAATATTCACTATTTCCCATTCTCAAAAAGTCCTACATTTCGAAATTAAAAACCTTTTGTTGTTGTTGGTAATGCACCCTTTTTCCGATTACGATGAAAATGAATGAAAGGGGGGGGGGGGGGGGTAAGGGTTACAGTGTGAAAAAACACTTTTTTACGAATTTATTTTAGAAATTTTAGTTAAGCGAATTGATCAAAACTTTTATATATTATTATGCGTCATTTCAATAACATTCTGTACTTTGTTTAAGCAAAAATATCGATAAGCGATTCGGTGATAAAACTTTTTGTAGCACGTCTCTGGAAAAACACGATTTGCGGTGTTAACTGCCATACAAAAACTAATTAACCGATTTATTTCATATTTTGCATACACATTCTATGCCAAAAATACCTTACTCCTACGTTGAATTTTCGAGATAATTTTTCAATTAACCCTTTCATACCCAACTTTTTCTAGTGCAAGCAGGGTTTCAAAACTATTTTTCCTTCTTAACGGTGGGCTCAAGAAATACGAAAAGCTTTTTTCATAAAGATAGGTGCTTTCCTCGCAGTGCTAGAAGCTGCTCAATTTTTACCTTCCAATGCTCAATGCACTTCTCCTATAATATTTACAACAGTCCAATTGCATGGAAATCTTAGCCAAAGATAATCTAAATTGATAAGTGTTATCAGTTTTCAATAATATTGCAACGTAACGTAGATATATGAAAAATTCATTTTCCGTCGTCAACGTAAACGGTCTCTGGCAGCACTGCTTCACCGGAAACCAATCAAACTAATTGCAATAACTTCAGTTCTAGAGCTGATCCTTGTAACTGTTAATACTCAAATGAAAGGCAATAGTCACGTTTATTAGCGTGACTTGTTTTTGTGAGAAAATCTTACCTCAATCAAAAGTTATAACTGTTTAAAAACGTTTTTGTCCACAAACAACATGGGCATGAATGGGTTAAAGAGATTATTTAGCCATAAAATGCGGAATGTTTCGTGAAAAATAGCAATTTTTATTTCAAATAATCAAACTGAATCCTAGGAAGGATTATATTAGAATCTTATGCAGAAGTCGTCAGAATTCTGAGAAGCATGTCAAACGATTTAAAATTTTATATGTAAACTAACTGGGGGCTATTTTACGCTTGAATTCCATCAATTTCATAATAAAATAATTTAAACTAATTATATTCACTTGTATTGGCATACCATTAATTCTTACTCATTCTCAATAAAAATATCAAAAAAATGGCGTTTTCCGTTTATCTATAATACGTCAGAATCTGTTTATAAAATGTCGTATGTAAGTTAGGATGTTCTTTACTTTGACGGCATTGTAAGGAATCACGGATCTGGGTGATGCCAATCAAACTGACATGTCTTTGGACTAAACAAACTACTTTGTTTGTTTGGTGTTTATTCGAACAACTAGGAAACTAATCAACTGGGCATTAAGTGTGCGTAGGCAATATGCATGATCTTGTCTTAGTGGAATGCTGATCATGTACCTATACGAATTGAGAATTGAAAATTCGTATTATTGGATTAGTTTAATTTATTATACAGGCCAGATTCGATTATCCGTAGGGTGAAGAAAAATTTCGCTTCGGATAATCGAATCATCCGGATAATCGAATAAAAAAAAATGTTTTTTTTCTTCATGAAATATATTTGTTATATGTTGAAAAACAGTATCTAAGGTACATGCATCAATGTTTGACCTATGGTACATGCATTAATGTTTGACTTATGGACGAATATCGATCACTTTATATTCTATAAAGTGAAAGTAATAGATGTAATAAGTTATTTAGCCAACTTATTTTATGTTAAGGTTGAACAGAGAACAAAAAACGAAAACAAAAAAAGCTTAAAAATATATTAGCAGTACTGTAACAACATTCTACATAAGCTGATTGATTTTTATGAAGATCTAACAAACGGTGTGGAAAAAACTGCTTTTTTTCGTTTTCGATTATTGCCCATTCTCTGTGCAACCTTAAAGTATTGTGTTGGACTAATTTGGATTAATATACTTATGTTTCGGTAAATTCAGACAGAAATAACAACTGAATTTGAAATTACGCACCACTGGTTTGTATACAACAACAAAACTTTGGGAATCCTCTAAGAGAAGCAACATGCTAGATTCCACTGAGAAGCCCAAGAATTTATTTCAAAACCATTCAACACAATTCCAGTAATGGATGCCTGCTAAACGGTCTGCTGGGCGTCGCCCAACGTTGGTTCAACAAAGAACCAGCATTGGACAATTTCATGGATTTCTTAGGGGGATGAATTTTGCACACGTTGCTAATATTAAAAATGCCCAACTTTTTATGCGCACGACACCAAGAATCGTGGGTTGTTCAATCAGCAGCAGTATTAGCGCATTTACCCAAAAATCCACGCGGCCTTTCTTAATCGAAAGGAATGGCCGCGCTTCATGAAACACCGCGCTTAGTCATCCTGTTAATGTTGCAAATTTGCATATCGAAGGGCTGAATGAGTTAACACGTTGTTCCAAAAGTCAGCCCTGCGTTATGCAACGTTTTATGCAGGTTGAGTATACCAGATGCAAGTGGTGCCAAATTAATCACGTATAGTAAAATTCAAAAATTCTTTTTAGATTACAGAATTGATAAAATTGGTTTAATGAGCTGTACTTATCAATCAAATTCTGTTTTAAAAATTGCCCTTGTGTTTACCCCAAAATGGGTGGCTTATTACTATTGCAAATAGCAAATACAAGTACTAGTTACCCAAAAAACTTGTTGGCAACCTTAGAACGGCGTTTGGTAAACAGTTGGTGCGGCGTGTACGTTTCGGTGAATGTCTCAATATTATCATCGTCATCATGCGCTCTAGGGATATTGTTTAGTGAGCCAATCAGAAACTAGCTGAATCTTGGTTCTTGGATATTTTAGCTCTAAATATGCTTGGTCAAACACATTAAGTGATACAGTTTGTTATACATCGTCGCACAGTAAGCTTTTTTCTCGTGTTTGCTTGGTGGAAACATAATCCAGGATCTTCATTTTGCCATTGTTCGATGTTTTACCGAGTCGCTTAAAGGCTGTTCAGTAGAGTGCCCAGAAAAACGATGAATTTTTGAAAACTTAATCGGCCCACCCCTGAGTCGATTCCTAGTCCCACCAGGAGTACTTGTTCCGAATTTGAAGCGATTCGGACAAGTCTAGCTACCGGACCAACGTGTCTGAAGTTTGTATGGGATTGTTCGACAATTTACATTGAGAAAACCCACTAATTCGCATTTTCGCCGCTTAGCGGCACTGTATGCATCGTATTATCACTGTAAGTGAAAATAAGAAAGACCATTTAATTGCCTTCAACTTTGTCCAAAACTGCTAGTGACTCTAACTTTGTTAAAAGAAGTTATTAAACTTTTAGCGAAGTGATGTCTGAGTCAGTTTTGCATGGGGCCTAGCAATGCATGGTTGTGTATCGGGTACTCGATTCACACAAACTATACATCTTTGTGAGTTAATGGTTTAATTTAGCTGAATAGTATGCTCAAAAGAATTGTAGTACATAATACGAGTTATGTTTTGGTTAAAAAATTAGTTCCATCTGTGACCGCATAGAGGGCGCCAGCACTAACTTTTCATAGAAGTGAGATAGGGTAACAAGATGTTCGGAAGAAATATATAAAAATGCTTGTTCTACAACTTTGTGTAAGACACTTAATCTCTATCTCTTTCCGTTGAAAAGTTAGTGTTGACGCCCTCTATACGGTAAAATGTGGAACTAAAATTTTCTAACCAAAATATGACTCGTATTACTTACTATAAATCTTCTGAACATACTATTGACCTAAACCCAACCATTATCTCACAAAAATGTATAGTTGGTGGGAATCGAGTACAGATACACAACCATGTACTGCTATGCCCCATGCAAAACTGACTCAGACATCACTTCGTTTAAAGTTTAATAACTTCTTTTATCAAAGCCGGATTCACTAGCAGTCTTCGACAAAGTTGTAGACAATTAAATGATGTTTCTTATTTTCACTTACAGTGATAATACGGTGCATAGAGTGCCGCCTAGCGGCAAAAATGCGAATTAGTAGGTTTTCTCCATGTAAATTTTCGAAAAATCCCATACAAACTTCAGGTACGTTGGTCCGGTAGCTAGACTTGTCCGATTTGCTTCAAATTTGGAGTAAGTACTCCTGGTGGGACTAGGAATCGACTCAGGTATGGGCCGATACGAGTCATTTTTTTTCCTGTCACTCTACTGTTCAGTGCATCTACTTCTTAAAGAATTATTAGCGCTGTTCTTTTCAGTGCGGTGCAAAGTACTGACTACAGAGAAGATCCTTTTTTTTAGTCCCCGTGTTTGTCCGCTTCCGAATTTTTCTACAAAAGATTTTGTCAGCTTTTTGAACCGATTTTTTCAGCTACAAAAAATCTTCTTGGAGTTAAAGCGAAAGCCTTTACGTAAGTGTGTTAAGAATTCAAAATCTCGATGTTCTTAAAGTATTTAAATGGTTTCGATTGTTTTTCAAACTGATGCGATAATAGACTGATTCCGAAGAGTATTCTAGGGTTTTATTTCATACCTTCGATAGTCTCAAACAATCTGAAACCAATATGTTCAGATTTCGTCAGTCATAAATACATAATGGGGCTGACAAAATCGGTCATTGTTCTCATTGTATAGAGTACTTTAATATATTTTGGAACAGTACATGCACTATATGTATAACTCTTTACGCAAGCTTTTGATGTGCATTTTTTTAGTAGTTTTGTTCAGCAAAGTGTCTTGCTGTTAGATTCGCCTAATTTTGATGATATAAATTAGTTTGGATGTTCACTGTATAGGTGGCGCTGCATTGCAATTTTTTTTATTTCGCATCCGTGCGGTTTAGTGTCCTTGATAAAGTTTTAGAATGTTCCAAATTATGTTAAGTTGTCGAAGATAATTAACCCATATGTCTTCAAGTACCAAAGTTACAGTGATTTTATAAAATTTCACTGAAATTCACGTTTTTTGTAATATTTTTTTTCTATTTGTTAAATTTATCACCTACAACTTTAAGCTTCTACCAGAACTGAAGACCTGCGTCTATTATAAAAAACTGCGAATTTTCAGCATATTGAAAGTAAAATATGTACCAAAATATTGAAAAATATTTAGATAAATAGACCAAAAAACCGTTTATTTCAGAGAAATTTATAAAAATTGCTATAACTTTGTTACTTGAAGATATAGAGCTTAACTAACTTGGACAACCTAACATAGTTTCAAACATTCTAAAACTGTACCGAAGACACCAAACCTCTGGGATGCGAAATAAAAAAGTTGGCATCGCAGCGCCACCTATGCCGCATGCTAATACTTATACTTACTTCGTCAGAATCGGTTTTTAAAATCAATTCTTGTTTTTGTTGGTTATCAATTATGAAAATATCCACCCGGTGGGATTGAACATTGCGAAAAATAATAATGGGTCATTTGGGACATAACCGGAGTGTCGTGACTACACTTCAGGGCGGTAATCAAAATCTAATGATATTCAATGGAATCACATTTGAATGGCAAATTTTCAAACAATTCGTTATAGTTTTGGTTGAAAAATTTAAATTTGAAAATCTTTTCCTTCGTCAACTATTTTCCTTCTTTTCATATGTTCAGCAATCCTTGAAAAAAATATTGGAACGTTATTGATGAAAAATTGAAAATGCAAGTCTGGTAGCACTCGATGGATGGATGGTGGGAGAAAGACGCATGTTCGTCTTGGTTATGCTAGTATTAATAGCAGAAAGAATGGAAAAGCACATGGCACGAAACCGAGCAAGCCCCTTTTGCTCATCATTCGTTTGACCGTCGTTCTATCAGCCAGTATCAGCAGTAGTAGACTCCCACAAAAAAACAATAAACCGATGGGTCCTTTTCAGGATCAACCAATTTTATTCTAGTTAGAATTAAATAAAGTTTTCGTTTTTCATTGCGATTCCAAACCCTCCTTCTCTTCCCCTTCTCTTCTTCCGGCTTGAATAATTTTCAATCAATGTTGTGCGGAATGGGGTTTCAGTATAACTGAAAATGTAGGTGTGTGCCTTTTTCCCCAAAAGTCTCTCAAGTTGTAGTTTAATTCAAAATAAAAAATTGGCCGGTTGGCAGGTATGGTTCCTTGAACAGCAAGCGGTACGATAAACTATTTCACAATTCAGCCGTATGGACCATTGGACAATAGATTTGTTTAGTTAGAATAATAAATGTTGGCGAATACTCAAAATGTACATATGTAAATTGTAATAAATCACCATAATTCTTTATGTGAAGCAAATAGTTTCCCAGAAAATGTCAGTTTTTCCATTGTTTCGACCAGAAAGGTTGCGATTTAGGTTGCGAAGGTCTTCTTTTATTCTTTTTGTTATCACGAACAGCGTTTCCTGCGCCAGCTCCAATACATTAGTGGCAAGATATTCCTTCCCTGCTGCCAGGTGGACGAGTGCTCCGGCACTAACACCCCCGTCGTAGTAACCCTTTCTCAGCAAACGATGGATAAGGCCGACAGGAAACTGGAGACCGGCACGATTCGACCGGGATTGTGGCTTTTCTTTCACCTTTCCACCTTTACCACGTCCAGACATAGCAAGTGCATGTGTAGTGTAGCCAGCACTAGTGTTGCACCCGAATGATGCCGCACTCGCATATGACATTCGGGTTTATACTTGGTTCAGTTTACGTTCGAAGCCAAGGCAGGTGGCCATCAAACGAAAAGAAAATCAACGCTCGCGTTCCTCGCACCTCACCCGTTGCCCACAGTGTGTTTTGTGCTCGATTCATCTTACGTTCAACGCAAACAGGCTGGCCATCGAAAGCAAACGGTTTACTTCCTTCGTCAAAGAAGTGATGCTGCGAACGAAAACTAGTCTTGCTCGCTTGATCCATGGTTCTAATTGTGCGGACCAATCATGGTATCGATAACTGATACCACAAAAGGCATTATTTCCGTTATTGTTAGTAATCGTTCATTCTGCGGAATTAGTTTAATTGTTTACCAATCAGATAGCGCAAACATCTATTTTTTTTCATTCAGCGGCAGATATTCGCGTTCAAAAAAAACGAGTAAAATTCCGGTCGAAAATTTTGAAGCGAGGTCCCTACTTTTAAAACATCACAAGTATTCTACACACAGTCACCGTAATCGACGCTATTGTAATTCACATTTAGTTTAGTAGAAAATGGAAAAAGTCAGTGTGTCCTATCTTAAACTTTCCGACCGAAGTGTACCTGGATAGTTCCGCGCACTAGTTTTGCACTTTCGCACAGAAGTGTAATATACTGGGTATGTTCCTTTGATATTTCTGCTCCAAAGTGCACAACCAATGAACTCCACTACACCGCGCCGGTGCCCTACCACTGAAAACGGCATTTGATAGCGACGATTTGTGGCCGGTATCAATGCTTATCCCTAGCTGTGCCAACTACCCTCCGGAAGCCCACGGTGCTCCTGTTCTGCTGCTAGTGCTGCTAACGATGACGGCCAAACGAATGATGAGAAATTAAAACAAGCCATGTCTTATAATCACTGCATGGTTTAACGTCGTAAAAAAGGCCTAAGAGTCCAATAGTAGTGGTCAATCATGGCACCGATAATAATTGATTTCTGAAAATTACATTTTCTTAATTTATGTAAGTTATACAGTTTTTCAGACTGTATAACTTACATAAATAATTCAGTTTTTCAGACTGATTAGTGCAAACATTGTGTTATTCCGTACAGTACAATGAAAGTTACTAACTTTCAAGAACTTTACCTTCTGCTTCTACCGAAATTTTGAAAAGGGCCCCTATATTGCAACGTTAGTCGTAGTCACGACAAAAGTACAGTACGTCTATTTATGGATTGCATTCTAATTAGTATGAAATGGCACGTTCTCAACTTATTCACTTTTAAAGTCAAGAACACTAAAAAATAATCATTTTTAGAGGATTAGTGTCTTGTACAGGCCCATTCGCAGGGGGAGGGTTTTAGGGGTTCGAACCCCTCCCATGAGAGTTTTGAATTACTTTTGAAGACTTCTTAACCCTCCGGCACTCGTGTGAATGGCTCCCCAAATGAGCAGCCGCTGGTGCTGGAAGAAGATTTCGCTAGCGTTTCGGAAGGTGTTGCACAAAATACAACGGCGCGAGCTCATTTGTTCATTTGTAAATGAAACATTCATCTGACATATATTGTCTTAATGAATAAAAAACTTAAAACCAATTGTCACGAACAACATTAAAAAGGTCTAGTAGTCGCTTGCGTTCGGTCATTCTAGAAACAAGTTTTTGAAGAAACCCTGTGAGGGTGGCAGCTGTAAAAGGATGTAAGTCAAGTTGGTTGGCATCGCTGAATCGCAGGGCCGGCGGAATACGTGGGTAGTATGGGTAGTACTACCCACTCGAAAATAACAGAGGGAGGATTTACCCACTCGAAAGTCTCGCGCACAAAATGAATGCGTCCGAAGCTCTCGATGTGCAACAATTTTATATTTTAATTCAGATACAAATTTCTTTGCTATACAATTTCAATTTCTTCAAAATGTGGGATAATAATAAGGAATCCATTGAAATTTGAAATTATTTTTTATTTCTTAAAACGAGGAATACTGATCGATTTACAAAAAAAATATTCACGCGATTTTATTCAGAATAGATGATGCAGTTAGAAATATGTTAAAAGACTAAATATATAATTAGCAATTTTTCAAAAAGAGTAATTATTTGATTAAAAATTGAAACAAAGAGAAACACTTTTATAAGGAAGGCAATAGACATACACACGAGGGATTGGTTTCAACATCAGAGTAGCAAAGACCGTGTCAGGGGAAGTGAAGAGAGGGCGGACAACAATGATAGGGAAAAGAAGAAATTTAACTTGCAGCTTTTTGGTAAACGGAAGATCACTGTCTGGACATCATGAACCGGATCGCCGACTGACCTCCTTGGATCCTCTGGGAACTCTTTTGGGACCTGATTTCCAGGTAGAGAGGAAAGATAACTAAATTTGAATATCTATGGTGGTTAAAAATATGTATATGAGAGACATATAGGGGAGATCAAGGATATCCAGCACATCTTGCAGTGGAATGAGGCCGGTTAGCATAGATCTGACGCTAGAACGCTAGCCTCACGACCAGACAACATATTTAATGTCGTGAAAACCTCTCTCCACGACCCCAATATCCCGGAGATGCGCATTCAACGTTTAATTATTAGACATGGCCCGAGATATCACTCGAAGAAAGTCACGACCCTCATCAATCCCCTTTAACCAAGGTTTGTTGTTACATTTGGTATCTCTAAACTTCCATGGTTCCATGAAATTTGCCAATTTTCCAGCGTCCTTTGACAAACAATATTGAAAAACTCGTTGAAATTACACTATCTTCCATAAAAATGACTTTCTAATGCCTAAGTGTCCGCCTTCTCATTACCCGCAATAAAGCAGTAAGCAGGAACTCAAACTAATATTTGTATCTGGTAATCTGGCATGATTTTTCAGATAAAGCACTCAGGAACTCTCATATTTTCTCCAGAAACTGTAACGAAATGGTCACCCTCGCCAGTCCACTACTGTCATAATAAATAGCATAGAAGCTATGCATAGCTGTTATCTTCTGATGAACGTTACGGTAATATACTGCAATGCTTAGCGCGAGCATTTATGCTGTCAGATAAAAATGTGTGTTTAAAAAATAATGCTGTTGTCAACGAAAGATTATTGGTTGCGTGTATTTCGATCAAAGGTTGAATCGAGTACACAACGTAGGGCCTAGCCACCAGTTGAAACATTTTTTCTCTAGTTAATCCGTCGACGAACCGGTGCCAATAACCGCGTTTTTCAGCTTTCGTCAAGTCACTTTGTGTTTCTAACGTCACGTATATTCGGTACAATTCGGGCGATTCGACTTTCAAAAAGTCCTTATAAGACCTTTTTGCGTACAATTCTGAACGCTCTCTGGTCACCATGGAGTGGGAGGTCGTCCACTGTTGCTCGCACCGGGTATTCGTTTTGTTTGACATTTAATCGCAGTGTATAGAATCAAACCAGTCCAAACCTTGTACGATTCCACCGCAAGAATTTCTTGTTTTAATTCGATTGTTTCGGATATAGTGGGCTCACTAATTGTAGCGAGGTCGAGTACAATAATGAATCTAAAGCGTTTGGCCGTGCAGGTGGAGTAGGAATTTGTGTCATTTCCACCGTATTCAAGATGGTCATATTGAAGTTGTCGCAAATATCACGCAGTTAGATAGATCGGTTCTCATCGTGAAGACAATCCCATGGCATACCGTGAGAATTGAAGTCTTCTAAAACCAGCTGAGGTGCGATGTATATGGAAACAATACCAATAAGTGTTTGCCTTTAATTCGGACTTGACAAGCGACAACTTCAATACCTGGTACCGAGCAATAGCTAATCCGATTAAAAGAACAGCACATTTTGATCCCCAAAAGTGTTTTCCTGGCCCTGGCGTATAATGTTAAAATTGTGGAAGATCTATATTGAAAAAATGTAGGGACTGAAATGTAGGAACATGGATATTATGGAAAATTAGTGGTTTTCTTAGATTCCTCGATTATTACCGAACGCACTTATTTGCAAACCAGAATTTTCACTGACTAAAGCAAAGGTTTCTTACATAATCCAACCTTATACTTCGCAATTAGGACCCCGGTGGGAGACTACACCATCAATCTCTACTTCCCAGGCGGATACATAGACAAGACTTCTTCGTACATGGCCGAGTGTTTAGTTAGATCCCGCATATATCGATGATGTTAAATGGCTTATATTTGGTCCGGAAGAAGACATTCCTGGTGCCAATTGTATCAGGTGGATATAATTAGTATCGAAAAGAGGACTTTTCGACATTATTTGTGCCACCGAAGATATATCCAAATCGACCTCCATTGAGCCTGAGGGGATTTTGGTCGTTGGAGATACCTTGTCGTTAGCTAACACTATCACGCGGGATTCAGTACCTGTGAAAAGTTTTATCGGTGGGAATGGAAAATTAATGCATCGAAATTTAAAAGAATGGAGTAATTGGTAGTTAGCTGTGCAATATTTGAAGTATCAGCAATCAACGAACACATTTTCGCTAAGCCGTCGGCCATACAGCAAGTTAGCAAAGGGTGTTTCTAAATAGCCACCAGATATTATCCTGGAATTTCCCTGTTCACTTACACACGCCAGGTCTGAACTTTCATCACCACGGGTAGCAATCACTCCGAATCTTAGTACCCACTCGAGAAAGTGTTCCGCCGGCCTTGCTGGATCGTTTCACGTCTCGATAAGTTTCGATATTATCAACAGCAGCTAAGTAGGAAAAATAACGAACGAACAACACGAACTCGGAGAAAAACGGGATATCATTGTCTAGAGGAATTTCACCGTATATGATCTCTGCGCCAGACTGGTTGATAACTAAATAGTGTACGAAAACGGGCATCGGTATCGCGAGAAATTCCGCCGCCGGATAACTCTCAGCACCAGGTATCATATAATTAGGAATGCGTATCGTTGAGAAGGATAAGAAACCCTGCGAAGGTAGTTGTAAAGAGATGTAAGTTCCGCATCTCTTGATCGGTTCGCGTCTCGGCAGGTGACCATATTTGCAGCTGACCTGAGCAGGTCAGTTATGTACCACGAAAGTTGGGCAGCAGCAAGAAACAGCCTCGACGAAAAAAAACACGAACGATGAACGCAAAATAAAAAGAGCAAGAGCACAATTCCTACTGAAGTAATACCTAACCCCGGAAGAATGGGATTTGGAAGAACAAGAAGTTTAGGTTTGGTCAACAGACTTATTATAAACCACCACAGTACTACCACGAACCAGCAACCGTTGGTGTCTGATCAAGATTGCTTCTCGATAACAGACATTGGCCCAATTTGTCGAGCCAAGTCGACATAAGGTGCAGCCCTCCAGGATATGGAAAAAATCTTCAACGTATCTCCCTCATATAAGGAACGAAAAAAATCAAAACCCCTCCATTGAGAATTTTCTGCGCACGGGCCTGGTCTTGTAGGTAGTTTTACAACATAATATAGCGCATCTTTTTTTTTTTTTAAATGGTGCTTAATCCCTCTGAAATTATTTGTGAAGAACCTCCGCAAAACATTGTTTAGAGACTAAGTATATTCGGGAAAGTTGTTGAGAATGAAATTTAATAAAAACTTCACTGAAGTCACGAAAATCTTAAAAAGGTTCGCCGAACCCGATCCTGACGTACTAGAGACAATAGAAGAATGCAAAAGATATGACTCTACAAATGCCGAGAGTATGTATAATAAAAGATTAAAAAGTGCGTCTGTAAGAAAATATTGAAAAACTAAAATGTACAAAGATAGTTCAAAATCCTCTTGTCCCATGTTTAATTCCACTTATTTTCCTTAATGATTTCATACCTGTTTAACTCGGAATATTCGGTTAATAACACATTTTGTATCCTGAAAAACTGTGTTTTGATTTTGTTTACTGCATAAAACGCTGAGTTTTCACTGCACCTAACTCAACCACCGCTAGCGAAAAGTTAGGTACTGTTTATTCATTTAAATGGTCTGTAGCACATCTGGCTGTTTTCGCTTTCGGAGCCTCCAGCAGTCAGAATCGGAAACACAGGACAGCAAACAAACCGGGAATTCAATTACGATGATTAGTATTTATTGTACCCTCCAGAGGGATACACTGTACGGAGACTGGGCCATTTCATTCTCTATAAGCTCCCGATAACTTTGCCGTGGGGGTGTTGTAAAAAAATTGCTTTCTATGCCCAACAACACTGGTGGAACGAAGGCCTGCAATGCCTCTATAGAACAGAAAAAAGTGTTGATTTTTTGCTTATCGGTTTTCGCAACGTTCATGAAAAGGTTGCTAATAATGGTAGGTTCGAGGACCGTCCTACTGTGCGAAAAGAAACTAAGTAAACAGGCTTATTTACTGTCGTTTTTCTAAGAATTTAAAACTAGGACCATTATTAATCAATTTATTTCGGGATATTTGAACAGCTCACTAACCATATTTTCAACTAGCTGCGTAAAACATGCGATTTTAGTAACATAAATACGAGACTTGGATTTGCTTCAATCTTCAAGCATGATTCTCCTTTTAACTCTTCAAATAAAAGCTTGATTGTTGTTTGCCACTTTCGAAATAAAACAGAACAGCGTCGTTTAATTAAAATGCATATTTTAACAAGAAATTCGTACAGTCCCAAAAAACAAATTAAATATTGCAACCAAGCTATCGTTGAAGCATACCACCCACACGCTACGAACTCCAAGCTAGCAGCCTCGCGGTCTTGAATGTTTCCCAACTGCCAAACGAAGACTCCGCTTGCCGAACGATGCAGACTTCAACGATTGGCACTTGGAGGCAAATAAAAAGCTTTTGTCGGGGAAGAAAATAATGGTTTGTATGCGAAGTCCACCGGTATTATGTATACACGTGCTCCGTTAGCGTTGTTCGTTGGTGGATTATAATCTTATGGCACGAGTTGTGATGCTTATGAAAAGAAAATCAAATTTAATTATACTGTGTGGCACTAACGTAGGTTGGAAAGTTTCCTCAAAATTTTCGGTTCACCGGTGACTCTCCTAAGCAGAGACGAAACTGGTTAATGCGATGGGATCAATAGAAAATAAAATGTCCGTGTCGCTACATGCTAATTTTTTAAATGTCAGAGAAACGTTTCGAAGCTTAGAACTGTACGCACACGAAGCTACAGGACACAAGAAAAATATTCACGATGGATTTTATCTAACTATTCTTACGTGGCAATAGCAACAACATTGCTATATATACAGCAAAATTCTTCGTGAATATTTTTTGTGGCGTGTGTCCAGTCGCCTCGTGTGCGAAAAGCTTAAATGTAACTTGAACTTTTCTCTAAGTATTTTTGCCTTTCTCATATAAAGAAAGGCTATGCAATCACTCTAAAAATCAACTTTTCAACCAAGGCCTGTAGGGCCGAGTTTCATATACCATTCGATTCAGTTCGTCGAGATCGCAAAATGTCTGTGTGTATGTATGTGTGTGTCAAATAATGTCACACACTTTTCTCAGAGATGGTGATTTGCACAAACTAAGTTTCAAATGAACGGTATAATTCTCCCATAAGACGCTATTGAATTTTTAATTGATCGGACCTCCGGTTCCGGAGTTACGGGTTGAAGAGTGCTGTCACAAGCAAATTCCCATATAAACTGGTTACCCTGTGGTGTCCGGAGGAACCCCCCGCCCCCCATGAGCGTTTTGAATTACTTTTAAAAATTTATTATTTTCCTGTCCAAGAAAAAAATATACTGCAAACCGTTTGGACACCTAAAATGCCATTTGAGTTCGGTCACTCTAGAAACAAGTCAATGAAGAAACCAAGAACGAAATTTTGCGAGGGTGGCTGGAAAGGGATGTATGTCAAGCTGGACGGCTTCTCTGAAGGACCAGTTAACGTTTCGACAAGCTTCGATATTAGCAAAAGTAGTTAGTAGACTTCAGATGTCGGTCAGTGGGCTAGCAACGGCAGTTAAGCATAAGCATAAGCATAAGCATAAGAGATCGCCCGTAGTTGCTACTCCGTTATTGACCAGAACCAAATTAGGTTGCAAAATGTTCATTGGAACAACATGCTTGGGAATAACATGATGAGCCACATTGTACAATCTATTCTGATCCCTGCATGCTGATCAATACCGACGCCGGCCACGTCCGAATGCAGATCTTCTGGGATAGGAAGGAATATTAGTCCGATACATGTTGCTACTAGAGACCGAGGAATCCTCTGCATCTCCACATGTATCACGGGAAGGGGATAGTTGTTAGTTAGTGTGCCAATAGCGTTATCATGTAATAATTGCTCTGGGCAGCCGGCTGCCGAGAATTCGGGAAATTTATCATTTATTGTATTAATACGATTAGCAAAATAAACAACTTGAACTCTGGATAGCCGGCTATAAGGAGCACTGCTTATATTTTTTAATAATATTCAATCACGCGACCAATTTTTTCGTGGTTTCTATCGTGTCGGTGCTGATCTTTCCTGGCGATCGTTTGAATAAAATGAGGAATCTTATACAGAAGGTTCATCAGAATCTTCCATAGGTATCGCGGAGTTGGTGGTTTGGAAGGGAATAGGGTCTAGGATTCGCTCCAAGCAAGCGATGCGACGTGTATAGCATAGTTTATTAGGTAGTAGTTCAGTTAGTTTTCGAGAACACGATCGCTCGAAAAATAAGATCTTGTTTAGTTTTTGGTTCTTTTAAAATCTGGGTAGCCGGCTACCGAGAGTATCCTATATTTTCTAAACAAAAGCAATTTCACATCCACACAGCCGATCGTAGGAGTATTGCCTAGAAAAGCTAATCTTATCTGTGTAATGGGCCGGATCACTATTTATTGCAACATTATTTAGACTAATTTCGCTATTCCTTCTCTACGATATATTTTTTGGGTTGCAAACTACCGAGTGATAACACGTTATACAGACAGAGAGTTATGATAGCTCTAGATGTTATAAATCAACGAAAGTATTTCCTATTTCTCATATCGGATTGTTTGTGAAATACACGTATACGAACGATTATATCGAACATTGAAGGGAAATACAGAGGATCGTTAACCTGATGCACGGGCTTGTTACCAATAACGGAACTTGAAATTAGATTCATTAAAACAGACGCGGCGAATTTTCAGTACGTATTGGCCCGCGATCATCGATACTAGTCAAATTAAAGTCTTATTGGAGCTGATTTCCGAACAACTTTTACGGTATTGTTTTCTCGGCTAGATCGCATACTCTAATTCTGCTACTATCGGCAGAAGGCTGATAGCTCCCCGTCGTCGCCCGTCTAAGGACCAAATGTCATCAATAGACTTAGACTCGCGTGGAGGCATGAGATAGAATTGAAAGCTAACCAATGAAAATGACAGCAAATCACTTATTCTTCGTGCTGACATAACTGAAGGTAATTGCTTACCGGTCCCCGATCCCTCTCGCAAATTGTCAATGCTCAAACCTTATACATGATGGAAGTCATCATTCCACTCAAATAAGGCCATGTGTCTTCCCTAAGCACATTGAATGCTCTGTGAATCAGTTCCCCCATTGGTAAAACAAACCGTAAACAAACATAAAAATTAGCTTGCTCAGTCCAAAGAAAAGTCTGCCGACCGGCAGATACGTGCTCCCTTACAGCGCCATCATATCAACGAACACCCAAAATTTACATGCGCAAAACATCTGCAATCCCGAACATAAAAGAATCAAAACCTCTACTCATTTACAATAAAATAATAAAGTAAAAAACAGTTGAATATCCAAGGCGGCTCATTTTCAAAGATAGCACCGCCGATGAAACACTCAATAAAAAATAGGTGACAAGGGACGCGGACGAAATTAGCTGAGCACCGACCGGCTGGTTTGCCACCTATTTTTCGGGCGAAGAATTTTGGGGCGACACCTGGTAGTCGCTAGTCGCTGGTGAAATGCCAATTATTTGAATGTCAATTTTTCTTATTGCCATTTTTTCACTTTTCGGATCAAATTTTTTTCTCTGAAAAACAATTTTTCACTATTTTTACAATGTACACTGTGTTTCTAGATGTTTTCTGTACACTTTTATTGTCCTTGCATCGGGAATCGACGGCCCGTAATGCGAGGAAAAGATATTTTTTCTTTTGCCGGAATTCAATTTTTACAAACTATCACCACTCGCGTCTGTCGAAAATATGCCGAAAAATGCTTTTATAAACCACTTCACTTTGTATAATCGTTAAATTGCACCGTTATTAACACTTTTGATAACCGGAAGACAGTAAACTGTGCCGAAAATGATGAAAATTAACCGACTCGAAGGGAGCTCTACGAGAGTCAACCGCTCGCGACGAAGATATACACTCGAATCGTGGGCTAGCAACGGCAGTTAAGGAGGAAAAACACGAAGTTGGGGAAAATCGGGATGTCGTTGTCTAGAGAAATTTTACCGCCGATGATTATTCCGTTAGAGTGGCAGCGAAATGGATCGCGAAAATGGGCATCGGTATAGGGTGAAATACTGCCGCCAAGAAGTTCTCTGCGCCAGCTAGCAGATAAATAGGAACGACTAGCACCAAGAAGGATAAGAAACCTGGCGAAGGTGGTTGTAAACAGATGTAAATCCTTATGGTCGACACCCCCGGATCGGTTCATGTACCAGCAGGGTACGATATTTGCAGCAGACCTGAGCAGGTGAGATATATCGCGAAGGTTTGACAGCAAGTAAAGAAATGTAGCTATGGATAAAAACATGACTATTAACACAGAACAAAATAAGCAAGTACACAATCCTTACTAAATCAATACTTAACGGTTGCCCCGGATGAATGAGGATTATGGGATACAAGAGGTTTAAGTTTAGTTTAGTTGAATTCTGTTGGCTTAACAACTACTGCAAACCAATCCGAATTCACCACGAGCCAGCAGGCAACGCACAGTGGTCGGAAATGCCAAAAACGTCACTAGAGGCCAAACCATTGAATATATTCATAGGGAACCTTTGGAGGAATTGTTCGTAAGAATATTCCCCACAATCTGATAAAAATTAAAATGAGGCATAGCTTACTATATTTTTATACTGACGAGGTAGAAAGTTGGTGTCATAGACAAAGTTTTAGGAATGCTCATAATGAAGAATTTTGTTCAACAACTTGAGCTTGTAGGACTTAATGTTATCGATTTATAAAGCGTTTTCTAAGGCAAACCCTTTAAATTTAGCTTTTTAATGTAGCTTTTTTTCACTGTGACTTTTCCTGCAAACGATGTTCCAGACAAATTTTAAGGTATTAAAACCACTAAATTTGAGGGTGTTGCCATAGAAAACGCTTTACAAATCCATAACATTAAATCCTACAAGTTCAACTAGTTCAACAAAATTCTTTATTACGAGCATTTCTAAAACTTTGTCGAAGACACTGACTTTCTACCTCGTTAGCATAAAAAGTTAGTTTTTTAATTTGATCGTAGTAAGCCATGCCTAATTTTAATTTTTATCAGGTTCGGGGGAATATTCTTACGAACAATTCGTCCAAAGATACCCTGTAAATATATTCGATGGCTTGGCTTCTAGTGAATTAAGTTCACGTTTTTGGGGTTTCCGACCACTATGCAGCGCCCTAGTAACAATTGTGGTTTTATAATAATTTTATAGCCACTGATAAAACTTAGATTGCACTTGTAGCGTGCTATAAAACTTCAATTGTTACTTGGGCAGTGTCTTTTGATGACTCCTTCTCGATAACAAACATTTACCCAATTTGTTGAGCAGAGTCGTTTGGTTCGCAAGACTATGTCCAGGCCTCTGAAAAAATCTTCAAAGTTTAAGGGTTTCTGTACGTTTCTTTTAAAATAAACGTTAAAAATCAAACCTCCCCCCCTTGAGAATTTTCTGCGCACGGGCCTGTTGATTACCAATGAAAGACATAATACTCCCATTACATGCTATTGAATTTCATTCAGTTCTGACCTTTGGTTCCGGAGTTACAGGTTGGTTATTGCGGTCACATAGGAATTTCTCATATAAACCGGTACATTCATAATACCTCATAGGTTAAAAATCTATTAAAATGAACATCAAATTACTTCGAATCGCTTGCCTAGATCACTGGCGGCGAATTAAAGATTCTTGAATTATATTGTCCACTCTCGATAATTCCGGAAGAGAGTTCCGGGTTCCTGGCATATTCCAGAGCTCAAGTCGCTTCGGTGATGACTGAACCAATTTTCACTCACCTAGTCTCAAATGGAAGGTATAATATGTAGTTTCGTATTGCACACCCCATCCACCCCTCCCCTTTCTTTCCTCTCACACCCCCTCCACAGGTTTCTAAGCTGGGCATTACCGTTGACGCTTTCTTTATGCTTTTCTTTGATTTAAGGAAACGAGCATAATTTATAACGTAGCGTAGCGGTTTATTTACTTCCATGAAACGAATAAAGACCAAATGATTCATTGAGACGCGAGCTAAGCTGCCACTATACGCATAAATGTCCCATGTGGTATGGGATACACTATACACATGGGACGATTACGCGTGAGGTGGCAGTAAGTTACTCACAGAAATGGGAGTCGATTGGCTGATGAAACTTACCGCCGGGGACTGTCCGATTAGATTAGGAGAAAAAATGGCTCAAGTACGCAAATGACCCAAACGGTTTAATGCAGGCAAAGAATGAGAAAGAGCCGGAAACAACATAGCTCAAAGAACGAGCAATTCAAATAATCAAGTCTCCGAGTTAACTTCAAAAAATTTGCGAGCAAAGGAAATAAATGCGATACAGCACAAGCAGCCTACCCACGAAGTCGTGCTTCGATACAGTCCCTCGGGGGAAGTAGAAGAGTAAGAAGTGTTTTGGCATTTTCTATATAAAGAAAGGCAATCACTGTGAATATTGAGATCGGTAAATGCCTGTGTGTATGTATGTCTCAAATAATGTCTCTCAATTTTCTCAGAGATGGGTGAACCAATTTGCACAGTTTGATTGGACTTCCGGTTCCAGAGTTACGGGTTTAAGAGTGCGGTCACGCGGTAAATTCCCATATAAACTAGTACGATTATGATATCAAGTGATGCAAAACTTATTAAAATGGAGGCAAAAAATATGATTAAGCTACACCCAAGTAGCATTTCTAGTTTTATAGCACACTACAAGTGCATTCTAAGTTTTAAGAAGGGTTTCAAGAGTGCCATAAAACCTCAATTGTTACTAGGGCATGGTCCGATGATTCAACAATATAGTGGAATCATAATTTAATTGTTTTCATGTAGCTTTCAAATTGTCTACAATATCGCCTTGATGTCAAAAAAAGTTACAAGAAGTTTAATGCGCATTTTGAAAAACTTATCGTTCTTGATGGAAAAACGTGAATAATTCATGAAATAAATTGCTTTATTGAAATAAAATTTGAAATTTGGAAACGATAACATTTTGGAAAATTTTCGTTGTGAGCGTTTTAACATGGAATGAAAAATCACTTTCGTGTTTAAAACGATAAACAATTAACTACTGATAATGGTTGATAGAGAAACGTGAATTACTTGAAAATAGGGAAATATTTCATGAATTAATTGTTTTTGTTGAAACAAAATTCCTATTAACTCGAAAACTAACGCATTTTGGAAAATTTTAGTTAAAGAGGGATATATTCGGTTTTCAGTTAATAAATAATATTGAACACTACTTTTTATAATGTCCAGGCGTTTCGACCATAACTTGAAATAATATTTAAAATTATATTCTATACAGTGCAGGAGAAAAATTTGGTAAAAACCAAAATTTCTCACTAGGGTGAAAATTTGTTGGTACAACCAGTCTTTGTACAGGAGGGCACAAATCCATCACATCAGTGGCTATTAAACTGATGTCCAGTTCAGAGCCCTTCCGGTTGTCACAAAACAGGGAAAACCATCATCAATATAAGTGTCATTTTAATATAAGTGTCATTTTCAATGACCAGCAGATGCCGAAAATTGATTAAACCCATGTCTTTAAAGTTACAATTTATGCCATTCACATAAAAAAGTGGTTTCACCCAGAATTATCGCCTTTGGGAGTTATAAGTTTACCCAATTTTTCTCCCTTAGGGAGGAATATAGCATAGCAAAAATTGATGACCATTTTTAAATCCAAGATGGCGGTTTCCGGTAACCACAAAAAAAGTGCAAATCACAGTGGCGGATCCATTTAATCATATTAAAATAGTTTCTATTTTAAATTCGTTCTAAATTCCAAATTATTCCAAACCAAATTCGACAACCAAAACCGATTTTAATTAAAAAAGGGCATTACATATTACGTATTGTACATTGAACATTTCAAAATCAAAATTTCGGACCCCCTCCGAAATTGTGTTGTGGATCCGCTCCTGGCAAACCATCATCAATATAGGTGCCATTTGGAAGGGGCTCATCAGTAAACGACGGAAATTGATCATTGAGGCCATTTTGAAATCCAATAACAACAATCAAACAGCGTTGTAGCTTGGTTGCTATGATTATTTAATTACACTTTGTTGACAGTTTGGAAGTGTGCCTCAGTGTGCCACACATTGTGGTAACGAGTGAAACGATCGTGTATTACTGTGAATCGTAATCTTATATCGTGTTATCGTAAGTGATCCAGTGTGTATGGCACATTGCTCTAAGTGGATGTACCCCATTAGGCACAAATACGTTAGGCATACGGACGTTTGGCATATGTAGGGTAAGGTGGGGCAAATCCGACCGTTGGGTAAACCCGACCCCCCTCTGTTACCGAAAATCAGAAGCACTACGCGAACTAATATCAATGTTGTCGTGTAGAGCATCGAAAATAATCATAATGGTGGTATGACAGCATTTCATAAGTCTACATTGAGGTGCTCAAACGACAAAAGGTGTGTTTTTAGAACTTTTGATTTGATTTTTGTGCATTATTGACTACAGGATATTTCTGATTGTTAAAGTGATTGCATAATAAATGTAAGTGGATTTAAATTCTTTGATTAAAGTCCTACAAAGTGCATAGAAGAATTTAGTTCAACCTTTCTCATATTTTTTTTAATTGCATCGTAATGAAAAATGACACGGTGGGGCAAATCCGACCACTAAATAGTGGGGTAAATCCGACCGCTTTTTTGCTAAGAAAATTTTTATTGTTCAGATTGGAATATATTTTTATTGTTATTATTTATTATTTTTGTGCAAAATGGTTCCTAATTACAAACGAAAGACACAAAAACATGATGATTATAGTATTCGTCGAGCAATTTCTCCGATGCAAATGGGAATATCATTACGTGCTACTGCTCGTGATTTTAGCATTCCAAGATTGACATTGAACTCTATTTTCTTCATGTTACAATTTAATAACACAACATTCATTGATTTATCATTGAAAAACCATAAAATTTGGATAATAGCTGCACAAAATTAACCAAAAACATAGGGGGTCGGGTTTACCCCACCATTTTTGAAAACAGCAAAAATGAACATTTTTGTAAAACGCTTGTATCTCAAGACATTCCGAAGATCCAAATAAAATGGTATATACAGAAAGTTGCCCAGGAGTCTAACCTTTAATTTGGTATATAAAACGACTTGATCCGTTGTAAAATGAGCATTTTACAGCCAAAACCATTTACTAGGTCGGATTTGCCCCACCTTACCCTACTAGAGTGCCCAGAAAAATAAAGAATTTTTGAAAACTCACTCGGCCCACCACTGAGTCAATTTTTAGTCCCACCAGGAGTACTTGCTCCAAATTTGAAGCAAATCGGACAAGTTAGTGTTGGCGCCATCTATGCGGTCACAGGTGGAACTAAAATTTTCTAACCAAAACATAACTCGTATTATGTACTGCAGTTCTTCCGAACATACTATTCAGCTAAATCTAACCATTATTCCACAAAAATGTATAGTTTGTTAGAACCTAGTACTGATACACAACCATGCACTGCTAGGCCCCATGCAAAACTGACTCAGACATCACTTCGTTAAAAGTTTAATAACTTTTCTTGTTCGAGTCGGATCGCTTTGCAGTCTTCAACAAAGTTGTAGATAATAGAATTATCTTCTCAAGTTTCACTTTTGGTGATAATCTGATGTATACAGTGCCACCTAGCGGGGAAAATGTGCGATAATGGGTTTTCTCCATGTAAATTGTCGAAAAATGCCATACAAACTTGAAGCACGTTGGTCCGGTAGCTAGACATGTTCGATTTGGCTCAAATTTGGAGCAGACACTCCTGGTGGGACTAGGAATCGACTCAGGGGTGGGCCGATGGGGGTTATTTTTTTTTCTGTCACTCTAATATGTACTTTAGGCATAATGGACATTAGGCATAACGGACGATTGGCATAATAGACGTTAGGCATAAATTATCATATTGAAGTATCATTGTAAGGAAATCATTGTTAGACATTGTTTGATGTTGTAGAATTACTCTGGAGGCTGCTCGAATTCAATCAGCATTTTATTCTTTTGTATATATACTTGATGAAATCTTCACTCATATAAAAGATGGTGAATGCTTGCCATGCGTAAACTCAGCTTGCGCTAATTTCTCGTCTAACAACCGATGAATTGCATCTAACTAAAATAGTCTAAACACTCTTGTTTAAAATCAGTCTCATTCGTATTAGGGTATAAATAACGCACATTAACCCTTTCATGCGCATGTTGTTTATAAACACAACGTTGTTAAATAGCTATAACTTTTGATTTAGGCAGAATTTACTCATAAAAACAAGTAAGACTAGTAATTCGAACTATTATCTTTCATTTAAGCGCTAAAAGTTATAATTATTGTCCCTAGAACTGAAGTTGTCGCTATTAGCCTGATAGAACTCCGCTGGAGCAGTGCTACCTGAGATATTTTCAGTTAACATTGATAAATGTAATTTTGATATATCTTCGTTATTTCTCATTATTATTTAAATCTGCAAAAACGTATCAATTTCGATCGTGTTCGTCTATCTTTTCCTTGCAGACATAATATCGAAAATTTTGTAGGAAAATTGTATTGGGCATCGGAAGGTAATTATTGCAGCTTCCAACACTGCACAAGAACCACCTATCAAAACGAGTTTTTCGTATTTCTAAAACTTTATCTACACTAGAAACAAGTTGGGAATGAATTGTTTAACTTAGATTAGATCCTACATGCATTCATGGTGTAATACTTCAAGAAGAAAATATACAACCTTGAAGAACAACTCATGAATAAAAGAATGACTCACTGTATTATTCATTTAACGAATATACGAATAGTGGTACTGCTTGATTATCTCTCATATTATTAAGTTTAATGATTATATTCTCGAGGCCATCAAAAAGAGAACTAAGGAAACTATCTGGTATGACAGAGGGTTTTTTCGTGTACTGTGACGAGTTACCGAAACGAAAAAGGTATTGTATAAGATTTTATGGTCACCGCAACATATTTATTTCATGAACTTGTTGACTAAAAACTCCAAATTTTCCCATTACCACACGTAACGTTTCGGCTTACTGCTCTTCAGCCATCGTCGGACGCCTACAAACATTTATTTATCATTAACGTTAACATCAATTTCACAAAAAAATACAAATTAGTTAATTGTAAATTGTCTTTAATTTGTGAATCCTAGCTTTGTATTTTTTTGTGAAAAAATTGATGTTAACGTTAATGCTAAATAAATGTTTGTAGGCGTCCGACGATGGCTGAAGAGCAGTAAGCCGAAACGTTACGTGTGGAAATGGGAAAATTTGTAGTTTTCATTTTCACCGAGAAAAGTCAACAAGTCCATGAAAAAATAAGAAAAAGGTATTGTCACAAGCATAAAACCCGTACCCATAAACTCATGTTCTACATAACACTGCAAGTTTCCATTGGTTCCAAAACTTAATGTTTATTCATTATTTTGCTTTTTTAAATATTTGGATTAAACTGTATCTAAGAGGCTGGAATTATGCTTGTACCATAATTATGCCTATCGTCCATTATGCCTAACGTATATTATGCCAATGGTCCATTATGCCTAACATAATTATGCCTAATATATGTATGCCTAACGTACTTATGCCTAACGTATTTATGCCAAACGTCGCGCACCCGTTCTGAGTGACTCACTTCTTGAAAATTATTATCAATATCGCTGAATCCAAGATAGTGGTTTACGGTTTCCACAAAACTGAAATACTCCATCACTATGCTGCCTATAATCGCATATCGGTCCCATGAAGATTCGAAATTCCATATAAAACGGGACAACTATGCGATCATGGGTAGTATGGGTATGATTTGTAAGGCAATTAAAAAATCGAAAAAAAATCTTTTATTTTAAAGTGAAATTCTTAAGAATGTTACAAATTTTTATAGAATTCCAAGTAGTACAAACGAAGTTGTAATGTTTTTATCTTGCTCCTTTACGGTGCGTGGTTTATACTGGAAATTTTGAACCCGATTATTTCGAAATCATTTTTTCCAACAATATCGTTGCAGTAATTTATTTGCCGTGCATTTTAATGATTCCATTTTACTTCTAAATTTTCATATCAATGTTTTGAATTTTTTCAGATGAAAAAAGTGTAATTCACATCGAATAAAAACTTAGGTAAATATTCAGGAGTCAGAACCCATTCCCGACAAAAAATGGCAAATTATAATAATTAAATACATATTTCTACCAAAATCATTCTTTTAAACTTTTTCAAATGATAATATGGTATAATATTGTAACTCAAAGTAGTTACTTTAGATTTTCAAACAACAAATTTCTGTCAACTGTCAACATATCGCCCGACATCAAATTACATCCACATTAATATGTTGTGCTAACTGGAAGATCTTAGTTTTCCAAACGGCGTCAAACTTCAATTTCCATCATTCACTGACAAACACCTTTCATATGACACCCATATTGATGATAGTTTTTACTGTTTTGTGGTAACCGAAAACCGTCATCTTGGTTTTCAATATGGCGTCAATCATTCAGCACAAAGTACTAAGTTACTTCACGCTTGTCCGGATATGCCGCAGACTCAGGTGATTCGCATTTAACCCTCAAAAAGGCAGGGGGTCTCAGAGGCCCGGTTAGTTACAGTTGTGTAGTTTTAATGCTCTTCAATAGCTCAACTGGATCCGACCGAATCCGTACTGCTTCGGATTCTGGATCAACTGAAACCGAAAGAGGTTTCAGGAAATCTTCCTGAAACCGGCTGACACGGGTACGGTAACTAAATAGTCAGGCCAAGACCGACGTGATAGTCAACAAATATCTGACGTATAATAGCAACAAGGGCACCATAGTCTACTTCTATTGCAGCTCCTTCGACGTTGACTGTTTGACGAATGGCGCTCGTAAATATTATAAAGACTTTCGTATATTGCAGCGAACAATTCGTTTGCCCCATAAAACCGACTCGTACTAAGCCAACGAAAGTCGTTTCGTAGTTTTAACGAGAAACTCGTAATAAAAAAATTAAAGTGTTTCAATAGAAATACGAATGATTCATCAGACGTACGAAAATTTCGTATATTTTATGAAAATTGCCTGTACGAAACTAATTCGTAGCGATTTACGAATATCTTCTATCAGTGTTGTAATTTCAAATACAAATGATCAATCTTGTAATATCAAATACAATTTTCCCACTGATAAAACGACATAAAAGAGGAATTTGACTTCAGTGTTACTTCTTGAAGTCACAATAAAATTGCCTTTTTGAGGGTTAAAAATGCTAAAATATCCTGACTCCTGAGGTAGAAGACAAAGGGTTAAGTCGTCGGGAAACTCTAAGCTTGCTCATACACCCCTGTGTGGTTACGTTACGTGAGCTGCATTGCAACATTGATGTTGAGGTCTGTTATCCTACGTTCATTTATCTCGCCTTTCATGCAAACGACCAGCTCAACGCCATCTGGTTATCGTATACTTCGTTGTATAGCAACGACCATCGAATGTCGAATTTGTTTATTGGTAATACCAAAGGTAAGACCAATCTGGGTGTTATGGAGCGTGCTGGGTGATTCTGCAGGTTGAGGACTTTTCGTAATCCCTATTCCACTTTTTTCGTATTATTGAAAAATATTTCACACCTTCCAGTCATTTGCTAATTAGATGTCGTTACAACATAAAAAAATGTTTTTGTAAAAAATGTCATAACTTTTCCTCAATGTATATTCTTTTTTTTTATTTCGATTATATAGGTTTTAACCTTAAGGTCATTCGCCTCTTCGGGTTAGAAAAATCTCTTATGAAAAATTTCTAACCCTATGTACGGGATCGGGACTCGAACCCAAGTGCGCTGCGTACAAGGCAATCGATTTACCAACTACGCTACGCCCACCCCTAATGTATATTCTATTGCGTAGAACTATTCATTTTCTTTAGCTTCTTCTCGGATAGTTTCGCCGTACAAAATATGGTCGGTGTTAAGTCAGACCGGACCAAGTCGCAAAACATCATAAAATAAGATAATTATAGCATTGGATAAAGAATTTCGTCAGCTACATTCGATTCTTGCCAGATTTGAAATATGTAACAATAAACAAGAATTATGGCAAAAATTAATTTCCAATCATAATGTAAAGGATGCTGCGATTCAAACTTTAAACTCGTTTTTCTCGAAATCAATATTTTGTCACTTAGTCCGGTCTGACTTAACACCGACCATATGTCAATCGAACATGAAAAAACTTCTACTCCCTTTTTTGAAAAATTGCTTTGTGTCAAAATGTTCTATTTGCCAGAGAAAACATGGAGATTCACAAAACGAACGCAACAGCATCAGCGACGATCAAGTTTCATGGTCGGTCTCATTTTCAAGGATTTCCATAAATTTTGACATTAGAAATCTCGGCGCCCGATTCGGTTCGGTTTTACACAGACCAATTACTGTAAAGGCCAAATCCACGGCTGGCAGTATTCGCAATTTATCAATCAAACTTTTTGTCATGATAAATGGTATGGAATTAAATTTACTCGGCATGATATGAAAAATACAACAGCAGTGTTTTTTTACTTCGACAATTAATCAAGTTTCGACTGTTGAGGTTCGTGGAAATCTTGCAAACTTCTATTACGTTCCATTACAAGTGAGCGAGCAGACCTTTCTTTCGAGCTCCTAAATAATAATCATTCCCACCCTTGCCCATTTCTAATTTCTCTCCGAATCGTCCAACCAAACAGTTGGTTGTGGTTGCGAATTTCTTCATCAAAGCACTTTCGTTCGACTGTCAAAGCGTGGCTTTGATCAGTCGACGCCCGGCTCTATCACACGGTGTGCCCTTTGTCAACCTCGTGACACATTCTAAGACTGCGAGGAAAAAGCAAAAAGCTGTAAGGGGTACGTCAATGTCGTTCGCATATTTCATTAGGCGAAATTGGCATCGGATTTGCGTGCTAAAGCCACACAGATGGTGACAGATGGTGACTTGGTGGGAATCCGCCAGATGCTCTGATACGTTATACAGCAGCTCTCTGTTGGTGTGACGGGATGCTGTCATTATTGAAGGCAACCATCAGAAGCAGACCCAATTTAAAGGTGTTTGGTGGTGATTTGCATAAATTGATATTGCAACCGAAAGAGCAAGTCAGTTGTAATTGATATGAACGAGATGAAGCGTAGAACACAGAGTATCATCTGGAATCGAACTATGATTACTAGTTTACTGTAGATGCTGTGGACGCCGTGCGTTTTACTGGATTGTTCTGTTGTAGTCAACCAGTGTGCAGAAGTATTTTTTAATATAATTTAGTTTAATCTAAACCTCACATCATCATACGCATTATATTAGTAGGTTTGCTCATATATCCTATTTTTTAACCACCTGCCCAAAGTTACCAAATCTCAAGCGGGTGTAATCAATCCACTATAGAACGGGCTCCAACTGTTAGACGACCAAGTTTTTCGATCGGTGTGACAATTCATAGGGTAATCGATCATCGAACATCATGCATATTATTCAGACACATATGGCACACGGTGGCCGGCGATGGTGGCGTTCCGGTCTTCGACATCATGAGAAACCCATATCATTCAGAGCAATTCGAGGTGAAACCACCCGTAACAAACCTCGTTTTTCCGCAGGTATACAGGATATCGAACCCGACCCCATCAGGAGCTAGAATGGTCCGCCGCGCCGCATTTGCATAAATAAATTCAATTTACCAACCAATGAACATGTTCCCAGTCAGCTTACCCCCAGCAACAACACCAGCAACACCAACAACAACTACCGACACTACGGTGCGGTCGAGGCTTGTTTGAATTTGAACATTGTTTTGGCTGTGGGAAGATTCGTCTTCTGTATCGAGTACGGCGCGGCAGTTCGTTATCACAGCTAGACAGACACGCTCCATTTGACAGTTCCAAATGGGATTGGGATGCTCGAACCCAGAAAGAGAGAGAGAAGGCTTTGCTAGGATTTGCTTTTCCGAAATCAAGTGTTATGAAAAGTTAGTCGCGGGAGTGCTGATTGAAAATTCATGATGTTTCCCCTCCGAATTCTATACATGACATTGAAGTGGATTGAGTTGCTAATGGATAAATATGGTAGAAACGAGCCCTGACGGTACGGGACGTGTTCAGTAGATACCTAATTATAATTAGAGTTCATCACAATCAGGGATGCCAGGTAACTTTTTAAAAATCTATAATCTGCCTACAAAAAGATTTGTGAAAATTTGTAAACCGTATTGTTAACAAACAGAGGCTCGACTCACATTATCGACTCCATATTTCGACCTCAGAAGTTTGTAATGGATTGTAGGCAGGTAATGCTTTTCTTTTCTAACGCAATAACAAAAGCTGACGTAACTATGACAGTTGTCACGGTTAGGTTTAATCACTCGAAGCCGACGGTTGTTTTCAACATAAGTTCCGCGTTTAAAACCCCAACTTTCGCTCGGTGCACGCCACTGAAGTTCCATTTCAGCCGGTTGTTCTCCTCTATCGGTCCAGCGGTCGAGCAAGCTTTTTACGCGCTGAATATGTTCGGTACTGCGGCGCCAATGACACACGAAAACTCTGGTTATACTTAACTTCAGCTGGCCCAGAATATCAGCGGCCGAAACCAGTCGATCGAGACGTCGGCGGGCATGACGCTCCCTGGCCGCCAGGCGATCATCTCCTTCATTGCTGTCGATGCTGCAGTGACCGGGGACCTAGCTAATTTTTGTGAGTAGATCATATTCGGCCTCTTGAATGAAGGGATGGCGGAAGTGACTGCCAGAGAGTCCGACAGCACAACAATGCTTGTATGTTCCGGTTTCTGAGCCATAGCCGACGCCTTGGTGGAGAACACTGAGCATGGCGCCGGAGGGTGGAAGGAGAACTCTTCTCATATTTCGCTTACTCCAATTCAAAAGTCATCTTTGATCTTGCAGCCCTCAGTGAACATCCGCAGATGAGTCCTGTACCTGGTAGTCATCAACCGGTTGTATTTGGCTACGGCTTCGTAGAGAAGCGGCGGTGACGGTTTTCAGCTATGTAGACAAACTTGTGTCCAGGTTGGGTCCATGGTTGTGCCAGGACCGGTCGCTGAATTAACGGGCGATTGGTGGCAGATCTACATTTGTGTACTCCTGATAGACCTTGCTGGCTGTCTATAGCATGGAGCAGTCCTCTCTGCCTGTACGCTCCAAAAATCACAATGCTCTGCTGGCGATGATGAGTGCGGTCATAAAACGAAGGGGGAGAATCCCGGCCTCAAAGCAGGTCGCTTCACAAGGCCAGGAGCAGCGCGAATTGTTTCATGGTATAGGAGGATTACAATATTTAAGACACCTTCCATATTGCAGGACGTCAGCTCTACCCCGTAGAATATCCTGCTGTGAACTAGTGCCTGGCTAATGTTCAGTACAGCGCAACGATTGCAGTGTTTGTGCCGAGAGTTGATAGTTTTAATTAATAGTAACCAGCTCCGGTTATACCACAATAGATCAACTCAATGGTCGCAGTGGTTCCGAATCCCAACAAAAAAAACCGGCTCCGGTAGTCGACTTTGATCCGTTGAAAATGTCACGTGAAAGTAAGGCGACAGTCCACGATTATCCCTAAGATCTTCGGTTCCTCACGGTAGGGAACAACCGATCCCTACAGCAGGATCGGCCTCCCTGTTGCAATATGGTTTGTGCGTAATCACGCTTCAAGCGGCTCACCGACTGACCATCGGCTCACTGCACTTACGGCGACTTGAAGTTTACGACGGGTTCGTCCAATGGTCCTTCCAATCGTGACTAGTCCGGTGTCATCGACGTATACAAAGCTATAGATTCGCGTTGGCAGGCTGGCAAACAAAGAGTTCATGCCCACCAGGAATAGTGTGATGGCGAGGTTCGCTCTCACAGTGCATTTCATGCCTTCGACACGTGGAGTATAGCGATGTCGGCATGCAAGTCTTGGGTTATAGATTGGCGTACCACCTCTTTAAAACTGACGAGGTAGGCACCGGTTCCTGCTCCACGTCGGAACGCGAACTGTCGTTGATCCAAAAGTTTACGCTCCCCCCAGTAGGTCCATGAACCGTATGTTGACCATTCGCTTCATCGCCATAGCGAAGCAGGGGAGTGGACTGATGGGGCGGAAATCATCCGGCGTTCTATTCCTCTGGCGTTGCTTTGGGATATGGATTACCAGGGCTTCGTGCCACGAATCGGGCATCGGCTCGCCACTCCAAACACGGCTAATGTGGTTCTATATCGCCCGTTTGACTACCGACGGGGAATGTCGTTATAGAGGATATCCAACATCGTCCAATCCGGCAGACTTGTCGTGTCTAATGCCGCACAAAGCTCACTTTCGATGAAAGTATACAACCTGGTATATTTCGAATGAAACTGATTCAAAACGCGCGGGGCTGTTCTCAACCATTTGCTTGATTCGCATGAACACAGGTTTAAGAGAGGCATCTGCAGATAGGGAAGCGAAGTGCCTGTCTAACTCGTTGCCAATGATCGTGAGATAGCTCTTAGCCAGAGCTCTTATGTCTAATGTCTCTAATGAATCGGAGAAATACCTTCCAGTAAACTGGACCAGTTGATTTTTTTGCCTCTTCAATCATCTTCCTAGCCTCGATTCTGGCCTTTTTGAAGACATCATCTTGCTGACAATGGTGCCGATCGTCCATAGCAGTGCTCTTCAGTACCCACAGCGAACTTCATCGTGCCCGTGTGGCTCTCTCGACATCTGGACACTACAAGTGCACCGCCTGTAGGGGAGGGTTGCCATTCGTTCTGGGGATGAGGCCCGGCTAAATATGCTGGTGAGTTCCTCTGGGGTATATGACTCCTCCCGATTTATTTGATCGTTGACGGTCTCCTCGTAGCGGGTCCAGCATGCCCGATCGTAGAGCCAACGTCTTCGGCTGGTCATTGTAGGTGACGTGTGGGCGTACGTTACCTGGATAAGGAAGTGGTCACTGTTGCATGGGTCGGCGAAAACAGTCCACCAACAAACTCCTGCCAGCATCCCCGAGGAATTGTGACGGATTCCATCTTTTTTTTACAATGGAGTATGCAATTTACGCACTGACCCAGTACACGTGCTTAGTAGATGCCAAGCTACCACACGGAGTGTACTGGAGTGTCGGGATCCACCATGACAAGGTAATAGCGACTAAACTCCATTGGGCTCCGCCATTGTTCTCCCTAGGAACTACCTCTCGGTATTACTTCATGGGGGGATGGCTGTACTTGATGTACTCACTCACTCTCGCTCACGCGTTCATACATCCTGTATGAGGCTTACTTGGGTGCTCGTTCTGTCACACCCTGATTCACTCTCTAACACTGTATATGAGGCTTACTTTTGTGCTCACCTCTATCACGCCATGGGAGGCTTACTTGTGTGCTCACCTTTTTCGTACCTTGTGAGGCTTACTTTTGTGCTCACTTCTAACCTACCATGTGAGGCTTACTTTTGTGCTCACCCCCTACATGCCGTGTGAGGCTGACTTGGATGCTCACCCTTCACTCCTCTGTCACGCCACGATGTATCAATAGCGAAGTCTCAACATACTACGCTACAACCCTCCCATCTTGGCTTGAGGCAGTCCATATATACGCCTATTCACTCATTCTTCTGCCTTGCTTCGGGGTGGCTGGGTTTACCCCTTACGCGGTTGCCAGTCGCTGCGCCAAACCTGCCTCAGCATGAATAGACCATTCACTCACTTTTTCGCGCTCGGCCCTTTCCGCTCTAACTAACCAATTACCAGTTAGTCGTGCCCGTCGTCTGTTGCTCGGTGCGCCAGATTCTCTGTAGCCTGCAGGCAATCTGGGTGGTTGCAGTCGAGACTGCGTTCCACTTCTCCACCGCTTGACACATCCGCTGAATAAGGGTATCAGGGGTTGTGTCCCAGCCACAGACGTCAAGCATTGTTCTCCTTTCGAAGTCGAAACGAGGATATACGAATAGTATGTGCTCGGCAGTTTCGTCAATAACTGGGCAGACGGGTACCTCCGGGTGCCCGAACCGGTGGAGGTACTGTCGGAAGCAGCCATGGCCTGACAGGAATTGTGTCAGATGGAAGTGAACTTCCCCATGGGGTCTACCCAGCCAGCTCGATATGCTAGGTATTAGCCGGTGGGTCCACCTACCTTTCGAGAAGTTATCCCACTCGCGCTACCATCTGGTGCGCTCGCGGGCTCCTCTATTACCACGCAGCTCAAAGCAGTCCTCATCTTCCCGGATGACCAGCCCGACTGGCAACATGCTCGCTATCACGCAGGATGCATCGTGTGATACCGTGCGGTAGGCAGATATCATTCTGAGGCACATCACGCGGCAGGTGCTCTCCAGTTTCTGTAGGTAACTGGTTACCCTCAGTGCTCTTGATCATGACGGGCAGCCGTACCTAAGGATAGATACGGCAACGCCTGCAGTAGCCTACGTCTACTGGCGCACACCTTTGAGCTGTTGGACATCATCCTCGATAGTGCCGCAACAGCAGTCGAAGGTCTCTTGCACGTATAGTCGACATGGCTGCCGAAGGTCAGCTTGTTGTCTATGATGACTCCGAGAGACTTCAGACTCCGCTGTGAAGTGATCACGACTTCTCCCACATGGATAACTGCATGTTGTGCCGACTTGCGCTTGTTGACGATAACTACCTCCGTCTTATGCTGAGCGAGCTCCAGGCCTCTCGCGCTCATCCATTCCGTGTTGATCGCGTGTTCTGCTGTTAATTCTACCTCGGGGATTGACTTCCCGTAGACCTCAAAAGTTACGTCGTCGGCAAAGCTGACGATCTTGACCCCAGGAGGGACCTTTAGTCTCAGAACCCCGTCATACATAAGGTTCCATAATACCGGGCCTAGGATCGAGCCCTGCGGGACTTCGGCAGAAATAGGAACCCTTTTCTGACCGGCATCGGTCTCGTATAGCAGTACGCGGTTCTAGAAGTAACTTTCCAGGATCCGGTACAGACCCACCGGTAGGCTAAGCCGGTGTAACGAGAGCGCGATGGTATCCCAGCTTGCGCTGTTGAATGCGTACTTCACGTCAAGTGTCACTAACGCACAGTATCAAATGCCTCGCCTTTTCTGTTGGATCGCTATCTCGGCAGTCTTTATCACTGAGTCGATAGCGTCCACCGTGGACTTATCCTTTCGAAAACCAAACTGGTTGCTTGACAGGCCGTTTGTGCCTTCCGTAATAACAATTGAGGTTTTAAGGTAGTTTTAAAGCCAGTGATAAATCTTAGATTGCACTTCTGACATGCTATAAAACTTCAGTTGTTACTTGGGTTCTGAGTATGGGGTTAGCCTGTTGATAGCTCGCCTGGCGGTTTCCCGGGCTTCGGCAAAAGTACCAATTTCTGCCTTTGCTATCTATCGGGGATGCGGCACTCGTCAAGGCATCTCTGCATAGCTAGTCTGAGCATGTTCGGGTTCGATATGATCGCTGCCTTGAGAGCGCTGTTTGGAACTCCATCCGGCCCTGGACCTTTATTCATTGCTAAGGAATTAGCCACTGCGAGTAGTTCTTCATTCGTCACCGGAGCCACCATTTCGGCCGCGCCCACAATGCCTTGCGGTGCATGTGGCCAGGGGCTTGTGGCGAGAGTACTTCGATAATCCTCGGCAACCGATCCGGAGACCGTTCTGGGGGTGTAGAGCCCCCTTTGGTCTTAGCCATCACGATTCTGTAGGCGTCACCCCACAGATTCGCGTTGGCTCTCTCGCACAGGTTTTCGAAAGACGCTCTCTTGCTGCTTGTAATGGCCTTGTTAAGGGCCAATTTCGCAGCTCTAAACACGTTACATCCTCGGTGCGGGCTCTTCGCATCCTACGTCTAGCTCTGAGGCAAGCTGATCGTAGGGCTGCAATCTCGGCACTCTACCAGTATACCGGGCGTCTGCCGTTTCTTGGCAGGGTTTTCCTCGGCATAGTGACGTCGCACGCGTGTGATAGGACGGCTACCAGCGCATCCCCGCTTAGACTGTCGGTGTTGGCCTCCAGTCCCAGGGCCGCGGTGAAAGCTTCGATGTGAAACAGATTGGACTTCCACCCGCGTACCTGGCAGGGATCACCCGCCCTCGGATACTGCACACAATAGTTGATCCTAAAGCGAATTGCTAAGTGATCGCTATGGGTGTAGCCCTCGTCTACCCTCCATTCTATGCCTGGAACCAGACCCGGGCTGGCAAACGTTACGCCAATCCATGCCTCCACCCGTTTCTACGGAATGTGCTAACGAAGCCATTATTGGTTAACACAGCGTCGAGTTTCGCAAGCGCTTCCGGATTCGATCTGTCCACAGAGAGATGTGAGAAATGTCGAACTGCCATCTTTGAGAAAGACGGCGGCGCTGATTTCGACCAGCTATGTTATTTACTCTCCTGTTGCAAGCACGTGAGCCCCACATCGTGTGGTGTCCGTTTACATCTCTCAAGATGATGAGTGGGGTCTCAACTTGGTCAATGAGCCGCTGAAGTTTGCAGTCCAATCTCCGAGTACGACCAGGAATATACAGGGATACGACGGTGCATGAGACTGGATATTCGTTATCCAGTTAGATGTTATCCCCGCTGGCGGCGTCCCACGAATACCTATGTCCAACCCATGATGCCGGGTTTGTTTGATCCCGAATGTGTGTTTCTTGCAACACCAAACAGATGGGTTGAGTCTTAGCAATCATCCTTTGCAGATCACCCAGGCATCCTCTTAGACCATTTGTGTTCCGCTGGGTGGTCAGTATTGTTGAGTTGGTGGTTGAAGCGGTGAAGTGAAGGCTAGATGAGGGCAGGTTCATGTTCGCTGCGCCATCTCCTCCACTGACCGCTATTCCACTCGAGGCTTGTGGGGGGAGGGGGTCGGTAAGTAGATTTCATGACCTCCAATGTCACTGTTACGAGTTCCTTCGAGAGACATAGCTACTAGAGTCTTCGGTGAGGGTACGGTTACTCCCGTCTTGGTTGAGATTGGTGTTTACCCCAATTTTGCTCCTTGTGAAGGAATATAGCATAGTGCTTTCGCATTGGCCTGCTAATCCAAAATCAGTTTCTGTTTCGCTGTGTCTCATCGGCTTACCAGAACTTCTAGTCTAACGGGACATCACGTTTGACCAGTCGTAGCACCGTTTTCATATTGAGTTGCATCTCATATTTTTAGTGTTGATCATTTGAATTAAACCCAATTAGATCATTTCGTATTAACAAAACGATAAAATTCGAGAAATCTGTCTGACAATCTGCGTAACACAGATAAATCTGTGCACCTGTTATCCCTGCAGAATAGAACTGCACTATCTACACCTTCTACGCTTCGAAGTGGATATCACAGTGGAAGAATTCAAGTACTTTTGTTGCGAAAATCGATAGATACTTACACCACAAATATACCCAAGCTTATTCCAAATATATTCGAAATGGCAAAACCGAAAGCAAAGAAGCTTTGAGAAAGCGAAATGTTTTCGAGGTCGAAGCCGTACGGTAGAAGTTTAAAATTGCAAACCGTCTTCCAGATAGTTTGACCGGGAATTAATTACTTCAGAGATGCAGTAACCGAAACCGGAATCGTTTGTGTCGGGTTCGATGGTTGGATTTAAGCTGCAAATTCGAACACAAAATATTCGGATTTCCATATCAAATTTCAGGTGGTCACCTACTGTAATTTTTCCAAAATCTGAAATTACAGAAAACTTACTTGGGTGTGTCATTCTTCTGCTGATAAGCCTTTTAGTTCTTCGTTTTGAACATTCCACAGCTCACATAAAACACAATATTACCATAAGGATCTAACAAATCGTTCATTGAACACAATTCTTCAGTTTATAAATCGACACATCACAGCTCATACAAAGCACAATTTTACCAGAAAAATCTCGCAAATCAATTACTGAACACAACTAAAAAAATGAGGTTCGCCAATGTCGATTTTTCCACAGATATGCAACGCCTGCTATGTGTGTACAAACTGATGTTTCCATTTTTGCCCGTTTTATGTACATTTCTCATAAATAAACATAAATGTAACATTAAATTACATTCAATTCTTCTAACAAACTGTAGGTCTCGGTTGCCAAAACACACTTTGATAATTTCGTGTGTTTTTTCGAGTCCTTCGAAAATATCTAAAAACATCACCTGGGATCCCTACATTTAACAACTATACTTCACTCTACTTAGTGTAACACTGCACCTGAGCTGCTTCGATGGTTAGTCCTTTTCGCAAGTGCGGTTAATTACCTAACTACGCAAATTAATTTGTTCCTTTTTTATTTCTTCGTTGTTCACTAGCCAAATGAATGTTCCACCAAATTAAACCGAACCGGCGAAATGTATACCCATACATACTAATACACCAACAATGAAGAACATATCCGGCGAAAGCTGCTTATGTTTAGCTATTTACATGAATATAGGCACATGTTCGGGATGTTGTGCAAAACTTTTCAACCTAACATCGTTAAGCTCATGTTCGGACAGATGTTTCGCATTAGTATTATTAATTTACTTAATTCAATCTACCCCGAGTGAACAACTTTGCATCAGTGGGAAAGTAATTAGTGGAAGCTTTTAGCTATACAGATCTGTTACAATGTCGAAAAACGGATAACAGTTCTCCATTCCTATAAGCGAATAGAACCAGTGTAGGCTTACGTTTGAAACAGGAGATGTGTTTACCACAGTAGCATACATTCGCAACATGGGGCTTAACTAATTGAATGCGAACGAAACGGTAGAACAAAAAATGTGGTCGAGAGGAATAAACCAGAAGTGTAGCTATAGCTGTAACATCTATTCATATTGTGTTTTACAGTGGTATAAAAATATCAAATTTTTATAAAAGGTATTGTTAGAAAAACAGGATGCCATGAAGCGTACATCTTATTTCCACTTCCTACACCTTCCGGGAAACAAAAGAGTAGGCAAACCTTTTGGCTTCCATTATCAAAACCCGAGCTGCTGCGAACTTACCCTTTCCCAGTTCAATGGATCCCGGAAGACTTTCCAAGCGCTCTCGACTTGAATGCTTCTTGACTTTAGCGTGTCGTATAGCTAGGTACATGTATTCAATAGTGCACTGAAAGCGCTGGTTGTTTTCTATGGTTGCTATCAAAGTGCACTGAAAGCAGCTAGAAACTATTATATGTTTGAACTTTGACATAAGACTGGAGAAATTAATGCGACCGCGATGCTTTGTTTATGGTGTTGGAGTTTTGCTCCAAGATGTGCAAAATCCTGCATTTTTTGTGCCTCTTCGTAAGATGGTACTTTCAGTACGGCATTGTGAATGGTAGAACAGCTATTTTTAAATAAATACGAAACTTCTCAAAATCAAATTTTAGAAATTCACGCTTTTTGAGACGTATATACACTAGTCCGGCAACAATTTTGAACACTGCTAATTCAAATGGTAATTGGATGCACAAAGTTTCTATAGTAATATATATGGAAACTCGGAAATAAAAATTTAAAATCAAATAAAAAAATCCACTGTAACTCTGCATACCTTAAAACTATTTTAGAAAGCAACAGCTATGTTGAAGGTTGCATATTGATTGAAGGTTCAGGGCCGGCGGAAAGCGTTGGTAGTATGGGTAGTACTACCTACTTGAAAATAACCGAGTGGGTAATTACCCACTCGAAATTTTGAACCATTTCAAAAATTTAGATGTGCAACGCATGTATCTCGCACTACACACATTTGAAAACATCGATGTACCACAATTACATTTGCATAAACGAACGTGACTTAATGTGAATGTAATGTAAGCGTGTGCATTGCGAAAAAGGAAAAAATCATTACTAATGGACCCTTCACCTTATGCTTTCTACCCACTCAGGCGTAAAGTGTTTTCACTGAGTTTATTGTTGCTTTTGTCTATTTTTCAAATATTTTCACATGTAAACTTGAAAACTCTTGTGAGTGAGTGAAAAAGCTCATTTTTTACAAATGGTATATGAAGCCAATTACCGTTTGATTTAATCTTCTACACAGAACTATATTTATCCCATTTTGTACGTCTGCTCCAAACAAGATCGATCATAGCCAAAGAATATTTAACCAAATGTGCAATTTCATCGTTATTGAAGTAAGTCCAGATTCAGTTTAAATAGTTCGTCAAAGTTTATGCAAGCAAAATCCCCTTATATTGACCATCATTTACATGTCGGTGAAATTAACGAGGAACGTTGAAAATTTTTTGTAAGTTCTTGTAATATGTAATTGTAATTCTTAAATGTAAAATTTGTCTACTTTGTTACTCCGCAATATTCTCTCCCCTGAAGAAGATGCAAACAAGGTGCCGAAACGTTGTGATTTAAATACAAACAAGTCGTTTTAATCCACTAAGGACTGCAAAAGGCCGTTTAAAATTGTAGTGTTCCGAAATTGTTGCCAATCACACATTCTAGTTAACTGAAGTCGTGGTTGGTTAATTCAGCTCAGATCCGTGCAAGTTACCGTGCAAGACCCATCTACCGATCAATTAACAGCGATTTCTACTTCCAACGCTCTTTAAAAAACAATGTTAAAAGGCATTTCAGTTCGATCTTCGTTTTCAACTAGAATATTTAATCAACTATCAAGAAAAAATACGCAAATTTGTAAATGAATTGGCAGACAGTGCAAAATAGCCGAAAAGCCCAACAATTCTAGAGTGCCATTCACCGATCACTACAAGTAATAGATATCCATTTGCCGAAAATTCTAGGTTCATAATTTTTTATTACCGACAAATTAGGTACAAACATGTGTTGTAGACTTTGTTCATTCGGTTTGTGTATAGTTCACTTAGAAATATTGTCCTTACACAGTTTTATTAACAGTTGGCTTTGAGTTAAGAGAAAAAAAAAAGCGGTAAAATGACAACGGATTTAATACAGCATCCAAATATAATTATTTGGAAAAATACGAAAAGATGAATAATGTAAGTGTATATTATATTGATGTTCTACGTACTATTTCCATATTTCACTTTATTAATAATTTCTAAATTCCGTGCAATATTCGAGTCAAAACAATTTCGCCGTCAAATTGATCGGTAAATGGAGGCCTATCAGTGGATGGGCTCTGCACGGTATATCTTTCTTCGGAAGAGAAGTTGGCAGATATCTGAAGTCCAGATGGTGAAGTCACCTCTCCGTCGGTGAGTGGCACTAAGTGATATATATAAATAAAAATAATAATCTTAAACAAGAAATGCAACATAAATTCACTGAATCAATCAGTTAAGTTTTGAAAGACATTTTTTGTGATTGATTAAAGTTTTGGCGTTTATCAACTTGTAATTTGTATCATTTGTTACATTCTTCAGGGCTGTGCAGTGGCGTAGTAAAAAAAATTTCGGAGGGAGGGTTACAGCACCCATCTTTGACACACTACCAGCTCTCGACCATCCACACAACGTGGCAATTTCTGTATGGTATTAGGAAAGTTAGCTTTGGGTCGAGAATTAGTGCTCTTTCCCTACGAGAACAATCTGGGCGGCATACTTCAGACTGTCCAATTTACTGAGCCCTTCAGTTCCCTTGTGCCATTTGATACCATTTCCTCGTTTCAGCTTCCGACTTGTTCGCGAACTACCCGGTCTAGTCCCCGACGATGGTCCTGACCTACTCCGATGGAGAGTTCCTCGGCAAGAGAAGTTCTCCCGAAACCGAGCCAATCAGGAAAGTGCTGAGGTCAGTTCGGTACTTACCTGATTACCCGATCAGAAACACATAAAACAAAGATTTCAAAACTTTATCTTTATTACTTGTTAAAAATTTCTGTTATTTTAGCTACTAACGAGACCTTATTTATAACACAATATGTTACGAAAATTTCATTCTGTTATAATCTTGTTATTTCATTCTGATCGGAAAGTCTAGTCCCCGGCAGTGAATCTAGCTTACGCTGAGGGAGAGTTCCCTGGCAAAAGAAGAACAATACCGATTCTTCTTTGGTTTTCGCTATATTTCTATCGGAATCACCGGTGTGGTGCCATGGGTAGTCTGGCGATTCCGGAACCGGATAGAGCGTGGCGTCCGGTTCGCTGGCGTTTCGACAACCCATCTTCGGTGCTCTGTTGCAGTCTACTCGACTAGTGCTCGGCGGTGGATCTAGCTTATTCCTGCGGAAAGTTCCCTGGCGGTGATTGCTCTCCCGAAACCGTTGCTCGATGTTGATCGCGTCGTTTCCGCCGTACGACGGTCATGATCTACATCATAACTCTATTGACTGCGCTTCACGTCTTTATAACGCTTGTCATTCTGTAGATCACATTATCCGGGTTGATGCCCGGTTCTCCCTTTTTAAGTAGCTCCCTGCACGTCGCTTCAAACCTCGGACATTCGAAGACCACCGGTGCTGGTATCTCGTCTCGAGCTGTTTCAGGTGGAAGGTCATCTCTCCGTGCTTTCTATTGACCGACGTCGACGGGTAGGTCAACTTTTCTTTCTCCGTATTGCCCCATTCCTGCTGCCACGTCACCATCGAATCGATTCTCATCATCTTCCTCACGTTTCTTGCGTTTTACTAATTGTATCACTTGATATCCTCCGCCAGGGTGATGCAGATGGGGATCATCTCGGCGAAAACGCATACTGCCTTCGAAGATATTATTCTGTACACAATCGTTCGTTAACCATACGGAACGTCCTGTTCAGCTTTTCGAGGTTCTGCTTCGTTTTCAGCGCCGCACCCCAAGTTGGAACCCCATATCGCAGCATCGATGACGAAACACTAGATAACAGTCCGACTTTTCGCAGGTGTAATCAGCTCAACTGGCCTTCGATTATCACTCCCAATTTCTTCGATGCAATGACGTGCCTTTCGACGGAGATCTGTATCCGCTGAACCGCTTTATAGTTCATCCAGATCTCGATCAGGTCTATTGTCTCCGTCACCGACACCTCCACTTCTCCAAGTTTCTCACTCATCACCGTTAGTGACACGTCGTCCACGAAACGCACTATTTTCACATTCCCGGGCAGCCGCTGTTTTAAGACATCCATCGTACATCCCGTTCCAAAGAGTTGGATCGAGAATGGAAACCTGAGGAACGCCCGCAGTGACTAACATTGACTTCTACCCTTCGTTTGTCACGTATAGCAGTACTCTACTCTGGAAGTAGCTCTTCAGGATTTGGTTCATTCTTCTGGGCAGCGCTGTGGCATTGGCTTATTCGAGCCTGGATCGCCCGGTGATTTCCCTGACTTTGGCTGTAACACTAGCTTCTGTGCCTTCCACATTTTGGGGAAATTTTCATCATCTAAACACTTCTGCAGTAGCATCCCGTACATGTCCGGATGTGCCAGGATCGCAGCTTTCAGCGCCACGTTTGGTATTCCATCCAGACCGGGGGTTTTCTTTGATTCTAGTCGCATCAACGCATCGTTGAGCTCGTCGCTTGCCACTCGGCTATGTCTGCTCCTTCTTCTTTGCCGTACGGTGTCGGTGAACAGGTAGTTGGATGGTGCTTCTGTACTTCTCAGTACAGCTACCTATGGCCAACTGGCTTGCTGAACTTTTTGAAGCGTCCCTAGCTTCTCCAAACGTCGCTTGCGCTCCTCTCTCACTCTCCGATCTTGCTCTCTGAGCCCGCCTTCTGGCTCTAAGTCAAACAGCCGCATCAACGTACTTGATTCCGCTGTTCGCCGAAGTGACTCAACAAAGAGGTTTTTGTTAAAGACTTTCGTCTTCCCTTTTAGCTTGCCGGTTGGCCTTCTCCATGCTGCAGTATGGTTCCATTGGCCTATGCGGTAGCGAATCGCCTGGTGGTCGCTATGGAGATACAGTAGGATTCCATTTTTGGCAACAATTTTATTTTTTTCAGTTGCCAAAACCGGAACCGTGCCAAAAATGGAACCTTATTTTTAAAGTTTGGATTTTCAATTTACTTCAGAAAATGTTTCAAGGATTTTTAATCATATGTGAAATAGACTGAGATAAAAGAAAAAATAAGGAAGTTCAATTTTATTCATAATTTTATCAAATTCAGACGTCGTACAGTGAGGCAAGCTTTCGACGCTCATATATATCTTAGAGGATTAGTGTCTTCAGCAAAGTATCTTAGATGGAAATGATCATTATTTTGACAACTTTGGTTTTGATCTAGATAAATAGAAACTGATCTAGATCAGTTCTATCTTTTGATAGAGGTGTTCTATCAAAAAACTTTCTTCGGCAAAGCTGTTTGTTTTGATATTTTTAACATATGTACTGAAGGCATTTATACTTTATAACCTATATAGATGGCGCTACATGACATTTAAAAAAAATACTCGAGAAAATGAATTTTTACATTTGTTTATGAAAAATATTTCTAGAAATAAATGTTCTATTCCTAAATCTTCGAAAATATACAATAATACAAATGCTTCAAAGAGTGATAAATGTTCTTATGACATACAAAGGTTGTTTTCATTAAAAATATTAAAAAAATCCACAAAATTTGTAATAACCCACGAAGCGGCAGATGGCGGAAGCTGGAATTTTGTTTGTGACTAGTAGAGACTTTTAACTTTATAACCAGAGAAAAAAGTGGGGCAAGGTGCTCCTTTGGTCTGCAGACAAATGAAATGAGGAGAAAAAAATATAATTCAAGTGCTAGAGAATTTCTGAGTAAGCTAAAATATATGCAAATATTTTCTTGTTTTTGAATTCAAATATAATATTTCGGACTAAGAATAAATTTATCAAGTAATTTATAAAGTAATCTTATTAAAATGTCTTCTGTGTCCAGTCCTTTCTGTAGTTTTCCAAATTGTACTTCAGTCATAAGGCTGTGTTTATTCTTTGCAAGAAATGTCTATCAATCAGTTTTCAATATAATGCTCATTTGCATCCAAGATACTTTTCCAACAAGACACAAATCCTTCAAGATACATACCCAGGACGCTAGAGGATTTGAGCGTCGAAAGTAGCATTCTGTCCCACTGTGCGTCGTCCAGTAGAATTCTCACAATTTTCGCGCACTTCTCGAGTGCAATTCCCCTCATTACGAAGGTGTAAAACATCATTTAATTCGAATCGCTTTTCTTCGGTCCACTGAACTTTAAACTCAAACAATTCACTGAATGGTAGTGTTGATTTCGCTCCTGGGGCTGTTATGTCTTCTTTCTGAAAATTATTGAACAATTTTGTTTAAAAAACACTGCTCTTTAAAAAAAAATAAATAAATTTATTAATTTTCTATAACTAACCAATCGTGGATCTTTCAAATGGAATTGATAGATTGTAAACTGAACTGCAATGCTTGGAGATATTTAGAATTGAAGAAAACCATTTTTGTTGCAAAAATCACTCGCAATTTGTCCATATTATGCATAAATAATGCATCTCTATACTAATTGTAATCATTAAATACAACACGTATAGTGTAAAATATGAGTAACCCTCAAGTGCATAACACTGTTTTAAAACAAAATTGCGAAAAACATCTCAAAATTATCACAGTAATGTACTATGAGACAATTTTCACAAAATTAAAAAAAAAATTTGCGCCTTTGAGGATTAATATGACTCCCATGTTTGGAAATGAAGTCAAATGTGATATCAATTGATACAAAAAATATCTCTTACACATTTTTTAAAGACTTGTTATGTACAACAAAAATGTTGCCAAAAACGGAACCCATTTGTTTCCAAAATCGGAGTGTGCCAAAAAGGGAGCATGCCAAAAACGGAACGTGCCAAAAACGGAATCTTACTGTACTTCTCGCACACTCTCCAGTCCATGTCCAGGACTACAGAATGGGGCGGAATTTCTCTCGGTACCGATGTCCGTTTCGTGAACCAATAAGCTTCCAGTTTTGTGACGATAACAGCAGCCATTTAGCTCCCAGCTTCGCCGCGATCTGCTCGTTGTAATCCTCCACAACGTTCCGACCGGTAGGTGCCGAGGTCTGTCACCAATTTTCACTACAAGGAAATATTCTCACAAGATAACTTTTGCAAATGAATCATTGAGAATTCCATTTAAAATAGTAGGTATATTTTTTTGAACATGTTCAATTTTTTTTTTCAAATTTCTTCAAAATATTTCGAAGGAGTGGGAGGTCCCAAAGAACCCTCCCCCCGCTACTGCTCTACTGGTTTGGTGGAATGGTCGGCATGCCAAGTTAGCAGAGCTAGCCACGCAATGGGAATCAAATTCATGAATAGATCTTGGAGCACTAGTGACATGTGAAAATGACGTTATCATCGATTTGGAGCACCAAACTTGGCCGACCACACACACACAAATCTTGGAACGCAATGGAAAATAGTGTAGCCAATTTTCATTTTCTTGACATTAAATTAACGAGTTTTTTGTATTTTACAAGGTTTCAAAAAGTGAGCCAAATGCAGTGATATCCTCAATTACATAAAAAATGTATCGAAGATTGTGAGAAACACAAAATCAGAGCTTAAAATGGTTTTGAAAATGAAAATATCTCATGCAAAACATTTCGTACGCTTAAATGAAAACAACGAATTTGAAGTTATTTTGCAGATTTCTTCAGACTTTTTGATAGACAACACTTCTTTTACACATGTGGCAACGTTTTGTCACATAGTGGAATTGTTAACATTAAGCCTAACAACAAAATTCAATTTAATGTATTGCTCACTTTTCAGCCGCCATTTGCCTCAACTATACACGGTTCAAAAATGTAAATTAAATGACACGAATTGGCAGCTGTCTTTTTTCACAATGAAGTATGACGTATAATGATACCATTATAGACGATATGGGGGCAAAATACAAAATCTGACCCAGTGTCGTAGATGCCAAGGCTTTGGGCACGGCACAAAAAATTGTCATTTGGATTCCAAAAGTATAATCTATGGTGATAAATCACACACAAAAGATACTTGTCCGGTGCAAAAAAACCAAAAAACACACAGTTTCAAATGCGCTAATTGTGGCAAAAACCATAAATCGAATTTCTGGGCTTGTCCTGTTCGAGAAAAAATTATAAATTCTCGTTGTAGGCAACAAAAACAACAAATTAAAAATTTACCTACTTCTTCAGGTACACTTCAAGAAAACAAGTCCAAACGTGTTAATTCACTTCAAAATATATTAACAACTTCTCTACCTATCTCCGTCACACCCTTCTACAATGGTGTGTCATCTTTTGCTTCAGTGGCAGGTAACAAATCCAAAATAACGGCTACCCCTACCACGCCTACAAACTCGTTTGCACCCAACGCTTTCTTTAGTCCAACAGATCTAGGTAGTGTAACGGAAGAAAAAATTAAAATTCTTGCAAGAATCTATGTTACCTATGATGATTGCTATGTTAAATTCTACCTCCATGTTTGAAGTTTTTCAAGAGGGGTGGGAATTTGCTAACAAAATTGTAATGAAATTAAAGTTTAATAATGACTTTGAATAATCATTTAAATTTATTAAATTGGAATGCTCAGTCATTAAAAACGTGCGAAGACGATTTTTTCAACTTCTTGAGGATATATAATGTGAATATAGCCGGTGCGACCGAAACTGTTTTAAAACCAAATATTAAATTGAAGAGTAACTCTAATTTTTTATTCATCGATTTGATCGAATTGTTGGATTTGGCGGAGGAATCGCAATAGCGGTTAATCGCAGGATCAAACATTCCGTTACGCCGTCTCTTGACACCAAGGCGATCGAGAGTTTGGGTATCGAAGTTGAAGCTGATCTTGGTATCATTTTTATTGCTGCAGCCTATTTGCCTTTTCAGTGCACTGGCGAGCAAATTATCTTCTTGAAAGAAGACTTACAAACAGAAATCGGTCGAAATTCTTCACAATCGGTGATTTTAACGCCAAACACCGATCCTGGAATAATGCTCAAAGCAATTCCAACGGTAAACTACTTTTTAATGATTGCTCTGCTGGTTATTATTCAATTGTATTCCCGAATGGACCTACGTGCTATTCGTCTGTAAGGAATGCATCAACAATTGATTTGATTTTGACAGATCAAAGTCACATTTGTAGCGAATTGATTACTCATGCTAACATTGATTCTGATCACCTTCCAGTAATTTTTACACTTTCTCAAGAAGCTGTTTCCAATCCCATTAGCTCAGTGTTTAATTAGCACAAAGCGAATTGGGAAAGGTACAAAACTTATATTGAGAATATTTTAATCATGATCGTGATTTACAAAATGAAGCTGACATTGATACGGCATTGCGAAATTTGATGCTTGAAATTGATCAGTGCCAACAACACAGATAAAATTTAACACTCTTATTATTGACGACGATCTTAACCTCTGATTCGCTTAAAGAATCTTCGAAGACGTCAAAATCAACGTTCTCGTGATCCTGCGAAATGTTTCTATCAGGATCTACAAAAAGGAATTAAGCATAGATTCACACTCTTAAGAAATGAAAATTTCGCGAAAGAGTTTGAACAAATCAAGCCATATTCTAAACCTTTTTGGAAACTTTCTAAGGTTCTTAAGAAACCTCAGAAACCAGTTGCAGCTTTAAAGGAAGGTGACTACAGACTTCTTACAAACCAAGAAAAAGCTCGAAAACTTGCTCAGCAGTTTGAGAGCGTACATAACTTTAATCTCAATGATGTGAGTACTATTGAAAACGAATTCTTACAAAAATATGAAAACGTTTCAAATCAAGTATTGTCTTTAGTATTGTTTAGTATTGTTGCAACATTTTAGTTCCACCTGTCACTGCATAGAGGGCGCCAACACTAACTTTTCAACGAAGAGAGATAGAAACTAGGTGTCTTCTACAAACTTGTAGAGCAGGTATTTTTCAGTAATTCTTTCGAACATTCTGTTATTCTATCTCTCTTCTATGAAAAGTTAGTGCTGGCGCCATCTATGCGGGGATGGGTGATACCAAAATATTGTAATCAAAACATAACTTGTATGATATACTACAATTCTTCTGAACATACAATTCAGCTAAATCTAACCATTATTTCACAAAAATGTATAGTTCGTGGGAATCGACTACTGATACGCAACCATGCACTGCTAGGCCCCATGCAAAACTGACTCAGACAATACTTCGTTAAAAGTTTAATAACTTCTTTCAACAAAGCCGGATTGACTAGCAGTCTTCGACAAAGTTGTAGACAATTAAATTACCTATCTTATTTTCACTTACAGTGATAATACGATGCATATAGTGCCACCTAGCGGTGAAAATGCGAGTTAGTGGGTTTTCTCCATGTAAATTGTCGAAAAATCCCATACAAACTTCCGGCACGTTGGTCCGGTAGCTAGACTTGTCGGATTTGCTTCAAATTTGGTACAAGTGCTCCTAGTGGGACTGGGAATCGACTCAGGGGTGGGCCGATTGGTTTTTCAAAAGTTCATTATTTTTCTGGGCAGTCTATTATTCCTATTCTAAAGCCAGATAAAACCCAGTAGAAGCATCCAGCTATCGACCAATTAGTTTACTTTCTTCTATTAGTAAATTATTTGAAAAAATCATCCTAACTAGTATGATGTCACATATCAATGAGAATTTTATTTTTCTACCCGAGCAGTTAGGATTTCGTATTGGACATTCTTGAATATTTACAAGGAAACCTAGTGATAGAAATCTGCTATCGTGTGTTTTGTCGGTATGCTTCGATTCCCGCACTATTATTTTTTAATAATTTAACATGGTTGACAGATTTGACTGGAATTTGGAAAAAAATCTCAGGGCTGCATGGAAAAGAAATGGTTCGTGATGCTGGGGGTCCTTTGTTTATCATCCTACTCTACAACCTGTTCAATTGTGGATCCCCTTAGTTCCTCAGTGCCCAGGGGCTTCGAGTGATCTTAAGACGGTCCTGATGGTTGAAATTAGCTGAATACAGTGTGTCCCACATTTATACGTTCATTTTATTTTTTAAGAATTTTTTTTTCTTCTATTCAAACAAATTGCACCAAATTTTCAGGGTTTGATTTTAAAGCTTAATTTACAATGTTTCTCGAAATTTGGAAACCCTGTGGCGTTTTGTTTGATAACAATAACAATAATTTATAACAATTTAAGTGAAACACGTGGTGTTCTATTATTTATACGCTCACTAAAAATTAAACCTTAAAAAATCGTACGGTTTTCCCAAAAAAATAATTCAAATGATTCTATTCAATTAATAATTCATCCATATACCGATTTCGCCGCACCTTAATTTGATTGAAAATCTATAGTTTGCGATATGACAACGCGAAATATCTAAAGCGATTTCCCTAACCCAAAAAAAAGGTGAATGACCTTAAGGGTAAAACATCAATAATCAAAATAAAAAAATACACCCAGAAAATTTGGTTCACTTTGTTCATATAGAAAAAATATTAACCTGAAAAAAATAGGGTGAACGTATAAATGTGAGACACCACTTTTTTTACTCAAAATACTATAACAACCCACAGAACGTCCTAAGGCTTCCAAATTTCGAGAAATTATTACTTGACCCAAAACAAACCGTGCAATTTGTTTGAATAGAAGGTAAAAATGTCTTGAAAAATAAAATGAACGTGTCAATGTAAGGCACAGTGTAGTATTGTTGAAAAAAATTTAAAACATTGTATGAGTTATCTTTTGACTAGAAAATTTTAGTTCTACATTTAACCCAAGAAGGGCGACAACACTTACTTTGCAACAGAATAAAATATGAATTATCGAACATTTTATAAAATCCCTGATTTTCTAGCATTTACAAAAATACTGAACACAGTTAATGATAGTCTAATTCTAGTCCGCAACTTCAGTCCGCCAAAAGATATTTTCCTTAAAAAGATCAACCAATTTCTATAAAGCCATTCACGGTTTTAAAAAATAATTCCATAAAATCCCCACTTTAAACATAACAATAAATGCCTCCAGCATTTCAGCGTGCACAACGCGGAAAAGTCGGGTCCGACCAAATCATCTCACGGCATCTAGATCACCTTTATCAGGGATAGGTTTTTCACACGCCCACTTGCCCGGTTCAGTCTATTATCCTGCACCGTAAACGGTCTATCGGGGAACCCTTTTTTAACACAGAGCTACCACCAACCTGTCTGCTTGCTATCTGGGTCGCCGAACCGCTCCGGGCGGGGGCTGAAATTTCCCATTCGTCACTTTTTTCAAAGCGAAGCTTCTTTCATTGAAAACTTTCCCCATTAGCAGCTGAAAGGAAAGCTGATAAACATCCTTTCCTGTTTTACATTTTGGTTCACATTATTCCGCAGGCAGGTGGAAGCCGTTTTGTTCCAAGATTTTATACCTACCCAGCACATCATTCGCTGCCCTTCGGAGCCGGTGAGGAGTACTTTTTCCAACTGCCGGATACTTTCCAACCTCGAAGCGAAAATGCATTTTTTTTATTCAGTGAAGATATGCGTGCTAGCAGCTGTAATTCGAGAAAAACGTCACTGTTGTGTTGCCCCTTTTCAAAAGATTAGCTCTGCTTGCAAAGAGATTATAGGATTTTTTCCTCACTTCTTCGGAAAGATGATCCTCTTCGAAATCCTTATGTGCGTTCCTGTAGAGAGATCATCTTCACGAGGAAAAAGAGAGCAGTCCAAATACGATGATGCGCCTAGGGAATAAAACTTGCCGGTGGTGCTTCTATCATGTTTGCTTTGCGAATACTTGAGAGTCCAGAAAACTTTTCTTCGCTATAAGAAAAGGATATCGAATATTTAACCTTCGATAAGTAAAGTTTTTTTCTTCTGTTGAGCGAGGACCAGACAACTTATATAAAGTTTTCTTGTTCGAACATGGGTTACTACTAGCACTGACTTTGATTAAAGTTTTGACTGCTATTTCTGCTGAAGGACGCTAAATTCTCCAGAGAATTGTCAACCGTATTGCCAGATACGCACGTCTGATTCCAATATACATATATTATAACGGAATCAAAGTTTTATTGCCGACTACTTTACTCTGTGCCGCCGGAATTTTATTATCCAATTTATCACTCTCCGAAGGCAGTTTCTCGATCCTTTACATCTATTTCGGTGAATTATGCTTTTTCGGCAAATGTTCGTACTTGTCAGTTACGTTAGATTAGATTATAAACTCTTCTGATTCACAATTGGTTCGTTGGATGGGAATTTAGAACCATTCCGAACCTTTTTAGGTTGAATGACACGTGTTTTTTTCTTCATAAAGGATGTGTAAGAACAGGCCAGATAAAGTTTATTTTATTCTTTGCTTCGAATGCCTTTAACATGTTCAGCATTGTTAGGCGCTTCGAAATTTTTATTTTAATGCACATTCTTAAAATTTGATTGAAATATCCAACAACCTCCCCATGTCAGCCAAGAACTTCTGCAAACATCAACTGCGATTCAGCTTTTCACCCACAGCATCCGCAAACGTTGAATGGCGCAAATACCACGTAAACTTCTTATCTATTTCCTACCGAGCTCCCGCTGTGTGGATTCAATTTAGAACTCGTTGCAATACTTCTTACATAATCTCGGTTACCACCGACAGACACCGTCGTCAGGAGTGCGACCGTCGTTTACCAGAGTACCAGAGCCGTTTGGTAAAGGTGATTAGTGCATCGCGAGGTAGAAATGAAACAGACGACACTATTATACAATCTAAGTAGGGGACACAAGTATTGGGCTGACACAGATAGCTCGACTGTGTCCACCTAGCAGAAAATTTCAACCACGTGATTCGCATGAACATCTAAACCTCATTATAATATGAATCTCTTACAGTGAGTAACTAAATTTATTTCCTTGAAATGTTCGGGTAACGAAATATGCTCTTGCACAAAATTGTAGAGCGACTTATTGCAACCATTTTTTCGAAGACACTAACCTTGTAAGAATCTTACAAAAATAGTACATCCAACGTGTAGTGATTGGACGCGAGCCGCGACATCAAATGTTTCCGGCTTACATTCAACCCCCTAAAGCAAGCTTTTGTCTAAACCTTCAAGATAATAGAGTATAGCCAGCGATCAAGCTCCTCATTGGTCCATTAGGTTTGTCATAATTTAAGTGTCAAACAAAAATTAACGAATTATCGTAGCTGACAGCTAGTAACACTAGTTTACAGCATTTCTGAACTAAATAACCTGGTGGTCATTTTCAATGCAAAATCGTGTGCTGAATCCGAAAATGAGGTCCAAAAAATTTACAGTAAAACAGTTTTCGAGTTACAGAAAAAATGAATTCCTATATAGGTGGAAAAAAGTACGTTCAGTAAAATCCAAATATCTTCGGTTGTAGTGCATCGATATGAAATATTATAATGTTGAATGAAAGGTAATTGAATGTACTTTCGATCGCTAGAACATTTTGTTTCAGTGCGACTACTGGTTGTGGCGCTATTTACGAATTTATTAAACTTTATCTTACATTTTCGCCATTTTTTGAATAAAAATGAGCGTTTGGTCAATATTTCGGGCAAGATAAAGCAATCCTAAAAATTATATTTTTATGGGAAATTAAAGCCTGCTAATAACCAATGAAAATAAGCACTTATTCGGTTAAATCGGATGGAAATTGTGAAAGTTATTCATTTTTTTTGTAGAATGGAGATTTTTGAGTTTCTCTGGGTCAACTTATCTAACCGTCCCAATTTAATTATTTCTAGGGTTTATTTCATAATATACGAGGGATTCTCTGTCAGAATTCTGTTAAACAAGTAAATGGAAGAATTTTGAGAGAATTCAATGTGGGGTAATATTCGAACTCAAGACTTCTGATAACAATAATTACAGGCTCAGTGGAGCAATGCCATCAAAAATTTGACATTAAAAACTGCGCATAATATTTACATGTGTCATACAGAATCGTATATGCTCAAAATACGTTGTGAACTGCACGCTCCACAACGCCTTGGTACACACATCGAAAGCCTATGACGGTGCAAAATGTTAAATTCGGAGACTAGCTTCACGAATGATGACTTATCCACCGATTTCGTCACGTTTTGTTCTACTAACAGTTTATTTTACGTTATTAAAACGTCTTGAAGTTTATAATTTTAAATTATATTGGATTCACATTGGCTTCCACGATGTATCGATTTTACTGTACTGGTTCAAAAAACTTCAATATACTACAATATAATGCGTAAAACATCTAAGTGCAATTACAAAATATTCTTCGTTCTTCAAATCATTCTGAAGATCAGATTTTGAGATTTTAAACCTAAAATAAGTCTTGTTCAATGTCCTACATAATTTCAAAACACGAACTGCTAGATGTTCTGTGAAGGATAACAAATTAAAAGTTTTACAAATTATTAATTTTAAATTACTTGACGTATGTAGTATTACATATTCCTACGGATTCGTATAGTTTGTATTAACATTGTACAAAACCTAATTGAACAGTTAGCGGTTCAAAAAACGAATTTTATGACATGTGAGGATTTAGTTTACAACGAAATTTGTATCATAAGAGTGTTATTTTATGTAATACACTTGTAAAGATTACAAGCAATATTGCATACCAATCATTCGATGACTTATAATTTCATTGAAATTATTGTTATCAGAATTCCTGAATCATTTGGATAAACGAGCTCGAATATTAGTCCACATTAAAATCTTTCAAAATTCGCCACTTCTGCTTGTTTTCGGTCTGACGAAGGCCTGATACTGGTACGGTAGGTGTAGCACCTGACACTATTCCCGAACCGTTTTAACAGAACAGATGATTTTGTTTTTATACTAAAAGAGATCAACCTTACAAACATTTCATAACTTCGACCAATCGAGAAATTTTGAACCTAACGTCCGGCCAAATTATGCGCAACAGCAGCGTTAAGTCGACGTGTTTTGAGTTCCATCTGTCTTGTATGACTGACACTGAAAAGAATGGCTCTGGTCATATTTATAGTATCGAGCATTTCTGATACACTGGAACCTTCATTCACACAAAAATCCTCACATGCAAAAAATAGTAACTCCAACTTCTTTATTAAATTTTATCGTCTCATTTCGTAAGTATCTGAGATACACATACAATATTTATGTTATAGTATGTGGACTCCATAACCCGTTGATTGCGTTTTTCGTTTGCTACCTTCCATTAGTCTTTCACAGTGCACTTTCCAACTTTCTTAGAAGCATTGAGGCATTTGAAACGAAACTCTGGGATTGGTGATACTGCCTCACTAAGCTTTTTAAGGTTTCGCTCCCCAATCGGCCAGTATGTTAAATCCTTATTTCATACACAGTTACGTTTCGGCTTCGCCTCATCAGAAACCGACACTAACTTATTGTCGGAATAGATTATTGTTTGATCAGTCGTTCGATTGAAACACAAAGTGTGTTTTAGTTTTAAGGGATTTGCGTCAAGCCGGCGCTAATCTATTCCGACAATAAGTTAGTATTTGTTTCTGATGAGGCGAAGCCGAAACGCAACTGCATACTGATCTACTGAAATGTACTGTTTAGCAGAATTCAACAGTCGATCGCCGACTAGGATCTTCAACAGTTTTGAACCAGCACACAATGGCGTGATTCCACGGTAGTTTGTGATGTTTCGCTTGTCTCCTTTTTTGAAAACTGGGAACATCCACGATCTCTTCCAACCGATGGGGAACAATGACTGAGAAAGCGATTGGTTGAAAATTAATCTCAGTGGGCTCCATAGAGCATGAGCACATTGCTTCAAGACTATGGATAGAATGCCATCAGGTCCCGCTGATTTAGAAGATTTCAGTTTCCTGATTGCAGCAAGAATGTTTTCATTAGAAAAATCAACGGTGCTAAAATCTATAACATTCCTGGGAACATTCCTGAGAGAGCTTTCCACTTGCTTTGAGGTAACATTAACTTTCTGGAACACGCTAGAGAAGTGGTAGGCAAACAGGTTGCAGATTCCATTCGGTGAACTAGATGTTTCATCCGCCAGGAACATACTGGATGGCAACCCGTTTTCCTAACGTTTTCCGTTCACAAACGACAAAAAACGTTTGGGATTCTGTTTGAGATCGAATTGGGTTTGCATCACATGTTTGGAGCATAGGAGCGATTATAGTTCTTGTACCTAGTGCTTGCATACGAGAACTGACGCTTCGAGATAGGATTTCGATGGTTACTGAAGTTTCTTAAGGCCGCTGCTCTCAATTGTTTCAGTTCCCATAGACGACTATTGGACCACAGCGGCTTAGAGCGTGGTCGCGAAGCAGGAATGTGTAGGCTGAAAAAATTCTTCAGGATTCTTGTGAATGTATCTACTGCAGCGTTAATGTCAATTGCATCGTTGAGTGCCGTCGACCAATCGATGTTTCGAAGAGAATTTCTAAGTGCGTTCAAATCACCTTTGGAAAAGTTGAATTCTCTATCGTCAGGCACTTCGATAAATTGCACCTGCTGCGGACAATCTACAACTGCAAATAGCGGGGGGTGGCGTGAATCGATCTCAACTAAGGGCTCATGAGCTTCGCAGACACAGCAGTTAGGTAATGTCTCTTCATTCACGAACGGTAGGTCCAATGCTCGGTTCCTCATGTTGGTTAAAGTGTTCATCCGCCTCATGTTCAGCAACGACATCCCATCTAGAAGAGTGGAGCAAGATCTTGAGAATGTTGAGTCAGCCGGATCAGGGTAAACGTATCCCGCGGGATCTTTCTTCCAGACAAGTCCAGGTTGGTTATAATCGCCGAACATTAAGAAAAAGTCATGTGATTTGAGCTTACTAGACGTAGTCAACATTGTCTCGAGATGTAGCTCAATAACGTTGAGATCATGAGCAAATTCGGGAGGATGTAGATAACTCCTATACAGATCAAGCGGTTTTCACTGATAACGGTCACCAACAGTTGTTCAAGATAACTATCATTGCCATCCATTATTTTAGATGCCAACCGATTAGTCGCAGCGATAAAGACACCACCACCTCGCCTTTTACCTATTTTAGCTGAATCTCTATCGTTGCGGTAAACTGTGTAGTTCGGGCCAAATAATTGCAGAGAATTTATTTCATCGTTCAACCATATCTCGGTCAAAACGATGACGTCATAACATTCGTCGTAGACCGCAACAAAAAGTTCGTCAATTTTGGTACGCAGACCTCGCACGTTCTGGTAGTAGATTCCTAACTGATTCCGCTGTTGTCAACGGGTGCAATATCTTACCTAGCTTCGAATGAACATATACGTTCTATTATGCTACCTGATAAAACAGGACGAGCATTTCCATATGTTTGCATATTTAGAGGTGAATCGGTATCACAGGTATAGTTTCTCGTGCACTCGTATGTTGACTCCCAGGCAGGCCGATGTGAGCAATAGGTTTGGACTGCAATGGTTGTTCACTATCAAAAAGAGCAGCATCTCGCCCAGTTTCAGGTGAACATGTACGTTCTAAAAGTTTACCTGGCAGAGCTGGGGAATCTACTAGCTCATCATCCTCAGCCGACGACCTACTATGCATTGATTGCTAGGCGGTGTAGTCAATCCTATTATTGGCTTTTTTCATACGCTTTTGATATAAAGGACACTGCGCACTCCAAGAGCAGTGGTTGGTGTCCAGTGCTCGTGGGGGGGGGGAGTCACATTCATTCACTGCATGTCCTTCGGCGCATTTTGGACAGCAAAGGGGCTTCTCGCAGGACACAGCTTTATGGCCATACTCGGAGCACTTGTAGAATCGCATAACATCGACCACTTCGAATACTCGACACCGTTCCCAGCCTACGTTGACGCACTGCAGCTTCATCCAATGATTAAATGTTGAGAAATCGGTTTCAAATATTATCGTTGTTCTGATACCATCATCGTTTTGTTTTTTCAGTACTCGAACTATCTTCAGCACAGTCATCTTAGGTAAATTGTTCTGCAGCTTAATCTTGCTTACTAGTTCATCCTGGTGCGATTCATCGGTTATGCCGACAATTTTTATTCTAGGTCGTATATCTCGATTGGGAGTACATTAGGGCAGTTCGATGGATTACAATCCTTAGGAACATAAACGAAATGATTCTGTTCGTATAAAACAATCGTGTCCTTAGCGTAATGTCAGCTGGTTAATTGTGGTCAAAACGGGTGCGCTATGTAAACACGTTGGGCATAATATACGTTACGCATAATGAACGATTAAAATGATTTACAATAATTCAAAATAATCGAATTGTAGACATTTTAACCTTAGACCTTTTGTCTTTCTCATATAAAGAAAGACTAAGCAATAGGGTGGGGCAAAATGATCATTTTTTCAGCACAGCACTTTTTTGGTTCCATTTGGGGTCCCAAGTAACTGTGCAAAATTTGGAGTCGATTGGTTTTGACCCGGCGTAGCGCATTGCGTTTGAAATTTGTATGGAAATTAGTATGGGAAAACCTACTTTTTTGCATTTTCAGTTCTACAGACTACAATTCTTCCTGATGTATGCAATTAATTAGACAGAAGTGTAGTCCAGGATATGCTGAACAACTTTGCCGAAGGATCTATGGTGTTAGAATGTCCCTAAAACAAGTTATAGTTGTTCAAAGTTTGATAGCTCGAACTAATTGCCAAAAATCATTTTCTTTGCCAACACTGCGGCTTTACCAATGATATTTCATATAGCATTCCAAAATAACATCATATACTCTAGATTTACCACATTGGTATGTTTGGATGAATTATTCAAAAGCTTTAGCTCAATTCCATGGGAGTAGATAGTTGAGTATTAGGGCGTAGTGAGGGGAGGGGAGAGTGGCTTTAATATATAGAATTTCGAACTGAAATATTGTCGAGTTGGAGAATTCAGATGAAATATTTGCATAATAGTAACGATGAAACGATACTGTATCGCTCTGTATTGGCTTATATCAGTAGAAGTAAAATTAAGGACTGATTCAAGTGATGTTGAGTTGATGGGTCAGAGGATGGCATTGATATTATTATTTCAGTTTAAGACGCATTATGATTTGATAGGATGTTCTTTTCGGTCACCTGAAGCAAAAATTGCTGTTGAACTGTGCGGCTCTTGTGGATTTTTTTTGTTGAAATCAGAAATTAGCTTCACGCCACGTTCAGCGACATCGTTGACAACCATGAATGAACCCACTCGTTTTGCATTGAGGTAACCCTTATTTTTACTCCACTCGTTTGCTAGTTTTGCATGAAATCTGTTGAAATTTCCATGATGTCAAAGAACTCCTTCGTGTCTGTAACTTTACTTGCATTGATATAAGTCGATGCAGAGGATACATTATGTTTCATTACTATTATGCATAGGACATTGCGCTAATGTTTTAAAATAATTCATCTGAACATTTCAATATTTCAGCTATTTCAGTTCGAATTTCTATATAGTAAAGTCACCCCCCCCCCTCTCCCCTCGCTACGCCCTAAAAGTCAACGATCTACTCCCATGGAATTGAGCTAAAGCTTTTGAATAATTCATCCAAACATACCAATGTGGTAAATCTAGAGTATATGACGTTATTTTGGAATGCTATATGAAATATCATTGGTAAAGCCGCAGTGTTGGCAAAGAAAATGATTTTTGGCAATTAATTCGAACTATCGAACTTTGAACAACTATAACTTGTTCTAGGGACATTCTAACACCATACATCCTTCGGCAAAGTTGTTCAGTATATCCTGGACTATAGTTCTATTTAATTAGTTGCATACATCAGGAAGAATTGTAGTCTGTAGAATTGAAAATGCAAAAAAGTAGGTTTTCCCATACTAATTTCCATACAAATTTCAAACGCAATGCGCTACGCCTGGTCAAAACCAATCGACTCCAAATTTTGCACAGTTACTTGGGACCTCAAATGGAACCAAAAAAGTGCTGTGCTCGGTTGATGTGGTTACGATTACGTTCTTCCATATAACAATGCCCCACCCTACTAAGCAATCACTGTAAAAATCGAGTGTCATATACCATTCGATTCAGTTCGTCGAGATCTGAAAATGTCTGAGTGTATGTGTGTGTGCGTCATTTAAACTCACACAATTTTTTCAGAGATGGCTGAACCGATTTACACAAACTTAGTTTCATCTGAAAGGTATAACGCTCCCATAAGCTGCTATTGAATTTTTAGTTGAACCGACTTCCGGTTCTAGAGTTATGGGTTGAAGAATGCGGCCACACAGCTAACTTCCATATATAAACTGGTACCACCATGATGTCCAAATGATGAAATACATATTAAAATGAGTGCAACATTACATGGATTTGCGGGTCTAGATCACTAATGATCAATCGAAGTAGCTTTGACCACGTTGGCCACCTATGACGGCTCATGATGCTCCCGGGGAACTCGTCTAGTTCCTAAGCTAATACCACATCTTTTCCCCAACGAATTATTCACAGATTTTTAAAAACTTGATTTCAAATGAAAGAAACAGTCATTCCAATGACTGCTATTGAATTTCATGGGGTTCTGCCTTTTAGTTCTGGAATTACAGGGTGGTTAGTAAGGTCACATTGGAATTTCTCATTTGAACCGTTACAAGCGTAATACCTCATAGGCTTAAAACCTTATTGAAATGGTCACAAAATCACTTTGATTCGCAGATCTAGATCACTGACAAAATCGAAAGTTCCGGATACCGGACATATTCCGCATTTAAAGTCACATCGGTTGTTCGGTGATGACTGAACCGATTTTCTCAAACCAAGTCTCAAATGGAAGGTACAATATGCAGTTGAGTGCTGCATCGACCACTCACACCTCTCTCATAACCTACCACCCCCCCCCCCCCCCCCCCCCCTTCGACCATCCGCATTTAATTCATCCACCCCGCATTCCGAAATAAGATAAAGAATTTCTGACGCAACCTCCACTCTCACGCTACTAACCCCTCCCCCTCTCCTTCCTAACTTACTCTCTCAGTAAATATTGTCGCATGAAGATAACATTGAACTCATGCTGTTTAAGCTTATACGTTTTTGTTCAAAGCAAGTCAGCCTCGTGGTAGTTGTGGGATACTTGATCAGTGTAATAAGAATGAAATAGAATAATATATTGAACATAACTACCTAATCAGTCATAGTTTTGATAAATGAAATGTATATGGGTGGATTAAACCATATACCATTCGGTTTAGTTCGTCGAGATCGAAAAATGTCTGTGTGTATGTATTTATTTGTGTCAAATAATGTCACTCAATTTTCTCAGAGATGGCTGAACCGATTTGCACAAACTTAATTTCAAATGAATGGTATAATTCTCCCATAAGACGCTGTTGAACTAATAACCGATTTTTCAAAATTTTATTTCATATGAAAGATATAATACTCCCATTAACCCATTATAACCCACCCATGTTAAAACTTTTAGATATTTATACAATACTTCGTGAGCCATCATATTATGCCCAAATAAGCTTGGGAAAAATAGAATAACCGCTTTGGAATGTTTTATTGCGAAGAAAACTAAAGTATGAAATTTCATACGCTAGGCTGATAGGGTATCAAAAAATCATTATAGATAAAATAAGGCCATTATAGTTGTATTTAGGATAACATCGAACAATATCTTCAAACTTGCTAGAGTATTCATGTATCAGCTTTATAGGCGAATGACCAAGTTGGTTAAAGCCTGCAATTAAATAAATAAATAAATATATCAGCTTTTTCGAATAATTTTAACCTTCCGTTCCTCTCTCATGGCATTTCGTTTTATGATAGGTTCGATATATCAAATTACCTTTCGCTAAAAACTCGAAAATTGATTTAATCATCAAAATCATGAATTGTTTAAGATAACTATTTATTGCACAAAAAAAAAATTCAGATATTCAAATACATGCTTCAACTATTTACTACAGACCAAAAATCAAAAAATCAAATACATGTTTCAATGTCACTTGCAGTGGTACTGGTAGAAGCACTCTGAGGGATGTAGACCTGTATCACATTTCAAGCAATTGAACGTGGTACATCGATTGAAATATGCACATCTTCGCTGTCTTTTATTTGGATTGGAATTGATAAAATGGTTGATTCCGTCAAACCTTCCTTCAGGGTACTTCGAATGTCTGGGTCTAAGCTGCATAAGTTCAGCTCTATTTGGATTGATGTCAGTAAGAAGTCCTTCGCAGATAGACCTAATGAAACCGAGTAATGGTGCTTTCTCGTAAGTCTTACTGTAGATGTACCAAAGATTTACGACACCACCATTTAACATAAAGCGGAAATGGGGCCAATACCATTTTTTGTTACGCACGGAAGATCGGTAAAGTCCTCGTTGGGCATCGAAGAGATCAACTCCGCCCGTGCCTTTGTTGTACATTTTACAAAGATGAGGTTGAGATATTGCACCTTTCTTCTTCTCAGTTCTTATGTATCTATTACATGTACCACCACGCAAGACAATGCAGTCATCTTTTACGATTGTAGTCATATTCACAACATTATTATCGTGCCAGCGAACAATATCGTAAGATCCTCTGATCTGCTTTTTTAAAGAGTCCAATGGGGCGTTTTCAATCCGATTATTGCGAATGGTTCCAATAATGTTAATGTTCTTTTTTGCAAAATCTTCAAGCAGAATCAAGTTAGTGAAAAAATTGTCCATATATATAAAATTTCCTTCACGAATAATGCCTTCACTCAAATCGCTAACCACTTTAGATCCTAAAGGTTCTCCAGGCATGCGATCAGTTTTACCTATAAAGTATATCAATGAAATATTTGATCATATTCAAGGAACATTTATCAAAATTCTTTACCTTGATATGGTATGAACTTGATGAGATAACCATCATGAGTACACAAACACCAAAATTTGTAGCCGAAACGAATCGGTTTTCCTCGAATGAACTGCTTCATAGAGTTCCTGCCATAGTACGGTTCCATTGCCTCGTCGATTGAGAAATCTGTTCCTAATGGATTGCCCATTTCCAAGAGATTGCTGTTCATATGTTCGATCAAAGGTTTAATTTTGTACAATTTGTCAGACCCATCGTTGCGCATATTGTCGTTAAAATGAAGATATTTCAAAATTAGATCGAATTTATTTCTCGTCATTGCATTAGTAATCAGCATGTTATAGGTATCTTCTTTTAGTTCCCAATAGTTTCGTTTACTAGGAACTTTAACGTAACCGGATGCGAGCAAAATTCCTAGAAATTTATACATTTCTGTTAAGGTCACATGGAATCTTGTATCTCCTTTTTGCAATGCATAGTTGTTTGTTTCTGTGGTGATAGACCCCATGAAATCTACATCGAATAACTGGCGAAACATATCAACTGGAGACCGTTTATATTTATAACAGGAATCACTGAGGTTTTTTAAATGTTCCTTGAGAACAACGGCTTCATTCGCATCAGAAGATAATTTAAGTTTTTTCCAATGTCTAATTTTGCGCTTCTTGCCTCTTTGGGAACATTCTTGCTTTTAAGAATTTTCCAAATCACCGTTGCACTCAACAATCACGCGTTCGCTAAACCCGGAAGGGCTCTGCTCCGTATCACTAGTTTCGGAATCCACGTCACTCTCTATTTCATCATTCGGAGGCACGATCACAAAATCAATTTTATTTTCCGATGTCACCAAATTTTCGAAAGATTCTTCGTCTAATTCAATAAGAAAATTATACAGCTCCTCGGGGTTACCGGGAAGCACATATTTCCTATAGAGAAAAAAAATTGGATATGAAATTTCATACGCACGAATGTAAACAATAATTTTTTTATTGTTTCACATATTTTTTCGGATGTTGCGATAGACAACGCTCTTTTAACATCTCTAGTAATGTTTTGTCACTAAGTGGAATGATTAGCACTGATTACAACAATTAAATCAAATGAAATATGTTGCTTACTTTTCAGCCGCCATTTGCCTCAACTATACACGATCCAAATACATTTAAAATGACAAAAATTGACAGCTGTCTTTACACACAAAGAAATTTGAGGTGTACTCTTCATATTAATGTAATAATACAGCTGTTAGATGGCGAAATTACACAAATTACTTATTGAAACATGGATGTTTTTGCGTATGAAATTTCATACGCTAGGACATAATGGGTTAACTGCTATAGAATTTCATTCAGTTCTGACCTTTGGTTCCGGAGTTACAGGTTGGTTATTGCGGTCACATAGAAATTTCATATATAAACACCTCATTGGTAACTAGGGTTCGTCGCGGTGCGGATGTGGGCGGTAAATGGATTGTCCGCACCGCAACCGCAAAAAAATAATAAAACCGCACCGCTTACCGCAACCGCACTTTATTTACCGCACCGCACCGCGCGGTAATGCGGTAAATGCGGTGAAATTTTTATATTTTTAAAAGATAGTGTTGGAAAATTCTTCATTTGTGTAACAGTATATAATAAAATGTTATTTTTATTCACACGAAATTTAACTTTAAGAGACTCCTCAGAATGTATTGTTTATGAAAAAATCAACTTTTTCATTTTCTATTAATAAAACTCCGTTCATTTTAAGGCAAACATTATACATTCAAAAACGTTCTATTTTAGCAACCCTTCAGTTAATTGAAAAAAGTGGAATAAAAATATAATAAGAAATGAAGTTGCATATTTTTTTCTTTAAATTTTCATATTTTCAATGTTTTTGACATATGAAAATGAAATGGATGATTTCCGCATTTACGTAGTAAAACCACCTTTCATTCTTTAAGGAATTTCACCAAAAAAAAAAAATTAAAGTTGAAATACCAGTACTTCTATATAGTAGCGCATATATTCCAATACAGTGAAATAAAAACATATTGCATTTCATCAATAAGAAAGACGCCTTATTTGACGAAAAAATTGCTCTATACATTACATCTAATCAGGTGTCCGGTCTCAACCGGTACAGAATTATTGAACATTAGAAAAACTGCAAAAAATGTATGATATGTAGCATACAGCAGAAATGATATTTAAAAATAGGGGGTTTTACGGACAAAATATGTCAAAACTCTAACTACCGCATTCTGCAAGAAACAGATGTATTCTCATTCAAAAAATAAGATTGCTCCCTTTAAAAATGTATGAAGTGTAATTTTCCTAAGGCTAGTTCGAAAGTTCTAGCATTTAATTATTTTCCTCTAATATTTTACCAATAAGCCAATGGCAAAAACTTCAATTGCAGTGAACGGGATTCAAACTATGTGGTATTTGGCAAAAAGCTTCAAAAAAGCTACAAAATAGTCTTAACTGAAAAATATTAGGACTTAATTTGGTTGAAAACTATAGTAAATTTGAATGGAAGTACGCGAAAAAAAGGAATGTAGCATACTTTTTGAGAAAGAGTCCAATAAAATTGACTGCAGTAAAATTCACATTCAATTTACACAGCAATCAAAGAAGATAGAAATACGATGTTGATGAACGAATGATAGAATAATCATCCTAATTTGGACCCCTCCTTATTTTCGACGCATTCATACATTTGTATCCTTTACTGCCAATTATTGATATATAATATTCTTTGGGTTGTATTTAAGGCCCAGCATAATTAGTTCATCTCTAATTCCTTTAAATTAGTCAAAATTCGCAATTGAAAAATTGATATCGAAAACGATTCATAATTCCAAGATTTCCAATAGAAATCAGGAGAAGTGATGCACTTTTAAATTGGATTTAAGGGTACAAATTTATTGTTTTTAAATGATCTAATAATTTTGTCTCTATTTGGATCTTGCATTTTATGTATTTGAAATGGTTAGTTTGTGAAGTCTTACTTAGAAGTATAAAATAACTAGTCCAAAATATGTCGTAAAAGTAATAGCGTCAAAATACTTCGGACAATTTATCAATTTAGAATAATCAAAATTATCACATTATCATTTTTTTTTGCGGTGCGGTTGCGGTAAAACCGCGCGGTAAAAACTCTTTCCCGCACCGCATCTGCGGGAAAAAGTGTCTCACCGCACCGCAGATTTTGCGGTGCGGATGCGGTAAATACCGCGCGGTTGCGGTAATTACCGCAACCGCGACGAACCCTATTGGTAACACCTCATTGGTTAAAAATAAAGTGAAATGAACATCAAATGGCAGACCTAAGTTTGCACCACTAAAACAACAAAAATGATCCATAAAAATTGTAAAACGATCTATGAAAAAGTTGTCCATTTTCCATAAAACAAAACTGAAAATCCCTAAAACCAAAAATGATCCATACAAAAGGGCGTTTTGATCCATAGATTATATAGATATTTAGATATTTAGCACTAAAATAGTAATAAAAGAGCAATTAAAATCAACCTATTCCCAACATTGGAAATGTTCCATAAAATGTTACATTTTGCGACATAAATTAACTGACATTGATCCATAGAATATTTACAATGTACCTTATTAAAACACGTTGGTATGTTCCATAATACCGACAAAAATGTTCCACGGTATTACAAAAGTGGAGCAATAAAATGTTAGAAAAAGATCCATAATTTTTTTTCCATTCGTTTATTTGGTACGGCATTTGCAAAAGGTTTTTACGCCAGTTTCTTTATCCATAAATTTGATGAAAATGTCTGCTAAATTTTTTTTTCTTGGATGTTAAAATGAACATTAGAAATGCTATGTATTGATTCACATATTGAACGTTAAATTATGGTTCATGGAAATCTATATAACGATCCATAAGAAAAGAAAATGTAAAACGATCCATTAATGTGCTTTTGCGCCAGAAAAATCAAACTTAATTAATTCATTCGATTTTTTTGCTATTCGTACTAAAATAAAGTATATCACATTTGGTTGTAATGACAAACTACAACAAACAATGCATACATTATAGTTAGAAAACTTAAGCATCCGTATCCCACTAGTCAGGTAAATGACCTTAACTAACCTGAAATCATTGCGGTAACTCTTTGAACGGCAGGGTGTTTTAGTGCTCTTTTGAGACTGTTTTATTGAACAATTTTACATAATTTATAGATCAACTCGCCCTTTTGTATGGATCGTTCTTATGATCGCATAAAACGACTACTAACGGTTGTCGTCCCGTTAGAACAGAAGTTCTGATTCTGAGAGCTTATAATGGAATCGAAACTTTAATTTAGCTTAGCAAGCCTGGCTTTCTCATATTTAAAGCTTTATTTACAATATTTTATTTAATCTTTGTTTAGAATTCTTTCGAAGGCAGCAAAAATATAAATAAACTTCCGCTTGCAAATTGCGTTCTTTGTGAGAAGATATAACTTGACAAAGGGTAGTAATTGTGATTACTCATTCTTTTCTTTTGATTCCTTTTGTCAAAATAACTAAATGGCCAAATTAAACAGTTTCACTTCTTTTGATAGCCAAAAGTAAACTAACAAACGAAAACGCAGCTCTGCATCCAATTATTAGATTTCATTCGACGGTTTTTTAAAAATTATTCGACTTCTGCTAACCTGTGGCATTTTGAAATGAGCGTGTAGCACCTTATAGATAAGACGATAAAGAATATGAAAAAAATGGTGTTTAGAACTCAATTACACCTGTTTTTCATACGGGATAAAACTTGTTTACTTGCCCTCATATGGTTTGTGTGTAACATGGGCCATAACATTGCACATAAAGGTCGAATAGTTGATTCAAATTATTGATATGTATGCAATAGGAATATGTCGGCCTTTACACTGGTTTCGTTTGGCTCCAGGATGCAGCTATTTTTACAATGACGGGTACTAAACTAACGTCTTAAAGCGGACTAAACTCAGGTCAAAAATCTAAGATAGTACCGTACGGCGGTACCCACTAGATTAAAACTTACCGCTATGAGTCAATTTATGCGGAAACGATCAAAAAATTGCGCAATATACTAATTCGACGAACGAATCATTCTTGAGAATAAATCTTTTGAATGAGTTTAACTAGCTCAAATACATCATTTTTCGCTGAGGACTGTACCCTTTTCGCAAATGAATAGAACTAAACAAACTACTATTCAGGTAACACAAACTAGTTACTCATAGGAAAATAGAAATAACGACTTTCGGAAAGCTCGTTCTTTGTCATCCCCGCTGGCAGCTATGAAATTGTATACGTATATAAACATGCGCTTGTTTTGTGCAATATAAGTTCTTTGAATTATAGTTAACAATAGGTATACAGGGGACCGAATTGGCTCACAAGAAATTATATACATATTTTGTTACTCATCACAACATGCCAACTTTTCTTTTCACTCGCAGAAAGATAAAAAATAATTTACCATCTCTTGCAGCAGCAACACTCAGCCATCATCGCCACCATAGTCGCACATGACCGATTTACGCAGGCGAATGCATATAAGACAAAAAGGCTACAAGGAGCAAGCAAATTGTTCCCTTGTCGAGTGTGTCTTTCTCATCCGAATGAACATTCGAGATGGAACAGAGTGAAGTATGGAAACATATTTCCCAGTCCTTCTCACCCGAGGTGGTAAATGGGGAAAGCATTTTTATTTCTTTTATCCTCCTTGTGCCCGGTACAAATCACCAGGCGTCTGCCGTCTACTGGACGTGAAAAATGTGTCAGCAGAAGGTTCGTCTCGAAGGAGGAGAGACCGTAGGATGAATTATATACACATACATGTGTGTACTTTTCTAGGATGGGATGCGAAATTGTTGGATGCCCCTTGCCTTTCCCGGTCGAAGGCAATGAAGTCTCGATCCGGTGGGAATTTGTGCGGCATACACTCACCTAAGAGATGGGCTATCTAACATTTGAAATGGGTTACGTTCGGACTGAACTTCTCGACCCGTGTCCGTTAAGCTGAAATCGGTAGCGTAATTGACACGTAGAGAAGCATTTACGCGGCCACATCTATTAGAGGGTATTATTATGGCGCGAAGAAAGACGTGACCGTGGCAAAGAATAGCACCCATAACCGTGAATACGGGTTACCAGTGGTTTTGGAATGTTATAATCAGTTCCGCGACGGAACGATCATTGAAGTGGTTTCATTTTAGAAATTTGATCGACTTTAGCCTGAATGAACAGTACAATCAACTTACCTTAAATTTAACATGAATAATTACTGATTGTCATTGCAATTCTCACCTGCAAGTAAAAAGTTAAAAGAAAAGAATTGATTAAAATCGAGCTCATCTGTATTAAGTTATGTAAATGCATTAATTGGTGAAATCAGTGTACCAAACATTTGTTCATTACACAGGAGTGCTGAGTAATTTTACGGCAAGTAGCATAGTTGTCTTCTTAGAACTGATTACTACAGCCGTCGGCAAAGTTTGTTCGACTTTCTGCGAAGCCAGTCTGTGGTAGGAACAAGATCCGTTCAGCGCCAGGCAACCTTAATTATACTTAACGCTTATTCATTAGGCAACAAATTACAACGTTCGTAACAGCAAATTTTCCCACCCCGTTCTGTCGGACAGAAAGTTTTCGGCAGAAAGAAACAGTCGCTTTTTGGATCTGAAGCTTTTCCAACAATCATTACCCCTAATCAGCACAATCCTCAACTTTCCCAAACGGTGCCATTCAGCTTGTCCTTTATCCTTTTCTCTGCCGAAGTATATGAATATTTGAGGAGTGCGGAAATTACCAGAGATAATTCATTTAACTCTTGTCCTTACATGTTGGAGTAAATTAAGTCCCTGATCGAATTTCGAAAATAATGAGTGCAATCAATTTCGTATCGTGTCTCTTCTTTTGTCCTCGACAGACAAAGCGGATCGCTCTAGAAACAACAGCAACCGCATGTGTTATCCATAATTCAATCTTCAGGTTTTCTGGGTTCGTGGGTGGTGGTCTAGTCCTACAGAGAAAGTGTTGATTGATTTTGTTGCGTGCACTGAGCTTGCATTCCAACTAATACTTATTGGTTTTCTCGCTCCGATATGTCGACTACTCGTCTAATATTTCAGTTAAATATAGTATAATTCTTCAGAATTACCCGCTCAGGCAACTACGTTCAGGCTAGTATGAAACAATGATTTGTCACAACTTCCTCACTGTGTAAACTTGTCCCCTATTCCTCAACGCTTTCCTTTCCTGCATCGTCATGGAAGGTATAGTCCGTCTCGGAGAGCCGAAGGTTATTTTATTACTGCACATTAATAACCCCGATCAACTACTGGAAAAGTACGAGAATGTCTATGGCCAGCCTGCACAGCAGCAGCCGGAATGCATAAAACTTTTCGTTAATTATTCATGGTTAAATTGCGTGCCACCTAGGTCTGATGTCGAATGCCCAGCCAGAGTACATGCTTTTTACGATGCGACGAGTGGTCCGGTCATGGTCCGGTGCTTCTGCCCGAGTCAGTATCAGTCGGTGTGTCCGGTACATGTAGTATAGTCATTGCTGTCATGCTAAGGTCAGACCAGTAACCCCAGACTGGGCAACGAGGAGTGGTGGTGTTGAAAGCTTCCAGCACTCAGATGGTAACATGTAATGCGGATTGAACATTTGGGACGGATCAATAGCTATTCGTTCTCATTAGATAAACGGGGTACGGGGTTTGCGTTATGGGATGTTTATGTTTGTTGAATGTTTCCGAACCTATCTCGCAAAGTATAGATGGTAAAGTTTTGCGGTCGTACTGAGTGTTCCTAATGCAAAATTTATTGCAGTCAAGGGTACTTACGTATCATAATTTATCTGGCGTTCTCATGGAATTGTAGCGAAGTGTAAACGCGCGGTAGCTTACAAGAGGGGAAAATTTTGTACCATGCGTTTTCATGCAATATATGCAAGGGGATAGTATGGCTCAGGTCCCAATTAATTCATAGGCTATTGTAAATATATTGATATGTTAATGAGTTAGATTAGGTGATTTAAAAATTAATATCTCAAAGACTAATTAATACACTTTTTTTAGGGTCGAACAAAGCGTAGTATGTAAATCCATTGCCTTGTACGCTGCTCATATGGGTTCGATTACCAACTCCGCACGTAGGGCAAGCGATTTTCTGAAGAGAGTTTTCTAACCCTAAAAAGAGGCGATCGACTCTAAAAACAGCTCCAACGCTGATTTAAATCTACTATAAACCTAAATATTTAGAACAAATTTCTATTTTATGCAAGTTTTAGGTACACTGAAGTCTTTTTATGCGGTTTTTTATGCGACTGTTTTGTGCGGATTTTCAAAGTTATGCGGTTTTTTAATGCGGGTCTTCAAAGTTATGCGGTTTTTTATGCGAATTTTCAAAGTTATGCGATTCTTTTTATGCAGCCTCCTTTTAATTTCTAGGGCATCACCTGAAACGACTTTTATCGAAAGATAGATCCTCGTGAATGCACATGCTTAAACAAAAGACATAAAATGTTCATATTTTTATTTTAGGTTATAAATTATTGGATTAAGGATATAAGAAGCATTCTTGATGCAGTGAAAATAAAAACAGAAAATGACTGAAAATCTTTTTACCTTTCTCATAATAAAACTTATGCAATCGGTCGGAATTTCGACTTTTTAACCGAGGCCCGCCGAGCCGACCCAAGTAACAATTGAAGTTTTATAGTTCGCTACAAGTGCAATCTAAGTTTTATGAAAGGCTATAAAACTACTATAAAACCACAATTGTTACTAGGGGAATCGCTTATACTATTTGACTCAGTTCGGCGAGATCGGAAAAAGTCTCCGAGCGTGTATTTTTTTTTACTTGGTGAACAGAGAAGATAACTCTGAACCCTATTCCTCTAAACTCCACCAAGAAGTCCGATATTTGCCTGATCCCCCGGATTCCATTTGACTACTTTGGGGGAAGGCGTGCTAATGCACTTCACTTGATTCCAGGTCTAGCAGGTCGTGCTAGATTTTGCTTGTCTCGTAACTGCCATATCAGTCCTGCACGTTGACCAGTTGGATGCCGTGGTCGATCTGGCGATTCCGGTTGGAGGGTGGCTTCCGGTTCACTGGTGCCCCAACGACCGGGGTCTGTCGCGTTCGGTCGCTACTCGGCGTAGTTCCCGACAGTGGAGCTAACCTACCTCGGCGGAGAGTTCCCCGACGAAAGAATGTCTTCTGCAACCGTTGACGGACACGTTATTCTTCCTTAGATGCAGTCCGGCAGAATGCCGAGGTCAGTCCATCGATTCCTGGTGGAGGATTGCGTTCGGTTCACTGGCGCCCCGATGATTCAAGGCGGCGATTCGCTACGGACTACTCGGAATAGTTCCCGACGGTGGATCTTTCCTACTCTGACGAAGAGTTCCCTGGCAGTGGAAGATCTTCCGAAACCGATACTACCCGGGCAGATGCCGAGGTCGGTCCTGCGATTCTGGGTGGAGAGTGACTTCCAGTTGACAAGCACCCCGATGAGCATCTGCCGGAGCTACTTTCCGATCTATTCTACTAGTCCCCGGCGGTGGGCCTAGTCTACTCCGATGGAGAAATTTCCCGACGTTGAAATTTCTCTTGAAATCGTTATCTCGATGCTGGTCGGTTAGGTGCCGAAGCTAGTCTTGCGATTCTGGGGAGTCACGGTTCCGACAGCATAAGTCATTCAGTGACTTTACGCTTGTCTGGACATGCCGCAGACTCAGGTGATTCGCATTTAATGCCAAAAGATCCTGATTGCTGCTTTGCTGAAGAAAATGAGTTAAGTAGCTGGGAAACTCTAAGCTTGCTCATATGACCCTACATCACGCTTTTCTCTAAACTTTCTTACTTCAAATCCTTGCTCTTCCTTGAGTACTATGGCTCTTAATATTGAAATATTTCACACCTTATGTGTTTTTTATGCGGATTTAAAAGTTTAAAGTTTAGTTTATTTTTGCTACTTTGTTATTCTTTCCTTAGATGCGAGCTTAGAAACTTTCATGTTGTTTTTTCTTTAGATACCATTCATCGACATAAAAATGAGTGCCCGTGTTTATGTCAGAAAAACGTCATGATTGAGCTTGACATTTCGAGGGACCGTGAATTACTTATTGGCGAATCCAAAATGAGCCAAAAAATAATCGTTAGAGGCGAGGCCCTGATGAAACCGTCTAAATTGAAGAATTTCGAACCCCATATTTGTTGCCGGAACAATGTCTCAAGTGACGGATCATGAAGATTCGCCTACGTTCATCCCTAAGAAGTGGCATCAAAAGCCTTTAAGCAAGGACGAATTTCACATTTTGGATACCGGTGAGATCGTGTCTAATAGTTTCTTTGCGTTTTTTTTTTAAATAACAGCTCCCTTTTTTCGCCTTTTTATATCTCCGTCATCTATGAAAACTGTTTCGGTTCCGAGCGTTTTCCATAAGTAGATGATAGGACTATTATGAAATAAAAACGCTTGTAAGGACGTGGCCAGGTGTGTGGAGTTGAGCGGGTCTACGTCATTGTAGATCGTTGCGAAGTCTGATATGACAATGGATATGCTCAATTCTGCAACTCCATCTACGATTTGTGCAGGTGTTCGTGCTATGCTATGCGATGCTTTTCAAGTAAATGGATAATACAAATTAATTATAAATTAGATTGCTCTCACCAAATTCAATTTGCTGCTCTGTAACAGGTCAAGGCTTCCGGAACCACCGTTATGGCACTTCTTCCGAGCATTCCGCTTAGATGGGATACCGAAACAATAAAAAATCTCAGATGAAGTTGACGAAGAAGGCATCGATGGTGATCCGGGTGGCTGGTCTGACTGCAAACCACTCACAGACCAATACTTATGCTACCGTTTTCACTAAGCTCAGTAGGGAGACAGCTAAACACAACAGATTCGAATGTGCAAGCATATATCACATTTTTCAAATTTTCTCAGTGCGAGAAAAAAGCCGAGAATTGCAGTACCAAAAACTTTTTTTTTGCGAAGAAACGTGACAGATTAAGAAATCGCTCCCACCTTTGGTCAAAGCCTTCTTCTCAGTATAGTAGGGCACTTATCTGTTTACTCGATATTCGACCTTTATACACGCATAAAGGACTTGCAAAACGCGTATCATCCGCCGTCCACGGGACAACCTGTCACGTCTTCCGAATGATCCGCGTTGAAATTAAATTTCTTTCGATATTGTTAATCGGGAAGACTGATTTTGCACAATCTTTTCTCTGACACAAATGAAGCAAATATACCAGAATAAATGGAAAAATGAAAAATACGTTTCGATTTTGTTGTTGAAATTCCGTGATCGACGCCTACTACGATTCGGCACTGGGATGCATTTTCTGGATAGCCAAAAATTGTACAGATATTTATTATCTCAAATCACTCTACTGCTGTTTCTCGTGATCAATCGTAGAAGTTCGGTCTGAAGTGTGGAGCCCAAACTACAATAACGGCGTTGAGAAAATAGAGTCCGTTAAGCATCGCCCAGCAAACCAGCAATCGTATATAAAAGTTTACAATAAATTACAAATAATGACAGACTAAATCAAAATTACAAATAGTGCAAGCAAAAATTATGTTTTGTTGTAAAAAGTTCACATAAAATGCAAATCTGTGATCGAAATACAATGTTGACTTGAAGTTATTTATTAGTCCACTACAACTTAAAACAAAATTGTACATGCGGAATAATAAAGACAATTTAGAAACATTGTATAGAAATTAATTTGCAATTGGATTAAACTGCAAAATCGTTCAAAAAAAAAATAGTCACCTCCTTATAGCGCTTCGCAAATTCTCTGCCAGACTAGTTCAACAGAATGTAGGTTGTGATTTGACAGGTATAGAAGGTAACATTGGAGTGCTATATTAAGGTTGGATTATGGTATTTTTAGATCGTAATTACAAAGCGATAAAAATGATCTCAAATATAATCGTTGCTTGACAGTGTATAAATAGATAAGTACATAGCGGCTATGCTGGGAATACGAAGATCTCAGGTTCGAAACTGGAAGTAAATCGTAGCAAGTAATTTTAATAATTGATGTTCCAGTAACTCCAACCTCACTCATATCTACCAGTGTGGGCGTAACTGTGTCTTATAACAGAATTATGGAAATTTCATCCTGATTTTTTATTTCCATAACATTATTTAAAAAAAATACTTCTTGTTACCACATTGGGGACCTAGGGCTGCATAAACCATCATGTGTGATTGTAAAATTGATCATATATAAACTCAAAATGATAAGGTAGATGATTGTATAATGCTTCTGATAAGATCAAAATTCGTCGTAAATCACATAGTTCTACTATACCGATTTGTTGTACGAATATGGCCTCCACTTTTGTTCACATAGAAGAGATCTGTGCATTTTATACAATCAATTCACATCGTTGAAGAGTACAGCTAATCAAATTGCAACTTTTTAAAGTGAATCAAAATGTTGGCTGGGCGCTTTTTACGTTTCGCGCTTCGTATGTTGCCTTGGAGAGATCCTGCCCAAATACTTAACTATGAAAACCGGTGTAAGCTGATAAAACTAGCCCCTATATGTTCGAAGGAATAACGCAAAAGCTTCGTTCATGGCATACACAGGTCGTATAGATGCCCCAGCTGTTCTGGGACAAATCAACCTAAATGTCGCACCTCTATCATTACGCAACATTATGTTCCGATTACCATTCCGACGCACTAATTATAGTATTATGGAGCCATCACTGGTCTGCAACGAATTTTAACCAGTTTTTGGTTTCAACGTTGCTCGACAAACTCTGGGTATACGTTTTTCCAGACTTTTTAATTAATTCGTTAACATCACTTGACCTTTTTATTATTTGATTTTCATTATTGTATGACTATTGTTTTTGTGTACCACTTGGTTGTTAGAAATAAGATTAGTATTAAGCCCATCATCATTGGGGCTTTGATATGCCCGTTGATGTAAACAAATAACAAACAAATAAAACAAGATGCATACACGCGGCACACATCCTCGCGATCAAACCCGTTATTATTAAATCGCTCTATCTCTGCGCGATAATATAACCTTGGTCACAAACGCGAAGATAGGATGGCTACATGCCGAGAACTCTGGTGACGTGAGAAAAAGTACTCTCTGATAATATCTTAACCATTCACTGAAAATTAAGCGTCAGATTCATGATCCGTGCGATCATCCACTAGCACATGCGAGTATGACCACACGGCTATACAATCGAATTTTTACATCGGAAGCTTCCTACATGCTAGCACACGCGTCAAGGACGTAAACATTCAAACGCTTGAATCCTTTGTGATCATCTCCATATTTGTACGTGTGGCAGATTATAAACTCATTCTAATTTTCGCATTACTCTAACTTAGTCAGTTATGTTTTCTCCAATAAACCCACCTAGTTGTGTCTAGCGCAATCAGGCATGGGAAAATTCACTCATTCGTTTGATTGGGTCTAATAGCCATTCGTCCTTGGCTCAACGGTACATAATCAGCGTTGTGAGCATGGATTAACTAACCGCGAGAGAATATGATGAATCCTCTCCCCATCTCCATGTTTGTGAAATCTGAACGGCCAGCGAACAGGTATGCCACATTGAAATCTGTGTTTCGGCCAAAAAATCTTTTTACCATCAGTGATGACTAAAACATGAACAAAATCTGTGAAAATTTCCAAAAAATCTGTGAAAAATCACAATATTTTCAAAAATCTGTGAAAATCTGTGAAATTTTTATCAAAATGCCAAAAATCTGTCATCTGTGTAAAAGAATCTGTGATCAAAATTTGTGAAAAAAATCTGTGACATAACAGAAAAATCTGTGAATATGGTAACCCTGCCAGCGAACGCACTATGTGAGTGAGTGGTTAAAAATATACTAGTAATGAACCGAACGTCAGCGAACAGGCAGGAATCTAAGTCTGAATGAATCGAAATTCGCTCACTCATCGAATGCATTATTTGACTCGTTCAGTGGATTCCGTATATATATATATATATATATATATATATATATATATATATATATATATATATATATATATATATATATATATATATATATATATATATATATATATATATATATATATATATATATATATATATATATATATATATATATATATATATATATAGGGTAAGGTGGGGCAAATCCGACCGTTGGGTAAACCCGACCCCCCTTTGTTACCGAAAATCAGAAGCACTACGCGAACTAATATCAATGGTGTCATGTAGAGCATCGAAAATAATCATAATGGTGGCATGACAGAATTTTATTAATCTACATTGAGATGCTCAAACGACAAAAAGTGTGTTTTTACAACTTTTGATTTGACTTTTGTGCTTTATTGCCTACAGGATATTTCTGATTGTTAAAGTGATTGCATAAAAAATGTAAGTGGATTTAGTTTCTTTGATTAAAGTCCTACAAAGTGCGTAGATGACTTTGGTTCAACCTTTTTAATAACTTTTTTTAATTCCATCGTAATGAAAAATGACGCGGTGGGGTAAATCCGACCTCTAAATAGTGGGGTAAATCCGACCGCTTTTTTTGCTAAGAAAATGTTTATTTATCAAATTGAAATATATTTTTATTGTTATTTTATATTATTTTTATGAGAAATGGTTCATAATTACAAACGAAAGACACAAAAACGTGATGATTATAGTATTCGTCAAGCAATTGCTCCGATGCAAATGGGAATATCATTACGTGCTACTGCTCGTGATTTTAGCATTCCAAGAGTGACATTGAACTCCATTTTATTCATGTTACAGTTCAATAACACAACATTCATTGATTTATCATTGAAAAACCATAAAATTTGGGTAATATCTGCTCTAAATCAACCAAAAACATAGGGGGTCGGGTTTACCCCACCATTTTTGAAAACAGCAAAATGAACATTTTCGTAAAACGCTTGTATCTCAAAATATTCCCAAGATTCGAAAAAAATGCTATATATAGAAAGTTGCCCAGGAGTCTAACCTTTAATTTGGTATATAAAACGACTTGATCCGATGTAAAATGAGCATTTTACAGCTAAAACCATTTACTAGGTCGGATTTACCCCACCTTACCCTATATATATATATATATATATATATATATATATATATATATATATATATATATATATATATATATATATATATATATATATATATATATATATATATATATATATATATATATATATATATATATATATATATATATATATATATATATATATATATATATATATATATATATATATATATATATATATATATATATATATATATATATATATATATATATATATATATATATATATATATATATATATATATATATATATATATATATATATATATATATATATATATATATATATATATATATATATATATATATATATATATATATATATATATATATATATATATATATATATATATATATATATATATATATATATATATATATATATATATATATATATATATATATATGTATATATGTATATATATGTAGTTCCAATAATAAGAATGAGACGCTGTATATATCGTTTATGTAGAGCAGAAGGAATTAGATTTTGTAATATTCTTGTTCGGTTCAGAAGCCTTTTCGTGATTATAAGCTGGAGAATTACATGGAAGTATAACATAGTTTGAATACTGCTTGTCACATATGACTTAGGCGAGGATTTGATATCGCTTTTGGGAATGATTTGAGATAGTAGCTTCGCATCTGGAAAGCGATACAAATTTTTGCATTTAAAATTTAAAAAAGGCTAAAGAAGTGTTTATAAACAAATTCATTATACCGCTACAGAGAACAATTTTATGAAAATCCCACCCTTACCCTTCGTAGTACCTAACGCCAAAGTGTTGATTTAGTAAATTGAAAGTAATCAACGAAATGAAAGTTAGGTTGCAAAATCTTTTAGCGCTATTGAAAAGATTATATTGATTTGTACGCAAAACTACACTAAATAAAAGTGTTGGATGCGTTCTACATAAAAACGTGTTTATTCCAAAAATCGGTCTGTTAAACAACTTTTTTTCAAAACGAGCTTGTCAGGAAAATGCCAGATATCAATTTTTTAAATACCTTTTTAATTATCTTTGTTTTTGAAACGAGTTTGACGAGTGGGTCTTGAAGTGGGATACAATATAGCGACAACCGTGTAGTATTTTTTCCAAAGTTTTCATATGTGAGAACTGCTGGTCGAATCAGAAATGAATTGTTTTTAGCCCTGGCAAAAGTACGAAAAGTGAATTTTCATGGTTGTCAGAAGTTTGACGTTTAGTTGTTGCGCTTTATCGGAAATGCTAAATCTGCTGAATAGCTAGATTTTTGTTTTCGGCAACAATTAATAACAGCAACAAAAAAAAAATAAAACTATTCGCTGTAAAGTTTTGAAATATAGAATAAAAACTTAAAAATCACAATTAAAATTTCTGAAAAAATCGTTTTTGTACGGAATTATGATCCTCTTTACAATATGGCAAGAAATCGACAAAAATAGAATTGCAAATTTTTTGACATATCAGACCGAAAAAGCCATATCAGATAGATACTACTTATTAAAAAATTAATGCATTAGTATTGCAATTAGTAATTTTCGGCATCTACTCATAAAGCCTATTCAAAAAAAATGTAATGGGGCAAAGAGAATTTTTCTCAGCAGATGGCAGCGATTTTGAATGTTTAAATGACGTCAGATAACTGAGACAACTCGTTAAACCGGTACCAAAAGTACCAATTCCAAAGATAATATGACAGATGGCGACTGTCTGCACACTGATAATATAAATTCGTAAATATTATGAAATTGAACCTGAAATACACGAATTCATTCGTCGTTTTCTGCAACGAAGTATTTTCGTGCATTGTAAATAGTAGGTTTCATTCATTTCATGAACAAGAATGGCCGCTTGGTGAACGAAAGCTTTCGTAAATTTTACATATTTGGTATACATTGCACGAATGTTATTGTTGATATCGACATTATTTTTCGTGAATGACACGAAATGTTTTGTTTATTTTAATAAACGTTTGTGTATATTACGACCAATTTCGTTGGTTTCACGAATTCATTTCGTTCATCATAGAAAAGTTTTCGTATTCATTAGCATATTATTTTTGTCATTCGATCTTTTGGGATCGATGTTTGACAACACCGATTTTTTTTTTTCATTTAAATAAATCGATCTGGCCAAATCAATTTTATTGTGGTATGAAGAAATGGTCGTTTGATGAACGAAAGTTTTCGTAAATGATATGTAGTGTACATTGAACGAATGTTATCGTTGATAGCGACATTATTTTTCGTGAATGAAGCGAATAATTTCGATTATGTATATTACAAACGATTTCGTTGGTCACACGAATTCATTTCGTTCATCTTAGAAAAATTTTCGTATTCGTTGGAATATTATTTTTTTAATCGATCTTTTAGGATCGATTTATGACAACAACGATTGTTTAAACTAAAAGGATCGATCTGACAAAATCGATTTTATTTCAACCTGCTCGCCTCTATAGAGGACTAGGAAGTTTGTGGTGTGAAGTAATGGCCGCTTGATGAACGAAAGTTTTCGTAAATTTTACTTATTTAGTGTACACTGCACGAATGTTATCGTTGATAACGACATTATTTTTCGTGAATGAAACGAAATGTTTTGTTTATTTTAATAAACGTTTGTATATATTACGAACGATTTCGTTTGTCTCACGAATTCATTTCGTTTATCTTAGAAAAGTTTTCGTATTTATTAGCATATTTTTTTCATTCGATCTTTTGGGATCGATATTTGACAACACCGATTTTTTAATTTAAAAAACCGATCTGGCAAAATCGATTTTATTGTGGTATGAAGAAATGGCCGCTTGATGAACGAAAGTTTTCGTAATATTTACCTATTTAGTGTACATTGCACGATTGTTGTCGTTGGTAACGACATCATTTTTGTAAATGAAACGAAATGATTCGTTTATTTTAATAAACGTTTGCGTATAATGCGGACGATTTTGTTGGCTGCACGAATTCATTTCGTTTATATTAGAAACGTTTACGCATTTATTACCATATTTTTTCAATCGTTCTTTTAGGATCACAACAATGATCCATGACAACAACGATTTTTTTTATTCTTTTAACTGGCGAAATCGATTTTATTTCAACCTGCTCACCTCTATTGAGGACTAGAAAGATTGTGGTGTGAAGTAATGGCCACTTGATGTACGAAAGTTTTCGTAAATTTTACATATTTAGTGTACGTTGCACGAATGTTATTGTTGAAAACGATGTTATTTTTCGGGAATGGAACGAAATGTTTCGTTTATTTTAATAAACGGTTGTGTGTATTACGAACGATTTTGTTGGTCGCACGAATTCATTTCGTTCATTTTTGGAAAATTTTTGGTTTTTTATAGCATATTATTTTTACATTGCTCCAGCAGAGAAAAACTCAAACTTCTTCATACAAATCAACGAGCAGTTCGCGATGGCTCAACTGGATCCGTACTGCTCAAGATTATGGATCAACTGGAAGCGAAAGAGGTTAAGGAAATCTTCCTGAAACCGGAGGACACGGATACGGTTACTAAATAGTCAGACCGAGATCGTCATGATGATCAACAATTATTGACCCATATTCTACCTCTCCTTTGACGTTGACGGTTTGACTAATGATGCTCGTAAATATTACGAAGACTTTCGTATATAGCTGTGAACAATTCGTTTCCCTAATGAAGCCGTTTCGTAATAAGCCAACGAAAGTCGTTTCGTGGTTTTCACGAAAAACTCGTAATAAAAAATAAAAGTGTTTCAACTGAACTACGAATGATTCATCATATGCACGAAAAAATTCGTATATTTTATGAGAATTGTCTGTACGAATCTAATTCGCAGCGATTTACGAATATATTCTATCAGTGCATAAACTCCCGTATAACACAAAATACGTTGTGTTCCACAACTGTACATTTCGAATCCTAGCTCAACCGGGATGACATTTGCTGCACTCTTTGTTTACATGCCTAATCAGCTGTTCTTTAGAAACTCTGTGAACAACTGACCAGAAAAAGTAAACAAAAATCGCAGCGAATATCATTCCGGTCGCGCAGGGGCTGCTTCATAAAAACCCTATATGGGACTGGCTCGTTCGGCAGTTGCAAAAGTAGATTGCTTCTAGGGTCGTCACCCCTCCGATTTTTGGAGCCGATCTCCGGGCCTCCTGGTTTTATATCAATTTCTCCGGGTCTAGTGAGGCGATGAATAATTTTAACTGAAATTGCTTGTTTTAAACGAGTTTTTCTGGTGTAAATTTTGGATACACCTGCAGCGGTCATTAACTGTTTATCAGAGAGAAAAGATTCGTTACTTTGTTGGAACCTCCCTAACGATTGTGATGATGAATAATCGAATTTGCGCCCAGCAAATATTCCGTTTCCCCTCTACTGCCTCTTTCTTCTCCTGTTAGCTGTGGCAGAAGGCAATCCTTGTTCGGCTTGTCCTCCAGAGCGAGAGTGGCCGGGGCTTTTGGATTTTTAGCGTTAGCCAGGGAGTTGAAATTTCACACATATATAAATCGGTAAAATTGGTGAATGGGTAAACAGGTCATATAATTACTTTAAAAAATTCACAATAAATAAAAAATCTAATCATACCCATGAAGAAATGGATAGAAGAATTAGAACTAACTACAGGAGAACCGATGAAAATACAACAGGATCAGGAGGAACTAACAGCCGCCCCAACAAAAGACGAAATAAGAGAAACAATTAAAAAAAACTTCCGAATGGTAAATCAGCAGGCAAAGATTGATTAAGGAATGAATTTGTGGTATATGCAAATGAGGAGATTTTAGGCGAAATTGGCTTGTGATAAAGAAGGTGTAGGAAACGAACGGAATTCCAAGGAAATAAAGGGAAGCAGTACACATCTCAATTCAAAAAAAAAAAACGAAACGCGAAAACAACAGCAGATTTCAGGAGAATTACATTATGCAACCTAGCTTATAAAATATATGCAACTTGGCTAGTTAAAAGAATTAAGAAATATGCAAGGGAACCGGGATACCACCAAGCGGCATTCACTGCGAACAGTTCCACGGATGATTAAGTAGGCCTAGAACTAAACGCAACAAAATGCAAAACATTGATAAGGGAACCACACTCAGATAGAAACATAGCAGCAACTATAAGTATAGATAAATAAGCGTTTGAGGTAGAGAAAAACTTAAATATTTGGGAACCTTCTTTACAGAAACCTTGGATAGGTCCAATACAACAACAATAAAAAGCAGACAAGCGATTGATAGCACAAGAATAGTAATAGAATTCATGAAAAAGTTTAAACCTAGGTGGAAAATAGCAAAACTAACATACCAAACTGTGATTTCTCCAGCAATAACGTACGGCTTGAAGGCTGCAGCGTTAGTAAAAAGAAACAGAAAATCCATAGCTAGACACTAGTTGTAAATTTTAAAAGAGTTATTGAAATACAGCGGAGACAAGCCGGAAAGGAAGAATAAGAGCTTCAAGAAACAGTTTCATTGCAATATCTAAGTTTTCAAACAAAAAATCTTTAAAATAAAAAGTTGTTCTGGAGCCCCCGACCGATTGTTTTACTTTTGGTTGCAAATGAAAGAGAAAAGTCCATTCTAACACATACTGAAGTTTGCCGATTTTTTTCAAATAAACTTGTTCTACCAAAAACACCGTGTTTTCATACAAAAATCACAACACATGAATTAACTGTATGTACCGGTCGCCATCAACGGGATATTTAAATCACTAGTGAAGCTCCGTAATCAAAATCCTGCGAAGAACTTACTACAAGCTGATTTTTAGATGAAAATAAATATTTCAAAACTCGTCCCCAGGGGAAAGTTAGCTACAATCAAACTGACGGACCGAACGCCTACGATGCGGATCTCTAAATTGCTTCTGGTTATTTCACAAATATTCGAAACTCGAAAAGCAGTCCGTTTTTGTTTTATTTGCTGATTTTACTTGTTCAAATATTTATTATCTTCTAGGAAACCCGTTCATCTCACACCTTTGTAGGGGCATAAACTGGAACCGTCATCACCGCACAGTGGCACCCGTTCATACAAAGTTGTGACAAAATTATAAAAATTAATCTATAAGCCTTAAAACTAACTCATTTTGGGTCGCTGAATCCATTTCTGCTATCAGTTTTGAAATTCCATATATCTTTTTTTTTGACTACTTTTATGTAAACCCATTTAAAAGCGTTGGTCGTTAAAGGGTTAATTTATACGTTAATCACAGTAGCCAATCACATCGGATAGCAGAAATGGTTGACGAAACTAGTAAAAATCGCTAATTTTTCAGTAACATTATGTTGTTTAGTCAACCAGTTTGTAAGGAGATTTATGAGCTACAGGGCGTCTGGGTATTTTCAAAAACATAGATATAATAACTTCGGCGCAAAAATGCGCAAGAGAAGGCCTATATATCTTGAAACTACACTAAATTTTGAGTCAGATTCATGATAAGTGACCCATGGGAGACCATCTCAAAAATTGTAAGACGTATACAAATAAATTACTGATATGACATTGAATTTCTTAATTGAATTTGTTTGGTGCAGAACAGACGTTAATCATTTCTGCGCGCAAAGCTCACATGTATAGTTTATCATAGTCATTCTTCTTTCCAAAGAACTTAAAATAATTCCAATCGAACGTGTAGTTGTTGAAATATCGCCATTTGAAATTCTAACAAATTTAATGAATTGAATCGAACAGAAATCCTCGACATCACTTGCTTCAACGTCGTGTTAAAAATTCATTTTTCATTCGATTATCGTAAAATTTTGATATATTTTTTTTAAACTGAGAGAATAATAAAATAAATATTTACAAGATAATTACAAGACATTTATTTTTGGGGTTTTGTCACTCGTTGTGCCACTGTGCACCGTCATCAATTAGTAAAGTACCATGCGTCCACAAAAAGCTACAATTATACGGTAACGCATGGTCGAGTGTATCGGAAAACCCGGTGAACAAACTGCCATGCGTCGTCATACGGTTGAAATCTTTTCGGCGACTTATGCAATGTACATAGAATTAACGTGATGTGTGATTTTTGTATATCCATTATTATATGGCACAGTTTGAGATGTATAATGTAATACATATGGTTTTAAGATTAGATAAAAACGCAAATCAACTCGAGGAAGAAAAGTTGTCTTGTTTAGTTTTTTTCCTAGTTATCATTGGACTTGGACATTGGATCGACCGAATATGTTTTTGTAACTGTGAGGCAATCTATCATGTTGTCTACAAACATGTTATAGAATCAAACAACAATGAACCTTTTCCAGTTCGGTGGAAAAGGTTGTGTGGGAGATGAAATTACCTTCCCTCAAACCATCTAATAAAATGTAACGGCATTTCACCGGTCCGGAAAAATGGAAAATTTTGGGTATGATTTCGTAGTAGGAATGAACGGTTGGGTTCAAATTAGGAATATTAGAATATTTACATTGACTGAAGGGTTGTGTTTGTCGATGGAAGCAATAAAGTACTCGATTTTGAGAGATTGAATTATTTATTGGCAAGCAGCACGTCACTGCGAATGAAAATCAATCATTTTTATCCGATATCTAAGAATCAAATTCATGGATCAAAAAAACAAACTCGCAGTCAAAGCAAACAATACGAGTATATGTATTCCTGTACAATGATGCTCCGAGTGAAAGAAAATATTCAGCTTGTGTCTCGTGTAAAAATACAAGCATCTTCCATCATCCTTCATCCTTGCCAATCGGTATCCCTGCTCTGAGCTTGAGTGCTTTTGCAGCCAAAATCGTGCAATTTCCGACATTATGAAGGAAGCCCAACGGCACAACCGACGGGCTGGAAGCTGGTAACTAACTCACCCACAATTGGAGTGGTTTCAGTTTGGTGAAGAGTATAGGCAGACATGGATCGGCCCTGTTACGATTGGATGAAAACATCGCATCCGGTTATTTTATGCTTTCCAAAGGCGTACTAGCAGCGTATCTGCTGTCATCGTCCTGCGAGTGGAACCTAGCCGTCATCTTGGGCATTATAAAAAAAAAATATAACTATGAGTACGAGTACGGGACAGCTCAATCCATGTCTTCTAACCACCTGACATGAGGTGCCAGGTTGTCATCTGGTGGAGACACGTTGGTAGGAAATGACGAAAGCACTGTTGGAATTGAACTCATTTTCCCAGATTACAGGTAGTTCGGAAGGGTTTCCCAGTCCAAAATTTAATCTCACATCGATGTACTGATTGCAGCTTCCTATGTATGTTGTTCCTACCGGCATTTGAATGAATTGTGGTTGAAGAATTTCAATGGTAGAAAACTACAATTACATGTTTCGATTCAATCTTATTCTATACACCAGCTGACCAGGACTGACTACTAATTGCAACAGGCTATTGCAATTTTCAATTAAGGGTTTATTGCCAATTTAGATACATGGGCGAAGCGACCTTTTTGGAATTAAGAGATTTGTTTTGAAGAAAAAAACTCCGATTTGCGATTGTTATGTGATTGAATATCAAATACAGCAAACCGCACGAAAAACTAAAATTACAATATTGTAATTGTAGATTCTTGGTTTAAGATTTAAGCTAAACTAAAGCAGATAGTTTTGTACATGGTTCACTATTTGGCATCTGGTTTTCTCACGCATTTCGTTTACGGGGTTTAGTTTTATAATGGATAATAAAATATTTTAGATTTTCACTGAAGAAGACCGAAAACAACGGTCGAAACGGTTGGACGTTTTAAAACGTGATGTTCCATTTTATTCTAACTGTAGAACCGTTGATATTTCTCTAGAAAAACAGTACTAGAATGATGTAGACTGGTGCTTAAGGTGGGTTATTTGACGTGATTAACATTAACAGTAGAGTAGAATAATAAATAATTTTGTACCTTTCTTCAGTTTCTTGCCACTTGGTCAAGTCTCCCCAACAATAGTTCTTGCGTTCAACGTGGAGCAAATGTTATTAATAACTATTCCAATATTCTGATTCATGTAAAATCATTTCACTACTTCATAGGGAATAACATTATATATGAGTACTTCAAAAAAATTAATTACTCCAGTAGATATGTCCATACAAAATTTGCAGAAAAAATTACATTATTAAACGCAAATTTATTAATTACTGAATATCTTCTATGAGGAAAGCAGTTTTTTCCAAAATTATAAAATTATTTTAAGGTTGATACAAGTAAATATAAAAATGTGTTTTAAAAACTTTTGAGAACCGAATAGAAGATGTTATTAAAAATTGTAGAATCTCGCTATTGGACGAGTCTTCCCATGTTTTCCTACATCAAGTACAACAATTCAGCGTACACTTCGTCACACTCAGGCAAAGTGTTGTGAAGGTTTACGCTTCCCAGGTGAATTCCAATATGATTGGCACTGAAAAAACTACTCTGCGGGCCCTGCACCATATTTGGACAGGTTTGTTCAAGATTTTGTTTGTCTATCTGATCTTATTCCAAGGACAGTTGCTAGGTTACACTGACCGTTTGACATCCAATGCTACAAACAGTATTAGTAATCACAATGTTCAAATTAAAATAAAATGAGTTAAACAAAAAAGACCTCTATCATTTTTTCTTGAAATATCAATTTCACTTGCTCCATTTTGAGATATAAGCGTTTGAAAAGGTAGTGTTTTTTACTAAAATTGCTCATAACTTTTGAACTAAATGAAATCTGCATGCATAAATAATATTCCTCTCGATATTTTCTACAAGTTTTGAGAAGAAACTTTTGACGGAAAAAAACATTTCAAAAGTTTTAATGAAAAATAAAGGTTTTTAGGGATACCTTATAACACAACATTCAAATAATTATAAAATTGAAACCATTGAAGTTGCAACTATGACGTTTTCCGCAAAGTTGCTTAGAAAAGGTTGAAATATAATTTTGCTGAACGCTTGATTACTCGATCTCATCTTGTCTCGAAAATAATTTTCCGAGCATAAAAAAATTAGCGTCACCCCAACGTCACCAGATTATCTTTTTTTTTCGAAGATATTAAAGTTCTAGAGCCAACAATTTAGTAACAAATATTTTTATCATCCTAAATTCTGGATTCGGACCACTGTGCAATGTCCCATGTTGATATTTTTTTGTAGCTTTCCTGTTTGTTTACTCACAAAGATACGAATAAATTTCCCTTGAAAACGGCCATTAAAAAGACTGAGAATGCGATAAATATATGTGAATGTTCCAGAGCCACTCGCGGAAATTAATGTCCAAACCCTGCTTCGAAACGTTGTACTACGGGTAGCTATGTGACCAAAGAATCGAAAAGTACGTCAACTCCAATCTAATTTATTTGTATACTATATATATTTTTATATACGCTATAATTAAGGAAATCTTTGGGTATCTAAGAAAAATATTCGACTTAACTGGATAAAATGTATGTTTAGAGATGAAAATTAAGGAAACAGACATTCCACGTGTGTTTTTTGAACTTTTAGTTTCTCTATTGAATTTTAAAAGAAACAACGTTCAAATATGTCATTAGAAAACTTATAAACATATTCGTTATATTGGCATAAACTTTTATGAAAAAACCTGTTTTAATCCACCTAGCGGTGCAATTGTGCCTTTCTCAATCATGAACACGAGAATGTTTGTGTTGTTTATATTCATTAAAAACTTTCAAATGCAAATATTACATTTTATTATTATACATGACATGACAAATATACAAGAAAAGAAATCATTATTCGAGTTCTAAAATTTTGTAAAAGAAAGAAAGAGCCACGGTAATATTGAACTGAAAAAAAAGGTGCGAAATCGGCAAAGTCCAAAAAAATCGATTTTTACAAAAAAAAAAAATTCGTGATGACATAAAATCTCGACGTTTCATACATTTTAAAGATGTTTGACATCAAAAATACGAATTTGATTTCTGAAATTTCATGGGGTCCCACCTTTGAAAAAAATTTTGAGCTCCGGCCTATATGGGAATTTCATATGTGACCGGACGGTTCAGTCTATATTTCCGGAGCCATATAAGCGATCCGTGCGAAATTTTGTAGACATCTGTGGGGATATTATAGCTATCATTGTGAAAATCGGCCCAACCATTTCCGGGAAACTGATGTGAGTTCATCAATTTTGAAAGATGGCCGCTTTTCCCGGGCACTTCCGGAACCGTCTATGGTGGTCAATGTAGTGAACGAAAGTTTGGTTGGCCGTCGGGGACCTAGAACAGCAAATTTAAGTTGTTTGAGAGACATTTTAGCGAAATTTTTACCTTTTTTGCTTTCATCGGAGTATCGGTTTGAATCACAATTTGCTATGTGATCGTACGCCACAACCTGTAACTCTGGACCCGAAAGTCGGATCGGGATGATATTAACTAGCCATTTACAGGGACGCAATACCTTTCATTTGAGAGCAAGTTTAGTTGAATCGGTCCAGCCATCTCCGAGAAACCGATGTGACTGTTATTCTGAATTTAGATACTTCCGCCGGGGCTTTCGGAACCGATGATGGTGGCCAATGTGGCCAAATAGACTTTGAATGGATGTTAGTGACCTAATACTACAAATCGAAGCAGTTGTGGTCATATTTTGGAAAAATTTTCACCTTTATACATTCATTGCAGAATTTATTAAAATCGACATTTTCTGCGTGTTCGTACTCATCACCCTGTAATTCCGGAACCGGAATCCGGATCCATTAGAAATTCAATAGCAGCCTATGGGAACGTTGCACCTTTCATTTGAGACTAAGTTTGTCAAAATTAGTTCAGCCATCTCTGAGAAAAATGAGTGACACTTTTGGTCACATACACACACAGACGCACATACACACATACATACATACACACACAGACATTTGCCGAACTCCGGAACAAGATGTCGGTTGAAAATGAAATTCAATAGCAACCTATGGGAATATTATACCTTTCATTTGAATCTTAGTTTGTAAAAATCGGTTCAGCCATCTCCGAGAAACTGATGTGGACCTTTTGTTAACAAATCCGCACATATACATACATACATACACACATACATACATACATACATACATACATACATACATACATACATAGACACATACATACACACATACATACATACACACAGATTACACACATACATACATACACACAGATATATTGGCGAACTTCATCTTATTTCGTTATACGGGGTGGATGAAGGAAATGCGGGTGTGAGGGTGGTCCAAGGGGAGGGGAGTGATGAAGGAGGGAGGTGTAAGGGCAAGGCGGAGAGGGGGGTGGGGGGTTGTGCGGCGACGCAATACTCAACTGCATATTTTGCCTTCCATTTGAGACTTGGTTTGAGAAAATCGGTTCAGTCATCACCGAAGAACCGATGTGACTTTAATTGTGGAATATGCCCGGAATTCCGGACTTCCGGAATCGTCGATAGTGGACAATATATTCAAAGAATGTTTGATTGGCAATCAGTGATCTAGATCTGCGATTAGAAGTAATTTGGTAACCATTTCAATAGTTTTAAGCCTCTAGTATTACTAGATTATTATTATCTAGTATTAAGTATTACGATTGTACCGATTTATATGGGAAATTCCAGTGTATCCTTACTAACACCCCTGTAACTCCGGAAGCAAGAGTCAGAACCGAATGAAATTCAGCAGCAGTCAATTGTATTACTGTATCTTTCATTTGAAATCAAGTTTGTGAAAATCGGTAGAGAATTCGTTGGGGAATGGGTGTGATATTAGCTTAGGAACTTGGCGGGTTCCCCGGGGGCGTCATGATCCATCATAGGTGGCCAATGTGGTCAAAACTGCTTTGATTGATCATTAGTGATCCAGACCCGCAAACTAGAGTAATGTTACATAAATTTTAATATGTTTTACATCATTTGAACATCATGGTGGTACCAGTTTATATGGGAATTTGCTGTGTGACCGCACTCTTCAACCCGTAACTCCGGAACCGGAAGTCGGATCAACTAAAAATTCAATAGCATCTTATGGGAGCGTTATACCTTTCAGATGAAACTAAGTTTGCGAAAATCGGTTCAGCCATCTCTGAGAAAATTGTGTGAGTTTAAATGACACACACACATACACACACACACACATACACACACACACACATACATACACACACACAGACATTTGCCGATCTCGACGAACTGAATCGAATGGTGTATGACACTCGGCCCTCCGGGCCTCGGTTAAAAAGTCGATTTTTACAGTGATTGCATAGCCTTTCTTTATATGAGAAAGGCAAAAACGAATCAAAGCCCTAAAATATACAAAAATTAGATCCGGGAAAGAAGTCTCCAAAAGACCTACTGATTTCTCGATGAAGTATAGAAGTATAAGGGGCCATGCATAAATGACGTAGCATTTTGGGGGGTAGGGAGGGTATACCAAATTTGTGACGAAGTGTGACGAGGGGGAGGGTAGGGTCAGAAGTTGTGCGACGTAGCATTAAGTTTAAAACCCATTATTTAGAGAAAACAATTTAATGATCCTCCATTCCCTAGAGAAATGAATTTTACTTCAAACAAGTTACTTTTGATGCGGCTTTTCATGAGGTAAATTTTATGATTCACGGAATTACAAGATCGCAAAAATACGAAAAGATTTTGTATGCGGATTTAACTTGCTACATTAGTTAGCTAATGTTGCTAACTAGTAGACTTAGTTTGGAAGCTGAATTAAATTTTCACTTCGAATTCAACCAAACAAAATTTAGTAATTTAGATGAACGAATGGTTCATAGAATTATTGGCAGCTGCACGATTGTGAACTGAGAGAATTTGTCTTCATGCTCCCCTTGAAAAATAAAATTCAAAACAAAACTATCAGCACTATATTTGTCATGAAATGGGCTTATTTTGCACGCAATTTGCTTTTATAATGAAAATGTTGATAAAAGCCGTCAAACATTTTGAAAAGACATGTATTTAAAATAATTGAAAAACATATGTAATTTTTTTTCATCTCCCGGGTGCTTTGCATGGGACGAGGGGGTAGGTAAATGCTACGTTTTTTACGAGGGGGAGGTTAGGATTTTGTGACCAAATGTTACGAGGGGGGAGGGAGGGGTCAAAAATCGCCGAAAAAAAGTTACGTCATTTGTGTACGCCCCCCAATGATTTATCTAACTTTTTTCGATGGTTTCAGTTACCCATATTTGGTATGATGAGAACGCTTCGATTGAAGTTTAAATAAAACTTATTAATCCATATCTCCGGAACGAGAATTCCGAACAAAACCAATCACAAGCTAAGAGGATGACTGGAATGAGACTGCTTTGTAATCGACTAAATGCATGGCTTTTGTGCTATCGACAATAAATTTAATCGCCAACATAGCCCAGACACTGCACACTCCCTTCTATTTAATTGGATGCAAATGAATACTTTGACATATTTTCCTGTCTCATTCACTAAAAGGAGAAGTGTATCTACAGGTCCCGATATGGTAGGGTATCCCATGTTATAAAGACTTCCGTTATCCGTGAAATAGATTCTACACGAGCCACTAAAAAAAAGGCGAAGCGGCGTATTTCCTAGTTGCTGGCGAAATACTGTTGTTGTCCCTATTCCGAAACCGAACTGTAATGACACCGGACCAGCTGCTTTTCGGCCGATATCGCTAACAAGCTGCATGGCAAAGCTGTTTGAATGGATCACCAACCGACGTCAGATCACCGAGCTAGAATCAAGTGGGCGATTTGATAAACGGCAACACGCTTTTCGTTCCGGGTGTGGTACGGATACGTATTTGGCTGAACTGGAAAAATCGCTTACATCAGTAGACGAACATAGTTTAATAGTTACCTCTCAAAGGCGTACGACACGACATGACAACATGGGAGTTTTCCTTATATTGAAAAGGTGGCGGGGATACGTGGCCGAATGATGAGATTGCTGCAAAGTTTTCTATGTGAGCAGTATCGTTATAAGGAAAACTGCCATGCACCCATCGCCTGGAAAATGGAAATGTTTCTTGTCGCAATACAGCCTATCCTTAGAATGGTATCAAACGAAGTAGAAATACTATAGTACGCGGACGATATTCTCGTCATCAGGCATTGCATTTATCGCTCATATGAGTAAATGCGCCCGGATAGTTTGCTACTGCGACAATAAAAACTCACATTTTCACACGAAAAGTTATTGGCACTCACACAACTTCTCCGGATAAATACAACGTGTTATTTCTCCGGATAAATAAAACAGCCGGAGAATGAGTGAATGAGTTTATCACGATATCGTTTTTGCGTTCCCTGCTTTGCTGTCGTTATTCCAAAACACGATAAAACAAGTCTATCATACTCCTTTGCCGCTTTTCTTTGTAATTGAGTGTATTTTTTGAAGTTTTTATTAATTTTCACGAAATTAAAATTTTATCACCTTCTCCGGTGAGAAGGAAAAAGTCAAATAAATTTTATCCGGAAAATCGTTCTCACGCTATTTGTGGAGACGGAGAATTTTGCGACTCATCTTATCTCGGAAAAGTTGGACATCGGATAAGCTACTTCTCGCGTGAGTGAGAGAGAATTACAATCCCTGCTCGTCATAGTACGAGGCGGGAAAACGGAAGCGTTACACCGAAAACTACAGGCCGCTGTCAAGGCTGTCGATAAGTGGGTGAAAAAGTTGGTTTCGCGATTGCAGCCGCGAAATCATTCACTTTTTATTGTAGTCCGAATGCGCGACGTAGTCCTTCACGCAACATCAACATCGAAACTATTGTATGAAAAAGATCTAGTTAGCCGGGGAGGCGAGGATACCTTCCAAACATATGCGTTTACCAATAATAAGATGATCCGCTTCGCTTCTAGTGCCTTTTTCCTGGCTGTTCGGCCATCTTTGGAAGCTGTCCTTAAATGTCAGCTTACTTATCCGAACAGCCTAGATAGGCCGTATAGTGTCGGTAGTGGTTGTTGCAACCGGCTAAGAATTACACTACGGACTTCCAGTTTCGGTGGTAAAAACCCACCAAACAGGGAACCCCAATTCCATAGTGTCATACGACCCGTGCTATGGTTAAAATTACTGAGGGGGTTCAAAATGTTCTCAATGGCAAACGGAGTTTTTACCGGCTGTGGTCCACTAAGAGGTTGATAACAGTCTATTATCTTTCTCCGGACAAAACCAGCCTAAAGGCCGTGTGGTATCCGGCGGGTTGAAGTATTTCAACCAAGAATTGATCCACTGTTCTCACGTCGTAAGAGGCAACTGAAAACAGGAGTTCTCAAGTCAAGCTGTTTCTCCGTTCCGAGGACTGAATGGCTGGTAAGATTAAAATATGTCAGTCGCGCAGTGTCGTAGGTCTTACCCTTGCTGCGTTACGCGAATCTCTGACACAGTGGACGTTTGTTTCTGGTTGCTGTACAACAAATGCTGATGATGAAATGTATAGTGCAGTATTCGAGTATGGTTAGAGTAGCACATATTAATCTTCAGCATAAACGTACATCAACTATGAATCTATCCTGCCTTGTGCAGGAAGGAAAAGCTTCCATAGCTTTGGTTCAAGAACCGTATTTCCATAAAAGAAAGTTCTATGTTGGAAAGCTACTTAACCCCGTCTTCGCAGTTTTCAAAAAAAATGGCATGACAAATCCTCGTGAAATGCCTCGTGCATGTATACTTGCGAATAGTGCTGTTGACGCATGTCTTATACTTCACAACTCGCGATATTTGTGCTGTCACGGTAAATTTTAGTTGACGACATAAACAAGAAATACGTCTATTGTTCAGCCTTCTGGTGATTTCAAAAGGGTTGTATCATACTGTGGTAGAAATGGGTTTCTTCTCATAATCGGCAGTGATGCAAACGCCCACCACATAATTTGGGGCAGCTCAGATATCAATTTGAGAGGCATCGAATTAATGGAATACTTAAGTAGTACAAATCTGCACATACTTAATTCAGGAAATCACCTAACATTTGCACGAGCTGGCAGAGAAGAGGTGTTAGATGTAACTCTCTGCTCTGACGGTATTACGCATGAGTTGGCAAACTGGCTCGTACCAAAGGATCTCGAATCTCTTGGGCTGCATCCGAACTTAGGCTTAGCTTGCAAACTTGTGTTCATACAAAGACTTTTCTGCCAGATGTGAGTCCGAAAATGTCAAAGAACTTATTGCATTTTTCCAAGCACAACTGCAGTAATCTAGTCAGGGCACTGACTGGACATTGCAAACTCAATTATCACATGGCTACTATTCAGCGCGCTGAATATTATTCATGTGATCTTTGTGAATCCGATTACGGAACATCATATCATTTGATATACAACTGCCCTGTAGTGATGCAATTACGTATCCGGATTTTTGGTTCTTCATACATAGATGAACCTATGTACAGAGAGCTGAAACTGAAGGATATGCTACTGTTCCTAACCCAGTGTGGTAAAGAGCTATAGTTTTAGCCGTATTTGAATGACAATATCTCCTTGGGGGTGTTATCGTTTTGTTATCTCAATATCCCCTCGGGGGTGTTGATATATCCGCTCACTGCCTAAATAAAAATTCTTAATCCCTCCGGGGGTTGGAAGTTTTATTACTGCTATTGTAACCCCTGCAGATCGTTCAGCATCCCTCTGGGGGTGCAGAATACTCTGTTTTAATTGTCCTATGTCTTTATTTTCCTTACCCCTAACCTTACCACTTTCCCAAATCCTTCCCATGAGGAAAATGATGAAAAGACAATTCATGGCAAGGCACAAATCTCCTATCAGCATGGGGAACGTGCCATTTGAGATAGACGCTACTGATTCCTGACTATCCCCATTCAGTCGAACAATTCGAACCTCCCCTTGTTATTCGAGCATCTAGTCGTATCCCGGAACTAACGGGCACGCACTGACAACTGTAGAACATCTACCTAGGCGAAGCAATCGTGTGTGGCATGTACCAAAACCGTCAAATGTCTGGGATGTGAAGAAAGCAGTACACGCTGGCGATTCTCCAGAGAAAGTTCGTGCCATTGTCCAGAGCATACTAACCAGCCGATTCCACCAATCATCCGTGTTTTACATAAGAAGTCAAGCTGTCGGTCATAGACCCTGAATACAAGGCGAAGAGTCAAGCAGCTGTCGACACACCAATCCCAGCGAAGGATGCCGTAAGAGCTGTGCGATCATCCATACGACAACATTGGGATGCATAGTGGTTTGCTTCACGAGAACAGCTATATTAGAGCATTGCATGCTCGCACAGAAACTCGTGCGAAATCTTTCTAAATTATTTATATTAGGGGCCAATTCTCATAGTCATCACTCGTAGTGATTATATGTATTTTTTCTTAACGTGCAACTATTTCGAACTACTTTTTTAATATATGATAACCCCTGGTAGTCGTGATCAGTGCAGTTAAAATAGTAAACATTAAAAAAGTCGAGATTTGTTAGCAGAAAATTTCTAAAGTTGATGGAAAATTGAAATACCATATCGGTTCTGCGAGTTTGTGATACGATTTAGAAAGTATTAATAGTATTCATTGATATTCTTAGAATAGATATACAATAAATTTCTGTATTGCTAACTAAACAAAAATTTTCTTCATCGCTACTATAACTCGTAGCTTGATAAACTTCGTGATGCTAGCACAAACCATAGTTGGGACCACAACGGTCATCTATCAAATACCATTCAAACAAAGAATGCTTTCAGTGTCACTGAATAATTTAACTACCATCCAAATCATATAGCGCCGAAATCCTTTCATTCCAAGCAATATTTTATGTGCCAAAATAGCACGAATAATCTCATTGCGTAGTACTGTGCCGGTTCCATTCTCGATTACCAGTAAATGTCGGAAAAGTGCAGTAGAATGTCATCACACCACTTAACAACAATGCGCACTTTGCCGAACGAATGTATGCTGCTCCCTCGCACTAGTTGTTAAATTTAGGATTGTCCCAAATTAGATTCGACAAGGTGGAATACCTGTTCGTCCCTCATCGTGGGCGGAGGACAACGGAGGCTTCACAAAAGCGCACTGATGTCATCAATTCCTTTCCCCATCCCACTCTTTTCCAATTACCTCACTCAATCTGACAGCTCTGCATCCGCGAATACCACCCTCTCGTGCTATTAATGCGCTCACTTTCGCCTCAACTGGCTCACACTTTACTGTTGATTGGACAATTAGATCATCGGCGATGTAGTCATGAATCATCTACCGGAGCCCAATCGAACGACGAAGTACCCGTCACCCTCCGATCGAACAAGGTCCTCACCGTTAGCTATATGTAGTGCGGTGGCGATTGTTGGTGTGCACATCGTGCACCAGCATTGTGCAGGAAAACTTTCTATCGCTTATAAATTTATAATCTCCTGAATGGAAAATTGGAAGCTTGCTCCTAGCCACATTAGATGCTGTAAGCGGTAGCACTAGACCACCAGGGCTTGTGTTAAACTCTCATAGATTGCTGCTGTCAGATTAAAGCACTTCTGTGTCAGACTGACGTTGATGGTGGAAAGTGTGCTGGTAAGGGGAACACGTGATGGAATTTCATACTTTTTATAGCATAGCATTTGTTTCTGGATACTTTCAACATATTAGATTTACAAATGCTGTCGGGTGAATTGGTTAGGTCAGGTAACTATTTCAGCAAAAACTTTACAACTACCCGATATCACACTGTTTAATATTTACACAGCAATGTTAGCATCAGAACAAGGCAAAAATGTTTGGAATCATAAACTTTTGCATAATGGCATCAACTATGGAAGAACACGAGATGGAAAAGTATTTTTTGTTTCAGGGAAAATACCAACATAAAACAAGCAACTATCACGTAGCAAAACTTTACCTTTTCAAGAATCAAGCAGAGAAAACAATGCTTCGTGCGCAATAAACTTTAGGAGAATGATGTATCCTTGTAAAGCAATGCTGTATATTGGCATCAAAACTATGTTAAGGAACATAAACTTTCGTTTTGACTGATTTTGCAGCCGGTCTTTAGCGTATAATACAATTGAAAGGTTAGTGGAACGATCCTCCTGACAGCAAGAATCCTTCCTGGTCGGAGCTAGAGCATACAACAATTTGCAGAACAGTAATCCTGCTAAATATCCCAAACTTCACAAAGAGACGGTGCTGCATTTTCAAATATTATTAAAAAAAATATAAACCTGTAAACGCCAGTTGCTTCACTCTCTACTATTCTAAAATACATTTACATGTAAAATGTTCGGTACACTTGGATGTCATCATTACAAAAAAATCAAATTGGAACTTTTCAAAAATCACACTAACACGACAACGAATGACAGTCTGTTTACGGATCTAAAGTAGGGTGTCCCAAAATGACATCATATAAAAAAGTCATCGGGCTCACTTCTTAAATGAAAGGTTAGGCCTGATACCCTAACCTTTCATTCACTTTCTTCTTCGGAGTGAATTTGTTAAAACGCTCCCTACTACTGGCAAATTTTGATTTTTTGTAAAATGGGCCGATTTTGGGTAAGATTTCAAATTCATGCTTGTTGAAGTGCTCCTGAACTGTTTAAGATTGTAAGTATTTTTTATTTTTCTGGAGATCCAAATGGAGAAGTTTGGTTAGTTAGTTTCTACAAATTGTGGATTATAAGAGCGGCAGAGCCTTTAAAACTTGGTAAAAAGTTTAATTTTTGGTGTTTTTCATTAGTTTTTCTTCAAAACTAGGAATCTACAAAATTTTAAAAGTATAGGAAACACTTCAAATAGTTGAGCCAAATATAGGGGCGTATTTTTTCTGAAAAAAGTGTATACTTACGGCTGATGGGGTATGAGTTATTTAAGTTTTCGCTACATAACACTTTGATATTTTATGCTATTCATTGAAAATAACACTGTTCTACAAAATAAAACAATTTCAGTGTGCTTAGTCCGCATTTTGTTTTTCGCAAAATAGGAGGAAAATGATGAAAAATGGCGTTTTCTGCTTGTCTCTACTACATCAGAATCGGTTTTTATGAGTATTTGACGAAGTTTTTTAAAATCATTTAGTATATTAATAACCAACTAGTGGGGTTGAAAATCATGAAAATTAAACAAATATGTCGAGTTAGTGGAATGTTATGGCGTATATTTGTATGCCGAATTGGTTGACGTATTCAGATTTTGTATATAAAGTCTCATTTCCATGTTAAGTACCTTAGAGTGAAAAAAATGCAGAAGGGTGGGGTGAATGGTAAAAAACTGATCTTTACCTTTTAGATTACGCAATTCCGAAACAGTCAGTGGCGGCGCTAGGCTTTTTGCCGCTCGGTGCTAAGAGTTAAATTTGCCGCCCCCTTACATAGTTCTGACTAACCAAACTATCTCATTAATAGAGTTTCCCGCGGTGGTGCATATATTGCACCTAAAACGATTTTTTATTAAACTTTCAATAATGAAATGAATACATTCTTTTATCCATTTGGAATCAACAGAATAAAACGTATTCAAACTTTACCAAGTAGTTTTGCGGCAGCGTTGCGTATTAATCACGGTGAGCAAAGTGAGGTTACAACTCTTTTCACAAGGTTGCACTTAACCGTTATGTGTCCGACAGCGAACTCCTTTGCAAATTTTAATTCATGAAACTCCAGTACTCTTTCCCAAACTGGAAATTGCAACTTAGTGACATCTTAGAATAATACCAAGCATTGCTTTTGTGGGACAAAACTAATGAAACAATGATCGGGGTTGGAGGAAGGGAATTTTGGATTTATTTAATCCGTAACAGCCGGCCAGGGTACCCGAGTACCCCCGAAACCGAAATACTTGTACTATGGCATTTTTTTTCCAATATAGACACATTTGGATGTTTTGAATTCCAGTACTCAACCAGTTTTAGAATCTGTAAAAATGCATCTGGTTCACGGTTATTCGGACTTCTGGAGGTAAGTTCCAATAATGGGATATAAAATGTATAATAATATAATTGACCCCGGAACGCTCTTTCCGGAGCAAGTACAAGAAAGGCCGTGAGTGACCGTTCCGTACTGGAATATCCTTCCGGGAATCCGGATAAGCGGGAACCAGATGTATTCGTCGGGTTCAATTTCACTGATTCTAAAAATGGATGAATTCCTGAATTCAAAACGTCTAAAAGTGTTCTAAATCGATTAAAAATTGAAATAGCTTTTGAATTTTCGGATACCCTGTCAGCTTGTTTTCTATTTGTTGGACACAGTGGATAATCTGTGGGCTATCGTCACCTTCTGTAGCGAAATGAGAAGCCTCCGACCAGATAGGAGGTTTGTGCAGGTGCCGTCCGGAAACACAGCTTTGCGTACGGATCGGATCAATTAAGTCATGCTACGAAAAAATAGTGCTATTGGAAATTTGGAACTATAAGTCGCTTGGCTTCCAGGGGATCGACCGAATTCTGCACGACGAGCTGCAAACTCGCAACTTCGGAGTCGCAGCATTGCAGAAACTTTGCTCGGCAGGACAGAAGTTGTGAAAAAGCGGGCACCGAGCAGCCACATTCTAACTGAGCAACGAGCTGGGTTTTATAGTGCTGGACAAGATTGGCTCACGCTTGATCAAGTAACAGCGAGAGAATGTGTGTAGTGAGCAGCAAAAGCCCGTTTCTTCAACTACAGTATCATCAACGTCCACTGCCCACACAAAGCGAGACCAGTGAACGACAAAGATGCATTTTAGGCGGAGCTGGAGCGTTTCTACGACAGCTGCTCTCAATGGGATGTTAAGCTGATTTACGGCGACATGAACACCCACATAGGGCAGCAGGTACAAACCGGTGAATGAACTGGACAGTCTGCACTCCATTACGACAACGGCCAACGATGCTTGATCTTCGCAGTCTCAGAAATGTTAGTACAACACTCGTGAGCATGGACGCCGAAACTCAACATCTAGCAGCTACGGTCGCGCTGCGGAAATACGTACAGAAGTTGGAGACGGCACTACCGACGGAAGAATAGGTCGGCGTGACTACTCTTGAAGAACTGGAGCAACTTATGAAGCACAACCGGTAGCACTACTGAGATGAAGAAGAGAATACGGCAGAGGCGAGAATGATGCTGCACCGTATGAGGGTGAACGAGAACCGATAGAGACAAGCAGGGATCAGAAAAAACGGTAGATCCAGATAACGAGGTGATGAAGCCATACGACGATAATAAGACAAGAATGTTTACGAGATGGCGAATCGTTCTCGCGAAGCCTATCTGTCACGGGAGATAGGAGGAAGCAGTATTATGACAAACATCTAAATGGCGAATCAGTAGACGATGACAGTAGTGCGTTATTCAACCCGTGGACGCGCACAGCTGACGACAGATTCCCAACACCGAATCTAGTTGAGGACCAGAAGTAAATCATACGGTTGAAGAATAATAAAGATCAACTGCCATGTGACAGAGCAAGTAATTGGGTAGAGCACACCACTGGTTGGTCTAGAAGATTTTTCCGGAGGATTGTATGCTGAGCATGGTGACCGCCGATGAACACACCAGCAGAAAAATTCGGAGATGTATTCCGGCAGGTTGACCCCCGCCTAGGGCGCCGAACTTAGAGGGACACTGAAATCTGCTGTATAAAATAAGTAAGGATAAATATTTAAATAAGTAGGGTAAATGTGCTATGCACGCTAATTTATTGTTGGTGAGTCGAATTGAAAAAGGGACACTAAACTGAAATTTTACCAAAAGTATCGAAAGAGTACGCTGCGGCCCTATCAGTCCCATTCAGATTCATTCACAATAAACAGCGTTGATCTCAAATCTAAAGTTTATAGAAGATTAAATAGCGAACTGCAACGACTTCCAACTGGAAATAGCGAAAAGTGTTGCAAACTTAACGCTCGTTTTCATAGTTACATAGCAAAAATAAAACGGGACAAATATTTGATCATGGGCTGTAAGCAGGCCACCTCCTAAAATTGTAGCAAAAATCATGAAGAAAGTTACATCCTTTATCAGCGAGAAGATAACCCTATTTTTGGTGCTTGATCTCAAATTTTCAAGACCAGGAGCTGTAACTACAGCTGGTTCGATTACAGTTTTTAGGAGAAGTAACAGATGTCTCACGATGGGGATCGTCAGAGTCATAGTCTTCCTGAGCCAATAGAACATAACAATTTGTCGTGGCGAGGTATAGCTCTCTAGTAATTCTGTAAAAAGTGCTTAGAGCGACTTTGAATGGATTTTGATTCTTTGCGCACTTGCCACTCGCGGTTTTATTACTACAATGGCCTATTTGCTTTTATGTAGCGCTAAACATGACGCGCGGTACGAACCATTTTGAATAACAAATCCGACACAGCAATACTGCTAAAGTTCACCCGATAGGAGTTTAAGGGGGCATACCAGTTTGTCCCGTCCCGTGCGATTGTCATTCAATATCTTCACTCACTGGAAAAAGCGGTCCTTGAAACCACTTCACCACACGCATCACCTAATCAAAACGGTAACAACACCTCCGTTCTCAACTATGTAAACCGACATTTAGATGCTGGCAGTCCGTCATAAAGTCTACTGAAAAAATACTCCAGTATTCGACATCAAGCACCTAACCCCGAAAAACAAATGCGAAATTATTTTTAAAATGTATTCAAACTTTAGTGATCTTTATCTATATCTATATCTATGCTACTCTATATTGATGGTTTCGATTTTCCGCGTCACTTTCGAAGGATTTTCTAAAAAATAGTTATCGTCCTTTTTTAAAAGTCTACATACTTCGATATCTTAAATTACTTTATAATCTAAGTACAGATAAGTCATAAAGTAAGTCACGATAAGTGTGCCATTTTCAATTACACACTCAATTATTGTTCGAAATGCGAACCAAAAAAGAAAGTCAAAGTGGTGTTCAGGGCACAAAACTGAGACTCCGCCAAGGGCATCAGAAGATCACGCTGTGGCTCTGGGACTATACAATCCATCGTTCACACAGCAAAATATATGAGGCTGTGGTAACTTGGGTACGTCGTTAAAGTCGCGGACGACAACCCGGTAAAAATAATTCCCGAAACTAATCCGACTTGCAAAAGTAGCCACAACGAGCAAGGTGGGTCGACTGAGCTGAAGAGAACCTGAGGAGTCCTCGTGCTCTACGAAGCTAGCGACAAACGGCAATGAAAGGAGTGAGCTAGAGACGACATATATATATATATATATATATATATATATATATATATATATATATATATATATATATATATATATATATATATATATATATATATATATATATATATATATATATATATATATATATATATATATATATATATATATATATATATATATATATATATATATATATATATATATATATATATATATATATATATATATATATATATATATATATATATATATATATATATATATATATATTGTGTTCTTCCGTCGGATGCGTCGTACTTCTGATCGTTAACACTTTTAATCTTCTACAGGCGCCAAAGCAATATAAATTCAAACGTTTCACACGCGCCTAACGTTTATCGCGATTAAAGAACAATGATAATCACTAATAAATAATTAAATCATGTTGAGCGGCATATGCCGCTCCCAAATTTTGCCGCTCGGGGCGGCTGCCCCCTTCGCCCCCCCCCCTTAGCGCCGCCACTGGAAACAGTCAATTTTGAAGGGCTTTGCATTTTCGAAAAAGTTTTACAACAGAATACAGCGCATCTTCTAGTACAATAATTTTGGTGAATAAGCCTCCAAGAAGTAATTACGGAGAATTAACTTTTCAGAAAATAATTAAAGATTTGGCATCATTAGTAAAGTTATCATTATTTTTATAATTGAAGGTACAACAATTCATCAAATTCTCATTAAACCCGATTCTGACGTACTAAAGACAAACAGAAAACGCCGTTTTAAATCATTTTCCTTCTATTTTCCAAAAAAACGATATGTGGTCTAAGCATATTTGAATTGTTTTATTCTTTTCGAAAATTATTATTTTTGATGAATTGATAAAAATGTCGAAGGTTATATAACAAAAACTTATATAACTCATAAACCATTAGCCGTAGCTATATACTCTCTTCAGCAAAACTACGCCTCTATATTTGGTTCAACTATTTGAAGTATTTTCTACACTTTTAAAAATTTTGTAGATACCTAGTTTTGAAGAAAAACTAATGAAAAACTCAGAAAATTACACTTTTTACCAAATTTTAAAGGCTCTGCCGCTCTTATAATCCACAATTTGTACAAACTAACTAACCAAACTTCTCCATTTGGATCTCCAGAAAAATAAAAAAATACTGAAAAAATCTAAGACAGTTCAGGAGCACTTCAACAAGCATGAATTTGAAATTTTTCCCAAAATCGGCCCATTTTACAAAAAATCAAAATTCGCCAGTAGTAGGAAGCGTTTTAACAAAATCACTCCGAAGAAGAAAGTGGTCCTGATACCCTAACCTTTCATTTAAGAAGTGAGCCCGATGACTTTTTTAACATGATGTCATTTTGGGACACCCTAATCTACAGTCAATAGTGGAATTCCAAGAAAATCAATTTTTTTTTGTTAGGTGACTGTCTCCGGTTGATGGCCGCGTTATTTGACGTATACAAACATCTATTCGCATTTTCTGTGTTGAAATAATTGTGATTTTTCAGATTTCAGAGCACGGCATCTCTATTAGTATTAAAGTAATTCGAATTTGGCTAGATTGAAATATATTGGCTCAAATAACACGTTTCCCGTTTGTAGTTAGGAATTTGTGCCTTGCCGTGTCTTCTTATCATCTCCCTAATCGGAAAGAAAGGAGAAGGAAGAGGAAAGAAGTAGAATTGGAAGGAGAATGACAAAAACAATCAGCTGGAAAGTTGAACTCACAAGTAGTTCAAGTCGCCTCTGAGAAAACCTAAAGCACTTTACCGCATTGGATAAGGATCTCTGAGTTTAAGTCGTCCAAGTACGATGTCGTTTATGTGACGACGGCCGAACACTTGAAATCGCAATTGCGCTACTGCCGGGCTGTTGTATATCAAAAGATATGGTGTTCCGTAATCGGATTCACAAAGATCACATGAAAATCACTCAGCGCGCTGAATAGTTGCCATAAGATAAGTAAGTAACAACTTATATAAAGCATAATATTTTGCAACAAAAACACATTGGATAATGTGTTTCACAGTACTTGAGATACACAACGAGAGGCAGCGCTTTATGTCCAATAGAAACGGAGAAAAAAACATTCTGCCAACTTACCCTAACCGCCAGCTAGCCCCGGGCTACCCCACAATCGATATTGGATAAACGAAACCCAACAAAACTTCACCGAACTACCATCAGCCGAAAGTCTCAGCAAACCCCCAGCCAACAAAAATTCCGCAAAATAATACCAATCATCGGCGAAAAAGTTTCGGTGAGTAGAGCAAACGTTCCGCTGCATAATGCAGCATACTGTGGTGTTCGCCCGGCTCTTCTCAGGCTCCGTTCATCATTGAGAATATTTTAAACCCCCTCAGCAATTTTAATCATACCACGGGTCGCACGACACGATGAAATTGGGGTTCCCTGTTTGGTGGGCTCCATTGAGGGACTCTGGACAGTGAAAATAACTCTGAACCTCCGAGGAGTAGCCTCTAACGTCCACCAAGAGTCTTACATTTTCCTGATCCCTCCGGATTCCATTTGAATGCGGCCTGGCTGGTCATACTAGTTATGTGATCTCACCTCCGCCACATAACTCCTGCTACTGCGCACTCCTCTGCTTCGGCATGATGTTGTACATGCACTCCTCTCTGCGTTGACCAGCCGAGGTCGATCCAGCGGTTCCGGTTTCAGGGTGGCTCTGGTTCACTGGTGTCCCAAACAAAACTAAACTAAACTGGTGGCTTTTTTGCGGTCGGTGCTACTCGGTGTAGTCCCCCCCTTACCTCGGCGGAGAAAAAAAATGTATCCCGAAACCGTTGACAAACGCGTTATTCTTGCCTCTATACTGTCCGGTTGAGTGCCGTGGTCTGTCCAGAGATTTCGGCTGAAGAATTGCTTCCGGTTCACTGGTGCCTCAGTGATTCAAGCCACTAACTTCAAGCTAGTGACTACTCGGAATAGTTCCCGGCTGTGGATCTTTTCTACTTCGACGAAGAGTTCTCCGGCAGTGAAAGATCGTTCGAAACCCATGCTACCCGGGCCGAAGCCAAATTCGAGCCATGCGATTTTGGGTGAAAGGTGGCTTCCGGTTCTCAGGTGCACCAACGACCTGTCGCCGATGAAACGTGACGCTCAGTCTAGTTCCCAGCGGTGGACCTAGCCTACTCCGGTAGTACCCGAAGATCTCCTATATCTCTCTTCAGTAAAATGACTTGCCGAGTGCCACGGTCGGTCAAATGATTCCGGTTTAGATATGACTACCGATTCATCGGTGCTTCGAAGAGCCACAGCCCTAAACTGCAAAATGCGTCTATCTTCGTTGCAACGCAGACATGATCTGAACGACTGTTCTATACACCGCGTCACATTTTTCTTCGTCCTGACACATTCTTTGAACAATATTGTTCATGTTAACGCCCTCACCGACGATGGTTCTCATTTCGTTTCGCTCGTGTATTCCACGGGGTCAGGCGTTTCCTCTGCATCACCACACGCGATGCAGAACGGCGATCGCGCATGGCCGAACCTGTTCAGATACTTCTTGAAACAGCCATGACCATACAAGAACTGCGTTCGCCGTGCGCCCTGTTCACCCACTTTGACAGGTATGTAAGTAGTCGATGGGTCCATCTACCGTTTGCAGTGTTATCACACTGATGTTGCAACTTGCTCAAGGTATCAGCTATTGCTCGTTTACGGACTCCTCTCGTGTCTCCCTATAACAATCTTCTTCGAGTAGAAGGTTTATGGAAATCATTCCAGCTATCACGTAGATGCCTCTGACGAGATAGTTCGACACCTGGCCGAAATGGTGGCACCGGTGACGAATGAAGAATTACTCGCAGTGGCTAATTCCCTAACAACGAACAAAGCTCCAGGGCCGGATGGAGTTCCAAACAGCGCTCTCAAGGCAGCGATCATAGCGAATCCGAACATATTCCGGCTAGCTATACAGAGATGCCTTGACGAGTGCCGCTTCCCTGATAGATGGGAAAGGCAGAAATTGGTGCTGTTGCCGAAGCCCGGGAAGCCGCCAGGCGACCCATCGCCGTACAGACTAATCTGTCTGATCGACACGACCGGCAAATTGCTGGAGAGGATCATCCTCAACAAGTTAACCTCGTACTCAGAAGGTACGGACGGCCTGTCAAGCAATTAGTTTAGTTTTCGAAAGGGTAAGTCCACGGTGGACGCTATCAACTCAGTAATAAAGACTGTCGAGATAGCGATCCAACGGAAAAGGCGAGGCATTCGATACTGTGCGTTAGTGACACTTGACGTGAATACATTCAACAGCGCAAGCTGGGATGCCATCGCGCTCTCGTTACACCTGCTTATCCTACCGGTGGGTGCGTACCGGATCCTGGAAAGTTACTTCCAGGACCGTGTACTGCTATACGAGACCGATGCCGGTCAGAAAAGGGTTCCCATCACCGTCGAAGTCCCGCAGGGCTCGATCCTAGGCCCGTTTGTAGTTAGGGACGGAGACTAAAATTCCCTCCTGGGGTCAAGATCGTCGTAACCTTGAAGGTCTACTGGGAGTCAATACCCGAGGTAGAGCTGACCGCAGAACACGCGACCAACACTGGGGCGGAATGGATGAGCGCGAGAGGCCTGGAGCTCGCTCAACATAAGACGGAGGTGGTTATCGTCAACAACCGCAAGTCGGCACAACATGCAGTTATCCATGTTGGAAAAGTCGCGATCACTTCACAGCGGATTCTCTCGGAGTCATTATAGACGACAAGCTGACCTTCGGTAGCCATGTCAACTATACGTGTAAGAGAGCTTCGAATGCTGTTGCGGCATTATCGAGGATGATGTCCAACAGCTCAAAGGTGTGCGCCAGTAGACGTAGGCTATTGGCAGGCGTTGCCGTATCTATCCTCAGGTACAGCGGCCGTCCTGGTTAAGAGCACTGAGAGTAACCAGTTACCTGCAGAAACTGGAGAGCACCTACCGCGTGATGTGCCTCAGAATGGTATCTGCTTACCGCACTGTATCACACGATGCATCCTGCGTGATAGCGAGCATGATGCCAGTCGGGCTGGTCATCCGGGAAGATAAGGAGTGCTTTGAGCTGCGTGGCATTAGAGGAGTCCACGGGCGCAACAGGGGGGCTCCGGTCGCCAGATGGCAGGGATAACTGCTCGAAAGGCAGGTGGACCCACCGGCTGATATCTATCATATCGAGCTGGGTGGGTAGACCCCATGGAGAAGTTCACTTCCATCGGATACAATTCCTGTCAGGCCATGGCTGTTTCCAACAGCACCTCAACAGGTTCGAGCACGCGGAGGTCCCCGTCTTCCCTGACTTCCCAGGTGTTGACAAGACTGCCGAGCATATACTGTTTGTATGTCCTCGCTTCGACGTCGAAAGGAGAGCAATGTTTGACGTCTGTGGCTGGGACACAACCCCTGATACCCTTATTCAGCGCATGTGTCAAGCGGTGGAGGAGTGGAACGCAGTCTCGACCGGAACCACTCAGATTGCCTGCAGGCTACAGAGAATCTGGCGCACCGAGCAACAGACGACGGGCAGGACTAGCTAGTGATTGGTTAGTTGGAGCGGAAAGGGCCGAGCGCAAAAAAGTGAGTGAATGGTCTGGTCATGCTGAGGCAGGTTTGGCGCAGCGACTGGCAACCGCGTAAGGGGTAAACCGAGCCATCCGGCGTATATATGGACTGTCTCATGCCAAGACGGGAGGGTCGTAGCGTAGTTTGGACTTCGCTATTGATAGCTTGTGGCGTGGCAGAGGAGTGAAGGGTGAGCATCCAAGTCAGCCTCACATGGTATGTTAGAGGTGAGCACAAAAGTAAGCCTCACATGGCGTAGTAGGGGTGAGAACAAAAGTAAGCTTCACATGGAGTGTTAGAGAGTGAATCAGGGTATGACAGAGCGAGCACCCAAGTAAGCCTCATACAGGATGTATGAACGCGTGAGCGAGAGAAAGTGAGTACATCAAGTACAGCCATCCCCCAGAAGTAATACCGAGAGGGGAAAACGATGGTGGAGCCCAATGGAGTTTAGTCGGTATTAACTTGTTCATGGTGGAGCCCGACACTTCAGTACACTCCGTGTGATAGCTTGGCATCTACTATGTACGTGTACTGGGTCAGTGCGTAAATTGTATTCTCCATTGTCAAAAAAAACACTAGACACCCGCGAAGCCATCAATCCGCACATGTAGCCTCGTCTTAGTCCCCTGCGTGTTTCAAGCAGACTTGAGAGGCCGCCCGAAATTTTGACACAATACCTTACACCATCCATCGTAGCATTAACCAGTCCTGTCAGCTTCCCAGGGAAGCCGTTCTCGTCCATCATTTTCCATAGCTCTACGCGGTCCACTGTGTCATATGCGGCTTTAAAGTCTTCAAACAGGTGATATGTCAGGACCTGGTATTCAGGGCATTTTTGGAGGATTTGCCGTATAGTAAAGATTTGGTCGTTTGTTGATCTGCCGTTGGTGAAACCGGCCTGATAACTCCCGACAAACCCATTTACCAGCGGTGATAGGCGCCGGAACAGAATTTGGGATAGCACTTTGTAAGCGGCATTTGTCACTGTGATTGCTCTGTAGTTTTCAAAGTCCAATTTGTCGCCTTTCTTGTATATCGGGGTGATGACCCCTTCCTTCCACTCCTCCGGTAGCTGTTCCTAATCCCAGATTCTTTCGATTATTCGGTGCATGCATTCCGTCAGTTTCTTCGGACCCACCTTGAAGAGTTCCGCTCCTAGACCATTCTTACCAGCTGCCTTGTTGTTCTTGAGCTGTTGAATAGCCTCGTTAACCTCATTCATAGTGGGCGCCGGTATATCCCCGTCGGCTGCGACACTGACATAATTGTCCTCCTCGAACGCCCGATTGTCCGCCTGCACACCATTCAGATGTTCATTGTAGTACTGCCTCCACCTTTCGACCGCCTCACGTTCGTCCGTCAAGATGCCACCTTCCTTGTCTACACATTTCGGCCCGCGGCGCAAACCTGTTGCGAGAGTCATTCAGCTTCTTGAAGAACGCTCGTGTTTCTGGAGAGCGATACACCAGTTCCATCTCCTCTCTCTCAGACTCTTCCAGGCGGCGCTTTTTGTCCTGAAAAAGACGAGTCTGCTGTTTTCGCTTCCGTCGATATGACTCCACGTTCTGACGAGTGGTTTGAAGCAAGATTGGTACTCGCCATCGAACCAACCGTTCCGTCGACTCCCCTGTACGTATTCCAGGACGCTCTCCGCAGTGCTGCTTATGGCTGCTTTAGTCCTGGTCCAGTAGTCCTCAAGGGGAGCATCGATGAGCTCCTACCGCTTCTGCATGCGCTTCTGGTGGGGACTATGCACGTTAATAATGCTGATGTTGAAGAACCGGCCCTTGATCCTCAACCTGCACATTCTGTCGCTGACCGGCCACCATCCGATCACACGCTTCTGGTAGATGGTATGGTTCCCGTGAAAGACCCGCACCGTAGACCCCCTCCAACACACCTCATGCAGCGCCACAATGTCGAACTTGCGGTATTTAACTATATCGGCAAGTATACGAGTGCTACCGATAAAGTTAAGCGACCTGCAGTTCCATGTCTCAAGTTTCCAGTCTCTTGTCTGTTTCCGTTGCCTACGTCTGTGCCAATTTTGTCCATCCAAAATTTCTTGTTGAACACCCTGAGCATGCTATTTTTACGGACGGCTAGCTAGGCCTGTGCTAACCTTGCAGTAACGCTGAAGGATCACGGGAAGAGAGAAATTTGGGCTAAGCGCTTATTTAAAGGCGGCGCTGGCTCGGCTTATCAGGGCTGCTTTAGGGCATGTGGTGTTTAGGCCTAGAACGTGTACGGCCCACTACCTCGTCCTACCACGCCCGCAGTCAGTCCCCATTACTGGTTCGGGTCGCGAATCACAAATAGTTGCTATCGCGACTGAGCATTATCCACCACCTATGGCCCGCCCGGTTACTTGCAGCTTAGCTTCCCACATAGCGTTCTTCCACCACCAAGGGGCCCGGGCGCTTGTACTATTACACTTGTTTTTTTTCCGACGTCAGTTTCGTAGATCAGTGTCCGGCTCTAAAAGTAGCTCCTCATAATCCTACATAGTTAATCTGGAACTCTTAATCTATGCAGCGAATCGACGATTGCAGCCCAGCTAGTACTGTTAAAGGTGTTTTTTACGTCCAGTGTAACCACTCCGCAGTAACGCTTTCCTATTCTATACCGCTTCTGCGTAGCCTCTATAGCTTCCACGACCATTCCGACACCGAACTGCATATTGGATAGGCTATTCATTCTCTCCATGCATGTTGTAAGCCTATTAAGGATTACAGCACTTTACTGAGTGTAATCAACTGGCATATCGTCCTGTAGGCTTAAGGATCTCCAAGGGGCTTCGCCAACAACACCATCTATTGCCACATCCAGATGTCGTGGAAGTTACCATTGTCGATACACGTTTTTAACGCGGTCCTAAACATATCCAGGTTCGTTAGGATTGCTTGGTTCTTGGTTCGAAAGGCTTTTGCCACCGCTATCAGCTGCTTGTTGGTTACTCGAACTTATTCTTCGTAGACATCCTGAACATCGTACTACGTGGGCGGCCAGGCCGTCGGTTCATGATGTGGAAATAGCACTTCTACAATAACTCTTATCATCTCCGGACACCTATCCGGAGGTCTTACCGGTCCTCATATCTTCGCCATGGTAACTCTATAGGCATCGCCTCACAGATATGAATTAGCGTTACGGTAAAGCTCCTCTAGGCAGGTTTTCTTACTGAGCTTGACTTCCTTGTTAAGTTCGGTTCTTGCCGCCTTATACGCTGGTTTTAAAGCTGCTCTTTCAGCGATGTTGTGAACTTTTCTGCATTCTCCTCCGAGCTCGGCGATAACTTGTACGTAGGTCAACAATCAGCCCCTAAGTACAAATAATTGCGCTCAATCCTCAACGCTTCAACCAAAATTCTCTGGTCGAACTTCGTCATTTTCGATCTTCGCTTTTTTGGTTGAGTCGCATTCGCTTTCCGATAGTGTACCGAAACACTTGGTGGTCACCGTCATTGAAAGTCTTCCCAAACTTTCCAATTCAAATTTCCTGCCAGCTCAGGGCTGCAGAAGATAGCATCAATAAATAATTTTCGATTTTCCTGGCGATAGGTGTAGGTTGGCGTTCGTTGGCGACACCTACGTTCATCTTTGCAAAGGCATCGAATAGATTACTCCCCGTTGGGATGGTGAAGCGGCTGCTCCATTCTACTTCCCAAGCGTTGAAATAGTCAGCTATGATAACTGGACTTCAATTCGCAAACTCTTCTGACAGCTTTTCCACCACTTCTGTGTCTCCATCGATCGTTCAACGCGAAAATGCGTAGCAGCTGCAGAAAAAGACTCCATTAATTTTAGCGATTACAAATCCTTCATCTGCACTATAAACCGCTTCCTAAAATGGATATCTTCCAGTCCTCCAACTCGCCACTAATTAGGCGTTATCTGGTATCGAGTTTCCATCGCTCGCCGGGATATGATGTGGCTCCAGGATATTCGATATATCGCACAGATTGCGGCAACAAGTGTTGTGCTGTGTCGCAGTGGTTAAGGTTGATTTGCGTTACCTCCACTATGACCTCGTTGCAGTCACTTCTTTGAAGGCTGAACATCGTGGACCTACCGTAACGTGATTGTCACCTTCTTCTTTACAACGACATTCAATTAGCTAGAGATTACGGGGTATGAAAATTTAAAGCCATAGTACTCAAGAGAGAACAAGGATGTGAAGTATACAGATCGGAAAACTAGAAGTGGCAGGGTCATTAGAACTGCACAACTGCAAGCGCAATGGCAATAGTCTAATAAAAATCTATCCCGGCATCCATCTTTGCCGCAACAAAATACACAACTTCGAAATTCGCAGTGCACGTCAAAGAGAAATTGTATTAAATTCTTGTTTCTTTTTAGTGGGACATTTTATTGCTAATTGTGTTACAATAATTTCGTATTAACTTTCAAGACAAAAATAATTATTCGCATTCTTAGTTCAGAGATAGTCCAACTTAAATAATAAGAAAATGCTACAAGATCTTGTAGAAATCATTGTGTCCGGATTTACCCAAAGAACTGATCAGAAAAAGTATAAATAAAGTGTTTTTTCGGCACAGTTGTGGCATGGTGCATCCTCGAACGAAATATTGCAGTAGACTCCAGCTACCTTTATCTAATAGTTTTTGAGAAACAAAGAATAACGAGCGAAGAAACCATCATAATAGCTTATCTTATTTCGAGCCTACGGGCAAACAATACAGCTAACCAAAGTTATAAATCCCGCACTGCGTGGTAACCCAATTTCCCACACCCCCACCCGAAGGTGACACTGAGTTGGTGTCGGAAATGATACAATCCCCGTAACTAGCTCATTACGCAGTAATTGAAACTGGCAGCCCAGAAGGCACGAAGTGATGCTTAATGGTGGAAACGATGCCCGCGAACGCGGTGTGTGTGTGTGCCTGTGCGTTGTCAGAAGAGACGAACAAATGACGAGGGATTTTCCAGGAATTTACGCTAGAATTCCCTGGCTACAAATATTGCCAACGTCCTATACAATGACAGGCATTTCCAGCGGAAGGCTTCCAGCGTGCGTAAAGGTCGCTTTATTGACAGGTCGGGGGAACGAGCGGGGGCAAAGTTGATTATGAACTCGGAAGAGATGCTTGATAATTGAATTGTATTACAAACTCGATTCTGCTTATTGAATCATGATTCGTGATAGATCTTTTGAAGACTGTTGTCTACTTGCGTCATGTTCTGGACACGGCGTGGAAGCAAAGGGGCGGTATATTGATAGCTATGGTAAAGGTTGACGTGCTATAATTAAAATATACATATTTTTAGGTTTAAGTTGACCTTTACTGATGACGTTTGAATGAGAGTATGTCCTCGCTCGATCTTGATGAAGGCTGTTAACGTTTCGCACAGTTGGTTTGGGGCAAAAAATCGTTTTACGCATTGTTGCTACGTTAAATAATGGTAACGCTACTTTTCTAATACAATATTTTCAGTATAATCCAATTGATCTTATGGTAATAATCAAACTCAAAGACGTGACCGTTAGGGTTCGTCGCGGTGCGGATGTGGGCGGTAAATGGATAGTCCGCACCGCAACCGCAAAAAAATAATAAAACCGCACCGCTTACCGCAACCGCACTGCATTTACCGCACCGCACCGCGTGGTAATGCGGTAAATGCGGTAAAAATCTGTATTTTTCAAGTGTGTTGAAAAAATATTAATTTATTTGTATAACTATATATAATTTCCTATTTACACGAACATTAACTTTGACGGACTCCTCAGAATGAAAAATTTATTAAAAAATGTCAACTTTGCAAGTTTTATTAATAAAATGCCGTAAATCTTGAGATAAATACTTTCGAAACAAGGTAAACATTAGCATAGCACTGAAGTCCTATGAAATGTAGCTGTATTTCATCATTATACATACAAAAACGTTTTTCAGCTGCAATTAATAGGAAAACTTTTAATTAATATCAGATCAGGTATCCATCCCATCTCAACCGGTACAGAGTTGTTGAAGGACATTTGAAAAACTGCAAAATATGTATGGTCTACAGCATACAGCAGAAATGTTTATACAAATAGGGGATTTAAGAAACAAAATACGTTAAAACACTTACTTCGTATTTTTCAAGAAATCGATGTATTCTTATTAAAATACTAAGATTGCACCCTTAAAATTGTATGAGTTGTAATTTTCTAATAGCTAGTTCGAAAGATCTACCTTGTTATGTAGTTTTTCTAATATTTTTCCATAATGCCAATGCAAAAACTTCAATTGAAGTTGGTAGAGGTCAAAAATAGTCCTGTGCAAAATTTGGTATCTGGGCTAACTTTGACACTTTTCGCAATATGAAAAGAGGCTTTGAGAAACACAAAAAAATCGAAATACCCTATACTTACTTCGAAAGCTTTAATTTCAAAAAGTTACAAAATACTCCTAACTGAAAAATATTAGTTGTTAAATTGGTAGAAAATATTCCCAGTTGGACGAACAATGGACGTATGCGAAAAAAATTTATGTAGAAGGAGTCTTAAAAACGAACTGCAGGAAAATTCATTGCGAATTTACACAGAAACCAACAGAGATAGAAATACGATGTTGAAGAACGAATAATAAAGTTATCAGCCTAATTTGGACCCTTGCTTATTTTGGACGCTCTTCAAACATTTGTCTCCCTTACTGCTGATTCCTCCAAATTCGTTTGTTTTGATGATGATAATTTCATTCTTTGGGTTGTTTTTAAGTCTTAAGACTTTTTTAAGTTCATCTTTAAGTTCTCCAAATTAATTAAAATTTACAGTTGAGAAAACGCCATCGTACACGATTCATAATTTCACGATTGCCAAGAGGAATCGGGAGAAATGAGGCTTTTTTAAATTGAATTTCACAGTACAATTAGAGCTTCCATCCCGGGAAATTATTTCCCGGGAATCCCGGGATTTTTGGATTTCCCGGGATTCCCAATTCCCGGGAAATTGTGTTTTCCCATTCCCGGGATTCGGGAATCCCGGGAAAAAAAGATTTTTAATTTATTCCAAAAGGCATAGGTTCTGCGAAAGAAATTCTGTAGGAAATATTTTTACCGGCAAACATTTGGAGTGAGTAGTGAATGCAGATTGTAGCGTTAGTGACGCGCGGTACTTTCTTAAAAAATCGATGAGTGTATGTTACAAAACTTGGGATGGTTTTAAGTGATATCATGCTTAACGCAAACGCTTTTTAAAATAAGGAATGTTTCTAAAACGTCTGCAGAAATATTTGGTCAGTTCATCGAATGCATATTTCGTCTAATTTGTAATACCGTAGGTGTAATATCTGTAAATTTTTGAATGTATGAAAAGCAATACACAACACTGTATCTGTCCAACATCATGCGCATCCACACTCTTTGAATGTCGCTTTCAAGGATGCAGAAAGGATTTTTGAAGGGATAAGATCAAACAATCCAGATACTCACCCGTAACAAGAAATCGATAGTGGGATTCGTCCATCGCTGTACAGTTCGTCCATTATCTACTTGATTTTGATTCACAATTAATTCGAAATGATGCTGATCTTACTGTGATGGAAATGGATTCCATATATCACATTTTCTCATTTAATCGGAAATGACTGCCCACTACCCTGAAGCAGCTCGATCTTTTCATTCAAGATTATTAAAGAAGGTGCTTTGCATTAAATTGATTACATTCCATCGTATCAGAACAACGAATTCCAATTTTGGACAGTAACTCCAGCAGCTGCGTTTAGTCCCAATTGTAATCGTAATTACCAAAATTTAGGTTATGCCTATAGCCAAGAAAAATCATCAAAAGGAGTTGATGTTGCGTAAACTTATTGACGAGCTATCGAATGATTGAATGATGTGTAGGCCACCAAATCGCCATTTTCTGACAACTGCCTTTAGGACAGATATACATGCAATCAAACGGATTTGAAAATTTTTCGATTTATTCTTTTGTTTTCAAGAAAATCATTCACCTTTTTATTTTTCTTCTGTATTCCCGGGATTTCCCGGGAAATCTATTATTTATTTCCCGAATCCCGGGAAGCTGAAAACCGTCGGGAAATGGAAGCTCTAAGTACAATTCAATTGTTTTTCAATGATTGGATTGTGCATTTTATATATTTGAAAAGGTTCGCTTGTAATTTTTTCAAAATGTTCAAAATATGTCGTAAATATAATGGTGCCAAATTAATAATGTAAGTAACGATGGGTTGAATATAGATTATATTCGGATTTCTTTTCAAATCATTGTAAAGTCCATGGAAATTAGAGCAATTAAATGTTTATTATGTTTCCCTATTGTAAGGTAATAAATTGCGTCGTTCTTAAATGCTAAAAGTCAAAGTTTTAATTCACTTTTTGAAGTAGACTTTATCAATTATTTATTTAAGTGCGGTTGCGGTAATACCGCGCGGTAAAAGTTCATTTCCCGCACCGCATCCGCGAGAAAAAGTGTCTCACCGCACCGCAGTTTTTGCGGTGCGGGTGCGGTAAATACCGCGCGGTTGCGGTAATTACCGCAACCGCGACGAACCCTAGTGACCGTACATCTGACAGAATGTGCAACGATTAAAAGTGCATTAACCCATTCATGCCCATGTTGTTTGTGGACAACAACGTTTTTAAACAGCTATAACTTTTGATTGAGGCAAGATTTCCTGACAAAAACAAGTAAGGCTAATAAATGTGACTATTGGCTTTCATTTGAGTATTAACAGTTTCAAGTATTAGCTCTAGAACTGAAGTTATTGCAATTAGTCTGATTGAATTCCGATGGAGCAGTGCTGCCAGGGACAGTTTAAGTTGACGACGGAAAATAAATTTTTCATATAACTTCGTTATGATGCAATATAAGTGAAAACTGATAAAACTTATCAATTTAGACTATTTTTGGCTACGTTTTCCAAGCAATAGGACTATTGTGAATGTTCTAGGAGAAATGTAGTGAGCATTGGAAGGTAAAAATTGAGCAGCTTCTAGCACTGCAAGCGAAGCACCTACCTTCATGAAAAAAGTTTTTTCGAGTTTCTTGACCCCACCGTTTTCAATAAAAAATAGTTTTGAAACCCTACATGCACTAGAAAAAAGTTGAAAGGGTTAAATATCGTCATATATCACATGGGTAATGTTTTCATTCGCTTCGGATCGAGAAGGTTAGCAGTTTAAAGTCTACTCTATATGAATTTTCCTGATGTATTTCCTGACTACGGTAAATTGTGTTTTCAAATGAACAGGTAGTCAAAAAACTACATTTTCTTGAATATTTAGGTCGTTGTTCGGTATGTTTATACCATTGCAAGTTCATAAATTTTTTAATCACATCATATCCAGCAATCTTAGGAAATTACCTGAAATTAGACAAAAATTCCAGCATTAGAATTAGGTTAAGGTTAATTTAAACGGGCATTGATTTAGTTTCGCATCTGAACCCAATATTAATTGTAGCACATTGCGCACATGACAAGTACGAATAAAAGTTCGGAAGTGCGAATTAATTTGTTATTTCCGATTCAACCGTCTTAGTGTGTGTTTGGCACTTACTTATTGTCAACAGGGATATAAGTGCGTCTCTAATACTAATGCACGTTGTCTCTGGTAGAACAATATTTAGACAAAATAATGAGTATCGCTGAAATATTCACTAATTGAATGCTTAGATACTTCTCTTTCATCTGAGACTAAATTTGAAATGTTCTATCGGGGGGTCTAGAACAATTTTTTTTAACATTTTGAAGAATATTTTTGAAAATTGTGTTTCAATGAAAAGCTCTCAGAAGATCAGGATTTTTGGATATACAGTATCAGAAGGAGGGGCTTGTTACGTTAATGAATACCTCCGAAGACAACAATGTCCGACATTTAGCCAATTTCGGGATGATTTAAATTTAAAATTTGAATAATATTTTTACTCGGGGCATTTTTTTTTGTCTCTCGCAGAACAATATTACCACAAACAAATCAATATCACTGAAGTACTCACTATCCGGAAACATGCTTCTATTTTAAACGAGACAAGTTTTGAATTGTTTTTCCTAAGGTTCTAGAACTTTTTTCAATACGAAAAATAAATATCGATGTTTACATACATATGGACACGTCATTTTTCTTTTATACGTCGATATATGAAACTAACTTTTTTTTGAAAATTGATGAATAATTAGTATCAGTGACTAATTTCTTAGTTAATGATTTATTTGTGTTCTTTGAATTCAATTAGTTATGTGTATGTATTGTTTAATACTTAAATTTAGAGCTTTTTCACAAACGTGCATCCCTTTGAGCGAGAAGTCATTTTGATGTGTACTTATTAAATGTAAGTATCATTGGCCTAATATCTGCTTCCTACTTTGATGGTAAGTGAGATGAAACTGTCTTTCTAGATTAATCTTCTGAAATTGGCTGAAACTTGGAATACTTTCTTTTTGGATTTGCGATCAATGCACTAAATATTACTATATTTTGCCTTAGAAATGCTATGATATGGAAAACGTTACAATTTTTCGCATCTACCAAGTTGTGGAAATATTTAAATTATTTGTTTTTAATTTATTTATTTTAAATAATAGAGTTTTTGGGCCAACATAGGGTATAAACCTATTATAATAACTTTTTAGAATTTCTTCAAATCCGCAAAACAATACCCTTTTGTTTATATTTTATGATAATGTAAATTTTTTGCTCGAGATTCTTTTCCGAACCTTGTCTTGCTCAAAATTATATCATTTTTGGATTCCTAAGAACCGAGGCTGGAAGAAGTCATTTCAAATGACATGAAATTGTATGCGAAAGTTCGGGGAAAAACCAACGCGACCGCCACGCTCCAAGAGTACCTATGCTGTTATGCATGTAAACGAACGAGAGAAAAGCAAAAACGTTCGTGCTGCTGAGCGTGCCTGTTACATGTTCGTGAAAGTTCGGTTATTCGGCTTGGTGCTGTAGTTGGGTTTCGTTCGCTAGCAGTTGCGAATGTATGTGAATGGCCCGTGTGTTTAACTTTCATCATCCTTTGCGTTGGAACTGTTGAAAATAAATTTCATAGCAGCGGTTCAAAATGAATGTAGTGAACTACATTCATGGCTTATATTTGCAAGATTGGAATGTGCGGCAATCCTTTTTTCGCTTGCTATAGGAAAGGACTGTAAGCAAAATATTAGCGGTCACATATGGGGTTTTCGATTGATTGACACCGGTGTAGTGGAGTGCACTGAAACTGCACCGTTTTTGCACTTTCTAGCAGAAGTGCAGAAAACTGCGTATGTTCCATTAACACTTCTGCTAGAAAGTGCAAAACCAGTGCAATCCACTACACCGCACAGTGGTCGCAATGGTACCAAAACGTGCGTTTAATTAATGGTGCTCTAGGAGTTGATTTTAGCGATTTGGTGTGTTAGAAACACTTTTTCAGAATGGAATCCCCCTTCTTTTGATGTATACTGAATTGTGATTAATCCACCTAAAAGTGAGATAGAAAATTTATTTCCACTAACTTTTAAGATAGAGGCACGATGTCAATGACAAAGTTATAGTAAATTCTACTGCAAGAAAACTTGTTGAACATGCAAACTCTCCAACATGTAATGGTGTTGAGATAAAGCACGTTATTTGTGGGAGGCACCCAAAAAATTATTTTTTATTATAACTTTTTTCTGAGATTTTTGCAATTCTTCAAATGTTCTATGAAGTTGTTGAAATTAAGAAATTGAAAGATATTTGTCGAAGACGTCAACATTTTTTATTTCAAAACTTAAGAGTTATTAAATAAAGTGGGTTAAAAGTACCGTCATTTTGAATGACAATTACTAAGAGATGTGGAAATATGTGGAAGACATTTCGATTCTATGAGAAAGACAGTGACAAGTACTATAAGAAAAAATACTACTTACAACGGGCATCTACCGGCCTGTATACAAAAAATACTATCCGGCAATGTATGTTTTGCATTTTGTAACAAAATAAGTACGACTTTTTCAGCATAAATTTTTTAGCGATTTTTTTTCTACGTGTCGAATATTCTAAAAAATCATTGAAAGTAATAAATACACATATAAATCGTGAACTTTGAATTTTTGTTATCTGAAACTATTCATAAATTAACAGGATTTGGAAAGTGAACACTAGAGACGTCTAAAAAGGTTTACTGTATTTTCATGGGTATGAACCATAGCAAAGAGTATTAGATATCATTTTCACGAAACGACTGTGTAGTCAGAGTTGCTACTTAGGATCCGACTTGCCAGAAAATCTTTTGAAAAATATTTTCACCTATATATTACATCTCTGTCAAATTTTAACCCTCAAAAAGGCAAGGGGTCTCAGAGGCTCGACTAGTTACAGTTGCCTAGTTTCAATGAATTTGTAATTCGAAATACAAATGATCGAGCGTTTTCGGGCTTTCGATTCTCTCACTAATAAAACGACAAAAAAGAGGCTCTTGGTTTCATTGGGTCTTAGAAGCGATGCTTTATGAAGTCACAATTTTCCCTTGCCTTTTTGAGGGTTAATTTCAAATATTTAATCATTCAATGCGTGCTTGCAAAAGAATTATTGACAATTCCGGCCACGTAATCGTTTCATGGAAACGGCATATAGGGTAGACGAGATTATCCATCTCATTAGTCGGGATGTCACAATATTTCGTTGATAACTCGACTTAGAGTGACTGGATTGCGCTTAAGTAAGTATCACCATTTTTCCTTCGTTCCTAAGAAGCAGCACAGTTAGACTTTTTGCGTTGCGTTGAATAGAGATAGCAAATACTTCTCTAACTAATAAGTTCCAATGGGTGGGATGAATAGAGGAGCTAAGATGAATTAGGGCGCAGTAACCCTAATACTCTTTGTAATGGTTTTTATTCTTGTAAAGACAGCCAAAAAATTTTGCGCATTTTTTAGTTGATCGCTTTTGTTGTTGTGTTAGTTTAGGAATAATTCGTAAGTTGGAGACTACAGAGCTGAGAGTTTTGGATTCATATGTGTACTTTGACATTTCCAAAGATTTTTTAGAATATTCGTAGAATAACACATAGAAACAATTGCTATAAAAAGTTATACTTAAAATGTCGTAATTATTTTGTTACAAAATGAAAAACATGCATTGCCGGAAAGTATTTTTTATATACAGGCCGGTAGATTCCCGTTGTGAGTAGTATTTTTGCTTATAGTACTTGTCACTGTCTTTCTCGTAGAATCGAAATGTCTTCCACATATTTCCACATCTCTTAGTAATTGTCATTCAAAATGGCGGTATTTTTAACCCACTTTATTTAATAACTCTTAAGTTTTGAAATAAAAAATGTTGACGTCTTGGACAAATATCTGCAATTTCTTAATTTCAACAACTTCGTAGAACATTTGAAGAATTGCAAAAATCTCAGAAAAAAGTTATAATAAAACATGATTTTTTGGGTGCCTCCCACAAACAACGTGCTTTATCTCAACACCATTACATTTTGGAGAGTTTGCATGTTCAACAAGTTTTCTCGCAGTAGAATTTACTATAACTTTGTCATTGACATCGTTCCTCTATCTTAAAAGTTAGTGGAAATAAATTTTCTATCTCACTTTTAGGTGGATTAATCACAATTCAGTATACATCAAAATAAGGGGGCTTTCATTTTTAAAAAGTGTTTCTAACACACCAAATCGCTAAAAGCAACTCCTAGAGCACCATTAGGGACCATTCATAAATTACGTAACGCAAAAATTGCCCAAAATTGACTCCCCCCTCCCCCCATGTAACAAATTGTCACAAATTTTTTTATCCCCCCCTCCCCTATCACGTAACAAATTCCTTGAAAAAAATTTTTTTCTTCGGTGAAAACATGTTACGTAACGATCTAGCTTACTCCCCCTCCCCCTATGTCACAATATGTAACAACTTGTCGAACACCTTCCCCCCCCCCCCCCTAAAAGCGTTACGTAATTTATGAATGGTCCCTTAATTAAACGCACGTTTTGGTACCATTGCGACCACTGTGCACCGGTGTCTATCAATCGAAAACCCCAATAGTATCGTTGAAGGGAAAGTTGTTGGTCGTTGAAAATCAATAGTTTTGAACATTTACAATGCGCAGGGGGGTCCGCCGATGCGTCAAAATGGAAATGTTTTCAAGTTTTCAGTAATGAGTTTTATATTAAAGGGGAAATTGTTGACCGTTGAAAATCAATAGTTTTGACATTTACAATGCGCAGGGGGGTCCGCTGATGCGTGAAAATGAAAATATTTTCAACTTTTTAGTAATGAGTTTTATATTGAAGGGGAATTCGTTGGCCGTTGAAAATCAATAGTTTTGTACATTTACAATGCGCAGGGGGTCCGCCGATGCGTGAAAATGGAAATGTTTTCAGCTTTTTGGTAATGAGTTTTATATTGAAGGAGAAGTTGTTGGCCATTAAAAATCAATAGTTTTGGACATTTACAATACACAGGGGGTCCGCCGATGTGCCAAAATTGATTTGTTTTTTCAACCATTTGGTAATGAGTTTTATATTGAAGGAGAAGTTGTTGGCCGTTGAAAATCAATAGTTTTGTACATTTACAATGCGCAGGGGGTCCGCCGATGCGTCTACATGGAAATGTTTTCAAGTTTTCAGTAATGAGTTTTATATTGAAGGGGAAATTGTTGACCGTTGAAAATCAATAGTTTTGACATTTACAATGCGCAGGGGAGTCCGCCGATGCGTGGAAATGGAAATGTTTTCAACTTTTTAGTAATGAGTTTTATATTGAAGGGCCGTTGAAAATGAATAAAAGTTGTTGGCCGTTAAAAATCAATAGTTTTAGACATTTACAATGCACAGGGGCCAATGTGACATAATGGAAACTTTTTTATGCGGTAGTAGCATAATCCGGTTACAGAATGATTTTATTGCAAGACAAAATTTTCGTTATTTTTCTCCTTTAATCAGGAGTATAAATTGTTTCATTAATAATTTTGTGCCAATACATAAGAAACAATTAAACGAACAAAAATATTCTTTTTTCATAATCCACCATTACATTTTGGCATATTTCCATTGTGGAAATCTCAAAGAGAAATGTTTTCGATCATTTTTACCGCTACCTTGCAGTATTTTAGTCGCATAATAGCGAAAACTCAGTTTGTTTACATTAGCGATTTAGGCCAGTGTTGTTCAACGGCTAACAATTCCCCCTTCAATATAAAACTCATTACCAGCAAGTGGAAATTAAGCAATCTTCATTTTGTTATATTCTGAATTGCACATATTTTGTCGCATGTAATTTTAAATGTACTTTCATTTGATGACATTGTAAGGGAACACGTATCCGCCGGTTGATGCCAATCGAGCTGAAATTTCTTTAGACTGAGCAAACTAATTTATTTGTTTGTTTAGTGTTTATTTGACAACGAAACGAATCCACTGGGTCTTTAATGCGTGTGGGAAATACGCATGGTCTTGTCTGAGTGAATGACTTTTGAATTATGTATGAAGGTGGAGAATTGACAATTCGCAGTTTGCGGCAATCATTTCAGCACGAGGAACAAATGTTTTATGGTTATATTTAATACTTTACTTTTAGTCCATTAACTCATCAGTCAATTATACTGAGCTAATAGTATGTACGTACTATTTGGAAACGGGGGGTGTTTGATTCGTGCATGATGTTAATATCGTTTAGGAACGCAGCATTTATATTTTTTCTGTTTCGCGTCTTCATTGTAATATCGGAACGTTTATTCGAACGAGGTGGAAAATTTCAAGTTACGGGATCTCAATATGCTTGTGATTATACCAATAAGGACCATTTATAAATTCTGCCACTCTATTAGGAGGAAGAGATATGACTAATTGGGACAATGGGAGGGGAGCACGTCATGTGCTTTGACGCAATCGGCCGTTTTATTCCATAGAACATGAACACTTTTACGAGTAGCGGCATAAAAGTGCGATTACGAAATGAAGGAAAAACTAAAAGAATTTGATTCGTATTAGACCAAGGGGGAAAAGAACATGGTAATATGACAGAGAGTTAGTTAGTATTGGGTAATCTTTGCGTGACATAATTTATGAATGTTCCACCATACCACTTTTAAACTCATTGTTTACGGTCCATTTTACATTGTCGACATTCACTCATGACAGCCGGAGTTCAAGTTGTTTTCGATGAAACAATCTCGATAAACGATTAGCCAGAGTTTAAACGCCTAGAAGATTTACGTATCCGACAGTCAATAAACTATTCAAACTTGCACGAAGATATATTCTCAATCGCATCGCTTGCGTGAAGCGAATCCTGACTAACCCACTACCCAATCCGTGGTACTTACGGGAGTGTCACTGAGTCGGGGCCTTCCGTTAAGTAAGTACCACATCAACACTTCCTTTCTCATTCCAAGTTACGGTAAAGATGGTCGTGGCCCGCAATGGTGGCTCTCAGGCGAAAACCTCGCTCGGAGTGGATCAATTGTTATTCCCAAACAATACTCCTCAAATAGTCTGGCTGGAAATGAGAGTCATTAGTCTGCAATCTACGAAGTATACTGTGCTTACGCAACGCAACGCAATTTCAAAAATGTGTGCCTTATGCACATTGGTTTTTAAAACGCTTACTGCGTATAAATGCCTCAAGAAACATTTCCGACGTCGGAATTCAGCGTCCGAAAAACGATATCGGAATTCCGACGTCGGAAATTCGTCGTCAAAAATCCGACGTAGGAAATTCCAGTTTGAACAAGGTAAACAATTTCAAAGTTGGTATTTCGATGTCGCAAACCCGACGCCAGACGTCGAAAATTCCAAGTCGGAATTCCGACTTCAAAATTTGGAGTTTCGAAGTCGGAATTCCAACGTCGAAATTTCTATGTCGGAAATTCGGCGTCGGAAATTCACATTTCGTCGCTGTTGTGCTATCTTATGATAAACGCCATTTTGGGGTAAACTGAGTTAGATATGCCACATTACTTGTCTAAAAAATCTCTACAAAGTGGCGTTTTCGGAATTTTGACATTCTGCTTGGTTACTGAGATGTAGCGAAAAACGTGATGAGATTTTTTAATTTTTTTACTTCAAATAACTGTGTCGTAGGATTGGCTGAAGTTATCTTCATGTATAAAATGTTTTTATGTGTAAAGCCATCTGAGGAACACAATGGCATAATTATTTTCAAAAATACACAAATTGTAAGAAAAATGCAGTTTACGTTTTAATCTCCCTCATTGTTTCTAGACTAAATGAAACCAAAGATATGAATAAAAGTTAATAATTGCTGATTTTTTCTATGGAAAATTTTCCATGCACGATTATGACAAGCCATACAAATTTTGTCATCAATACACACCTATGATACGTGTGAGTGCGACTTTTGTTTACATTTATAGTAAAAATTCGCAACATAGTCAACCGATCTTCGAAATATTTGAGCGATTAATTCAGAATAGATAGAAGCATCAATTGTCCTCTTTGAATTGTTTATACCATTTATAAGTTTTAAAATATTCAATCTCAAACTTCAAAAATTGTTTTTCTCGGAATATCCGAAATGGCGCTTGTCATAAGATAGCACAACAGCGACGATTTGTGAAAATGTCTCAAAACTTCAAAGTCGGAAATTCTATGTCGAAAACCCGACATTGGAAATCCGACATAGGAAAGTCCGACGTCAAAATTCTGACGCCGTAGGTTCGATGTCGGAAATGTCAATTGAGGCATTTATATTCAGCAAGTGTTTTAAAAAACAATGTGAATAAGGAACATATATTAATGAAAATATCTCAAAAGTCCAAAGTTTGACGGACGGATATTTGACGTCGGAGATACGACGTCGGAAATTCTACGCCGGAATTCCAACGTCAGAATTTCGAAGTCGGAATTTCAAAATCGGAAATTCGACGTCGGAAATTCACATTTGTGAAAATTACTCCAAATTCCAAATTCGGAAATTTGATGTTGCAAACCCGACGTCGGAAATTTGACGTTGAAAATACACTGAAGTCTTTTTTATGCGGTTTTTATGCGACTTTTTTATGCGGATATTCAAAGTTATGCGGTTTTTTTATGCAGATTTTGTTATGCGGTTCGTATCCCCCGCATAAAAAAAACTTCAGTGTACAACGTCGGAATACAGACGTCGGAATACGGACTTCAGAATTTTGACGTCGGAAATTCGATGCTGGCATTCTGATGTCGATAATTCGACGTCGGATCTCCAACGTCGGAAGTCCGGTGCCTCAATTTCGGCATCGAAAATTTGACGTCGGAAATTTCCACTTCGGAATTCCGATGTAGGAAACTCAACGTCGGAAATTCGATGTCGAATTAACATTAACGTTAGGCACATCGATAAAAATTACAATTCGTTCCACTCGCAAGTCATGTATACAATAGAGTCAGTGTTTGTTCTTCTGTATGTAAAAATAATGTGCAAATCTTATAAAGACGTGTTATTAACGATAATACAAAAAATCGTAACTTAAGAGAAGATCTTGTCGGAATGGTGTTGTTTCATTAATTGGTAATTCCAGCGAAATCAGAAAAACTGATACCTGGCCTAAAGAAAAAAATATAACTCCTAATGTTAAACTGACGAGTAAAAACACACATTACTGAAAAACACCACAAAGTTTCAATTCAGCTGTATATTGACACGAGAAATCGGATAGGAGCAAATTTACGGATCTAACCCCATGCAAAAGTGACAACAATGTTTTTGAGTACACCTCTAGTCTTGTGTGATGTCCCGCAAAAAATTAAGTTCTGTTTTAAGCTAATGAGAAATTAATAAACCGAAACTTGGTTTGGCTTAGCAAGCCAATTCACTGCAATATGCACTATACTATATTGCTTCTTAGTGGAGAAAATTCGTTTAGACTTCGTCTCATCCGAATTCGACACACACTTAATGGCAGGACGAAGCTTGCACTGGACAATCCGGCGCTAGCTTAGACCTGTCACTAAGTAGGTGTCGGATTGTGATGAGATGAACTCGATGAGCCTTTCCAATAACTAATTTATTTCGTTTACGTAAATTCCCGATCAGAATGAAATAACAAGATTACAACAGAACTCAATTTTCGTAACGTATTGTGCTAAATTTGGTCTCGTTAGTAGTTAAAATAACAGAAAATTATAACAAGAAACAACGGGAGATATTGTTTTGAAATATTTTTGTTATGTGTTTCTGATCGGGTTGTCTTCGTATTACGTCAGGCCAAGTTTAATACATTGTCAAATGTAGGTCAAATTGAGGTAGGATACTGTGGCGTGGGAATAAAGTAAACTGTCATAAGATGTCACATTAAGCAAGAAAAAATATTTTTTATTATTCATTGGGGTCGCAAATAACGACAAAATTTGGGGCCAATTTATTATAACCCGGTATATCAGAATGGGTTTGAAATTTATCTGAATATTGGAATATGAGATTTTCCCCTAAATTCCTCTAAAGTATGAAAGCAACAACATGGAAACATAGCTCAAGAATATGTATTCGATTTATTGAATTTTCTCGTTGAAAATAAAACCGAAACCTCTTTTTTCGACATTGTTACGTAACATTTCGGCCTACTACGCTTCAGCCATCGTCGGACGCATAAATTCGCTCCAAACACACTCCATTCATTCACATCTTCTGGCGACTGACGAACGATTTGTCCTACAGAGATGCCAGGTACTTTTTTCAAATGTCTGCAATAATTATTTTAAAAGTCTGGGAAGAACAAAAAATGTGAGGAAAGCTAGTGTAACCAAAAGCCTTTATATTAAAAAATCTGCAAATATCTGCAACAAAACTAAAAAATCTGCAAATATCTGCAACCAAACGGAAAAATCTGCAAATATCTGCGTCATCGAAAAAATCTGCAGCTTAAATTAAAAGTCTGCGAATTTGCAGACTTGTCTGCAAATCTGGCATCTCTGTTGTCCTATTCGGCTGTCTGCTTTTCTTGCTATTCATACACAAATTGGAGTGAGAGAGATTATGAGTATATACGAGAGAATGAGCAGAATTTAAAAACATATATAAAGTTATTGTTAGAAGTTCTCCATCTTTGAATTACATTCAAAATGCTTCATTTCTATTTGGGTTTTGTTAAGGATAATATAAAAATTTGAAAAAATGGATTCTTTTGTAATCTAATTTCTTAACATAACTTTTTGTTTTTGTGAAAAATGCCACAAAATTTTTTAGGTGTATATTTTTTTTGTACAGAAGTATTCATTCCCTATAACTCGTTCTCAGATAGTTTTTCTGCATAACACACAGTAAACGATCATTTTTCTTTAAATTAATGCACGTAGAAATATTGCTATTAGCAGAGAAAATGATGGAGATTCGTAAACCGCACACAACTGCAAAGTTTTATTCGAATCGACGATGGTCATATTTTGCGGTCGATCGGTTTCTCACGAAATTCCTCATAAGTAATCCGTATTAAGTGATTTTCTTTCGATTTGTGGCCAATGTTTGGGCAATTTTCATTCATATTTTAAATTGTGGGCAGTTTCCTTCAGTTGATTAAGTCATTGAAATATACATTTTGATTCTATGGATCACCAAGAATCCTTCCTGGCTAGGGCTCTGATCTGCTAGGCCAAGGCCAGTTTTGAAAATAGTTTTATTTAATTGGAATATTTTAAAAAATGTTGATCCCATAGAACTGGTAATAGTGTGAGGTGCCAGATCAATAAAATAGAACCGTTTCTGCGCATCTATAACACGCTTGCTAGATCTGAAGATTTAGTGCAAATTTCAATATTCTCTGCCTTCGAACATTTTATGTGCATTTTTCTACTCAGTTCGATTTAGCGTTTAATACCTTACTTTTTATAGCACCGTTAAGGATTTGAACTATAGAATATCCATTGTTGTAACTAGAGTGAATTGTAACTTGATAATAAATAATAAAATTTAAATTCAACATCAGTAATTTGTCGATGTACTTCTTGTGACAAAGAACATGTTTTAAAGATTTTTAGTTTTCATTGTCTTAAATTTGGAGTTTTCATTAAGAACTTTTAAAAACTTTATTCAGTTTTAGTGACTACCTCAAATCATCAAAATGAATAGATTAATGCAAAAAAAATTAAAGCTTTCCCCCGAAACAAAATCCTGGCTAAAGGCCTGGCACCGATAAAAGGTGACCAACGAATTCTAGGAAGGATTACCCACTATTTCATCATATACGTCAGTTGAACATCCATTCCCCGGCTACGAATACACTGAAACCTCCATTTACGAACCAAGCCGGGGGTTCGTAAATTGAATTAGTTCGTAAAAAAAGTTTGCTTCACATTCTTATTAATATTCGTTGGTTGAGCAATATTCTCGATAACCCTGACAATATGGGTATTTTTGGAACGGGCTTGACAAGTAGATGCTGAAAATGGACAATTGGAACCGCTTTGAAATCCAAGATGGCGACTTCCGGTTGAGTAATATTCTCGATAATCCAAACAATATGGGTATTTTTGGAACGGGCTTGACAAGTAGATGCTGAAAATGGACAATTGGAACAGCTTTGAAATCCAAAATGGCGACTTCCGGTTGAGCTATATTCTCGATAACCCTAACAATATGGGTATTTTCGGAACGGGATTGACAAGTAGATGCTGAAAATGGACAATTAGAGCCGTTTTGAAATCCAAGATGGCGACTTCCGGTTGAGCAATATTCTCGATAACTTTAACCATATGCGTACTTTCGGAACGGGATTGACAAGTAGATGCTGAAAATGGACAATTAGAACCGTTTTGAAATCCAAGATGGCGACTTCCGGTTGAGCAATATTCTCGATAACCCTAACAATATGGGTATTTTTGGAACGGGCTTGACAAGTAGATGATGAAAATTGACAATTGGAAACTTTTCCAAGTTCAATATGACGATTGCCGGCTAAGCATTATTCTTGATAACGAGCAATAAGGGTTATATTTCCGTCATGTACTCGTCAACCTTATCCCGAAAATACCCATATTGTTGAGGTTATAGATAATTGGATTCCAAAATAGTTCAAGACATCGATTTTCGTCATGCACTCGTCAACCCCATTCCAAAAATACCCATATTGTTGTGGTTATAGAGAATTTATATACAACGGAAGTCGACATCTTGGATTCCAAAATGGCTCAAGGCATCGATTTCCGTCATGCACTCGTCAACCCCATTCCAAAAATACCCATATTGTTGTGGTTATAGAGAATTTATATACACCGGAAGTCGCCATCTTGGATTCCAAAATGGCTCAAGACATCGATTTCCGTCATGCACTCGTCAACCCCATTCCGAAAATACCCATATTGTTGAGGTTATAGAGAATTTATCTAAACCGGAAGTTGACATCTTGGATTCCAAAATGGCTCAAGACATCGATTTCCGTCATGCACTCGTCAACCCTATTTCGAAAATACCCAACTTATATTAGTAACAATTAACTAAGAATACATAAGTATATAACTTCATGCTGTAATGTACGAACTCAAACTTTCCAAAAAGTGTTCGTTATTTCGAATTTAGTTCGTAAAAAAAGAGTTCGTTATTTCGAATTTAGTTCGTAAAAAAAGTTACGTAAATCGAATATTGCGTAAAAAAAGAGTTCATAAATGGAGGTTTCAGTGTACCCGGTCGAACACATATGCAGTAGGGTGTCCCAAACTGACATCATGTTAAAAAAGTCTTCGGGCTCACTTCTTAAATGATAGGTTAGGGTATCAGGACCACATTCTTCTTCGGAGTAAATTTGTTAAAACGCTCCCTACTGGTGGCGAAATTAGATTTTTCGAAAAATGGGCCGATTTTGGGTAAAATTTAAATTTTATGCTTGTTGAAGTGCCCCTGAACTGTCTTAGATTTTTTCAGCATTTTTTTTATTTTTCTGGAGATCAAAATGGAGAAGTTTGGTTAGTTAGTATGTACTAATTGTGGATTAAAAGAGCGACTGAGCTTTGAAAACTTAGTAAAAAGCGTAAATTTTGGTGTTTTTCATAAGTTTTTCTTCAAAATTGGGTATCTACAAAATTATAAAAGTATCCCGATCAGAAGGGCATAACTGATTTATAACACCTGGAGTTATTTATTTCAAAAATATTTTGAAACAGAACCTGTTATAAATCCGGCTGGTTAGTTGTTAAAATAACAAAAAATAAAACAAAATACTAGCTAATGATAACAAAATTGTGACAAAATTTGATATGATTTTATCAAAGTTAAAACTAAATGAGATATAATTGATTAGTATTAGATATAATCATCTAATGACAGTGACCTAGTAACAAACGATCAATTCATAAATTGATCGTTTCATAATAGATTATGTTATAATATTGATAGTATAGAAAACTGTCCGAAATCAATTTTCCATTCAGTTATCTGAATATAACTCCAGTTGTTATAAATATCAACCATAGTTATAATAGTGTTATTGTTTTGTTATGCTCTTCTGATCGGGATAGGAAACACTACAGGTAGTTGAGCCAAATAGAGGGGCAGAGAAGAAAGTGTATAGCTACGGCTAGTGGAGTATAAGTTATTTAAGTTTTTGCTAGATAATCTTTTGACATTTTATGCTATTCGTAAAAAATAACACTGTTCTACAAAATAAAACAATTTCAGTGTGCTAAGTCCGCATTTTGTTTTTCGTAAAATAGTAGGAAAATGATGAAAAATTGCGTTTTCTTCTTGTCTCTACTACATCAGAATCGGTTTTTATGAGCAATTGACGACTTTTTTAAATATTTAGTATATTAACCACCTCGTGGGGTTAAAAATCATGAAAATTAAACAAATATGTCGAGTTAGTGGCAAGTTATGGCGTATATTTGTATGCCGAATTGATTAACGTATTCAGATTTTGTATATGAAGTCTCATTCCCATGTTAGGTACATTAGAGTGAAGAAAAATGCGGAAGGGTGGGGTGAATGTTGAAAAACTTATCTTTACGTTTTAGATCACACAATTCCGAAATAGTCAATTTTGATGGCTTTGTATGTCCGAAAAAGTTTTACAACAGAATACAGCGTATCTTCTAGCACAGTAATTTTGGTGAAAAAGCCTCCAAGAAGTAATTATGGTGAATTAACTTTTCTAAAAATAATTAGAGACTTGGCATCATTAGTAAAGTTCTTATTATTTTTATAATTGATGGTACAAAAATCATCAAATTCTCATTAAACCCGATCCTGACGCACTAAGGACAAACAGAAAACGCCGTTTTAAATAATTTTCCTTCTATTTTCCAAAAAACAATATGTAGTCTAAGCACATTTGAATTGTTTTATTTTTTGGAACATTACTATATTTGATGAATTGCTAAAAATGTCCAAGGTTATATAACAAAAACTTATATAACTCATACTTCTTTTACCGTGGCTATACACTTTCTTCAACAAAATTACACCCCTTTATTCAGCTATTTGAAGTTTTCTCTATACTTTTAAAAATTTGTAGATACCCAGTTTTGAAGAAATATTAATGAAATACATCAAAAATTACACTTTTTACTAAGTTTTAATGGCTCTGCCGCTCTTATACTTCAAAATTTGTACAAACTAACTAACCAAACTTCTCCATTTTGATCTCCAGAAAAATAAAAAATGCTGAAAAAATCTAAGACAGTTCAGAAGCACTTCCACAAGTATGAATTTGAAATTTTACCCAAAATCGGCCCATTTTTCAAAAAAATCAAGATTCGCCACCAGTAGGGAGCGTTTTAGCAAATTCACTCCGAAGAAGAAAGTGGTCCTGATACCCTAACCTTTCATTTAAGAAGTGAGCCCGATGACTTTTTTAACATGATGTCATTTTGGGACACCCTATTATTCAGGTAGACATACGTCTAGCACATACAATGACCCCCACGCGAGCCGTGTCCAAAAACACTGCCATCAAGCTGTTGAATAATGCTTGCACACACAGTCCACAGAAAAAAAGGCAATCCGCCAGTCGACCACGCCAGCGTGCACAGGCTAATGGTTGACCGTTAGTTTAGGCTGGTGCAGAGTATGAAAAAACACAAAACATAAAAAAGGCCCATAAACCCTCTCGGTCTCCTCGATGCACCACTATCGAAACGTTATGTATTTACCACCTTAAAGCAGTTGTCTGTCAGAGGTTCTTTAAAACTGATGCACAAATATGCGTCAAACCCGTCAACATAGAAGAACAGAATTCTAATTTGAAACTATTTACTTCTTTATTGGCTTTCTGGCCTTAAAATATTTTCAACGAAGAGGAACCCGAGGCCTCGAGAGGCATTAAGACAGCTCTGTTCATTCAAAACATTTTGATAAGATGGTTGCATGGTCCACTGGTCGCTAGCAATGACAGTAAGAGTCGAAGATTAAATATCATTTGCCTCGCGGTAGAAAATTAGTCAAACAGAAAAACCACAGCAGAACATACCTATAACGACTTTCACCGGGAAGCATTCACCAATGTCTTCCAATTTTTCTTTTGCTAGTAGAATCACATTCAGCTATTCGGTCTTCTTGTCACTGGGAAGTTTCCAACAACAAGCCAGCCCAACGGCCTATGATTATCTAAAGCCCCAGAGGAAAAAGTCGTCCAATTTCCCGTCCACGATTAGGAGTGGGCGAGAAAATTAAACGCGGTGAAATTAAATTGGTTTACTTTTGTTTTCGCATATCCGAAGTTATATTGTCAAAGAATAAAAAAATTATCAAGTTATTTTTCGGCAGCGACATTTTGAACGCGTTTTCCCAAAAAAAAACTTTCTGCCAAGTTAGATCTAGACGTCCAAACTTTTCCAGGGAAAAGATTCGGACAAAGACGAACAACTTTTGCTGCTAGCTCATATTCACAAATTAAACATAAAAAACTTTTTATCACCCTAGACGAAACATGCTCACCCAGCCTTCGAACAATTTTCCAATCAAAAGAAGGGCTCTGTTTATCGAGAAGTCACTGTCGGTAGGTCTGGTTGTACACGGTGATGGAAGGCGCAATTTTCCTGTGCAAATATTATTATCTAACCACACCTTCCTTCCCCTCGCCATCCGAATCCCCCAGCGGAAGTTGATTGTTTTTACTTCTACGAGCAAACAAATATTGAATTTCCAACCCGAGAAGAGACTGAAAGGTTTCCAGAACCTCTCACAGGTCCTAGTGCTCTCAAGGGGGATCTGTTTTTCAGAATGAATATAGACTTTTTTAGCACATCTGTGGTTGTTGGAAGAAGAAAATTTGCTTTCTGATTGACTGCGTGAACCCATACGACTTCCCCGCATTGGTACACACTTAGATTGCAGATCCTGGGCTATGAACAAATATGGAGCTAAACGTTTCACTAGATTCCGACTTGACCATAATTTTCTTAAATCATGCAAAGAATTTAGTTACACTCAAAAGTCTATACAATTTTATCGAATCAGTTGCCTTGGCAATCGGTCAGCTAAAATCTACGAAATGGAAGTATCAAATCAAATTCTTTTGAGCATACTCCGAGCAGAGCAGCAAATGTTCCGGATCGTCCCTAATCAAAACGACGACAAAAGCAGTATCTATGATACATTATACCAGACCGTCCGGCAAAATGTCCCATTTAGCGTCCTTCAAGCAGACCTCAATTCAGACCCACGCAGCAGACCGGAAACAGTAAACCTTTTACTCAGAGCGCGACCTCACAGCAAATCATTGGACCGTGGACCATCTGCCTCCCATTCGGATGCGGTAGAAAGTGCTTTGAATTTCGTGTGGAAAATTTAACCTTCCTCGGCTCGGCCTCCGGTGGCTTCAGGCAGCAACCAGACCAGGACCTGAAAGCTTCAGGGGAAATATGAACCGCTCCGGTTTACTACAGCAGCTGATCTCTCGACCAGCAACAAATTATCCTTTTTTCCCCATTGTTTGATCCACTTTACAACACTCATTTTTTCTTCTTTTTCTCGGGATTGGGTCCATCGTGTGTTAGCCATTAGCAGCGAGTTTCGAAGCATGGAAGCCTGAATACCATTAACTGGGTGTTTTTTTTTCTTTCTTTCGACAACTTGTTCAGCTGTAATTAATTATGTCGTTGGGCTTTTTTGCTGTGACTGGCAATGATTGAACGCGAAATCTCGTTTTATAAAGGCTCGCGATTCCGGCTAAATCATTTCATCAAATCGTTTCTTGGGTTATGAGCTTAGCGAGGGATGAAAATTTTGAAGGTTAAATCATTTTCACGTCAATACATTTATACCTATGTATTTCAGTAATTGGGTAAAGCTAAGTCAAGAGATCCTCGAAACCTTTGTTTAATTATCAACAGTTAAACGTTAATTTTCAACAAATATGTATAATTTATTTCTAAACAATTGTTTTAGACGCAAAGAATTAGGACAATATTTATACTATTTTATAGAAATTTATCTACGGTATATTTGCGTTGCGTTGTGACGATGATTTTGGCAGATTGCACATGACATGACTTCATCATGTTTGACTGCTGATTATCTAATAAGAGTTGCTTGGGAAATGGTAAGTAGGAATTCATACCAATCCGACCCACATTAAAACCTCAACAGCATGATAGCCACCTTTGCCAGCCGCCCCCATCTCCATCGTTCACGGGAAAGGATAAAGGATTAGGTAGACGGGAAGTATTGATGCTCCACCTACTTAACGGAAGGACGACGATTGATCAGACTCTTCCATTGGTGTCGCGGAGTTGGTGGTTTGGAAGGGTATAAGGTCTAGGATTCGCTCCAAACAAGCGCTGCGACCTGTAAAGAATATTTTATTATGTAGTTGTTTAGTTAGTCTTCGAGTACACGATCACTCGAAAAAGAAAAGATTTTGTTTAGTTTTTGGTTCTTTTTAAACTCTGGGCAGCCGGCTACCGAGAGTATTCTATGCTTCCTAAACAAAATCAATTTGAACTCCACACAGTTGATCTTGGGAGTATTGCCTAGGAAAGCTAATCTTATCTGCGTAATGGGCTGGATCATTATCTATTGTAACGGTATTTAGACAGAATTCACTACTTCTTCTCTACGATATATTTATTTGATTGTAAACTACCGAGTGATAACACATTATACAGGCAAAGATAGCGCGAGATGTTATAAACTATGGAAAGTATTTCTGATTTCCCATATCGGATTGTTTGTGAAATGCAAGTATACGAGCGATAATAACGAAGACTGAAGGGAAATATAAAGGATTGTTAACCTGATGCACGGGCTTGTTAGCAATAACGGAGCTTGAAATTAGGTTCATAAAAACAGACGCGGCGAATTTTCAATACGTATTGATCCGTGATCATCGATACTAGTCAGATTAGTCGTATTGGGGCTAATTTCCGATCAACTATTCATTTTTACGGCAATGTTTTCTCGACTAGATCTGTTCGCACCCTCTCATTCTGCTACTATCGGCAGAAGGTTGATAGCACCCAGTCGTCGCCGGTCTAAGGACCAAATGTCATCAATAGACTTAGACTCGCGTGGAGGCATGAGATACCAAAGTTGTGAGAATTTTGTTATCCCACCGTTTGACGGCCCATTTTGTAGAAATTTATCTACGGTATATTTTTTTTAAAAAACATACATTTTCAACAAACGGGTACATTTCTTGAGTTCTGGGAATGGGGAATGTATAGGAATGAATAAAATGAGTGATTGACCAAATTGGCTAGATTATTAAAACGAAAATACTGAACAAAATGTGCGAACCGGAAAAATGAATAAATTGCATAAAATGAGAACACTAAATAAATTAAGTTAAATGAAGTTTTTGTCTTGCATGGTACGGGTAAAAGCATGCATTCGTCACTTAGTTTTTTGCGTTTTAAAAGTCATTTATTTATTTTTATTTGAAGTCGCTTGCATTGAAAAATGCGGATTTTCGTAGCGAACTTAAAAATACGAAAATGTAAAATTTGACCAAAGTGGCGTTTACGTCACTTTTGCATACAAGGGCAGATAAGTTCCATTCAAAATTCAATAGATTTCAATTTCCAAATTTTTATCTTCAAACATTCATATTACCCAGTTATGTCTAATATTTTTCTGAGATACCCGAGATTTTCCTTAATTAGGAATGTAATATAAAATTTGTTTCCGTGGGTGACTCTTTTATAGGACAAAAATGCAAAAACTATTATGGAGAAAACAGCAGAATAAAAATAACTTTGGCTTCTGAAACCTACACAATCACCTCACACACATCAAAGTAGCTTGGACATTAACAACCATTTCAGATTATTAGAAGATCCTATGACACAACATAGAAATGGATAGAGAAAAGGCAAGATAGATGTGAGTGAGAGAAGGGCGACGGCGTGTGAGGAATGGTAGCTGATGGTGACATTTTTTCTATGTATTGTGCGATATTTTGATTCCTTACATTCTTATTAAATTCTTATTATAAATAATGCAACCGTTAATTTATTCACCATGGCCAGTATGACCTAAATTTTGCAAATGAAGTCGAATTTTCGTTTTGGGATTCAAAAATAAAGTTGCTCTCGGTGCTCCAAATGTTTTCGGAATCGATCTCCTTGAATCACGCACAATTTCGAATCGGTGACCCCACCGTCGATCTCAACTTTGAAAGCGAACATTTAGACGCAATAGTCGTTTATACAAGCCTTGTCGCCACTAACGTCATTTACTTGCTTTAGACAGAATATCACAATTCTGAACTTATCTGGACGACCTTTCGGGATATCTGTCACTGTTGAATATGTCTGCGTTAGTTCTTTCAAAATCTTTACACTACTTAGCTGATTATCTTTGGTCCAGACGAAGCTCAAATATGGTTCATCCGAGTTCAATCAATGTTTTTAAACGGGCAATCGGAGTATGGATCTTTTCAGGAGAGTCAGGGCGTAGCCATAAATTTGGTTTAAGGAGGGGGGGGGGTGGGGGGGGGCAAATATGAGTTTGATAAATTATTGAAAATTCAGAAACATAAGTAATTTAAGGTTGGACAGAGAATGCGCAAAGCAAAGCAGTTTTTTCCACACCGTATGTTAGATCTTCATAAAAATCAATCAGCGTATGTAGAATGTTGTTAGAGTACTGCTAATTGAGTTTTATGAAGATCTGACATCCCGATCAAAATGAAATAACAAAATTATAACACAATAAAATTTTCGTAACAGATTGTGTTATAAATTTGGCCTCGCTAGTATTTAAAATAACAGAAAATTATAACAAGTAACATCGCGAGATATAGTTTTGAAATCTTTTTGTTATGTGTTTCTGATCGGGATACGGTGTGGAAAAAACTGCTTTTTTCGTTTTCGATTTTTACCCTATCTCTGTCCAACCTTAACAGATGTCGTTCCAGGCTACAAACACAACAAACAAGGAGGATCAATATGGAACAGTTTTCAAACATCTATAGATTATTTTCTTGTATAATATGTCAATGATGTCAAAAAATGCGACCTTTTAAAGTGGGATAAATGATCAAAAATATTTTCAACCTTCAAGATCAACTATCCTAAAAACTCTTAACGTTGAAGGTTTGACAACTTCCAACAATTTTTCCAACATAAAATAGCGCAATCTTTGATATAAACATCTTAGTGATTAATTCTCATAGAGGTAATTATGGAAAATTATTTCTTCAAAAATAGTAAGAGACTTCAGCGAATTTATTGTTAACGTTATTTTAAACAATGTTGTTGAAAACATGAAGGCTACATAAATGCAGCATATCAAAATATAAAGCAATATTTCTACTTAGTGGAGAAAAATTTAAGTAAAAACTATTTTTCTGCACTAAGGAGAAAATTGTTTAAAATTATTATTGTGGGTTGAGAACACAAAACCTGTAACTAAATTGGTTATGGAATTTGCGTTTCGACAGACTTCTCATCAGAATCCTACACTAACTTAGTAGCAGGACTAATCTAGTGCCGAATTGATGCTATCTCGAAAAAAACGGAAACATTCTTTGTGCTTCCGGGCAAACCCCTAGTCCTTTTAATATTTGGGAATTTTTTTAAAGCCTCTTAAATAAATGTTTTCGTAAGCTTCAGCGACTCATACCTTGAATGTAATGTGAATTTTATTGTTTATAAACCGCAGAAGAGATTCATCAAATACAGTAACATCAGACTAACTATATGCGATATTCCTGTCTTCAACAAAGTTGATTGAAATATCATTTTCGAAAACTTTGTGGAGATTAATTTGCTTGAAGAGAAAATTATCTTTAATTATTTCCAGCAGGATTAACCACCAAATTTTTTTTCTTGTTATCAACCATATTTAATTTTTGTCTGAACTGTACGCAAAATACATTTTCAGCAAATGTTGTAATGTATGTAACTTTTCGGTGAGCAAGTTTACACGCTTAATTTTTTCTACCGAATCTCAGTTTTTTGCATCTTTTGCATAAATCTCAACAGCGGAGATCTCAGTAAAAAAAATTAGATCTCAGTAAAAGCTACGTTTCATAGCTGAGACTCGGAAAATATTTCACAAAAAAACTTCAAACAAATCTCACTTTACCGAGATATCGGTTCCTAAATTTGCTGACTACACGGCTGTTGGGAAATTGCCGCACCGAATTGAGTGTGTATGTTTCATAGACAATCAACCTATTCAAACATAGCTTCCCATTCGAAACCTTGTCTCTAATCCATATTTTGCAGCATCTTTCGAAAAATAAGTTCATGATAATTCAGGCAGTTATTTTATTTTATATTAAAGTAATTTGACAACTATGGGATTTCGGCTTACAAGATCCCCTTCCAAAAGTTTGAATGCTTAAAACACGGTCTCAATGTAGTGATCAGAGAATATTCTTCCAAAAATATTTTGTAGAATATATCATTAAATTTGTCAGCCCTAATTTGTTTCAATCCAATTGATTTTGGTTTGGGGAACGGTTTTAACCCCCGCAACTCCGCCCCTGGGTATGCCAAAGAGTAGAGATTATCTATGCCCAGGCCTAAAGCCCGGCGCAAAGTGAAAACTTAAAGAATACGAAGGTATAGACAGAAATTACGGAATATATAATAAAATGAAAGACAAGCCAAAGGACAAACCTGCAAACTTGTGGTACGTCTGGGGGTCCGCAAGGGATGGCATTCCCAACGGTTTCTAACCGAAATTGTTTTGTCAAGTCTCCAAAACTTTTTATGTGATTGCCTATAAATGAGGAAATATCCGACTGTATTATAACATTACTTTGACCCTCCCAATTCACGAAAGGACTTGGTGTTATCGAACTGAAACACCTGCTCCTCGAGTTTGTGTCAATGGAATGTTTATACAACGTATGTTGTTTTCACATGTCTATGTGAAATGCTTTAAACCTTTACATCTGAAGTCTTTCTTCGGGGGCATTCATGTTTACCACGGCATATTCGCAGACAATACTGCAAATGCTTTGTGGCTACAGCCTTAGGAGAGCGGAGCCACTTTCATGTACATACGAAATCAGTGCTCGAAAGTCGAATTAAAAACTATGACCAAGTTAACACCAAAGAGGCGCAAAACTAAGACTTCTCCAAGGGCATCAGAAGGTCACGCTACGGCTCTGCTGCTACATAAAGTAGATTTGAAAAAACTGTAATGGCCTGAAGTTAAGAAAAGGAAGAATAAAGGTAAAAGTGCAGTTTATAACTAACAAATAAGGAACCAGAAAAAATGGGTTCTTACTGCTGTAATGAAAGTAAATTTGATGTAATTGCTTTTTTAATTTCGCAACACCTTACATTCGAAAACACCAAGGGTACATTGCATCCTATATAGCCCCAGAGCCGTAACGTGGTCTTCTGGCGCCCTTGGCGGAGTCTCAGTTTTGTACGCTAAACACCACTTTTCTGTTCGAACAATAATTGGTAATTGTTTCGAACAATAATTGAGTGTGTAATTGAAAATGGCACACTTATCGTGACTTACTTTATGACTTATCTACACTAAGTTGATAAAGTAAATTAAGATATCAAAGTATGTAAACTTTTATGAAAAAGCACGAAAACTGTTTTTTAGAAAATCCTTCGAAAGTGACACGGAAAATCGAAACCAGCAATATAGAGTACCAACAGACTACTAAAGTTTGAAGACATTTTAAAAATAACTTCACTGCAGTTTTGTTTTTCGAGGTTAGGTGCATGATGCCGAGTGCCGAAGTATTTTTCAGGAGACTTTATGACGGACTACCGCATTCAAATGCCGGTTTACATAGTTGAGATCGACGGTGTTGTTACCGTTTGGATTAGGTTATGCGTGGGGTGAAGAGGTTGGTTGTTTTAAGGACTGCTTACTCCAGTGAGTGAAGATTATGAATGGCAATCGCACAGGATGGGACAAAATTGTATGTCCCTTCAAACTCGTATCGAGTGACCTTTAACAGTATTACTGGTTTTAAGGACTTGTTTTTCAAAAAAAATCGTACCGCGCGTCATGTTTTGCACTAAATAAAGGCAAATAGCCCATTGTAGTAATAAAACCGCGAGTGGCAAGTGCGCAGAGAATTAAAATCCATGCCAAGCCATTATACGCCTTACCACGACAAATCGTTATGCTGGTTCAGGAAGAGTGTGACTCTGACGTAAGACATCTGTTACTGTTCCTAAAAATTGCACTCGAAAGAAACTTGTTGTAAAGGTACAAAAATTTCTGATGAGCGGTCGAATATAACAGCTACAGGAAGCGCTGACGAAAAGTCGAAGCAAACAGCTCCAAGTCTTGTAAATTTGAGATCAAACATCCTTGTCCTGCTTCCAGCGTTTCAAGAAACACCAAAAATGGGGTATCTTCTCTCTGATAAACGATCCAAGTTTTTTCATGATCTTTGCTATAATTTTAAGCAGGTGGCCTGCTTTACTGCTCATGATCAAATATTGGTCCCATTTTTGTTGCTATACAACTAGCAAAACGAGCGTTAAGTTTGCAACAATTTTCGATATTTTCAATTGGAAGTCATTGCAGTTCGTTATTTAATCTTAACTTTAGATTTGAGATCAATGCTATTTATTGTGAATGAATCTTAATGGGACTGATAGGGCCGTAGCGTATTCTTTAGATACTTTTGATTGAATTTCAGTTTAGTGCCCTTTTTTCGATTTGACTCACTATTTGACTATCCTACTTATTTTATACCACAGATTTCAGCGTCGCTCTAAGCTTGGCGTCCTTGGCGGGGGTCCACCTGGCCAACCGCACACTACGGGTCTGCATAGCCCATTGGCCAACCGGTTCAATGAACATTTTGTAGCTGATCTGCTTCGTACCGTAGCGTATTTTGTTCGACCGAAAACCCGAGCCCAAAGTACCTACCAGAATACATCTCTGCATTTCTCTGCTCGTGTGCTCATTGGTGGTCACCATGCTCTACCCAATTACCTCCTCTGTCACATACTAGTTGATCTTTATCATTCTTCAACCATATATTTCCTCTTAATCTTCAACTAGATTCGGTGTTGGTAATCTGTCGTCAGCTGCACGCGTCCACGGGTTGATTAGCTCACTACTATCATCGTCTATTGATTCGCCATATATATGTTTGTCATAATACTGCTTCCACGAGCGTTTTGAATTACTTTTAAAAATGTATTATCTTCCTGTCCAGGAAAAAAAATATACTGCAAACCGTTTGGACACATAAAATGTCATTTGAGTTCGGTCACTCTAGAAAAAAGTCAATGAAGAAACCAAGGACGAAACTTTGTGGGGTGGCTGGAATGTCAAGTTGGACGGCTTCTCTGGAGGATCGGTTAACCTTTCGACAAGCTTCGATATTGGCAAAAGTAGTGAGCAGACAGCAGATGTCGGTCATCGGGCTAGCAACGGTTATGGAGGAAAAACACGAAGTTGGAGAAAATCGGAATAACGTTGTCTAGAGAAATTTTACCGCCGATGATTATTCCGTTAGAGTGGCAGCGAAATGGATCGCGAAAATGGGCATCGGTATAGGGTGAAATACTGCCGCCAAGAAGTTCTCAGCACCAGCTAGCAGATAAATAGAACAGACTAGCACCAAGAAGGATAAGAAACCCGGCGAAGGTGGTTGTAAACAGATGTAAATTGTTGTGGTCGACACCCCCGGAACGGTTCATGTCTCAACAGGGTACGATATTTGCAGCAGACCTGAGCTGGTGAGATATATCGCGAAGGTTTGACAGCAAGTAAGGAAAATTTGACAGCAAGTAAGGAAAAGTAGCTATGGATAAAAACATGATTAACACAAAACAAAGTAAGCAAGAACATAATCCTTACTAAAGCAGTACTTAACGGTTGCCCCGGATGGATGAGGATTACGAGATACAAGAGGTTTAAGTTTAGTCGGATGGTTTAACAACTACTACAAACCAACTCGAATCCACCACGAGCCAGCAGGCAACGCATAGTGGTCGGAAATGCCAAAAACGTCACTGGAGGCCAAACCATGGAATATATTCATAGGGTATCTTTGGAGGAATTGTTCGTATAAATATTCCCCACAATCTGATAAAAATTATATTGAGGCATGGCTTACTATGATTGAACTAAAAAAATTAACTTTTTATACTGACGAGGTTGAAAGTTGGTGTCTTCGACAATGTTTTAGGAATGCTCTTAATGAAGAAATTTATTGAACAACTTGAGCTTGTAGGACGTAATGTTATCGATTTATAAAGCGTTTTCTAAGGTAAACCCCTTAAATTTAACTTTTTAATATTGATTTTTTCGCTTTGACTTTTCGTGCAAACGATGTTCCAGACAAATGTTGAGGTATTAAAACCACATAATATTGTTGAAGACTGCATGTAAAAATTAAATTATTGTTGAAGACTGCATGAAAAAATATTGTTGAACACTGCATATAAAAATTTCATTTGAAATCGGCGGCGCGGCACACACCTCTTGTAAAAATACTCATTCGTTTTAGAGTTATTGAAGAATTTTAAAAATTTTTACACCAAGTTCAACTACGTATAAGAGAGAAAGGTGCAAACCAAGATGGACGAGCAGGCACTATTTTCAATGTCCGGACTACGCATAATAAAGGTAAGAAGGTTTTAAGCTCATTTTGTAAAGTTTTTTTTTACTTGGGTATTTTTACTTACAGTGTTTAACAATATTATGTGGTTTTAATGCCTCCACATTTGTCTGGAGCACGGTTTGCACGAAAAGTCACAGTGAAAAAAGTTATATTAAAAAAACTAAATTTAAGGGTGTTGTTATTGAAAACGCTTTACAAATCGATAACATTAAATCCGACAAGTTCAACTAGTTCAACTAAATTCTTTATTACGAACATTTCTAAAACTTTGTCGAAGACACCAAGTTTCTACCTCGTCAGCATAAAAAGTTTTTTTTTAATTTGATCGAAGTAAGCCATGCTTAATTTTAATTTTTATCAGGTTGTGGGGAATATTCTTACGACCAATTCGTCCAAAGATACCTTGTGAATATATTCGATGGTTCGGCCTCTAGTGAATTAAGTTCACGTTTTTGGGGTTTCCGACCACTATGCAGCGTTGTCTTTTGATGACTCCTTCTCGATAACAAACATTTACCCAATTTGTTGAGCAGAGTTGCGTGGTTCACAAGAGTAGGTCCAGGCCTCTAAAAAAATCTTCAAAGTTTGAGGGTTCCTGTACGTTTCTTTTAAAATAAACGTTAAAAAATCAAAAGGCACCTCCCCTCCTTGAGCATTTTCTGCGCACGGGCCTGTGCTGACCTATCTCATAAATCAGCTTAATATCCCATCGTGAGCAGCTGCCATAGAAACGCGCCAGCTCCGCCTAAAATGTACCTTTGTCGTTCGCTGGTCTCGTTTTTGTGGGCAGTGAACGCTGACGATACGGTAGTTGACGAAATGGGCTTTTGCTTCTCACTACTTACTACACTTCTCTCGCTGTTACTTGATCAAGCTTGGGCGAATCTTGTCCAGCACTATAAAACCCAGCTAGTTCGTTGGACCGCCGCTCTGATAGAATGTGGCTGCTTGATGCCCGCTTTTCCACACTTTCTGTCCTGCCGAGCAAAGTTTTTGCAGTGTTGCGAACCCGAAATTGCGAGTTTGTAGCTCGTCGTGCAGAATTCGGGTGATCCTCTGGAAGCCAAGCGATAGCGGGTTGCAAAAGTACCAGATCATGCTGTGTGGAGTGCTGTCTCGGTTAAGGCGAACAAAAAAACGGTTAAGGCGAACAAAAAAGCTCTTCCTCAAGCCCTCGATCACTGTATCACTAGTTTTATTCCCCCAAAAGCTGTGCTTGGTATTATTCTAAAATGTCACTAAGTTGAAATTTCCAGTTTGGGATAGAGTACTGGAATTACATGAATTAAAATCGGCAAAGGAGTACGCTGTCGGAAACATAACGGTTAAGTGCGATCTTGTGAACAGAAGCTGCTGTGAAGATACTTGGTCAAGTTTGAATGCGTTTTACACTGTTGATTCAAAATGGATAAAAAAAAACAAAGGGAATTCCGCCCTTTAAATTTGGTTCGGGCTTTTGTAGTATATATCCATTTCTTTAATGAAAGTTTAATAAAAAAAACCCCAATAAATCGTTTTAGGTGCAATATATCTTTTATTGAGAAAATGGCTTAAAAGAATCCACAAGATTATAAATTGTTTATGTAAATCTGCCAAAAAATGAAATTCGTAGAGACGCTACCAAGTTTCAAAGAATCTTAACATAAAGTAATGCTTCGAGTTAATCTCGTTTTTGATTAATTAATTTTCATAAAACGAATACATCCAGTGTAAAAAAACTAGATGAATTTCAAAGTAATCCTTGTTGTTGTTAATTATTTTGTAACAATTTTCATCAACATACGCGGAAACTGTATTGATGAGATAGTTTGATTAGTCAGAAAAGAAGGCGGCAAATTTAAGCGGCAAAAAGCCTAGCGCCGCCACTATGTGCTTATTCAGAGCGGTGTAAAGAATTCCATTTTCAAAAATAATTACTTGAAACACAATTAATAAACGTTTTTTATTGCTACATAAAGAAAATGCATTAAACTGTTCATTTGAACCGGCACTCTATTTCTATTTTTACTGTCCAACAATACCCAAACGAAAAAGCTAACACGATAAATATTCACCAAAATATTTATAAACTTTCGCATATGAACTTCTAACACGGATAAGCAGCGCAGTATGTCTAATAGCCAGCACGAAAGATTAAAATACTGCATCAGCTGCGAAAACTGACCAAGAAAGTAAATAAATCGTATTTCGCACACTTACTTTCTCCACTTCGACTGCATCCGCCTCCGTTCGTCGTTAATATTCGCCAATAAAAACGCACGTTTCCTGCTACACCACCTAGCAGTCCTTACGAGTTTAGAGTCTACTTCGATTTTGTCTTCGCAGTTTCACAATAATGTCTCACAAATTCAACCGGTTAAAGTGGACAACAATTCACACACTCAGATTCATCGGTCAGAAGCCACGACCATCTTACACCTCCCACCACACGGGGCAATTGTTCGCCGTTTGAGAATAGCTTAAGTGTGCGGTGGAAAAAAAACAAATAAACAATCAATCCAGTTTTGCCGCTTCTTCCGATGGCGATGGCCTTTATCTTTGAATTCACTTTTCCGCTTTGCGGTAAAAGTTCACCCACTTGTGGCCGGACACCGACACCGGCACACACGCACGCTTCTTAGCACACAGGCTGGAGTATCACTGGCCGGGGTTTTCACGCTACTACTCACAGGCAGTGTCGAGGAAAATCGTTTAACTTTTTCCCTGTCCCAACTTAGGCGGTCGGTCGTTCCACACACCACACCTCACCACCGCCGCGGAATTGTTTATTTGCTTTTAATCGGTTTCTGCACACTCGCTCTACCCTGTGACTGTTTTGTTCTCTTTCACCGTCACCGGGCCGCCGCACGGAACCGAACCGGGATTTTCTTTTATCTTCCGGTTCGCGGTGTTTGTTTTTGTAAAGCGTTTTGCCTCGCCGATTGATCTATGGATCAGTATAGCACTAAAACTACCATTAACAGCTAATGGGTGCACATTTGTACGCCGATTGGCGTGGTATTTCGGTGAGATTTTCTCTCCAATATACTGCACTACCGACTGGTGTGTTGTCTCAACTGGTGGAACGGGAAACACGTGCTCAGCGTAAAGATAAATCACTACCAGACCAGGATTGGGTTGTCGTGTAGATTTTGCAAGGCAAGAGGGGGAATGGGGGCACTACTACGAGATAAGGACGTACACGTAGACGTTCAACAGATATTGCTTCTCGATTGGTTTTAGCTTAGTTTTGATTACTAGTTTTGGTTGTTTAAACTCTCGAAATGTGAACAACGGATAATTATGATAGGTATATGATAGCGATAACAATGGTAGATTGGATTTTTTTTTCACTTTCACGATACAGTTCTCCAACAGACAATAACGGTGGCGGTACGCTAAAGAAAATTCACTTTCACCTTTGTTCTACCTAGAAGCAACTCTCGGATTCTCTCTCGGACCGCCAAAAATCGATACCTTCTACCAGATAGGAGTCGCTTAACGAACGATAATTTTAAGTGTATTTATGTTATGATATGACTGAATTGGTGGTTGTTTTATATTCAGCAAAAAGCAGTGTGTCTTCTGCAATTAATCCCAAGCACTGCTGGGTAGCAATCCATGTGCTGCTGCTGATTTTGCTACTACTTCTACTGTTCCGGAGTCGTGGCAGCGTGACGCTAGTACCTAGGCAATACTGACTCCTTGGCAAGGTGTGCGGCTGGGTTTTGATCTTCCGAGTATGAGCTCGGTCCCTGCCGCAGTCCAACGCGTGTGTTGGAAAAACCGGAGCGAAAACTACGGAGAGGGAAAATTCTTCTCACAACTCGTACCTTAGTATCGTACGAGTATGCCACCAGTAGTAGCAATCCGGCGAGAAAAGCTGTTGCATCGTTTTCTCTTGTGGATCCTTCTAACTGCTTTCGCTCTGGTGGACGAACGGCGGGAAACTGCCTCCAGCTGATGTTGCTCTTTTCGGGTTTTTCTTCGAGAGTAAGAGCTAAATTCGGAATATGTGAGAAAATTTAGAGCAAAGATGCTGTAGCGAAGCCGTGCCAAAGGGACTATGGGAAAGCGGAGGTAATTTGGGTCAATTTATTGGTAGGATTTATCGTGTCGTAAGCGTCACTCATAAATTAAATTCCGGCCCATAAATACATAATGCGTTACGATTCGCACAAGGCAGTACGTATGACATGGAAATTGCATTAGATCGAGGCGATATCTTGTACACCTAATATTGTTTCCGGAACAGAATCTAATTTTACTGTCAATTTATGCCGTTATATGATGAAACAATCTAGTACTAATAGGTTTCTATCTCATGCTTCCTCATGCGAATGTTGTTGACACATTGCGCCTAGTCTGGCATCGACTGGATGCTATCACTTTTTGCCGTAGTAGCTGATTGAGAGTACAGCGAGGGAGTACAGGTGCTTCAATCCTAGCGTTAGGTAGAACTAATTAAAAGTTGGAGGTGTTTTGCACATCAAAGAAAACCTCGATATTCCCGACAAAATATAGGATCTCAGTGGTCAGTAGAAAACTAGTAAACCACGATTTACTATAAGCACCAATGATAGAGATTAAAAGATTTTTTTCTGTTCAAACTACCGAGCACAGATAAAAAATGTAATTCGAAAAAAATCGGCATCTCTATAACTTCAGTATGTGATAGAAAAGACTTTTATCTTTAATTTGCAACCAAAATTAAAATATTCGGTCGGGGGCTTCAGAAGAACTTTTTGTAGATTTCAAATGGTTTATAATATCGCCGTGATGTCAAAAGGAAAGTTACAAAAAAATGTATAGGCCCTTTGAAAAACTTATCTTTGTTGATTGAGAAACGCGAATAACTTAGGAAAAGGTCGTAATAAAACAAAATACGCTAAGGTTTTTTTACACGGTGGATACGTACCGTGTTAAAAAACCGCGTTAATTCCGAAAACCGTGCAAAAAACACGATACATTCAATGCAAAAGACTTAGACGATTTTAGGAAAAAGGGTGATATTGGAGTTTTATCAAAAAACGAATTTCGCAACAACTCGAACAAATTTTGGCAGCACCCTCTCAGATTTTAATTAAACTTTCTGTACATGAAGACTTTGTCACAACAAGCCACTTTGCATATTTTGTTTTTCCAAAAATGATCAAGACTGTCTTTTGAAAAGGGCCAAACTTTTTCTACCAATTTTTTTCAAATGGCTATAGTCTAAAAATGACAAATCCTACAAAAAAATGTTGTAGGAGTGGTTTTCCCAAAATTAGTCAAATTTTCGAATAAAAATATTGAAAAAATTCTTCATTTTTTTATTTTGATTATAGAGGTTTTAACCTTAAGGTCATTCGCCTCTTCGGGTTAGGAAAATCTCTTATGAAAAATTTCTAACCCTATGTGCGGGGTCGGGACTCAAACCCAGGTGCGCTGCGTACAAGGCAATCGATTTACCAATACGCTACGCCCACCCCGATTCTTCATTGACTCCTACGCTGAAAAAATCGATCTTAAAAATTTAAAGTCGCTTTACAAAAAAAAACCCATTTTTGATTTGGATGAAATTTTGTTCCAAGATAGATAATTATGTCCCTACCTACCGTCGAAAATTCATGTTGGGCACTTTTGAGGAAAAAAAAGTTATTTGAAAAAAAAACTTTACCTTGTTCAAACTGATTTTTTTCTTCAGTGTGTTTTTATCGAAAACTAAACCAATGAAAGTCATGATCATCTCAGAATCCATTTTCCCAGCTGCTAGTTGCATGATACATGCAAATGTATCAGTAACGAATTTGGTATATATTCATAACAAACGTGAATGAAGACTAGAAGATTGGAAGATCAGAAGACTGGAAGATTGGAAGACTAAAAGACTGGAAGACTGGAAGACAAGAAGACTGGAAGACTTGAAGACTCCAGTTCATTTATTCCTCTTAAAACTGATAAATTTTATGAAACAATTGACAAACTTTTCTAAAATTTATTTTATGTCTGATGGAGCAGCAGCACAATACAGAGTCAGTCTTGCTCGCGACGATGGAAATACCATAACAACTCCCCGAGATTTATATAATTGGACAGTTGAACAAACTGATAAAAATATCACAAAATTAATTTTCTGCTACATATTCACTGAACAGCACAACAAAAAGTCAGAAGAACTCTAAGAGCTTTATAGTAATGCCAAAACAATACCTGGACCTCAAAAATTCCACATTTTGTGCCTATTCCTGGGGGCAAAGTAGAGACGAAAAGATATTCTAATTCAGAAGATGAACCAAAAATATTTTCCTTGTCTAGAAATAATACAAAATAGCATGCATGAAGATAGTTTTAAGACAAATGTAAAATATAAAAATAAATAAATAATAATGTAAAATTCAATACATAATGTTGTGGTGGTTATTTCTTTCTCTAATTCTTCCTCAGCACTAAACAAGAAAATTAAACAAAGTAATAATGGGATATTTGTTTAACGACATAAACTCTTTTAAATGGGATTCTTAATTAAAGGGTTACATACCTTTTAGTGATAAAAATGTCAGGAAAGTTTGAATTTACGTAAGGAAATAAAGAAATGATTTCATTACATCAAACTTATAATATTTTGGTAGTACATTTTTCAGTAAAATAAACAAGCATAAGTTCATAAAAATAAAATGATAATTGGCGGCGCAATGGCTTTTCCCCGAAACCCTTTTTATTTAAGAAGTTTGCGGTAATCACGATTGGAGACCAATAGATCATCTAAAAACCCAAAACTCAAATTTTTTTATTAGTATATGAGTATTCCTCGTACATTAACGATTAGTTGAATAAATTTTTCTTGCATTCGGGAACGTTTTCAATAAAATATCACTGCTTTAAACTCTAAAAATTGTAATAAAAATTCTTATCCATGAAACAAAAATTTATGAATAAAAAAGCAACTAATTACGATCAATTGAAAATTTTTTTAAAAAATTGATTCAGTAATTTTTCGGTAATCGTGATCACGGAAAAACCATTTTTAGTAAAACGACATTTCGAGAAAATCGAGTTTAAAATTTCAAATTACCACTGCTCTTGATAGACGAAGCGCGTTTGGAAGCGCTGTAACTTTCGATCTATTTCTAGGATCTTTATAAAAATTTGGGAAACCGTTCGCAAGGAGTTGTACTTTCAGATAAAGTAATAAAAAAAAATCGATTTAATGAAAAATGAAAAAGTAGTTAACCCCTTAATAAAAATATGCTTAGTTGCTAAATTAGACAATATCTTCTATCAAACTGAGTTTTATTGGATTCTGAGATAATTATGACTTTCATTGGCTTAGTTTTAGATAAAAAAAATTCAGTTTGGACAAGGAAAAGATTTTTTCAAATAACTTTTTTTCCCCAAAAGTGCCCAACTTGAATTTTTGACGGTAGGTAGGGAACATAATTATCTATCTTGTAACAAAATTTTATCCAAATCAAAAATAGTTTTTTTTTGTAAAACGACTTTAAATTTTTAAAATTGATTTTTTTCAGTGTAAGAGTCAATGAAGAATTTTTTCAATATTTTTATTCGAAAATTCGACTAATTTTGTGAAACTACTCCTACCACATTTTTTTGTAGGATTTGTCATTTTTAGACTATAGCCATTCGAAAAAAAAATAGGAAAAAAAAGTTTGGCCCTTTTCAAAAGACAGTCTAGTACATTTTTGGAAAAACAAAATATGCAAAATGGCTTTTTGTGACAAAGTCTTCATGTACAGAAAGTTTCATTAGAATCTGAGAGGGTGCTGCCAACTCTGAATACGATTTGGCGCGAAATTCGTCAAAAATGTCCTTTTGAAGGCGAAAGACTTAGACAATTTTTGAACAAGTTTTTTTTTTGTTGCACGGATTTTGCCAGTAGCACCAACGTGTTGCTGAAGAATTTCTTTTTTGTACGCTTCGAGGGGCAACTCAATATGCTGGTAACTGGTGGCAAATAACTCGGACACTTTTTTTCAGGAGGTTGCATGAAGTGTCACGTCGTGTCGTTGGTAGCACGGTTATTCTAATACCTTAGAAAAGTTATGGAAAAGTGGAAAAGTTGTATCTTGAGAATTTCTTTTGGTCTGAATTTCAACAATATGGTTGTTTTCGGAATAGTATTAACGAGTAGACGTCAAATATGGATGTCCGAGACCATTTTAAAAATCAAGATGTCGACTTCCGGTTTCGCGGAATTCTCTAAAACCTAATCAATATAGGTATTTTTGGCATGAGATTGATGAGCGAACGTCCGATATCGATGTTTAGGGCCATTTGGAATGAGATTGATGAGTGGACGTCTGATATCGATGTTTAAGGCCATTTTGAAAACCAAGATGGCGACTTCCGGTTCAGTGGAATTCTCTACAACCACATCAATATGGGTATTTTTTGGAACGGGATTGATGAGTGGACGTCAGATATCGATGTTTAAGGCCATTTTGAAAACCAAGAACTCTCTGAAAGCCGCCTTCTGGTTCAGTGGAATTCTCTAAAACCCCATCAATACGGGTATTTTTGGAACAAGCTTGACGAGTAGATGCCAGATATCGATGCTTGAGGCCATTTAGAAAACCAAGATGGCGACTTCCGGTTCAGTGGAATTCTCAAAAACCCCATAACTATGAACATTTTTGCAACGGATTTGACGAGTAGACGCCAAATATGGATGAATGAGGCCATTTCGAATACCAAGATGGCGAATTCCAGTCTAACGGATTTTTTTATAACCCAATCAGTTTGCATATGATCAAAGCGGGCCTATTGAGCGCATGACACGGGCGGCCTAGGTGCCTCTACCGGAATTTTGAAATACAAAATGGCTACTATAGGCTTAGCAATACTCTATAACTCAGACAACGTGGAGTGTTTTGGAATTTGATTGACAAACGTGCAGTTGCCTGAGGTCTGATGTCATTTGCATTTACAAGATAAGAAAAATGTGCTCATGAATAAATTTACTCGAAAATGTGCTGGTTCGTCTGCTAGAGCTCATCGAGCGTATTTTCGAGTATCATAATCAGGGATGCATGAAGCACAGCACGAGAGCCTAACACGAGCTGAGCGGCCGCTTTGAATGAACCAAAAGCAATAAGCACTGACACCCGCTCGTGCTAGGTAACCTTCGTTCTAGAGCTGTAGGATTCGAAGAGCTAGCACAACGAGTTAGCACGATAAGCTAGCACTATGAGCCAGCTCGGTAAGCTGGCACGAGCAAGCTTGGTGAGCTAGCTCAGTGAGCTAGCACGAGTTAACTCAATGAGCTGGCACGGTAAGCTTGTCCGATGAGCTAGAACGGTGCAGTAGTGTAAGCTATGGAACGAAACAATAGGACAAGGCAAGAACTATGCATTGGTGAATGTGCGACAGGTTGCTGAAAAAACGATGTAGGCATCATTACTCACACTAACGCGTTGTTTTTTTATTCTGCTTTGCTATAGCTGAGCTATAGCTCCGTGCAGTGTGCTAGCTATCACCGTGCTAGCGAGGGCTCTCGCTCATCGGTGCTCGCGCTACTTGCTAACTCTAGCTCATCGGAAACCAGCGCAAGCACTAGCTCAATGAATTTAATGCTGACACATTATGAGTCAGTGCACAGCAATAGGACACGGAGCAGCACCGTTCTTGTGCATGCCTGATCCTAATTGAATAAAAAAACTGGCAAAATCAGGGGAACAATAAAATCAGGTCTTCGTTGCATTATTAAGATGAATGAGATGTCCACTAAACTAGAAGTTACCATCTTAGATTAAAACATGACTTCCGGAATTGACATACGGTATTTATTCAACGTTATTCCAAAAATTCTCATTGTTTTGGAAATTGAAAATTATACTAAACCGAACTGGCCATCTTGGTTTTCGAAATGGCCTCAGACATCGATATTTGATATATACTCGTCAATCCCGTTCCAAAAATACCAACATTGATGGCGCATTAGCGAATTCCACTCAACCGGATGTAGCCATCTTGGTTTTCAAAATGGTCCTAAACATCAATATCAGACGTCCACTCATCAACCCCGTTCCAAAAATACCCATATTGATGACGTTTTAGAGAATTCCACCGGAACCGGAAGTCGCCATCTTGATTTTCCAAATGGCTTCAGACATGGACATGGAAAATTTGATCAAAAATCGTCTAAGTCTTTTTCCTTCAAGAGGACTTAGAATATTTTTGCGAAAAATCGTGCTGATTGCAAAATCTTGCCTTTAAAAGGACTTCGACAATCGTCTAAGTCTTTTGCCTTTAAAAGGAATTCTTTTTTTTGCGAGAAACCGTGTTAATTGCGAAAACCGTGCTAATTGCGAAAACCGTATAAAAAAAACCTTGCAAAAAACCGTGTAAAAAAACCTTACTGTAATTGTTTTGTTAAAACAAAATTCAAAATATCACGAGCTATATTTCAGGAAATTTTTGTTATGTACATTTTGATTTGAAATGCCAATTAGAATTATATTCAAAAAGAAAATTGTATTTGTAACAGCAAATAGTATGAATTATAAAAATACGTCAAAAGTTGTTGTCAGGAAAACTTTTATTGAAAGCTTCTCCATGATACAAATACACTGAAAAACTTTCCATTCCGTCTGTAAAACTATAAATATTAGATTGCTCACATTTTACGATGGAGACACGCGAATAACTTTTAAAAAGAGCATAATCACACGAATTAATTGTTTTTGCTGGGGCAACTATCGCTTTTTCGGAAGACAGTTTTGTATATCAATTAGTATGAAAATTAAAAACATGTATAAAGTTATCGTTAGAAAAACATTTTTACCGATTCGTTGTCCATCATGTAATTACATTCAAAATGTCTCTTTGCTCTTTAGATTTTTGTTGACAAAATATAAATATCCTTAAAAGAAATTTGACGGTTTCTCCGTACAATTAATATATACCACTTGAAAGCATCGTTTTGAAAAAAAAAAAATAACTCGTTGAAATTCATTCGCGTTTTTACCCTACAATTGACTTCAATACAAATTAATGCATTCACAAAAGTTAGTGCTTAAGCAGGAACGAAAATGGGACGAAAATTGAAAACGACAAAAGGAGTTTTTTTTCATACCGTTTGTTAGAATCTTCATGAAAATCAATCAGCTTATGTAGAATATTGTTACACTACTGCTGATTGATTTTCATGAAGATTCTAACAAACGGTGCGGAACAAACTGCAATTTTGTTCATTTCTCTGTTCAACCTTAAAGCTTTAACGAATAAATCGTAGTAACCAATACTCAGATACATATCGCCCGTTTAAATATACAAGGTGTTTGGTTCATGATTGAGAATTAAGAAGAAAAAAATCGTTCAACACATACCATCAAATCTCAACCGGTACAAAGTTATTGAACTTTTTGTGTTAAAAACTGATTTGGCTTAAAATACCTCTAACTCAAAAAGAAAACTTTGTGTTTGATATCTAGTAGACCCATTGGAAAGGTGAGAAAATTTCCCACTGAGCCCGCACATGTTTCAGCTAATGAGTTTAAGGATTCCGTTTTCGGCAACAATTGAACTTTTTCAAAAATATTTCAAACGTTTGTGAAATGGAATGAGGTGAAAGAAAACAATAGCAAATTAAATTTTGTTCGCATTTTAATCAAATTCAGTCGTCGTCCAGTACAATTCTCACAATCTTCGCGAACTTCTCGAGTTTAATGCCCTTCATTACGGAGGTGTAAAGTATCATTTAATTTGAATCCCTTTTCTTTGGCCCACTTGACGTGAAAACTCAAAAAATTCACTGCAAGGTAGTGTTGATTTCGCTCCCGCGGCTGTTATATCTCCTTTCTGAAAATTAATGAACAATTTTGTTTAAAAAATAAACAGGTCTTAAAAAAAATATTAATTCTCCATAACTAACCAATCGCTGATCATTCAAATGGAATTAATAGATTAAAAATCGAATTGCAATGCTTGAAGATATTTAGGATTGAAGAAAACCATTTTTACATGAGCATGATGACCGTAAAATTCGTAGTTGCTACTCCGTGATTGACCAGAACAAGTGAAATTGCACAGAGATTCAACGAATGGGCCTGGGATGCTATTCGTTCTCTATGTGCACGTTTCGAGAGTTCTGTTCTTTGAAGTACCAATAACGGCGCCGGCCACGTCCTTACAGTCATCGGGGAAAGAAAGGAATGTTAGTGTAACAAACGTTGTTATGGAGACCGTGTATACCTCTGCATCTTCACGTTTGCTACGGGAAGGAGTTTTGGTTAGTAGGATGAGGTAAAGAGTTACACAAATCTGGATTCACCTTGATAAGTGATACGATTAAGCCACTCTCGGAAGTGTTATCATGTGCTTATTGCTCTGAGTAGCCGACTGCCGAGAATTTATGATAGATTTATCGTTTGTTGAATTAATTTGAAAATGATCGATTTGTAAACTTCAGCTACAAACTGACGATAGTCGGGAGTGTTGCTTAGGTTTAATTGAATCAAACGGTATGTGAACGCTTTTATTATTCCTTGTGTCCGGCGAAACACATTTCAGAAACAAAACAATAAAATGAAAAGTGATTACCTTTAGTGTCTCGAGACATTTGTCGAAATAGATATGCTAATACCTATGTAATTGAAGATTTCGTAATACAAGTATTATTTGTCCTGCATAAAATTTGGTATTTATATAGCAAAAAGAATGACAATTTTATATTGGTTTCTTTCTCCGTGAACAATTGAATAAGGTTCCGATTATTATGTTATCATTATTCGAGCGCGTTGTTAAGCTGTTTGAAGCGCATTTTATACGGTATAAAATAAGCACTGCTGAAATACCTGAAATGACTAGCTTTGCATATCGAATATACAACCGATGATGCTAATTTTTACGCTAATTACTAGAGCAATGTTGGAGACAATGGGAACGAAAAGGAACTAACCTGTCACCTTTTACGTTAATTATCAAGCTATAATATTTTTATAGTCATGAAGAAATATGATTAACATTATGCTATATTTCACCCTAAGGAGGAAAATAGGGGAAAACCAAAATTTCTCACAAGGGCGAAAATTTTTTTGGTGAAACCAGGCTTTGCACTTGAAGGGCACAAATCCTTATTTGTTACACGGGTGCGTTTCGACTTCGCCTCATCAGAAACCGACACTAACTTTTTGTCGGAATAGATTAGCGCCGGCGTGACGCAAATCCCTAAAACCTAAAACACACTTTGTGTTTCAATCGAACGACTGATCAAACGTGATGTCCCGTCCGAGCAGAAGTTCTCTTTATGCCGATGAGAAACAGTGAAGCCGAAACTTGTCTTGGCTTAGCAGGCCTATGCGAAAGCACTATGCTATATTTCACCCTAAGGAGGAAAATTGGGTAAGCACCAAAATTTCTCACTAGGGCGAAATTTTTTTTTGATAAAACCAGTCTTTGCACTTTGCACATGATTAACATGACAATCAATAATTTAGTGCATGTACTATTTCAAAGCATATGAAAGTAATCAATAAAATGAGAACAATTAATTTAATTGATTTAATGGACTAAAAGTAAGCCAACGAATATGACAATAAAACATTTTCTTAGATTTGATATGACTGCCAAAAATTAGTTACTGGTTTTCGATTCTTGTGAACTGTCAATTCTTAACCCTCATACATGAATCAACAGTCATCATTTCACTCAGACAAGACCATGCGTATTCCCCACGCATACTAAATGCCCAGTGGATTGGTTTCCTAGTTGGTCAAATAAACCCTAAATAAACAATTGAATTAGATTGCTCAGTCCAAAGAAATGTCAGCTTGTTTGGCATCAACCGGCGGATACGTGATCCCTTACAATGCCATCAAATCAAATCAAATTAAATTACATACGACAAAATATGTGCAATTCCGAATATAATAAATTGAAGACTACTTAATTATTTGCAATAAAATAAGATCGAAAAAATTAGTTGTATAACCAAGGTAGTTCATTTTCTAAGATAGCACTGTTGATGAATCACTTTACAAAATAGGTGATAAGGGACGCGGACAAAAATAGCTGACCACCGCCATTTAGGATTGAAAGAAACCATTTTTGTTGTAAAAATCACATTTATTTTATTCAATTCGTTTATTTGATAAGGCACATTTGCTTTACATTTTGAATTTCCTAAAACTAGGGGGTTACACATTTCAATATTATTTTGTTTTCATATAATGACACTAAAGAAATTTTACAGCTACCTTATACACATACAAGAGAAAATAATATAATATTCGTAAGATTAGGGGGTCACTTTTTGTGTTTTTTGTATAGTAATACTTTTTAGGATTTTTAGAAGGGAGATTATTGGAGATATTAATTATTAACTAAGCGGAACATTTTACAAGCACATTAAAACTAGAATAACTATAACTGGTTCAATTTTATTAAGATTAGGTGGGATTAATTAGGGCTATTTTCAAGTATTGGTACTGTTGGGCAATTCTTATCGAGATTATATATTGATCAATTAAAATTAGAAGACGCGCATAAGTTTTGCGAAGACATTCAAGGGGGAGGAGGGTGTGAAGTCCTACATCTGTGCATCAGAGACAGGGGTGAGAAGGTGGACAAGTCTGACACACAAACCTCCCCCTCCCCCACAAAGTAAGATATCAAACTTTCAGCATAGGGAATCAACGACAAGGATTACAGACTCGGATGTATGCATCACATATTGGGGCGACCGGGCGGTCTCAATCAGGCAGGGGATCCTCCAGACGATTACGTAGTACGGCTCAGATGCGGATCGGTAACACACCGCGTTGCGCGTGTGATGTTGTGCTGTAGGTCTCGTGTTTGTTAGGTCATTCGACAGACATGTTTCATGTCGTCTTAGAGTCGCAGCAAACCATCTAGGGACAGTTAAATCTGGATATTGATGGTTTTTAGGAAGGTGTATATGAGGGACATGTAGAGGAGATCACGGCTTGCCAGCACATCTCGAACCTGAAAATTGAGTGATCTTCCTCGGGCCCATAGGGAATCGAATAGTTGAGATCAGGCAGAACAGTACCCGGCGTATGCCCAGATAATATGTTCGACCTCGCGATAACCGTTGCCACAAGCACATATACCGTTATCCGCGAGCCCAACACGTCGGAGATAAGCGTCCATTGTGATCCGGCGCGACGCGGTGGATCTTCCGTTCCGGGGCACAATCCAGACAAAACTTTTTGGAAAAATCGATTATTCAACTGTTTGAATGTTCCACGCTGTCGGTAACAAGTGGGTAGCTCGTCGTCCCGGAAGGCCTTCTTCGCGTGAACGTCTGACCACGCTTTGTCCCACCATGGATTGGAAGGACGCACGCGAGAGTTCGCGTCTGGTGCGCGTTTAGTCTGAGCTTGAATCACGGTATCGAGAATCAAGCCAGCCAGGAACCCGTACTCTTCCTCCGGAGGAAGCTCTTGAATGGACTCGATTTTGTCGGATATCGCGGACGCTCAGCTCTTACAATCAATATTTCGTGTGAGGTCATACGAAACATTGATTGTATTCGGTGGCCCTGAGCTGTTATTGTAAGGCAGATGGTCGCTACCGAGGGTATCAGGGATTAGCTTCTATGTATAATCTAACCGCAGCGCAGAAATCCGTGTCATTTCACCAAACTTCAAAATGGTCATATTGAAGTTGTCGCAAAGCTCGTGGAGTAGGGTAGATCGATTACCGTCATGAAGGCAACCCCATGCCGTACCGTGAGAGTTGAAATCAACTAAAACTAGCCTCAGTGCGGGAAGGAGTTCCGCTATATCGCAAAGCCGTCTGTGGCCAACTGAGGCTCTAGGGAGAATGTAGGAATACAAAGGTTTTTACCTTTAATTCTAGTTTGGCAAGCGACAACTTCGATGCCTAGTGTCCAGGGGAGGTTGAATCGAATAAAAGAATAACATTTTCGATGAATTAGCCATCGAAGGATACAATCGCTGAAAGGAAGGATCATTTTACAGTGAACTGCATCAAATATATTTTCACTGCGTGAGGAAAGCTTATTAAGACGATTCTAAAAGTGTCAGAAATATTCAAAACTATTAAAATAAGTCCACTATATTAGAGAATTTCATTAAACCTGCGCTGGTTTCTTTCTCTGGTTGAGATATGGAAACACTTGGGTTTGGCAAAACTAGTGTAAAATATAAGACAAAACTGAGTGTAAAATATATACTTGAGAAATCTCTGCAACAAACTTATGTATTAAGAAAATACAACATTACTTTGCAAAAAAACACGATTTATTACTTTCATTAAGAACCTAATCCAAAAAACCAATATACGAATAAGCAACAACGAATTATATAGTGTTAATCTGCTCCTTTCAATAAACTTAAAAATCAATCATCATTATTTGCCCGGAAATGTACAGACTCGTGAAAATCTCATTTTGCTGGTCCCAAACCAACGAGCACGAACGTTCCTCTAGAGTTAGCATTCGCAATTAAATCGAACGACAACTTTCTCGGAGCGTAAAATTACACGCCGTGCCAGAAAACATCAAGTTTTAATAGGACCATAACGAACGGAGCCGCCAGTTTTCCATCGCTTACGTAATGGACCCGAAAATTAAGCCGCTCTCGTCATTATGACAGACACTCAACTCAACGAACGGAGAATGGAAAGTGAAAACAAGAACGTGCTTGCTACTGCCCACCGAGCGACGGGTTCTAGATTCCTATCCGCCAGCCCTCCAATATGCGGCAGCGTAAAGCATCACGCGTGCTAGCGAACTAACGCAACGGGAGCGGTGGAAAACTTTATTTTCTCAACCGCACAGGGATAGAGTTTGTGTTTTTCCGACCTCTCCGTGGCTCTCCCTTTTTCTCGGGAGAGAAATTGTAACATCGCTCCAAAACCGCCGGACGGAGGAGAGATTCCCTATGCGCAACATATGATTGTACGTTTTTTTGGCAGTCACGAGACTTGTGTACACAGGTTTTTCGACTCTCGACCCTTCGCCCGTACGCTCGCCTTTGGCGCCGACCAGGACCGTGGGAAAAAGCGATTATTATCAATATAGAGTAAAGAGCCTATTTCGGCGCTTTTGGGGAGGATGCCGCACTATTTTATTAAATAAGTGGCCTACAATCGATGGAATGCGTATAAATAGGCATCAGCATGTTTGCTTCATTCCTAGGATCCAATATAGTAACAAGAATGAACCAATTGTTTCAAATGGTTAGGGTAATTATAGAAACAGGGCGAAAATGGGCCCATTAACCTATCCTACTGTCAGTGGCTTGGTCCGTGTGTAAAAACTTTGTGCTACCTTTCGGGTCAGGCGCTCTTTCATCTCTTGCTTCGCCCAGGACAAGTAGTTTGAATTATGACGTCATGTGCGGCGTAAATGGTTTGTACTGAAAAATATTCGGTTTTGGTTCGATCGATAAACAAGTTTCAGTTGCTATTCCAAATAAAGAATTTTAAATCATTTTATGTCGATATCAATGCACCTAACTTACATCGACAGATTTTCGGCCAAGACTTGTGACTTCGTTTTTTTATATTCAAAGCAACCTTCTTCTTTTAAGTATGTTGATACTATACTATCTATATACATATTAATAAATAACACGGTGCTACAAGTTCAAGTGACCTAATATAAGTTGTAGGTCTAATCAAATACAGCACAAAACCACGTTTGAACAGTTTAATATAACCTCAATATCTGGAATCTTAGCAACAAATATTTTAACAGCTATGGGTGTAAGAAAAATAAACCTTTTTAACATTATGCTATATGTTATGCTGTTTTGTAAGAAATATTCTGTGATTTTGTAAAAATAATATGAAAATTCTTATTTTAGCGATTTTATCGTGCAACCTACCACGGTGTGTTTGGTAGAACAATTTTATTCGAAAAAAATCGGCATCGCTAAAACTTCAGCATGTGATAGCATGTGCTTTTCCCTTTCATTTCAAATTAAAATTAAAATATTCTATCGGGGGCTCCAGAACAACTTTTTATTTTGAAGTTTTTTTATTTGAAAACTTAAGCTTTTCAATGAAACTGGTTCACATTTTTGCCCCTAGGTAGTACTGTAGACATTCAAATATTACCAAAAGTGAGAATCTGATGGACAATTTCATTATGTACAACTTTGTTACATACTACACCGGGATCTAAAATCGCCAGAGAAAGATATTAAATTTTTATCAAAGTTTCTAGATTCGCGCGGGGCCTATTGGTTAAGAAGCATTGTTCCAAAAACATTTTTATTTGTAAAAAAATGGATTGCCTTATTTTAACAGTGTGCTCAGAAGAACCTGAATGCTAGCAAAGTCCCACCTTTAAGCGTAAAAAACATAATTCCAGATTCCACCGTTTTATGCGCACCAATGATATTTTAGGAGCATGGAGATATAGAGAAGAGTAGATAAAATTTGAACGAAATTAAGACTCTTTTGAAAGATGCTGGGCTTTTTCTGTCACAGATATACAGTAAAAACCCGTTTTTATCAGCCCCTTGGCGAATTTTAAGCTGATAAAACAGGGACAGTGATAAAATCGGGACATATATTTTTCTGTCTTTTTAATAAACCGAAGCTCTTGAAATATTATTCCTTGTTCCTTAGATATAGCCTTGCAACCTTTTCTGATTATTTACTTTAAGTTCCCTTAAGGGGGTCTGACAGCGCAAGATTTAAAAAAAAAATATTTTTGCATTTTTCGGATCTCTAAGATAAGAAATATATGCCTAAGAAAGGATTTACTCGAATTCAACTTGGTTCGTCTGCTAGAGCCCATTAAACTACCAATTATAAATTTTCATGCGAAGCTGATAAAATCGGGTCAAAAAACTGATAAAATCGGGGGTAGATAAAATGGGGGCTGATAAAATCGGTCCTCCACTATATTTGTTTCTTCTTTTTTTTCTTCACTCATTATGTAGTATGCTTGATGTAACCTTGAATCCACCTTTTTGCTCGTTAGCATCTTGTGGGATATATTGGGCCTAAATTTTAACTTTATATTTGATCAAACTCGATTAGATATTCAGTCATTTGATTTGATTTCGAGTGAGAATCCTGATTGACAGTTTCATGAAGAAAAATAATTCGATGAGATTTATGGTCAAGTTTGTTAACTTTTGGGAATCGCTGTACATTGAACAGAAATCGCAATAGTAAATGAGCAATAAAGGTTTTGTCTATTGAACGAAGATAGCGATCTCAATATAAAAGTAGATATAGAAAGTATCACCTTTACCCGAAAGACGTGTTGCGGTTAATGTCACCAGATTAAGAACTGAACTGGCAACACTGTCTTCTTGATATGTTGTCTTTGATCTTATCCCATATTATGAGGGAAATCTTCAATAAACAGACTTGTATTACTTGAATGTATGGTACAGCCTGATATTTTCTTGTTCGTTTTCTGTTGTGATCCGTGTCCAACGAGTAACGACTCCGGAATTTCTTCTTAAAGAAAATTATGGAACATGGTTTTATTCTTTTTTCTAAGATTATGTGTGTGCTCGATTTGGAAATTAAATTTGAGGACAAGCAAAAATCTGCATCTATAAATTCTGATGAATCTACCCCAAAAGATAACAAACATGGATCCAAAACTCGAAGAGCTTTTTTTCTTTTTCAATCATCTTTCTTTTAATGTTGATAAAGACAAACAGTATTCTCAACCCACAATTGCAATAAAATCCGTCGTTTGTTACAATGACTCGAACTGTCTACTTTAGTTCATTCAAATAAGTGTCATTTTCGCCCAAGACCCGGAGTAATCTGAAAATATATTTTTCTGCTCAGAATGGGACTTTGTATACATTGAAATTTATCTGAATTTACTGTTCATTTAAACCCAACTTTTTTGTAAGCCCTTGTTAATCCGTAGGCCCCGCGCACACTTAAAGCTGGTAAAATTGTAATAACTTTCTCGGGTGATTTTATATCGATTTATAGCATTCTACGAAGTTGTAGACAATGGGATTGTTCATTAGATTCTCACTTTTAGTATTTTTTGAATGTCTATAGTACCAATTAGTAGCAAAAATGCGAATTAATTTCATTAAAAAAACTTAAGTTTTCAATCAAAAAACTTTAAAATAAAAAGTTGTTCTAGACCCCCGACAGAATATTTTAATTTTACTTTCAAATGAAAGGGAAAAGTCCATTCTTTCATATCCCGAAGTTTCACAGATGCCGATTTTTTTAACTAAAGTTGTTCGACAAAGACACCGTGCTATGTGTGTAAATGGTTCAACATTTTTCTACAAGACCGTCATGTTCTAATCATAACTCGAAAGGTTCGATTCCGCGTCGAACGAAATTTATATAATCGAAATCGGTCAAATATGCCGGAATTATTGAATTTTTCCCTAATTAGGAATTCCATAGGAAATCGGTTGAAAATAGTAACATGGTTAAATTATTCGTGACGAACTCAGAAAACAATTTTTTTCGCTATAAATCTAGCTTTAAACATTAACGTTAAATTTAACTAGAATTTCACGTTATTTTCATCGTCATCGACAACGCACTTCGTTGAATACAACAATAGCGTTATGTAAAATATTCGCGTTCAATTCCATTTCAAGTGTTTTTTTCGTCAGGGAAATTATTTAGTATTTTCACATGAAGTTTAATTTTATGTTAGGTAATATTTCTGTAAGTAGGTATATTTTTAGTTTTATTTATAGTACACATTCTAAGGTTACTTGGATGGTTAATGGAACAAATCAAAATTGTGTATTCTCGGTGGCCAGTATATGTCTCTTTCCTCAAGTTCACATGCAATGGAATTTGATCATGCAGCCTTCGTGCCCCTATGATTCCGCAGTTGAGAAGAAGGTTGTGTCGTACTAATAAAATGTACATCTTATTAACCCGTTTTAAATCTACTCGCCACCCCTGGGTACTATTGAACTGAGGGGTGAATTTTAGGTGAAATTTCACGTGAAATTCGATGCAGAATTCCGTGCGCAATTTCGTGCGAAAATTCGTGCGAAATTCCATGTGAATTTCCGTACAAAATTCCGTAAAAAATTCGACGTGAAATTCCGTTAAATTTCGTGTGAAATTCGGGGCGAAATTCCATTCTAAATTCCAATGTGAAATTCGGAGCGAAATTCCGTGTAAAATTCAGTGCGAAATTCCTTGTTAAATCCCGTGCGAAATTCCATGCGAAATTCCGTTCGAAATTCTAATGTAAAATTCCCCGCGAAATTCGGAGCGGGATTCAGCGCAATATTCCATGAATCTCCGTGCGAAATTTCATGCGAAATTTCATGCAAAATTTCATGCGAAATTTCGCACAAAACTCCGCGCCAAAATCCGAGCGGAATTCACACGGATTACCGCGCGGAATTTCACACAGAATTTGAGAAATTTCACGCGAAATTCCTTGCAAACTTCCGTGTGAAATTCCGCGTTAAAATACGAGTGAAATTTCATGTGGCATTCAGTGCAAAATTCCGTGCGAAATTCTGTTCGAAATTCCGCGCGAAATTCCGTACAAAACTCCATGCGAAATTTCTTTCGAAATTCCGTGCGATCTTCCGTGTAACATTCCGAGCGAAGTTCCGTGCGAAACTCCTTGCGAAATCCGCGTGAAATTTTGTGTAAATTTCCGTGCGAAATTACGAGCAAAATTGCATGTGAATTTCCGCACAACATTCCGAGCGAAAAACCGCACAAAATTATGTGCGAAATTCTGCGCAAAATTCCATTCGAAATTTCGCGTTAAAATATGCGCGAAATTTCATGTGAAATTTGGTACGAAATTCCGTGCGAAATTCCATGCGAAATTCCGCGTGAAATGCGGAGCGAAATCCCCTGCAAAATTTCGTACAAAACTCCGTGCGAAATTCCGTGCGAAACTCCGTGCGAAATTCCGCGCGAAATTCCTTGCTAAATTCCGCACGAAATTTCTTACTGAATTCCGTGCGAACTTCCGTGTAAAATTCCGAAAGAAATTCCGTGCGCAATTCCGTGTAGAATTCCGTGCGAAATTCCGTACGAAAATCCGCACATAATTCCGTGCGAATTCCGCGCGAAATTTGGAGCGAAATACAATGCGAAGTTTCGTGTGAAATTCCGTGCGAAATTCCGTGCTAAATTCCGCACAAAACTCCATAGCAAATTTCTTGGCAAATTCCGAGCAAACTTCCGTGTAAAATTCCGAGCGAAATTCCTTGCGAAACTCCGTGCAATATTCCGAGCGAATTTCCGTGCGAAATTCCGTACGAAATTCCGTACGAAAATCCGAGCGAAACTCCGTGTAAAATCCCGTGCGAAATTTGCGTGAAATTTCGTGTGGAATTCCGGGCGAAATTGCATGTGAATTTCCGCACAACATTTCGAGCGAAATTCCATGCGAAATTCCGCACAAAACTCCGTGCGAAATTCCGCGTAGAATTGCCTCGAAATTCCGCACAGAATTTGCGCAATTTCTTGCGAAATTCCGTGCGAAATTCCGCGTGAAATTCTTTGCGATATTCCGCCCAAAACTTCGTGCGAAATTTCGCACGGGATTGACACGTAATTTCGAAAGGATTTCCACGTGAAATTATGCTCAAAATTCCATGCGAAAATTCGTGTGAAATTCCATGTGGAGTTCCGTGTGAAATTCTGAGCGAAATTCGGTGCGAAATTCCGCATAAAATTCCGTGCGAAGTTCCGCTTGAAATTTCGTGCAAAATTTCGTGCAAAATTTCGTGCGAATTTCCGCGTGGAATCCGCGCGTAGTTCCGCGCGAAATTCCATGTGAAATTCTGAAAACGCCTGCAAGTTCGTTCCCTATACTCGACAGCGACCCTAATCGAAATTTCATGTGAAATTTGGTACGAAATTCCGTGCGAAATTCCATGTGGAATTCCGCGTGAAATACGGAGCGAAATTTCGTGCAAACTTCCGTGCAAAACTCCGTGCGAAATTCCGTGCGAAATTCCGTGTGAAATTCCATGCTAACTTCCGCACAAAACTCTATGCAAAATTTCTTGCTAAATTCCGTACAAAATTCCGTGCGAAATTCCTTTCGAAATTCCGTGTAGAATTCCATGCGAATTTCCGAGCGAAATTCCGAGCCAAATTCCGTGCGGAATTCCGTGCGAAACTCCACCCAAAATTCCGTGCGAATTCCGCGTGTTATTTCGTGCGAAATTGCAAGAATTTCTGCACGACATTCCGAGCGAAATTCCATGCGAAATTCCGCACAATGCTCCGTGCGAAATTCGGAACGAAATTCCGTGCGAAATTCTGTGCAAAAATCCGTGCGGACATTCGTGCGAAATTTCGTGTGGAGTTCGGCAGGAAATTTCGTGCAAAGTTCCGTGTAGAATTCCGTGCGAAATTCCGTGTGGGATTCCGAGTGAAAACCCGTACAAAATCATGTGCGAAATTCTGCGCAATATTCCGTTCGAAATTCCGCGCTAAAATATGCGCGAAATGTTATGTGAAATTCGGTGCGAAATTCCGTTCGAAATTCCATGTGAAATTCCGCGTGAAATTCGGAGCGAAACTCCGTGAAAAAATCCGTGCGAAATTCCGTGAGAAATTCCTCGCGAAATTTCGTGCTAAATTCCGCACAAAACTCCATGCGAAATTTCTTATTGAATTCCGTGCGAACTTCCGTGTAAAATTCCGAAAGAAATTCCGTGCGCAATTCCGTGCAGAATACCGTGCGAAATTCCGTACGAAAATCCGAACATAATTCCGTGTGAATTCCGCGCGAAATTGGGAGCGAAATTTGGAGCGAAATTCCATGCGAAGTTTCGTGTGAAATTCCGTGCGAAATTCCGTGCTAAATTCCGCACAATACTCCATAGCAAATTTCTTGCGAAATTCCGTGTAAAATTCCGAGCGAAATTCCGTGCGAAATTCCTTGCGAAATTCCTTGCAATATTCCGAGCAAAATTCCGTACGAAATTTCGAGCGAAACTCCGTGTAAAATCCCGTGCGAAATTTGCATGAAATTTCGTGTGGAATTCCGTGCAAAATTTCGCACGGGATTGACACGGAATTTCGAAAGGATTTCCGTGTGAAATTCTGCTCAAAATTCCATGCGAAAATTCGTGTGAAATTCCATGTGAAATTCCGTGTGAAATTCTGAGCGAAACTCCGAGCGAAATTCCGCACAAAATTCCGTGCGAAGTTCCGCTTGAAAATTCGTGCAAAATTACGTGCGAATTTCCGCGTGGAATCCGCGCGAAATTCCATGTGAAATTCTGAAAACGCCTGCAAGTTCGTTTCCCTATACTCGTCAGCGACCCTAAGCTTGTGTGTTTGAAAATACAAAACGATAATGAAAATACGATATACGATTTTAGTAACACGAAACAAGTTTTTAAAAAGGCAATTTGAAATTTAAGATTAATCATTTGGAAGTTGTTTTTTTATTTTTTGTCAGCCTTTGTCCGCGCTGAACCAATCACCGATGCCAGAGGTGACAGCACCATCTGGACCTTATAGATATCGGCAAATTAAATAAACCCATGGACCGCGATCATCCGCTTTACTTCCCTTCCGAAGGAAGATGTGACCACAGATTTATCACCTCAGAAAAACTAAACGACGTCGACTGGGATTGAACTCAGACCTACTGAGGTGATTGACGTTCAAGCTAACCACTCAACCACCGTGCCGTCGACTTTTCGGTTATATATGTGCGACCATTGTCGAAGATGAACTTAAAGTAAATAAATAAAAAATGAGAAATCTTTTTTTAGCCTGTGAACAAAAAAAAAATAATAGACAAAAAATGTTACGTGACAACGCATCATATTTATATTTATTGGAACTTTAGAATATTATATTGAATTATACTTTACTTTTATTTATATTAATTAAAAAGCGCGTTTCAACACTTGAAAACGCAAAAAATAAAACAAAAAAGAAAAAAACAGCGCGCAATTTAATATTTGAGGATAAAATCAACCCAACATGCAACATTCACTTTGAGCTACTGTCTTCAAACAGATGAACATTTCGACAATAAATTCATGAAGTAGAATTTTTTACGAATTCAACAACGCATGATCTCTTCGTACATTAAGTTTAACAAACTATTATATATTTTATTTAAATATAATTTGAAATGTCAGAAAATCGAATATATATGTTTAGAATGGATCAAATTTTACTGAATCCCTAAAAAATCTTTCACACCTTCCAGTCCCTTGCTAATTAAATGTCGTTAAAACTCCCAAAAGGAAAATTAACTCACTCTTAGTCGTTATTAAAAAGGGCTAAAAAATGTCTAGGTCATATCATAGGATCATTCATAAATTTCGTAACACTTTTAGGGACGAGGAGGAACTACAAAATGTTACATGTTGTGACATATGGGGAAGGAGAGTAAGTTAGAACGTTAAATGTTTTAAAAGTATTCGTTCCGCACTAGAAGAGAGGGGATATAGAAATTTGTGACAATATGTTGCATGTGGAGGGGGGGTTGAGTCAATTTTGGACAAATACGTAATTTATTACTAGTCCCTAATGTAATACAATGTACATCAAGATATTTTTGACACGATGGATACGTACCGCGTAAAAAAAACCACGTGAAATGAAAAGGACGCGTAAAAACCGCATTAGGTGAAAAATTCGCGTAAAAAAACTACAACAAAACACTTAGAATATGTCTAGAAGCTGGAATTTTCGGAATGGTCTTGACGAGTACACACCAAAAACTGATGTTCGACGCCATTTTGAAATCCAAGATTCCGACTTACGGTTTAGCGAAATTCACTATAACCCAATCAATATTTTTGGAATGGTCTTGACGAGTAGGTGCAAGAAATTGATTTTTGATGCCAACTTGACATCCAAGATGGTGACTTCCGGTTTAGCGAACGAAGCAAACAGTACTTTCGATCGCTACGGAAAGAAACTGCTCGTTCAACGTAGGTATCGTGGGTCAAAAAGAAATTCTCACCGCACTCTACTGAAAATATTTTTCGCATCTCTGGTTTATGAAAAGATCTAATATTCGAGGAAGTTTTGAATGATCGCCCAGGTTGTTTATACGGGAGATACCGCGTTAATTGAAAAAAAATCATTTAGATTAGTTCATAGAGACTTCGCTAAACCGGAAGTCGCCTTCTTGGATTTCAAAATGGCGTCAAAAATCAATTTCTGGCACCTGCTCGTCAGGACCATTCCGAAAACACCCATAGTCTTGAAGGGCGAGCAATAAGGAGTCTTCCAGACCCGTCTCTTCCATCTTCTCGAATTTTCTAAGCCATTTTCATTCAAAAGGACTTAGAATATTTTTGCAAAAACCGCGTTAATTGGAAAATCCGCTTATAAAACGCGGTAATTCCAAAATCCGCGTAAAAAATTCTCGTTGCCTGATATTATAACTCGCAGAATGTGTTCGATGAGAAAAAAAAAACTTCGCCCTAACTATAAAACAGTTGGAATCTGAATTATCCAAAGGATCCGAGTTTGATCAGGTCCCTCTATAATAACAACTTTAACATCCAACTTATGAATCAAAATAAATTGAAATAGAAGATTGTCTAGATTTTGCGGAAATTTAATAATCTTATTATAACTTCTAGGCATTTTGAGGACAGGATTAATATAAAATGGAAACAGATGTTTGAAAGCTTGACATGATAATCGAAACTAACTGCTATTTACATTTTTGCGGACGCAAATCAAAATTTGATAAGGCGTACAACACGATTTCAAAAAGGCCGACAAAACGTCGACGAAATACGCTTCTGTAAAGTTCAAATATACCACCTGGTGAGATTAAAAGGAAATTTTCTCTATTTATTTTCAGCATTCATCCAAAATTCTCCACCAAAGGAAAAGCTATGTTAATTTCATTTCCTGCAAATAGCGCACAGTACTCTCGACAGACATCAAACGCATTTGAGTACAAACGTGTATAAAGGGAGATTTGGTATCAAATCGCAATTCAAGTACTATGATTCCCGTCCACTTTGCTGGAGTCTCGCATGACGTCATTCAGATACACCGCAGAGCAATGTTCGTTCAATAACGTTTGGCGAGAAGCTTTGCTCAAAGCCTTTTTCAATTATTTTCATTTACAATGTTCTTTCTTTCTTTCTTGGCAGTCAGCACTCGGTAGAATTTGAGTCCCAGTATCGGTAAAGCGCGCACTCAATATTCCAAAGAATTAAAGTTTGTTATGAAAACACAATGCCTCTCACCCCAAGATTTGCTCATCGAATCAGGATCGTGACCTCTCCGACTTCGAACACTGCAAGCACATCTATTCTAAAAATAAAATCGTACTTCTTGCACTATTCATTCAGTTCAGTGTGCCTCTAATCTGCTTGTGTATCTATTTTTTCCGATTCTGCTGTCCGCCCATTTGACACGTGTCTAAAGTTCGAAACACGAGATTTCAGCTTTCGACAACAAAATTGGCTCGACATCAACGTTACAGTTTTTTTTCGAGAGGGTGGGCGTACGGTAGTAAATAAGTGGTAACAACTGGTGGCTGGTTGAAATTCGCTCAATTTGGCAACATTTTTTTAGAACACCAAATTGCGGAATTTCACAGCGGAAAGGAATAGAGAAAGGCTAATCGCTCGTTCGGTTTGCTATTCGTTGACGACGGTAATGATGGGATACGGGATCCCTTGTGGAGTGTGATATAATTAATTACGAGTTTGCTTGGTGACGGAACGTGCAACTGGTAGTGATTGTCAACGAAGACGGAGAATACGACGGTATCATAGCAATCGATCATACGGAAGATTCGCTAATCCCTCCGTAAGCAGTCGCGTAGCGATGATACTCTCCGAGTTGCAGAGAAAGTGGCGAAAAGTCCAACAAAGTAGCACCATCGGCTAGAAAACCGCCGCCAAACACCGTGACGGGGTTCGGGTCGTCGGGGCGCCAGCAAGCCGGATGCGAGACTTTACCGGAATTGATTGATTGACCTCGACACCCTACCGGGTTGCTCGCGAGAAGGCTAAATCTATCGCCGGGGATTAGAGCGAGTAGATCGCGTCGAACAGTTAGCAGTGGGTTGTTGGGACGCTAGTGAACCGGAAGCTACGTTTCACCGCTGGATAGACAACAATAATGGGAAATAATTGGCTCACAAAACAGATATCGGTATCGAGAGAAATTCCGCTGTCAGCAAATTCTCAGTCCGAGTAGGGTAGGTCATCGGCGGATAATATCCTCGTAAATCCCGATAAAGCTGGGATTTAAATGGCTCAAGGAAGCGGGCATCGGTGTCGGGAGAAATCCCTTCATAGGAGAACTCTCTGTGGGAGTAGGGTGAGTTCACCGCCGGGGACTGTCCGAGTAGATTGTGATAAGACTGGGAGCTGAAAGACTCACGAGAACCGTTTAGATCCTGATTTTATGAGTCATTTAGCTCCTAATGACTCATAAAATCAGGATCTAAACGGCTCACGGGGACGAGAGCTGAATGGTAACGTAATAGATGGAGACCAGAAGCGAGAGAAGAGTCATCACAACAAGCGCTCCAACGAAGTATTTTTTTTCGATTATAGAGGTTTTAACCTTAAAGTCATTCGCCTCTTCGGGTTAGAAAAATCTCTTATGAAAAATTTCTAACCCTATGTGCGGGGTCGGGACTCGAACCCAGGTACGCTGCGTACAAGGCAATCGATCCAACGTAGTAATACCGCACTGTAGATCCGTGGGGAAGAAGGGTGAAAAAAGAGAAGTGTTTTTAGTCAGGATTTCGAAACGTTTTAAATCTTAGTATAAAATAACACAAGAATACAGGACAGAAGTTTAGGGGCACAATACCCCTCCCCCACCGGACCTATTGTGAGTTGAGGAGTCTTGCTAGGATAAGGCAATGTAAGGATATGCCAAACCTCTATAGTGTCTATGATCGCAAATTAGTCCCATAAAGGTAGGAAATCCCATAGAAAACGGGAGAAATATTTAATTAATTATTATTTATTTATTATTTTCGATAAATACCGTACAGATTGCACGTAATGCTATTGCTAGTGTTATGAGTAGTATACTGCTTGCCATATAAATCCGAAAGCAGCTCCGTCGAAGCGAATCGGGTTCACTTCCACTAAGATTTATACAAGACTTTAGCATAAAACACACTAACCCAAGTGAAGTTCCAACCGGCAGATTGAGATCGATACCGGTAAGATCCTAATTATAGCATACTGGCGGCAGAGCATTCATGTGAATAAGGAATTCATCGAAGTTGAACCACGGATCGACAGCCACGGTATTCCACTACCCTAGGATGAGTGACTACTTCCCGAAACTGCGAGTGGGCTGATGGTACTGGCTGCCTGCGTCCCGTCTTTGGTACGTTTGGAACCAGGTACCTTAACCGGTGCAAGTAGGTTCCGTTGAGCATTCTGACTAGCCCTGATCAGGCTTTGAACGCGGTACCCTATGAAGAACCATGTCAACACTCGCATACAACTTCACTGCGTGCAAAAGTAACCATGGGATCGAAAGGAGGCGACTACTTACTACGGGTGTAGGTACCGGCTTGCTAGTGGGACCCAAAAAGCAAGGAAGAAGACAAATGTAACAAAAATATAAAAAAATGTAGCCGAAACAGCATCGAGAGCACCTCAGGGAGGCCATACCGACCACTAGCGGCGATTAACTAATAGGACGCCCAGCAAAGCTAGGGTTTCAGGTGCACCAGCCGAAATCATGTATTACACAAGAAGACCTGGGTGCTGGAGCAGGGATCTAGTGATTAGAATCAAATTAGCCGTAACAGCCGCCGAAGGCGAACAGATGGCGTTACTGGAGAGAGCTGTAAACGCCGCAAAGATACTGAAGATTATGGAGACAGCGAAGGCACCAGCCCATGTGAAGCCGAAGCGTGACCGGTATTTCTGTTCCGTGACAAAAGCAAGGGAAACATCAAGAACGGAAAAGGTACAGAAAAAGCCCAAGAAGGTCAGTGAAGGACAGCGAAAAAGCAAATGGAATGTGGATGGCGAACCGTAGAAACCGTAGAAGAGAGGAGGAAAAAAAACTCAAAGAAAAGGATGAAGAGAATAAAGAAGACCTATCACTGCGCCAGGATCTAGTCGTCAAAGTAAACGACGGCGTGACGTACGCCGCGATCCTTAAAATGGTGAGAGGATCTCAACCTGAAGGAGGTAGGGAAGAATGTTGTAAAAACCAGGCACACTCAGAAAGGTAACTCCTCTAGCGAATGACGGATCTCAATAGTGGCACATCCGTAATAACCTACGAACTTGGAACTATTGAGAATTAGAGCTACAGGTCCAAAGCCCTGGTAAAGGAGGATGGTTGTGTTGATCTGGGCCGCGGTCATCACGTAAAGCAACAAAGGTCACAACCCCAAGTCCAAGGCGTGAAGCGACCCGTGCCGAGGGATGAGTGGTCGAGGGAGTGAAAAAGATGCTCGATCGTTAAAGGAGCCTGTGGGGTACCTGGGCAACCACCACAGTAAACGTCCCTTACCACGTTACTGCGGAGCTCTGGCGTGGCGGACCTTTCTTTCTCGCGCAACTCGTGGGAACAAATATCAGTGAAGTGAATAAAAACAAAAACCAAAAACCGGAGGTGTCGAACCCCTGTGAAGTGAATAAAAACAAAAACCAAAAACCGGAGGTTTCGAACCCCTGTGAAGTGAATAAAAACAAAAAACAAAAACCGGAGATGTCGAACCCCTTTGCCAAAGGTGGCTTGGCGAGGTCTCCCCCCAGTGGGGGGGTGTGGAGCGACCTGGGCTGCATCCGACAGCACCAGTGACCCCCCAGCGGTGGTAGGCAATAGCCCACGATGCTTAAAGTTGTGCAGCAACTCGATAGCATCATCGAGTTCGCAAATGCGAAACAAAACATCAGCAAGGATCTGAAAAAGAGCAAAGCTGTTCGAGTCGCAAGACAAGTACAGCAGGCATACGACAAGATGATGGAAGGTAGAGAGAAGGCCGACAGAGGAACCCAGGCAAAGGCCTTCAAGAGGGTGGCGGAAAATGAGAAGGCCGTCAGAGGAACCCAAACAGGGGCCTTCCCCTTCCCCTTCTATGGAGCAGCCAAGTCGCTCCAAGCGACGGCTGAGTTCCCCTCGAAGGTCAGGGGCAATCGCAAGGCGGCGCCGAACTTGAAGCGACCTAGGAAGTCACCAGGCGAGGGTGAAAAAACCAACACCAAACGGCGTGTAACCGTGACGACCAAACGCCGTTTGGTTGAAGTAAACCGGGGTGCAAATGACCCCGACCCGCAAAGAAGACCAAGGACAGAGGTGAGGCCTTGTGGGTAAAGACCGAAAAGGACAAATATGCTGACATCCTAAAGTCAATGCGGGCGGCCGAAAGCCTCTCGGTCCTCGGGCAAAACGTGCGCAACGTGAGATGCACCAATACAGGAGAAATGCTCTTGGTGCTGAAGCGAGGCGCACAATCTAGTGCGGTGTACAAGGCCCTGACCCAAAAGGTCCTGGGTAAAGGAGCCCAGGTGAGATCTTTAGGGGCGGAAATGACTCTCCAGTGTAAGCAATTGGACGAGTTCACGACCGCAGATGATGTCGTCGCTACTGTCACAGAACAATGTGGCGCAGTAATCGAGCGGGCCTCTGTGCACTTGAGAGAGGGACCCTCTGGCACGCAAGTAGCCTACCCCAGGCTACTGAATGCGGAAACAAAAAAGGTTACCGAAAAAGGAAAACTGAAGATCGGCTGGTCAGTATGTCCAGTTAGCATACCCCAGCCGCCTTCAGTGGATAGATGCTATCGGTGCCTTGAGTCCGGCCACAAGTCATACGAATGCAAGGGAACAGACAGGAGCAAATTAAGTCGTCGCTGCGGCGAGGAGGGGCATAAAGAGTGGGGCTGCACTAAGGCGCATAAATGCCTTATCTGCACCGCTAAGAAGCAAGCCCGTAACCATGCTATGGGTGGATCTTCGTGATCAAGAGGTCTACTTAACGGAAACTCATGGTAGAAGCGGTTGGAGAAGAAGCGAACGTGAGAACTTTAATTTAGGAAGCAGTGGTCGAGTGCAGGAATCTGGACGAGATCATAACAGAAGACGAAGTGAGAAACGCGCTAATAGAGCAATGTACCATGGAGAAAGAGCAGATGTCAATCAGGTTGAGGAAGGCGTATAGTGGCCTAGAGACAGTAGCGATACGCTTATCGTCATCTGCAGCCATCCGGCTTATGTCGACCGATATGATAAAAGTTGGATGGTCAGTGTCAGTGCTCGTTACGATAGATCCCTAAAATCACTAAAGAACAGGATCTGATCTGTGCAGAAAATGTGGGAAGAAGAGACTGCACAAAGCAACCGAAGTGCGTACTCTGCTCAACCACATGACGTGAGGCGTCTTATGCCCAGAGTACAAAAAGACGAGGGCAGGTCAATGACAATGGAGATAACCCAGCTTAAACTAAACCATTGCGACATTGCACAGCAACTGTTGTGATCGTCAACAACAGAAACGAAGTGCAACGTTGTAATTTTTGCAGAGCCGTGTCGTTTTCCTCCCGATAACGGTAACTGGGGGATGGATAGTGCAGGGATGGCGACTATGCCCGGTAGGTGGTGGATTGCACACACAAAGGCTTCGTGATCACCAGGGTCAACGGCGCATTCTATCCACCGTGGAACAACAAAGCAGTGCAATCGGATGCTGTTATAGGAGGAGATTTTAATGCTTCGGCTGTGGAGTGAGGTAACAGGCTGACCGACGTAAGAGGTTACAGCTTGTTGGAAGCTCGGCGAAGGTGGATATAAGACTGTGCAACGAAAGTTCCGCTTGCACATTCCGTACGGTCGAAAATCCATCGGCGGTGTAACATTCTGCAGTCCCACGCTGATGATGTCATGAATTGGTGAGTTAGTGAATAGCGCAGAGAGTGAGGACTGGCGAGCGAAAGTGACAACCAAAGGCAACAACAAGAACTTCGTGCTGACAGCGTTGCTCCAATTCCGAATGCGATGAGCATTAGCGATACCGTTCGATGTAACAATGCCGAGGAAAACGGAGATGAGAAGCTACCGGCATCCGGTGTATTGGTTGAACGAAAGGCTCAGCATCCTTCGTGCTGCCAGCCCAAAATCCAGAAGACGCGTTCAGAGAGAAATATCTGAGGAAGTCAGAAAAAAGAGTAAAGTGACATTCCACGCGGCTAGGGCCGCTGTTAAACGCGATATAGTGCTCCTTCCCGTGGCAAATGTGGAGATGCAGAGGTATACACGATCTCCATAACAACATTTGTTAAACTAACATTCCTTCTCTTCCCCGATGACTGCAAGGACGTGGACGGCGCCGTTATTAAAACTCTCGAAACGTGCACATTGAGGATGGATAGTTACTCCCAGGCCTCATTCGTTGATTCTCTGTGCAATTTCGCTTGTTCTGGTCAATCACGAAGTAGCAACTACGAATTGTACGGTCATCATGCTCATGCAAGACGCCAGGTCTCATTCAACACGTGTAATTTAAACGTCGCTACTGACAACCGCTTGAAACAGTTTTTCCTACCCAACTAATATCCTGTGATCATCCCGCTGACCTACTTTGCCAACACCCCAAACCATCTTTTTCCCATAAACATCTCTAAACTGCTCAAATCCAGAGAGAAACCAAAAAAAAAACAAATACAAAAATAAAGCAAAGGATTTCTCGTTCACGGTCATTTACTGGCTCGTTTCGGTTTATTTCTTTCGGTTTGCTCCGTTTTCCATCACCATTCATGTCACGGCCAATGCGCGGGTGCGGGAAGGAGGTACCGCAGGATTCGCTGTTCTTGCCACCACCCACCGGGCACCGGTCGGTGTGGCAGTACGGCGGCGGCATTAGAACGATAGTGGAAACGATGTTACAATTGCCGGCGAAATCTAAACCTTCTCTCGTCTGGCTGGACAACCTGCCGTTTTTTAGTGCGGGAAAGCAAACAAAATCGAGAAGCGGAAGCACATGCCAATAGCAAGGCTGTGGTCTCACAAATGACCGCTAAATGTTGCTTATTGTGTCGTGAATACGCTAGTTGTATTCGATCTCGTGCACGAACTTACTCACCATTTGACATACGGTCAAGGTTGTCTAAATCAGGTTACACTGTCTGGTCAGTATTCTTTGACACGCAATGGTTAGTACGTTTGAGGACACTAATGCTTTTGGTGAGCATGAAGTGCCAGGTGCCAGTTGAGCATAACAAAGGTGTTTCGTAGTTACAGCAGTCCTACGAACACAGCCGGAAATTCAATTATGAAAGGACATTTTCTTTTCATCTTACGGGTGAGAAAGTATCCTCGCACGCCCGTCATCAATTAAATTCAAACAATTTGCTACAAACTTGAACAAATACAAAAAAAATCAAATAAGAATTTGTTGAGCGGGATAGATCGTCCTCTAATCTTGCCGCTCCGGGTTGTTGTCTTCCTTTAGTTCCCAAACCACTTGGAAAAAACCTATTTTAATCCACCTAGCGGTGCAATTGTGCCTTTCTCAATCATGAATCACGAGAATGTGTGCGTTCTTTATATTCATTAAAAACTTTTAAACGCATATATTACATTTTATTATTATACATCACATGACAACTATATACAGGAAAATAAATCATTATTCGCCCGTCATCAATTAAATTCAAAGGATAAATGTCAGGACACCGAGTTGGCAAAGATCAAACTGGAACGGGCAGCCATCCGCAGCAAATCTAAAAATATAAATCTCTCCTCCGGACCACGAAAGATGAAAAACCCGGAAAAGATTCATCAAAGCCCCAGTGTTGATTTAATGATTTAGCGCTGACAGGTTGTCCTACAACAGCCTTGTTATGAATCGGAGCTTGCTACCAGCTGACGAGAGTCTCACCACAAGGGTGAAAATCGTTCTCGGCTACGGTGACCTCGACCTAGAAATTCGCCGCCGCCGTGGTGGGTTCAAAAAATATGTTACATGTAGGTGGAAGGATGCCGGAACACCATCCTTTTAGGGCGACTTCGGTATACGTTATGGATTAGTGTGGTTTATGTTGGAGTCAGCACACCTTCCGTAAAAAATTCATTTGTGAAGATGTACTGCCCTGACGGATGATAGAAGGAAAAGTAGGTCACGTAGCATTTTGGGCGTAGGGCAGGCTGAGCTAGATGCTCGGTTTTGATGTAGGTTGAATTTTTATTATTTCCATCCAGGTAACGTTGCATACGGGCTTGACTTTTTTTTTTAGCGAAGCAATTACAATTATTTTATTTTTTTATTTTATTTTTAAACATGACAATAAATGATTTACATTGTATACTTGCATCTCCCAATGAACTAAACATGTTCTTTAAAGGGAGTGCTATGCTATTAACTACTTACAAACCTATTCATTGATAACTAATTATTGAGAGTGTACTGTGGCAAAGGTGAACAGCAGTGAGTAATTGCAGATATTGTGGGTGGCTATGGCGGGTGGCGGCGGTACCTGGAGACGAATTGGAAGCAGAAAACACGACTCCATTAGAACTGGTCTTGCTATAGTTCAGTGAAGATATCGGCTGATATTGGATTTGAGGTGTGATCTCAAAGTGCGTTTGAAACATTGGACAGAACGAGATTGCTTTACAGTGGACGGTAGCTCGTTGTATAATTTACTTGCAGCGTAACTGAATCTCTTCTTTCCCGCTTCTGAAGTGGGTCTAGCCATCCTAAGATTGTTTGCTTGTCGTGAGGAGCGACCGGTGAATATTGTATCAAACACAAAGTTGGTTAGAATATTCGTATCGTTAGAGAGTATCCTATGCATTTGGATGGCGATCTGGAACTCATGTAATGCTCTTATTGGTAGAAACGAATCGTTGACGTCGTTGAACAAGGAAGTAGTGGCATATAGATGTGGTTTCCGCAGTACTGCTTTTAAACATCGATTTTGAATGCATTGAAGTTCTCTTATCCTTGATTTACTCGCATTTCCCCAAACTCCAACGAGGAAGTGCAATCTAGAGTGCACCAAAGCAAAATATAATGACTTCATCCAACTTACAGGCACGAACGAGGAGATTTTTCTAAGGACCCCGCAAATAGGAGTCAATTTCTGCTTTAGTCCTTCGATATGTGCATTCCAGCTCAGTGTTTCGTCCAAAATAAGACCAAGATATTTGTAAGTTACTGATCTCTCTATGCAAACTCCATCCACATATATTGGTTCAGTGTTGGATAAGTTTCTCCTATTTGAGCGAAACAGCATGTACGTTGTTTTCGTCAAATTTAAGGACAGCTCGTTCACATTGAAAAAGTCTTGAAGTCTTGAAGAGGTCCTGCTGTATGTAGCTTGTGATGGATGCTGCTTGCTCATGCTTGTACAGGATGGCTGAGTCATCGGCAAAAAATCTTATTTTTCCATGCAGCTGAAGACGGGAGAGGTCATTGATGAAAACCAAAAATAGTAATGGTCCCAAGTTGCTTCCCTGAGGGACTCCAATAGTAATCTCTCGTACCTCACTATTGACTCCATTGACAGACACAAATTGGCGTCTGTTCGACAGATAACTTTTCAGAAGTGTCATGGAAACGCCTCGTATGCCATAATACTCGAGTTTCCGAAGCAATAGAGTATGGTCAATTGTATCGAAAGCTTTTTTAAGATCCAGAAATAAAACTCCCGAACTTTTTTTGTTGTCGATGGCTCCATATAAGTCATCAATCAGCTCACTCGCCGCTGTGAATGTGCTGCTTCCCCGACGAAACCCATATTAATGCGTGTATATCTGCTTCGATGACTCCAGAAAACCTGTAATTCGCGATGCTAGCAGCTTCTCCAGAATTTTATTAAGTACCGATAAAGTTGAGATAGGCCTGTAGTTATTGATGTTCTTCCGATGCCCCGACTTGTATAACGGTACAACACGAGCGGTTTTTAGACATTCTGGATAGACCCCAGTGCATATCATGCTATTAAATACATCTTTCAGTATACTGGCGAACAAAACATGATGGGTTTTTACAAAAGAAGCCGTTATATTGTCAGGACCAGGAGATTTTTGTGTGTCCAAGTCATGTATCAACAACACTATTTATTGCTGTGTGGTGGGTTGCAAGAACATAGATGAGTTATAATTGGTAAAGGTACCAAACTTTCCTATATTACGATCACTAATGATGGATGAGGCTAGATTGTGTCCAACAGTGCAGAAAAAATTGTTGAATGAATCACTTATTTCCATGTTGCTACAATGATTCTCCAAGCAGATCATATCTCTTTCTTGATTACGTATTATTACGACTTGTATTGTGGTTGCTACAAACTTGAACAAATACAAAAAAAATCAAATAAGAATTTGTTGAGCGGGATAGATCGTCCTCTAATCTTGCCGCTCCGGGTTGTTGTCTTCCTTTAGTTCCCAAACCACTTGGAAAAAACCTATTTTAATCCACCTAGCGGTGCAATTGTGCCTTTCTCAATCATGAATCACGAGAATGTGTGCGTTGTTTATATTCATTGAAAACTGTTAAATGCATATATTACATTTTATTATTATACATCACATGACAACTATATACAGGAAAATAAATCATTATTCGAGATCTAAAATTTTGAAAAAGAAAAAACAGCCACGGTAATATTGAACTGAAAAAAGGTGCGAAATCGGCAAAGTCCCAAAAAGTCGATTTAAAAAAAAAAATTTTCGAAATAACATAAGATCTCGACGTTTCATGCATTTTAAAGACGTTTGTCATCAAAAATACGAATTCGATTTCAGAAATTTCATGGGGTCCCCCCTTTGAAAAAAAAATTTGAGTTCCGGCTTATATGCGAATTTCATATGTGACGTGACGATTTAGTCTATATTTCCGGACCCATATAAGCGATCCGTATGAAATTTTATACACATCTGTGGGGATATTATAGCTATCATTTGGGACTAAGTTTGTGAAAATCGGCCCAACCATTTCCGGGAAACTGATGTGAGTTCGTAAATTTTGAAAGATGGCCGCTTTTCCCGGGCACTTCCGGAACCGTCTATGGTGGTCAATGTAGTCAACGAAAGTTTGTTTGGCTGTTGGTGACCTAGAACAGCAAATTTAAGTTGTTTGAGAGACATTTTAGCGAAATTTTTACCTTTTTTGCTTTCATCGGAGTATCGGTTTGAATCACAATTTGCTATGTGATCGCACGCCACAGCCTGTAACTCCGGAACCGGAAGTCGGATCGGGATGAAATTAAATAGCAATTTACGGGGACGCAATACCTTTCATTTGAGACCAAGTTTAGTCGAATCGGTCTAGCCATCTCCGAGAAACCGATGTGACTGTTATTCTGAATTTAGATACTTCCGCCGGGGCTTCCGGAACCGATGATGGTGGCCAATGTGGCCAAATAGACTTTGAATGGATGTTAGTGACCTAATACTACAAATCGAAGCAGTTGTGGTCATATTTTGGAAAAAAATTCACCTTTATACATTCATTGCAGAATTTATTAAAATCGACATTTTCTGCGTGTTCGTACTCATCACCCTGTAATTCCGGAACCGGAAGTCGGATCCATTAGAAATTCAATAGCAGCCTATGGGAACGTTGCACCTTTCATTTGAGACTAAGTTTGTCAAAATCGGTTCAGCCATCTCTGAGAAAAATGAGTGACATTTTTGGTCACATTCACACGCACATACACACACATACATACATACACACATACATACACACACAGACATTTGCCGAACTCGACGAACTGAATCGAATGGTATATGTCACTCGGCCCTCCGGGCCTCCGTTAAAAAGTCGGTTTCAGAGCAATTGCAATACCTTTCTATTGAGAAAGGCAAAAAGGTGCGAAATCGGCAAAGTCCCAAAAAGTCGATTTTTAAAAAAAAACCTGTTTTAATCCACCTAGAGGTGCAATTGTGCCTTTCTCATTTCTCCAAACTATGATTTAATAACTGGTTCGTACAATATAACATTATGGGAATGTCTTTCATTCTTATTACACTTGGTAAGTATATATAAGAGCAACTTTTTGCATTCATCGAGGTATCGGTTTGAATCGGAGTTTTCTATGTGATCGCACTCCACAACCCGTAACTCCGGAGCTGGAAGTCGGATGGAGATGGAATTTAATATCAGTTTCCGGGGACGCAACACCTTTCATTTGAGACTAAGTTGATCAAATCGTTCTAGCCATTTTCGAAAAACCAATATAACCGTTATTCTGAATTTGGATGCTTCCGGATCCGTCGATGGTGGCCAGTGTGGCCAAAGAGACTTTGAATGACTATTGGTGACCTAGATCTATAAATTCAACAGTTGTGTTCATATTTTGGAAAAAAATCACCTCACCAATTCATCGCAGAATTCGTTAGAATCGGGATTTGCTGCGTGATCGTACGTATCACCCTGTAATTCAGGAAGCAAAACTCGGATCCACACAAAATTCAACAGCAGCTGATGGACCTTTCATTTAAAATCAAGTTTGTCAAAATCGGTTCAGAAAATTCCGAGAAACCGATGTGGACAAATCAACAAATTTTGTTTTGTAACCATACTCTTCAACTCGTAATCCGGAACAAGATGTCGGTTGAAAATGAAATTCAATAGCAACCTATGGGAATATTATACCTTTCATTTGAATCTTAGTTTGTAAAAATCGGTTCAGCCATCTCCAAGAAACCGATGTGGACATTTTGTTAACTAATCCGCACATACACACATACATACATACATACATACATACTTACATACATACATACATACATACATACATACATACATACATACACATATACATACACACATACATACACACATACATACACACAGATATTTTGCGATCTCGGCGAACTGAGTCGAATGTTATATGAGACTCGGCCCTCCGGGCCTCGGTTAGAAAATCGGTTTTTGAAGCAATTGCGTAACCTTTCTATATGAGAAAGGCAAAAGAATAATATTTAATTAGCTTAATAAGCATGAGTTCAATGTTATCTTCATGTGATTATAATTTGGAAAGGTTGGTGGAATGGGTTTGAACGTGTAGGGAATGGGGGGTTAGTAGAGTGGGAGTGGAGGATGCGTCAGAAATCCTTAATCTTATTTCGGTATACGGGATGGATGAAGGAAATGCGGGCGTGAGGGTGGTCCAAGGGGAGGGGAGTGATGAAGGAGGGAGGTGTAAGGGCAAGATGGGGGGGGGGACGACGCAATACTCAACTGCATATTTTGCCTTCCATTTGAGACTTGGTTTGAGAAAATCGGTTCAGTCATCACCGAAGAACCGATTTGACTTTAATTGTGGAATATGCCCGGAATTCCGGACTTCCGGAATCGTCGATAGTGGACAATATATTCAAAGAATGTTTGATTGGTAATCAGTGATCTAGATCTGCGATTAGAAGTTATTTGGTGACCATTTCAATAGTTTTTAGCCTCTGAGGTATTACGATTGTTCCGATTTATATGGGAAATTCCAGTGTATCCTTACTAACACCCCTGTAACTCCGGAATCAAGAGTCAGAACCGAATGAAATTCAGCAGTAGTCAATGGCATTACTGTATCTTTCATTTGAAATCAAGTTTGTAAAAATCGGTAGAGAATTCGTTGGGGAATGGGTGTGATATTAGCTTAGGAACTTGGCGGGTTCCCCGAGGGCGTCATGAACCGTCATAGGTGGCCAATGTGGTCAAAGCTGCTTTGATTGATCATTAGTGATCCAGACCCGCAAACTAGAGTAATGTTACATCAATTTTAATATGTTTTACATCATTTGAACATTATGGTGGTACCAGTTTATATGGAAATTTGCTGTGTGACCGCACTCTTCAACCCGTAACTCCGGAACCGGAAGTCGGATCAACTAAAAATTCAATAGCAGCTTATGGGAGCGTTATACCTTTCAGATGAAACTAAGTTTGCGAAAATCGGTTCAGCCATCTCTGAGAAAATTGTGTGAGTTTAAATGACACACACACATACACACACATACACACACACATACACACACACACACAGACATTTGCCGATCTCGACGAACTGAATCGAATGGTGTATGACACTCGGCCCTCCGGGCCTCGGTTAAATAGTCGATTTTTACAGTGATTGCATAACCTTTCTTTATATGAGAAAGGCAAAAAATTTCGTGATAACATAAAATCTCGACGTTTCATGCATTTTAAAGATGTTTGGCATCAAAAATACGAATTCGATTTCTGAAATTTCATGGGGTCCCCCCTTTGGAAAAAAATTTTGAGTTATATGGGAATTTCATGTGTGACCGGACCGTTCAGTCTATATTTCCGGAACCATACAAGCGGTCCGTGCGAAATTTTAAAGACATCTGTGGGGATATTATAGCTATCATTTGGGACTAAGTTTGTGAAAATCGGCCCAACCATTTCCGAGAAACTGATATGAGTTTGCTAGTTATGAAAGATGGCCGCTTTTCCCGGGCACTTCCGGAACCGTCTATGGTGGTCAATGTAGTCAACGAAAGTTTGTTTGGCCGTCGGTGACCTAGAACTGCAAAGTTAAGTTATTTGAGAGACATTTTAGCGAAATTTTTACCTTTTTTGCTTCCATCGGGGTATCGGTTTGAATCACAATTTGCTATGTGATCGCACGCCACAACCCGTAACTCCGGAACCGGAAGTCGGTTGGGGATAAAATTTAATAGCCATTTACGGGGACGCAACATCTTTCATTTGAGACTAAGTTTGGTTGATTCGGTCTAGCCACCTCCGAGAAACCGATGTGACTGTTAGTCTGAATTGAGATACTTCCGCCGGGGCTTCCGGAACCGATGATGGTGGCCAATGTGACCAAAGAGACTTTGAATGGCTGTTAATGACCTAGTACTACAAATCGAAGCAGTTGTGGTCACATTTTGGAAAAATTTTCACCATTATACATTCATTGCAGAATTTATTAAAATCGACATTTTCTGTGTGATCGTACTCATCACCCTGTAATTCCGGAACTGGAAGTCGGATCCATTAGAAATTCAATAGCAGCCTATGGGAACGTTGCACCTTTCATTTGGGACTAAGTTTGTAAAAATCGGTTCATCCATCTCTGAGAAAAGTGAGTGAGATTGTGTTCGCGTACACACACACAGACGCACATACACACACATACATACACACACATACATACACACACAGACATTTGCCGAACTCGACGAACTGAATCGAATGGTATATGTCACTCCGGGCCTCCGTTAAAAAGTCGGTTTTCAGAGCAATTGCAATACCTTTCTATTGAGAAAGGCAAAACATGAATATCCGTTAAGTTGCCCTCGGCTGAGTGAATGAGATTATTTTAGAACTTTAAAACTTTCAACAACGTCCTATCTAAAGGTGCAGGAAATTTGATGTTTATTATCGTTAGCTTATTCATGTTTTAGCTGCGATTAGTCGCTTGCAACGAGGATGCACTGTTTAGATGTGTGTTGCGTAGTAAAAGTGTAGATTTAGAAGGTCACGCCAGCTATTTTATAATAATAGCGGAGTTTGAACGTAATATTTTTGAGGAAAGTTAAAAAGTCGAAGTTCATTTTTATATTTTTTTACTCAATTGGTTTATTTGATAAGGCACATATTACATTAGACAAATTTAAATATTGCTTTATATATTTAATTTAACTAAAGAAATTTTGCAGCTAACTTATTATGTGCAAGATGGGAAAATATAATATTTGTAAGATTAGGGGTGGGGGGGGGGGTGTAGTCATTTAGTGTGTTTTTTGTTTAGTAATGCACTTTAGGATTTTTAGCAGAGAGATTATTGGAGCAATTAATTATTAACTAAGCGGAACATTTAACAAACATATTAAAACAAGAAATAACTAGAGGGACCCTAGTAACCAATAAGCAATATAACGTAGCCTAATATTTCCTTTAAATCCACATATAAAGCAGTCTTATAGAGCCGTGAAGCCCTAAATACTGATATAATGCTGGTATTATACCAGAAAAGGCGAAATATAGTGTTATTACTGTGGAGAGATTGACAGCTCGTTTTTGCAGCACTAATGCTATTATATAGCACCAGCGCACAAATGTCAAATTTGAAAGCCTAATATTGGCACTACTAATGCTATTAGAAGCTTCAGTTGGCTGTCATTGTCCGCCATGGTTTTAAACCCATTTCTTATGTTTCCTTTCGGTATGGTGAGCAAAAAGGAAAAAAATTAAAATAAAATGTTCTGTTTAAAACCGTAATTGACTCTCTTCTAATGCATTGTAATGAATATCCTTAATGGGTTTTCTTTCTCAAATGATATGAATGTTTTACGAAAATTACCTTTAGTAAGTCTCGAACTGAGGTACCTTGCCTCGTCCTTCACGGTAAGTGCGCTGCGTTTGCTGCCGGGACTATATCGCATATGTTCGATTGGAATGAAATATGCCGAATATAATCTTCAAGACGAGTTGCATAACAAATAAACCCACAGCATTACAATAGCATTATATCGGCTTTTTTATCTATAATGGCACTAAATGCACTCGTTTTTAGTCGTCAATAAGTGTGGACGTGTTTTGCATTCGCTCCCGGTATCGCGCACTAAAGTTTGTTTAATTTTAATTTCACCAAGCGCCTCGTGCTAAAGTTTGTTTTGTTTCAATTTGACCGCGCGCCGCGTGCTAAAGTTTGTTTTGTTTTAAGTGACCGATTTTAAAAAAAGTGCGAACGATAATAAAATGAACTGCGAAATTTGTGCCTTGGACGCCTCTGCGGATTCGATTCTGTGGACGTGTGTTGGATGCCCAAGGAAGTATCATGCAGCTTGCATTGGCGTGACCGTGCAGCGGGGATCACTAAGGAGAAAGGACAGGAGATTGGTTGATGTCAACTCGTACATACTGCCATGCTGCGACTCGTGTCAGGAACTACTACATGGGAAAATTGCTTTCAACGGACTCGCCGAGCAGCAAAAACTTCTGGAAAAACAAATACGGGAGAATACTGAAGTGATTCATCAACTAACATTTCAGCAAAACAAGCCGGACCTAGTACATGAGGCACTCGAAGGCCTAGAAATACTTCTCACTACTGTTAAACAGGAATTGATTGCAATCAACAAAAATAGTAGTCTAGCCGGCAGTGTTATTGCAATAAAAAACCACGTTACCTCTCTGCTTGACACAGCAATTAAGTCAACATCAGATAGTGTATACGAATCGTTAAAAACAGTTACTTCGGAATTATCCGCTGATTTGCGTGACATGAACGCGGAAATAAGTCAGCTTAGTCAGCTGTCTTTAGACACAGCCAACAGTAATCCTCCAAATTCCACCCTAGGATACGAGATTCTCGACGAGTTGAAGTCGGTCTCAGTTGCCCTCAATGAAAACAAAAGCACCAGGCAACTACGGTCGTCACATGAATCAACGTTGCTGCCAGAAATTCTCAACGAGGTTAAATCGATGTCAGCATATGTATATGCGAATAATAAGACCGCGCAATTGCTATCGCCGAATGACTCACGCCCCAGTTTGGAAATTGAATTAAATAACGCTATTAACTCAGGATGGCGTTTCTTGGGCACGAAAAAAGTATGGAAAGCTGACTGGAGTGAGTACGATGCGCGAGAAATAAATCGATTGAATCAACAAAAACAGGCGGATAAGGCTAGAAGGCGTAAAAAGAAACAAATATTTAGAAACCGGAATACTAATATTAAAAACAACAACAACAACAATATTTTTCCACCTGATCGGAGACCCCCTGCAACAATAAACGATCGTTATTATGGCCCGCCGGCCAATTTTTCCAATCGTAACTTTTTTAATCGTGCCAGTAGCTCCAGTCATAACCAAAACCGTCATCCCAATCATAGCTGCAACACGAATTTTCTACCACCGGATAGAGTGCTTCTTGCAGCAGCCAAGGATCGTTTTTCCGGCCTACCTACAAATTATATTCCATCGATTCAATTTACACGAGGCGAGATTTTGAATCCCTACCCAGCACGTGATACATCAAGATCATCGCAACAATTAAATGCAGTAAATACGGAATGTTCGCCATCATCATCACCGTGTGAGGCATGCCGCTTTCAACATTCGTGTTTTCGGTAGTTTCGACACTTTCCTTAGAAGAAGAAAAAGACGAGTTTGCTGTTGAGCACAGTGTTTTCCAAGAATTAGATAATGATGGTAGACTTTCCAATACAAAAAAGACTGCGACAGAATTATTAATGTATTGTCAAAATTTTAATAGGATGAAAAGTCCAGCCAAAATGGCTGAAATTCATAAACGTATATTAGGTTCGTCATTTTTGGTTATATTAGGAACTGAAACTAGCTGGGACGATAGCGTAAAAAGTGAAGAAATTTTCGGCAGTGGTTTTAACGTATTCAGAGACGATCGAAATCTTCACGAATCTCAAAAGAAGTCTGGCGGGGGAGTCCTTGTGGGTATTTCGGCTCAATTTAATTCAGAAATTCTAGTCACAGTGAAGTTTAAGGAATTTGAACATGTGTGGGTTAAATCAAACATTGCCGGCGAAATGCATGTTTTTGCCTCTGTATATTTCCCACCAGAGCATGCTAATATAACATCGTACGAAGCTTTTTTCCAAATTGCTGAACAAATTTTATCTGAACTCCCAGCCGAGGTTAAAGTTCACATTTACGGAGACTTTAACCAACGCAACGCAGATTTTATTCCGGACTCTGAAAACGAACATATTTTAATCCCAGTCGTGGGAGAAAACGAAACATTGCAGTATATTTTCGACAAAACTGCTAGCATAGGACTAAATCAAATAAATCACGTAAAAAATCGACTGAATTGCTATCTCGATCTTTTATTTACAAACATTCAGGAAGACTTCTGTGTATCTGAATCTCTAACTCCTTTGTGGAAAAATGAAGCATTTCATACTGCTATTGAATTTTCCTTATTCATCCATGAAATTCAAAAACCCAGCGATTGTGACTTTGAAGAAGTCTTTGAATACCATAAAGCCAATTATGACAATATCAGGCGGAAGCTAAGTAGTGTCGACTGGCAAAATAGCCTTAGAAATGAAGAAAATATTGTAACCGCAGTGGACGTATTTTACAAAATTATTTTCAAAATAATTTATGAAGAGGTGCCTATTAAGAAAAAAAGACGACACGGCAACTCGAAGCATCCCGTTTGGTATAATAGACAAATTAAGAGTTTGAAAAATAGGAAGCAAAAAGCCCATAAGCTATATAAGAAAAACCAAAATGATGAGGACTTGGAAAAATATTTCGACATTTGCGATAAACTAAATATGGCCATAGATTCTGCACTTGCGGATTATAATTCAAAAACGGAACAGCAGATCAAATCTTGTCCAAAGAATTTTTTCAACTACGTCAAAACTAAATTAAAATCAGACAATTTCCCATCAACAATGCACTTGGATGACAACGTACGTGATAACTCGGAAGAAATCTGCAACCTATTTGCAACATTCTTCCAAGAAATATATACGACTTTTTCTGAACAAGACCGTGATCGCGATTACTTCGCTTTTCTTCCCGATTTTCCTTTAGATATTAGTGTCAATCATGTCATAGTGGAAGACATTTTCAATTCTCTAAAACATTTAGATGTATCAAAAGGTTCTGGCTCTGATTGAATCCCACCATTATTTATGAAAAACCTAGCAACCGAGTTAACTGCCCCATTGTTCTGGCTGTTTAATATGTCTTTGCAATCTGGACAGTTCCTTAAAATATGGAAAAAAGCTTTTTTAGTGCCTATATATAAATCTGGCAAAAAATCTGACGTAAGTAATTATCGTGGGATAGCCATAATCTCCTGTATTCCGAAACTTTTCGAATCAATCAATCAAAATTAACGAAAAAACATTTCTTCAAATAAAAAACAGAATTTCCAACCTCCAGCATGGCTTCTTCAAAGGTCGTTCGACCTCAACAAACTTACTAGAATTTATTAATTATACACTGATTGCAATGGATAATGGAAACTACGTGGAGGCACTGCATACAGACTTTAGTAAAGCATTTGATCGCATTGACATCCCAATGTTACTTTATAAATTGACAAAGATCGGCATTGAGCCTGGGCTACTTACATGGTTAGAATCATATCTCTCCGAACGTCAGCAAATAATTAAATTTAAAGGAAAGCAATCTAATACAATTAAAGTCACCTCAGGAGTTCCACAAGGCTCTCATTTAGGCCCTCTATTGTTTATTTTATACGTGAACGATATGTCCTTCATTCTCGAAAAACTGAAAATAATTTATGCGGACGATATGAAACTTTATTTGGAGATAAGAAATGCCGAGGATATTAATACATTTCAAAAAGAAATACAAATTTTCCACATGTGGTGTCAAAAAAGCCTCTTACAACTGAACGTGAAAAAGTGTAATTCAATAACCTTTAGTAGAAAACGACAAACACCGAATGTTGAGATTACCTTAGGAAATCAGACTGTAGTAAAATGTGAAAGAATTAGGGATTTAGGTGTTATATTAGATTCAAAGTTAAATTTTATTGATCATTATAACACAATTATACACAAAGCTAACAACATGCTCAGTTTTATAAAACGCTTTAGCTATCATTTTGAAGATCCTTATACAATAAAAATATTATATATTGCATATGTTAGGTCGATATTGGAATATTGCAGTATTATTTGGTGCCCTTTTTCAAGCAGACATGAAGAACGAATAGAATCGGTACAAAAACAGTTTTTAATATTTGCCCTTCGTAAATTAGGATGGACAGCATTCCCTCTGCCATCTTATGAAGCACGCTGCTTGCTTATCAATATTCAAACATTAAAGGAGCGTCGCGAATTTGCAATGCTCTCATTCATTAATAATATCGTTTCGCATCGTATCGATTCAGCTGAAATTTTATCCAAATTGAACTTTTATGCACCTTCACGACAGCTACGAAATCGAAGTATATTTTCAATAACTCCTTTTCGCACAAACTATGCAAAATATAGCCCCATAAATCGAATGATGTCTATTTATAATCATTATTGCGACTCAATTGATTTTACAATGTCTAAACTGAAACTAAAGCAATATTTTATACACAAAAGAAATTCTAACGCGTAAGAGGATGATTCAGTAAAAGCCGAAATTGCTTCATTTATACTAAATTTACGAAATATACACATTAGTAATTAAGGAAATCTGTAGTCTACATCGATTGACGAAATAAATAAATAAATAAAAGCTTACATGCTTTATATACGCATATAGAGCTTTATTGCATTGTTCATGCCGAAATGGAGTTTAAATGCAACATTAGTGCAAATGTATAAACAATATAGTGCAATGGCATAATGCTTATGGATACTTGGGTAGTACCGTTGGGCATTCCTTAACGAGGGTATATATTGAACAACGACAACTAGAAAAGACAGGGCGGTAAATAATTTTTAGGAAGATATTCACGAAGAGGTTAGGTGTGTGTGATGTTTGTGCTGTAGGTGCCGTGTATGTAGGCTCAGTCGACAGTATGTTTCGTGTCAGCTTGAAGTCGCATCAAACGCATCAGCCCAACCGTTGCTGTATGGTACAGGCAGAAGAGGGCACTTCTGAGAATGATAGGAAAAGGGGCAGTCAAATCTGTAAATTGACGGTTTTTAGTAAGATGTATATGAGGGAAATATATAGGAGATCGCGGCTTTCCAGTTCATCTCGAACCGGGACAATAGGTAATCTTCCTCGGGCTCGAAGGGAATCTAATAGTTGAGATCTGGCAGAACAGCACTCGGCGCATACCAAGACAATATGTTCAATATCGTGATAATCGTTGCCACAAGCGCAGATTCCGCTATTTGCGAGCCCCATTTCGTCGAAGATGAGCGACTAGCGTGTAGTGATTGGGCACGACATCACACGAATCAAATGCCGACCGACATCTATTCTTCTGAACCAAGGTTTCGTTGATACCTTCGGGATGATAGAATGTAGCAACCGTCTAAACTCTCCATTGCTCCAAGATGTCTGCCAACTTTCTAGAAAAATTCATTGAAGCAGATTGGTCTTTCGTAGTTGTCGTCTTCTAAAGCGCCCGCCTTAGCTAGAGGGTTCACTTCTTCATTACCTGGAATGGAGTAATGCGAGGAAACCAAAACTAAGATAATCTTGTACGATCTTACAGACAAAGCACGCAGGCGCTCCCAGATTTTCCCCAGAAAATATGTAATGCGCTTTCTAGGTTTCATTGAACTGAGCTGAGGCTATCCGAGACAATAAAGTAATGATCGGTGGACGAAGTATCAATAATCCCAAGGGATACTGAATACCAGAAAGTTCTGCGACGTGAACTGAAGCAGGATCATTGAGTTTGAATGAGACGGTGAGGTTTTGATAGTAGTACAAGAACATAAATCGGGTTTGAAAACGAATTCGACCCGGCGAAACCCGACGGGTTTCGGGTCGGGTTCGGGTTCTGTAAACTTAAGCTTCTCGGGTTTCCGGTCGGGTTCCGGGTTTTCAAATTTGAAATTATCGGGTACGGGTCGGGTCCGGGTTTTTCAAATTTTAAACTTTCGGGCTCGGGTCGGGTTCGGGTTTTTCAAATTACAAATTATCGGGGTCGGGTCGGGTTCGGGTTTTGAACAAAACAACCCAACCATTTCATGACACTGTTTGCGTCTCTACACAAAACGCATTTTTTTTTGTAGTAGTGAATTATACTTCGTGATACGAATGGATGACACATATAACCGTATGCATGAATTATTCGTAAAGTAACCTATTTAAAAATGTTCGTGTTTTGTCTATTTAATTAGGTAATATTTCATTTTGTATAGAACAAGTCTTTAAAATACGTAAAAATTCCCTTTTTTCTTCATATTGCCATAACTGCGGTAGTTTCAAATCGATTTTGACCATTTATACGACGTTGTAAAGATTAATAAAAAAAAAGTCAAAAAGGTATTTATTCCGATGCTTTTTTGAACACCAAACGCCAATACAAACGTTAAAAATACAGCAATATGCAGTAACGGAGATGAAACAGGAAGGCGTCGAAGGAACAGGTAGAACCGGTGCATTGTACGTGTATATAAAGTAAGTATATTCCAGAGCCTGGGCTGCAGAAGATAACGAATCGAATGATGCATCTTGCATACTATATACAAATCATATTCACGAATGTGTTTTGCCTCTTTCATCCGCAAAAGCAAAAATTACGATTCCGATCCAAGCGCATTTTCTAGTAACTTTGCTATAGTAGTTTTATTATATGAAATAAAAGATTCTATTGTTCAGTAATGTTGAAGTTTATAGAATTTCACACAGATTCCTTGCTTACTATGTATTGATATTTTGCTTTTAGAAAAAGATATAATAATTGTTTTGAATTATGTACACATGACAAAACACTAACGCAAACGGTTTTGTGGGATACATTTGTACCCCATACAAACTTTAAGCGAGCACTGTTAAGTTGGTCAAATGAAACAAATAGGTTGTACCTGCTTCAAGGGAAGTTTATTAATCAAATTGGTTTATGATTGCTTGAATTTAAAATAAACTGTAACGGAAAAATAAGGATTTGAACTCACAAATTTGGTGGGACTTTGGTGTCATTATGGCGGCTCAAATTTAAAAAGGGCACATTATTTTTTTAAAAGCAGATAGTTTAGGCCAAATGTATTTTCTAGAGACTATTTTTGTTCCATCACATATATGAAACAAGCACTTTCTGTCAGATTGTTCCCAGGCTGAGCTGTTGTATGATCCGGATTCCTTCATGAAAATACATAAATTTCCGCGAACTTAAGGAATTGATCGCAAAAATTTTGTGTGTTCTGTTGAAGCCATGAACGGATTTTTAAAAGTTTGGAGTCGTTCCGAGAGCTCCATTGGAGATGTCGAAGCATCTACAGGTGCACTTACCTTATAATCTGAAGCATTAAATAACTTAGATACCCCATCATAGATCGTCCTAACGCTAATGATGGGACATCAAGAACACGTCAGAAAATCTTGATTGATACCCGTACCAATCAGTAACGTGAGTGACGTTATGTAAACTGTCGAATACGGATTGCCAATTGCCATAGCTTAATTTATTACTTGTAATAAATTATACGAAACTGCCTTGCAGGAATGGTTTCTGATGAAAAATTAGAAATTTTGGTTAAATACGACGGGCAAGGTTGTTGGAAACAGAGACCATTAAGTTTTCTGTTTCCCCATGAGTTATCCGCCGATTAAACTTAATATCCGGTTAAAATAAAGACGATTTATAAGTTTCTCAGAAAATTACAAATTCAACGTTCAATAATAGTAAATATAAATGCGGATTCCACTCGGCAATGATTTGTTTTGCCATATGCAGATATAACTCAATGCGTATGGTGCTACTTCATATTCTAGTGATTCTACTATTCTTAGATGAGCCTAGGGTCCAGCTCGGGTGATTAGAATTAAAAATCTTCGAGATCTTTGGTTGATTCTCCGTATTTGCAAGATGAATTCGGATCGGGCTTCTCAAATTTTAAATTTTCGGGTTCGGGTCGGATTCGGATTTTAAAATTTTAAAATTCCCGGGTCGGGTCGGGTTCGGGTTTTACAAAATATTCATTCTCGGGTACGGGTCAGGTTTTTAAGTTTTAAAATGTCCGGGCTCGGGTCGGGTTTGGGTTTTTCAAATTTTATAATTTTGGGCTCGGGTCGGGTTCGGGTTTATAAATGGTCATGCTCTCATGGGTTCGGGTCAGGTTCGGGTTCGAAAAAATTGAAACCCGACCATCTCTAGTTCATTACCAGCAGTATAATAAGCCGAAGCCTGTTAAACGAACCTTCTCAAACAGGAGGTAATTAGATAGGGCTAACCTGGCGCGAAGATCAACCGATAAGAGTCTGAGTGCGACTGATGCTGAATGCAAATCTAGACAAACACGTGAAAAGGACATAAATCCAAATGAGAGCTTCTCTTTGTTTACTTACTCTTCCTTCAACTCGGCCGCTTTTACGATTGCTCCTTTAATCTCAGCATAATATGCTAGACGACATCAGAGTCTTCGATATTTATTGAAACAATGTTGGAAAGTTTTGTGATGACGCCATAATAATCTAAAGAACACAGAGAGACTCTCATTTGGACTTAAGCCCTTTTCACGCGTTTATCTAGAAATATTTGCAGTTCAATATCTTCACTAGCTGAAGCATGGTGTCTTTAAACTAGTCATCCCAGCATGTGTACAGATACGTTCAATTCAAACTTGAATTGGAGACGACCACATACATTTCAACCCTATTTGCTGGTACATATATTCTGTACTCTTTCATAGAAGGCTTGCAATATTATGTACCTGCTTTAAACTTTTTACCATCACTGGAAGCTAATCATGGCGAATTTTCGATATTTCTGCTACAGCCAAATATCGTTCCGTCAGAACTAGAGAAAATTGTAATAAATTTGTAAAGATCTCACACTTTTTGTCTTTGACCCAAAATAGACCTTGAGCTGAGGAGTCAAGTCGACATCCATCTCACCTTGACGCAAATCATTGTCAGGTCGTAATTTTTGCACGGACCTATTGCTCAGCGTACATTAGTATGAAAGAAAGGGAAATTTAATATAATAGCTATACCATCTTCTATAACGCTATCCAGGTACCTCACAAGATAAGAAATACTGTCATTGCTCTGCTGGTCGAACAACGGTTAACACGCACATACAAAAGAAGAAAAATTCCATAACTTCGAAAGGGAGGAGAACGCTCAATATAGCTTTGTTTTACAGTGTTACACTGCACGGACGAAAAAACGTCTACACGCTTCGAGAGTCACTGTGCGAATGATTTTTATATTTTTCTATGTTTCTCAGTGAGTGATAAATATTCAAAATATTATGATTGTTGGATAAGTACACGATTTTAACAGCAGTTTAAACGTAGCTATGTCCGGACTTTTTGATGATTTTCATTTCCGAAACCATAAATTCTATGTTCACTTCAAATGTATGGTGTAACGTATTAATTCTGTTAGCATACTGGTTCCTATGAATTGCATTCTGCGGATACATCTAAGGGGGGCGTCTGGTACAGTGGGCAAATACATCGACTTCTTTTTTATTCGCTTAATTGTTAGTATTGAATCTCTAGAATAATCTCCCGCAATTTCGGTGGCTACGCAGAACTTCTTTTGTTTTAAACAGCCATGCATTTCTCGCGCGTATTTGCTGTAACGCACGCAGATTTCAATCTACCGGCCACAATTTTCGATTGCAATAAAATAAATAAAAATACATAATAAAAATACAGTACAAACATCAAACTCTAAACCACTTCTACCCAAATTTACAGGAGAAAAGGCCCAAAAGGTTTTTTTCTACAGCGTCTTTTTCGTGATTCAATTTGATGTTGGACACCCTTTAATAGCATTTTTCTTAAAACCGCGTTTTTCATATCGACGAACACGATAATTCAAAAATTAAACAACCAATTGATTTGATTTTTTTATGATAATGCACAATATGTGCAGCCTGTCGATGAACCACAGAAATCCGAATAAAAAAAATTCTACCTATTATTTGCAGAAAAATGAGGAAATTTTACAGAAAAATTATATTTTTCTGTTTTAATAAAGCCATTTTCCGAAACTCGAACTTTTTCCAATTTGTTTTGGTTCATCAAGTAACTACAAGTCTAAGCTTTACAAATCTTATCGAATTTCTTGTGTTAGGCAGCTCCATCAAGAGTTATGGTGTTCGCCGTGGCGCACCTCAACGTTGAAATGGTTGGACGTCTACTCTTGGAACGCTCGTATTTGTGGCTATGTGTGACTGAAAACATTTTTTATTCGTGCACAATGAATGTATAAATAGATTTTAACTTTACACAAATAATCCATTGTTGACATTCCTTCAAAATCGTAAAACAAAATAACTTTCGGTTTGAGCACTTTACACCAGACGCTCCTCTTAAGGGAAATACCAAGGGAAATACGTTTGAAACATGAAATTATACGTTGTCATTCTCATCGAATGTAAATTTATATCTGATTTACTACCGTTTACTAATGGAAGCCCCTCAGTTCAATAGTTCCGCAGATTCCCCAAGTGATCAAAAGTCAACTCTGCGAACGAGCGATCGAATACATAATAACAATATACTAAAAAGTAATATGAAGTCATCCATCGTATTTTGTACACTATCGCGCATTCCAAAACTACAATAAAATTAATTCGCATATATTTATACTCTGACACATTGAGCTGAGTCCAATGATAGCTATACCATTTTATAAAGAGAGTAAAATGTTCACGAAAAAGGTACGCCAAACGACCTTCATTAAATTCAAATCGATAAAATTGTTACCATTTTAAAAACATTCTGCATATAGCACCACCTGATGTATTCGCCATTTGCATCATAAGCAGACAGCCAGCACCCGCTTGCGAATAAAATCTCCAGCGAATTATAGTGAAATACACTGCGGGTGTGTAAAGGTCATCAAGATATTTGCACCACCTGCGGCAACGTCTTCAGTCAAGTACTCGCTCTCCACAGCCGAAGCATGGTAAAGGGCTGGAGCTTGGTCGGCAACAGGCTTACGGTAATGTTCCCAACTGGCGCGCGGGGAGAAATATACGGTGGAACCTTTGCTGCTGATGGCAATCATTAGGGTACTGCTACAGAGTGTGGCAAGCGACGGTGATGATGTCGGTGATTACGCTGATGATGGAACCATCCCCAGGAGGTGCCTTCCAATAATGGAATTCTCCTGTCGATCTGGACGAGCAAAAAATATATACATATAAAATTGCCAATCGATCCCAGGCGGACCGAATCTAACAATGTCATTGTATGGTAGTTGCAAAAAAGTGGGACAAGCAGTCGCACATGATGGATCGAGTTTTTTTTTCGTTGGTAGAATCGTTGATATATGATGTATTTTGCATTTCAACGCACTTCTACATATATGCTATACAGTTTTAGTTGACACTAGATTTTCGAAACAATAAAAATGGCTCATAACTAAAAATAGTAGAAAATACGTAAATTTTCCAAATCGATTTAAAAAAAATTCAACGGCTTTAGATGAGCTAAAGCTGTTGAAAAACAAGCTGCACGTTGCACGAAAATATTTCTGGATCACATGCATTTTGTTTCAGATACATCCATAGTGTTGTACATAACTGCCAGTATCATTATAAAGCACCACGGTTCCTGAAATTAATTTAGTTATCTTCATAAAATATTCACGGTAGCAATTGAAACGTTCTCATCAGTGATTACATTTTCAACTGAAGCTTACCAAAATCCGTAATCAGTAAAAACGTTACACCTACTACTTTTCGAAATTATGTATGTATTATAAACCATTAAACTATTTTAGCTCACTTCACTCGTTTAGAAGTAAACTATAACGGAGCTATACTTCATCTTGACTGTCTAGATTGTATAAATTTCTTGATAAGTAAATCATCGTCGGTTATTTATTCTGTACCTGTAAAGACGTTATAATGGTCGAAAAATCAAAATTTAATATCTGATTTTGAAATGCGTGAGTTTGTAGACCACAATCTATAAACTCACACTGCACTGCCATCACCCGGACGCCCGGTATACAGTACCATGGAAGCCCCCGAGTGCTGTGACGCAGTCTCGCTACCATCCAGCGACCAGCTTAGTCGTCCCGGCCCTGCGTTCAGAGGTCGTGAGGGGGTCTTCCAACTCCCTTCTTAGACGAGTATTTTGCTTTAAATGATAATCAGCTCCCTGAAAACCTCTTGGTTCATAGCATGCCGTCGCATACTACACCTGATTTCCTGTCCGTCTACTACCAGAACGTTCGTGGAATGTGAACAAAAATGTAGACCTTCTTGCTTGTCTTCACTTCCTACGACTACGACACTATCGTTCTCACCGAAACCTGGTTACGTCATATTATATTAAACGCCGAGCTAATGACGAACTACACAATCTACCGAAGCGATCCCAACTCTTTTACCAGTCATCTACGGCGCGGAGGTGGAGTTCATATAGCGATAAAAAAACACCTAACTGGGACTGCACTAAAATACCTGAATGTGAATATGTGGAGCAAGTAGTCGTACACGTTTGACTGCCAGGTCGATCGTTATATTTTAGCTGCATTTATTTGAGACCGAATACTGATCCTAACTTGTACAACGTTCTCTCATTCGCAGTCCAAAACATTCTGGACAAATCTAATAGATGCCACAATGTAGTTGTTGTAGGTGATCACAATCTTCCTCATCGCCGGTGGATTTTTGATGACGACTATAAGTGCTACTTTCCTGAAAATGCAACTTCGGAACCAGAGACGGCCATCACAAAAACTAGGGTTCGTCGCGGTGCGGATGTGGGCGGTAAATGGATAGTCCGCACCGCAACCGCAAAAAAATAATAAAACCGCACCGCTTACCGCAACCGCACTGCATTTACCGCACCGCACCGCGCGGTAATGCGTTAAATGCGGTAAAATTCTGTATTTTTGAAAAATGTGTTAAAAAATTATTATTTTTTTTTTGAATAACCAAATATAATAAAATATTACTCTTATTTACACGTACATTAACTTTGACGGACTCCTCAGAATGTAACATTTATTAAAAAATTAAAAAAGTTGACACTTTGCAAGTTTTATTAATAAAATTCCGTACATTTTGAGATAAATACTTTCGAAACAAGGTAAATCTTAGCATAGCACTGAAGTCATATGAAATGTAGCTGTACTTAAGGTTGTGGTACCGGTAATACCAGTACCGAAAATCCCGGGAATACCGATCCATTTTTGGTACCTTAATACCGGTACTGAAGAAAAGCCAGTACCGATATTTTCGGTACCATACAATTTTTTTATGAAAAATATGTGGATTCTCTAGGGGGACATGTTTCAAAATATCGGTCTGCAAGATGACTTTTAATTATATTAATTACCTTCTATAAGTTAAACATTACTAGCTCCCGTTGTACTGAACGGAATGTTTAAATTCTTTATATTGTTATTATTAAATTTTAACGATCTTGTACTAAATTTCATAATATTCACATCTAGCGTAAGAGACGTAAAAATTTGCTATGATTTTTTTTATTAGCGACATTCTGATTGGTTTCCATTTTTTACTGGGTGGCACGTAATAAGACTATGGTCTAAATCATGTCTTTGGTTTGCTCTTAAACCTTTATTTATAAAATAAAGAACAGCGATTTAGCAGCTAACAATTTTAAACTTGGTGAGCTACTCCAAATGGGGCGATTTGTGATTATTAGTGATAGGAAAATTCAGCAAAACTCCATAGTTTACAGGAAAGCAAAGAGCCTTGGTATGCAGGTCGAAACCAATTTACAGCAAATCAAGAGAGGAAAAGCGAGCAACCTGCTCGGAGTAACTGCCATTCTCGCTTTGATTTACTGTTATTAATAGTGTTTCTTACTTTTACCATCTATTAAAGTCGATAAAAGTCGCACCGCTTAGCAGTTATTGATTTCATAGTGGCCTAGATTTCGAAATAAAAGAAGGTGCCGCATACGAAAAATATTTTCTGCTGAAATGAGTCATGCCATTCCGAATCAATTAAAAACAATAAATATGTTTTTTGATCAGCACAAATCAATCATCTGAGAATAAGGTCATCAGTTTCAGCATTCAATTTCATTTTGAAGCTCTTTTCGAATTTAAAAAAGGGCTTCAGTACCGTAGTACCGGTTCTCGACAAAAAGGGTCGGTACTGCGAACCCTACATGTATTTCATCATTATACATACAAAAACGTTCTTCCGCAGCAATCAATAGGAAAACTTTTAACTTCTCCAAATTAATCAAAAGTTCTCCAATTTAATCAAAATTCACAGTTGAGAAAATGTCATCGTAAACGATTCATAATTCGACGATTGTCAAGAGGAATCGGGAGAAATGATGCATTTTTAAATTGGATTTGATAGTGCAATTCAATTGTTTTTCAATGATTGTATTGTGCATTTTATATATTTGAAAAGGTTCGCTTGTAAATTTTTAAAAGTCCTTTTTTTATTAACGACTTATAGTGAGTCAATCTTTTTCCTTTTTTATATTGTAACGACATATAATTAGCAAGGGACTGGAAGGTGAAGTATTTTTCAAATATTAAGAGCCATAGTACTCAAGGAAGAGCAAGGATTTGAAGTAAGAAAGTTTAGAAAAGCGTGGAGTAGGGTCAATGAACAAGCTTAGAGTTTCCCGGTTACTTAGCTTTTTGTCTTCTGCAGCGCAGGAGTCAGGATCTTTTGGCATTAAATGCGAATCACCTGAGTCTGCGGCATGTCCGGACAAGCGTAAAGTCAATTTAATGACCTATGGAGTCGGCTCCGACAGCATTCATTCTTAAATGGTAAAAGTCAAAGTTTTAATTCACTTTTTAATGCAGACTGCAGACTTATCAATTATTTTTTTAAGTGCGGTTGCGGTAATACCGCGCGGTAAATGCTCATTTCCCGCACCGCATCCGCAAGAAAAAGTGTCTTACCGCACCGCAGATTTTGCGGTGCGGGTGCGGTAAATACCGCGCGGTTGCGGTAAATACCGCAACCGCGACGAACCCTAACAAAAACGTTAGTCGCTGGTGGCTTGTATCAAATCTGCTCTCTTAGCAACGCGAATGGACGGACGCTCGATTTAGCTTTAGTTAACGACACTGCGGTGTTGGCCAGGCCAGCTCCAGCCGTGAGCACTACTAAGACTCCCTGAAGCAAATAGCTCAGGGTCGCACAGTGGCACGACGAGTGACAAAACCCCAAAAATCAATGTCTTGTTATTCTTTTGTAAATATTTATTTTATTTTTCTCTCAGTTTGAATAAAGGTATCTCAAAATTTTACTATAATCGGATGAAAAATGAATTTTTAACATGTCGTTGAAGCAAATGATGTCGAGGATTTCTGTTCAATTCAATTCATTAGAATTTTTAGTACCTTAGAGTTTCAAATGGCGATATCTCAAGAACTACACAGCCGATTGGAGCAATTTTAGGTTCATTGAAAAGAAGAATGAATATGCTAAACTATAGATGGGAGATTTTTGTGCAAAACTGATTTACGTTTGTTCTGCATTAAAAAAATCCAATAAAAAGTTTCATATCATATCAGTAATTTATCTTTATACGTCTTCCAATTTTTGAGATAGTCTCCCATGGGTCACTTGTCATGAATCTGACTCAAAATTTAGTATAGTTTCAAGATATATATGGCTCATCTTGCGCATTTTTGCGCCGAAGTTGGTATATCTATATTTTTGAAAATACCCATATGGAGACGCCCTGTAGCTCATAAATCTCCTTACAAATTAATTTCCTAAACAACACCATATTACTGAAAAAATAGTGATTTTTACTAGTTTTGTCAACCATTTCTGCTATCCGATGAGATTGGCTACTATGATTAATGTTTATATTAACCCTTTAACGACCAACGCATTGCAACCCGTCAGGGTAACAATTTAGCACTGGGTGGAAATATACCTATTTGTACGTACTCTCTCCGTAGAGTGCATTGTTTATGTAACATAATGCTCGCCGCTGTTCCTTATGATCGTTCACTTTTTCTCGTAAATTTTGTTTGTTTTAGCTTTTGTGAACGATTTTGTTGGTCTAGATAGGTATAGAAAATTTTGTTTCATATTTCTGTACAAATAACATAGGGCTTAGGTAGGTCACCGCTCTCCTCTTGCTGTTGAATTGGTTGCTGGTTATGCTGCAAAGGAGATGACAGCTAGGCATCGAGGCGGTGTGTCGTTTTGTTTTGGTCGTGCAGAAGGCGGCCATCGTAAAAAGTGGAGAAAGTGACGAACCACGGCGTATAGCAGACATCTGTAAAGAGTAAATTTTTCGGGACAGTTTCCCGCCACTAAACCGAATTAGGTGCGCGTGCGACGGCCAGTAATCCCGTCGAAAAGTGTCAGTCGTGGTTCGGGTACTCGAGTGTTGTGGTATTGGGTCGCCGAGACGGCAAGCTAAACATAAAGGAGCCCCTCGCTTCCCCGGCTAAACACAAAGGACCCAGTGATACCACACCGCCCTCACTGTGGAGGATCAGCCGAACGAGCATAGCCTCTCCTCCACAGTTAATCGCAAAGGATGGCGAAGGAGGTAGGCCAACGGATCCACCAGAGGTAGTTTACTGCGGCATCTATCTGGGCCATTCACGGGGAGTGAGTGGGCCCGGCGATCAATCGCCCTGTCGCTAGGGAGGTTCCAACAAAAGAGCAAAGCTCACCTCCCTAGCTAATTGCCAAGGACCGCTGCCGGAGCAGCCAACTTAAATAGGGAGAACTCGGCCGTTGCTGTCCTGGCCGGTCGGAAGAAATCGCCCGCCTTTCCGTTCGCAGCAGAAACTCACCAACAGCAGCAGCAGTGAAGTGAAGGAGAAAATACAAGGCGGTAAATTTAATAATTTATTTTGTTACTTTTTTGTTGTGTTACGAGATCCGAAAGTCTTGGTGGAAGCACCTAGGCCGCCCTGAAAAGAAGGGTACGCCGGGCAAATAAGAACCCTAGTAGCGGGCAAACCCCTACTTACAGCATTCAAATGGGTTTAAATAAAAGTAGTTGAAAAAATGAAATATGGAATATCAAAACTGATAGCAGAAATGGATTCAGCTACCCAAAATTAGTTAAAACTACAATTTTTAGCTACATGGACCAATTTTTATAATTTTGTCACAACCTTGTATGAACAGGTGCCACTGTGGGTCGGCACGCTTATCGTGAAGTTTCAAGGGTAGCAAAGAAATGCCTGATTAGCGGATGCAAACTCTACTTTTATTCTTCTCACTTTCACAAACTTGTAATCCATCTCTTCAACTTCTTAATTTCATCTAACCTTTTTTCGGGGCATTTTGTGGCTGTGGTCCACTAGGATGTTGATAACAGTCTATTATCTTTCTCCGGGCAAAATCAGCCTAGAGACCGTGTGGCATCCGGCGGGTAGTATCTCAACCAAGAATTGATCCATTGGGTACCTGCTCCCATATCGTAAGAGGCGACTGAAAACAGGAGTCCTCAAGTCAAGATGTTTCTCCGTGTCGTGGACTGAATAGGCCAATCGGGTACGGAGTTTCGTGGGGTTTACCCTTACGCGAATCTCTGACACAGTGGACGTTTAATTCTTCGCAAATCGTGGAATTGAAATGATGGTCATACCCCTAATACCAATTTTGGGGATTGCTATAGGCGATTATAAGCTAACGTGTTTGGTATATTCTGGTTGCTGAACAACAAGGGCTGATGATGAAATGGGTAGGGTTGTGAGTATGCTTAGAGTAGCACAAATTAATCTTCAGCATTAACGTACAGCAACTATGAATATATCCCGCCTTGTGCAGGAAGGAAAAGCTTCTATAGCATTAGTTCAAGAACCGTATTTACGTAAAGAAAACTTCTATGTTGGAAAGCTACTTAACCCCGTCTTCGTAACTGTCAACAAAAATGGCATGACAAATCCACGTGAAAAACTTCGTGCATGTATACTTGCGAATAGTGCTATCCACGCATGTCTTATATCCAATCTCAAAACTCGCGTCACAGTCAATATGACTGTTGATAATATGAGCAATAAATACGTCTATTGTTCTATATGTGTTTCTGAAACAGGAAGCACTTTCTTGTGCATTCCGTCTTAAAGTCACTGGGCTTTGGAACAGTAACCCAATAGATCGTGCAACTAGCCACACAAGACTTCGGCCCCAAATTGGTATTTGGGATGAGTTTACACTTGCTCCCAGTGGCTTTTACACTCACATGTAGTTTTCCATTTAAAACTTTCAATGTAAGTATTCCTTCTCGCGAGGAATGGTTGTCTGGCTGGATGGAGCGAGAACTTGAAGATTATGTAGTTTATTATACTGACGGTTCATTGTTGGAGGGCCGAGCCGATGCTGGTGTCTATTGTCGTGAAATAAAATTAAATCAGTCTTATTCGCATGGTAGATACTGAACGGTATTCCAAGCAGAAATGTTTGCGATTCTGTGTGGTGTACAACCGGTACTTCAACAGGGAATTTGCGGTAAAAAATCAATTTTTGCTCTGGCAGTCAGGCTGTCCTGAAAGCACTTAGCTCGACAGATTCAAGATCGAAATTAGTAACCGCAAGTCGAAGATCTTAGCCTTTCAGCAGACATTCTGGACGTTTATAAACAGCAGAAAACGTTCCGGGGGTATATCGGTACAAATCGGTGGCAGATCACTTCCGAGAGGTATTTAACAGCCCTCCTGTCTATCCATTGCAACAGTACCTTAAAACATTGCCAACGTATAATATTTTGACCTTCCTCTTCCTAACGTAAATGATGCCGATGTATTGAGTGCTCTGTCTAGCGTTGATCTGTTGAAAGGACCGGATACGGATTGCTTGCACCCTGTTGTAGAGAAAGGATGAAGTATTTGAAACCATCCAAATGATTTGTGCTTAAAAAGCTTATTAAAAATAAATGATAACGTCACAGAATAATCCCACCTTGTGTAAATCTTAATCGCCAGTCTATATGCTTAGAGTAACCATAAAATACACAAGACAGTTATATGATTAATTGCAACACTAACGGATGTGTCGCGTAAGTGTTCAAATATCCGAAAATATTTGTGAATTTCCGAGGAAACGCAAAAATATTCCGAAAGATGGTTTGATATCCATCCTCCGGTCACGACACCTGTGCCCGTGCACTTTCTGCACCAGTAAGTATGACTTTCCAGCGTTCACTCTCGGAAAATGTTTCCCCAAGTGTATGGAAACAAGCTCTGTAGTTCCTATTCATAAAACTGAAAACACGCAACTACAGAGAACTACAAAGAAATCTAGCTACTGAGCTGCCTGGCTAAAGTTCTGGAAAAGTTTGTCTACAAAGCGATGTACGCTGCTTCTTCCAACAAAATTGACGAACGTCAACACAGATTTGTGAAAAAAAACGTTCACTTCGAACATGGTCACGTACACAAGCTTTCTAGTTCTAACTGTCGAGAAGTGTAAACAAGTGGACGCTATATATTTTGATTTCGCGAAAGCATTCGATAGGGTGCCCCACATTACTGTTTTGAGTCTGGGACGATTAGGTTTTCCTGGATGGATAACCAGATGACTGCATTCTTACCTCTCACAACGTCTTCCGCAATTTCTTGCATAGAATGTTTATTATCGATATGTTGTCGAACAATATTGACTCCCGACATTCTCTCAAGGATTAATTTGTTAGTTTCTCGTCGTGGTATAAGGAATCGCCAGCTTTTGTGCATGGCACCGTACAGCATATGACCAAATAATTCGGTAGACAGATGTATCAAATTCAACGAAGCCGCTCTAGTTATTGACTTCCATACCAGTGTAATCTGTACGGTATATATCGAAGACGTAATAATGCTAATAAGGAATCGAATAACTCTAGCTACGCTCATGCTAAGGGGGGAAGGTATTTTCAGAAAATAAAACTATCGTTTTCGAGAAAAAAATATATTAGGCAATAAAAAGAGTGTTAGTCTATTATGTCACTTTCCATACAATAATGCAATATTTGAACAAAATTTTCCTAAATTTTCATTGCAAAATGCTGAAAAGTGGGTGAGATCTTCAGGAGGCATTTCTAAAAAATGCAGTGTAAACCATAACGACAAATCTCCTGGACCAATCGTTCTGAAATTTCACACAGTTCTGCTTCTTAGAATTACCCGGGTAACTACGGGAGCATTTCATAGAATTTTACTGTAATCATTCGTATTACAAAATATTAACCGATCTTTTTAGCACAAATCGAACTTTTGGCTTGAAAAATCGAAAATCTTGCAAAACATAAAAGCTTTTTTAAGTATCTGGGAAATGGTGTGAACTAGAACTCTGCAAAATTTTAATACGACTGGTCCAGTATATTATGAGCAATGATTTATACCGCAAAACAAGTTTTCGACGAGGCGGCTTAGAAAATTCACAGCCATTCGTTCAATTTTCAGTATTTTGCAATCAAATTTTGACAAAATATTGCTCCATTATAGCATTATTATATGAAAATTGAATGAATATATTAACCTCTCTGTATCGTCACAACAATTTTTTTAAAAATATGTGTCTTTTTACCGAATAAATTTTACGCCCCCTCCACCTTAAATTGACAAATAAGTTACCTTATTAAAAAAATAATTGGCCGAGATTTGGTTGACGATTTTCAGAGTGATTGCTATATGAGAAAATCAACAAAGTGCTAAGTCAGTCCCAAAAAGTCGGTTTTGGTCAAAAACATTATTTTAAAGAAAACATAAAATATCGATACATAATGCAATTTATATCCATTAGGAATCAAAAATACAAATTCGATGTCTGATGTTCCCCCTATAAACATTTTACAGGTATTATATAGGAACAAGAACCGTCATAGGTGGCAATGTATGAACTCCAAATCCAAGTAACTTGGATCGACATAAAAATCAATCGAATTATCGTTTGAGTATGAGCAAACTGGATCAGTTTTATTTTGAGAAAATTGTGTGACATTATTTGGTACATACAGATACACACATAAAAAGATCCCAACCAGTGAGAACTGGCGAGCGGCAGCGGAAAATAACTCCGACTAGAACCTTTTTGTGCAAGCCCTTCATGCTGACAGCTTCGCTCCAATTCCGAATGCCGATGAGATGTCGGAAACATTAACAATGCCGAAGAAAATTGAGCCGAGAAACTGCCAGCGTCCGGCGTATTGTTTGAACGAAATGCTCAGCATCATACGTGCTACCTGCAGCAGTTAGAGAAGAGTGTAAGGTAACATTCAGGGCAGCCAGGGTTGCTTTTAAATGCGAGATAGTGCTTCAAGGAGCTGTGCAGAGAAGTAGAAGCCAACCCCTGGGGCAACGCCGGTCATGTCGTGATGGCCTAAATCAAGGGCCCAACGACGCCAGCTGAAATGTGCACTGACAAATTGAAAATTGTCGTGGAGAGTCTTTCCCGAAGCATGACCCAACTGCATGACCACCTGCACCGTACGTTGACGCAGACGGTAGAAATACTGATGGCTGTCAAGTCTCCAACAACGAGCTCCTTATAGTGGCGAAAAGACTCAAAACGAAGAAATCTCCCGGTCCGGACGATATCCTCAACATCACCCTGAAGACTAATATATTTCCGCCATCGGGTTCCAACGCATACTGGGACGCACCGCAGTTGGCACTATGGAAGCCCTCGATCCCCCCGCCACATAAAAGCCCGAATGATCAACGATGACCGGTGGGCGAACTCCGAGCAAGTGTGGATATCAGTGAAACTTGCCGATCGCAATCTGTTCCTGTGTGTTGTGTATTTTCCACCTGACAGAATTCGTGATTCCAGCCTGATCGATGTACATCTTTCCTCCGTTTCTTTTATCGCCTCGATCGCCGCCCCGTCTTGACGTGGTACCAAGCAAGTAATGGTTTTCTACGATTGGATATCGAAAAATCTGCGCTTATTAACAATGCCAGTTGTATTTTGGACAACTACAGCAGCGCAACTCTTCGGCAAAATAATAATGTCACCAACGAGAATGGACGTACATTGGACCTCTGCTTTGTAAGTGCCCGGGACTGCGCTCCGTATTGCTGCACTGCACCGACTCCTTTAGTCAAGCAGGTGCGTCATCATCCCCCACTACATCTTGTATTCGCTGGTAACCTAGGAGTGAATTTTGAAGACGTCTCAAGCTCTATCGTCTACGATTTTAAAAACGCTGACTACGACAGCATCGTTAGCACGCTGTTGGATATAAACTGGGACGAAAATATTAACAATGACGACGCGAACGAAGCAGCGATGACGTTTTGTAGTATTTTAAATACCTTATCGACCTCCATGTGCCAAAACGAACAAATAGTACCGATGAACACCCTCCCTGGCAATCAACCGTCCTCAGACGTTTAAAATCTGCCAAACGAGCTGCATTTAAAAAATTCTCGAAGCATAAGATACTTGCATTACGAAATCACTACTTTCAACTCAACCACGAATACAAAAAACAAAGCAGACGCGCCTTTTTTAGACACCAGCGAGACGTTAACTGAAATCCAAGCCCAAGTCGTTCTGGAAGTATGTTAACGAGCAGCGAAAAGAATCCGGTTTGCCATCTTGTATGTCGTTTAATGGAGTTTTAGGCACCGACACTAAGGAAATTTGCCAACTGTTCTCCGACAAATTTTCAAGCGTTTTTTCCAACGAGCGCCTGCCACCACAACAAGTCGCCGCCGCCGCTAATTTAACTCCTTCTCTAGGATGAACCATCAACCGAATTTGTGTCGATAATGCTGCCATTCTTGCAGCAAATGCCAAACTGAAACCATCTTGTTCGCCGGGTGCAGATGGTGTTCCCTCGATTTTTGTCAAAAAGTGCATCAGCGGGCTTCTTGAACCACTTCGGCGAGTCTTCGAGATATCACTCACTACTGGTATATTCCCTTCCTGCTGGAAAGCAGCGCACATGTTTCCAGTTCATAAAAAAGGAAACAAATCGAACATTGACAATTATCGGGGAATCTCGTGTTTAAGTGCTGTATCAAAACTGTTCGAGCTGGTTGTGTTAGATCCTATTTTCTTTCACTGCAAACACTACATTGCAGATGACCAACACGGTTTCAAGCCTAAACGATCGACAACGACAAACCTGCTCTCGTTCACGATATATGTAATGGATGGATTCGCTGACGGATTGCAAACCGATGCTATTTATATGGATCTATCTGCGGCCTTCGACAAAATCAACCATGATATCGCAATAGCGAAGCTGGACAAACTCGGCATTCATGGACAACTTCTGCGCTGGTTTCGTTCCTACCTCGATAGAAGGCAACTCCAAATCAGCATTAAGGACTGTCTATCTGCACCATTCTTCGCTACATCCGGCATACCACAAGGAAGCCATCTCGGTCCAGTAATATTCCTCCTCTACTTTAATGACGTCAATTTCACATTACAAGGACCCCGCCTTTCTTTCGCCGACGACATGAAAATTTTTCAACAAATACGGGATAAAACCGATGCCGAGCTTCTTCAGAGGGAACTGGACAGCTTTAGTACGTGGTGTGATCTAAACAGAATGGTTTTAAACCCGAGCAAATGCTCAATCGTTACGTTCACGCGGAAACGCCAACCGACTCAGTTTAACTACCATTTCTTCGGCTCGAGCATTCCAAGACACTCTCACATCAAAGATCTCGGAGTCATCATGGATTCGGCATTAACATTCAAACCACATACGTCATACATCGTGAATAAGGCATCACGACAGCTTGGGTTCATCTTCCGAATAGCGAAAAACTTCAGGGACGTATATTGTCTTAAATCGCTTTACTGCGCGTTGGTCCGCTCAACGTTAGAATATTGTTCAGCTGTTTGGAATCCGTACTACCAGAACGGGATTGACAGAATCGAGGCTGTCCAACGCAGGTTCATACGCTTCGCCCTTCGTCATCTCCCATGGCGAAACAGATTTCAGCTGCCGAGCTATGAAAACCGTTGCCAGCTAAAACACCTCGATACACTCAGCATTCGGAGGGACTGCTCTCGAGCCCTGTTCGTCTCGGACTTACTCTCTGCCAGAGTGGATTGCCCTACAATCCTCGGACGTCTGGATTTTCAAGCCCGCGTTCGAGCTCTACGCAATAACTCCCTTCTGCGAGTTCGGCCTATATGTCTGTTGGGTACTTTTGATAGACCTATGGACAGAGTCATCGGCAAAAAGCTAACGAAAGACACTGAAAGTGAGAACATACTATCGCAGAGGCGGTTCAGTTTCCGAAAATGGATCTCGACGGTGGACGCCATCCGCAGTTATCGCGGGCACGGGGAAAGCATCGAATTAAAGGAGAAGGGGTAATCGCTACTGCACCGTGGTAACGATTGATGTGAAGAACGCCTTCAACAGCCCCAGCTGGAGTACAGAACGATGAGACGAACTTGGGGCAGAAGTCGATTAGGGTCACGGCAAAAGTACCTCAGAACTCCACACTCGGCCTAATGCTCTTGGATATAATGTACAACCGAGTGATAACACTGCAACTGCCAAGGGAAGTCGAGAAAGTCGGCTTCGCAGATGACGTTGTCCTGACGATAACCGGCGAGACTCTCGAGAAAGTGGAGATGTTGACGGCAGTATCAATAGGAATCGTGGAAACCTGGACAGCTGATGGCTAGTTGCAGCTGGCCCACTACAAGACGCAGGTAGTGCTGATCACCAACCGAACAAAAAATCAGCGTGTCGTGATTAGAGTAGGCGGACAATCTATTCAATCGATGCGTACGCTGAAGCATCTAGGTGTGATAGTCGATGATCGGCTAAATTACAACAGCCGCGTCGACTCTGTATGCAAGAAGGCTGCGTGGACAACTAACGTATTGAGGGAGTGGGCGTAGCGTAGTTGGTAAATCGATTGCCTTGTACACAGCGCACCTGGGTTCGAGTCCCGACCCCGCACATAGGGTTAGAAATTTTTCATAAGAGATTTTTCTAACCCGAAGAGACGAATGACCTTAAGATCAAAACCTCTATAATCGAGATAACAAAAGGCTAACGTATTGGAAAAGATCATGCCGAACATCGGAGGAGCAAGATGCAGCACTTAACATCTCCTGGCGGGTGCCTCATCCTCAACCCTGAGGTATGGCATAACGACCTGGGCTGCTGTGCTCAACTTAAAGTGGAACCGGACGAAGTTGTTATGCACGTTCGTCTAATGGCTGTTCGTGTTGCGAGTGCGTACATAACGATATCGTCGAAGGCGATATGCGTAATTACCGAAATGATCCGTATCTTCATCCTTCTGTCTGAGAACGTGGAATACTACCAGCGGTGAAATATACGAAATGCAAGGAGACTGGTCAGAGTGAACTCGTTGGCTAAGTGGAAGTAGAGGTGGAACAACGCGGAGATAGGAAAGTGTATTCACCGACTCATCCAAAATTTGTCGGTGTGGGTGCATAGGAAGCATGGAGAGGTGAACTTTTATTTGACGCAATATTTGTCCGGGCACGGGTGCTTCCGGAAGTACCTGCATCGGTTTGAACATATTTCGTCCACCTTTTGCCCGGAGTGTGTGCAAGAGGCACCGGAACACGTGGTTTTCGAACGTCCTAGGTTCGAAGTGGCACAATCAACAATATCATCTAAGAGATGTGTCACGATGAGTAAATCTGGGATGCGGTCAATAGACTAGTGTCGAGTGTACTCTCCGAGCTGCAGAAGAAGAGGCAAAGGGATCAACAAAGAAACGCCGCCGACTAGAAAGCCGCCGAGAAGCAACAAATCGGGTTCAGGGAAAAACACCGTCAGGGATTTCTCCACCGGAGTAGACTAGATCCACCGCCGGGGACCAGTTGAGCAGTATGCTACGCAGTACTGAGTTTGGGTCATCGTGGCACCAGCGAAACGGACGCCAGGCTACATCAGAATTGCCGGACCGAACTTGACACCCTACCGAGTAGCTCGTGATAAGACTAGATCCGGCACTAGATGGACTAGACCGCGCTGAACAGCCTGCAGCGGATTGTTGTAGTGGGATTCGACAGTAGGCTCTGTTGAGTCTCAGGCAATTGTGAGTCACTTTTAGCGCAAGAAGTGCACATTAGGATCGACGCCACTAAGATCCTAATAATGGCATACTGGTCATGGAAAACCATACTGGACACGACATGGACTATACTACGATACAGGGCCGACAGTTACGCTATTCTACTCCCTCACTAGAGAAGGGTGACACTACACTGCCCAGAAAGAAAAATGAGTATTTGAAACCCTAAACGGCCCACCCTTGAACCGATTCATAGTCCCACCAGGAGTGTCTGCTCCAAACGTGAATCAAATTGGACAAATCTGACTACCGGACCAATGAGTTCGAAGTTTGTATAGGATTTCTCAACCATTTGCTTGAACAAAGCCAACCAAGCTGCATTTTCACCGCCCATGTTCCGCTGGGATATTAGCTATGCCGGAAAATTCGTGGGGTTTTCATAAATACAGCACATTTTTATGGCAAAGAAAATTGTCACGGGAAAATTGAATTTTCATGTTAATTAATATTAACCGATTTTCGATTCTAAGTACATCTACAAACTTCAGTTATCTATGGGTGTCATAATTTTTAGGATTGCTGGGGAATAGTATTTGTATTTGTATTTTATTTATTCTGTGACCAATTTTGAATTATTCTGCAAAAGATTCAGTTGGATTACTGGAAATTAAAAACATATACGTTAGTCGGAACGCACACACTCATAAAATTTAGAAACAGAACCAAAAACGAGATTTGTTTCGAGTAAAAGGCTAGCTTAAAAAAAATATTTTTGATACGAATTGCTCGTGAAAAAAATTCAAGTATAAACTCCTTCCCCCATTCATGTGCCTGTTTCAACCAAAAAGTGCTCCACTAGTATTATTTAGCACAGGTTATTTGTTTCATACGTTACCACTTCTACAGAATCATTATGTAAGCTGTATGATCAATTATAGAATTGATGAACCACTTTGGCGACTAGAATCGGTAATATAATGCTGTATCAAATTGGTATCGACACGCCCTTGTTGTATTGTTCATTCCACACCTGTTTTATCAGGTGTGGTTCTAAATTAATTAACATGTCACATGAAGGTAGGTAAATATGGTATGATGCGTACCATCATCAAATTATTACTGCCAGAAAATTCCGCGATTAGAAAATTTATTCGATTCAAACACTAGTAAATTAATTGAACAGCGAAGTGATTATCATGTTTGTTCATAGTTTGACCCACTTGTATGATTTATTTTCCACACAGAAAAAAAACAAAAAAACAGTGACTTTTTACGTTTGTAATGAACGTACATACTGCTAATTTATAAAAAGCTTCCAGTTAAATAGCAATCAATTGAGAAGACGAAAACAACTTCGGTCGAACATCGATTAGCACCCTCATCCCCGGCTTACCTTGCTGTCCTTGGCGTAAAAGAGCTTGTGGCCTTTCAATCGAAAATAACGTCTCCGCCAGCGCTGGAACGACCATGTTTGCTTCATTAGATAGCCCTCCTTGGTGGCAGCCTGCACGGAAAGCAGAGAAATAGACGGAAACAAAAAGAACAATCAGCAAACGGAAAATGCAACCAACATCAACATCGCCACAATGAATATATGGTGCCTGCGAGAGCAGTCAGTGGAAAACCCGACAAAGGCCAGTTAAGCCGTTATTTCCGCAATGGCGATGTGTGTGTGTGTGTGTTTGCTCGGTACGCGGATGCACAATAGCATTCGGATTGCACGGCTAGATTGGGGACTGGCGCAAAATAAAGACCGTACGGAAGTCCGTTACAACTATTCGCAATCAGCGATGGATTCATGTTTTCTGGAGATTTCTTTTGTAAACAATGGTACACAGCATGCATTTGAGGCCGGTATTATCCATTGGGCATACTATTTGAGTCATCTCGCTTCCGGACTACTGAAGGCTGTACTCGACATTGTCACCATTGTCACGATAAAATGAAAACAATGGATAACACGAGCTCATTCGATGTTTTTCGAATGGGCATCGCAGCAAATGAATGCTCGGTTTAGTGTTAATATAAACGGTTTTCCGTATAATCGGTAAACAGAATGCAATGTTAGTTAGGTATGACATGACATTCTTCATTTTTAGAGGAAAACAGAGGAAGTCTACGACTATATTTAAACTACAAATTACTTTTTATTTAAAAATATCCTCCAATATCGCAATTGTCAAAAGGTTTCAGAGATAGATTCAGGTGGTGCTGCAAGCATCATAGTCGTGGATAAGCAATCCGGAAGTTCCGAAACATGACAGAATATATTTCCATCCTCCAGGATGGTCTAACATTTGATAGACGAAAACTCCTCATGGTCCTAAAACACAGGGAATAATTGTAAGTATGTTTTGCACGTGTTCGCACGCTACGGAACTTCAGCTGTATATGCAAACCGTAGAGATTTGAATTCGTAAGCGCAAGACACCTTTTCACTTCAGGACTAGCATCATTATTATATCGTTATCTGACGATATGAATGAGTCGGATATCTGTCCGGCTATTTTGACGATAGACCCATCCGGTGCCATATGGATACAAATACGTATTCCTGAATCGTTTACATTAGAGTACCGTCAAACAGGGTAGCTTGAAACACTTCAACATGTTTCTGTTCAAATGAATTTAACAACGCTAATAATAATGTTTACAATTTAGCACTATAGCTGTCAAATGTTTTTTTTTTTATTCATTTCGTTTATTTGATAGGCACAAATGCGTTAGCTTGGCGGTGCCAAATGCTTATGTTTTTACATTTTGGATATCTTAAAACTAGGAGGTTACAATGTTGAAATATATTTTTTTTTACAAAAGAAAAAAAAAGTTTACAGCTATCTTAAGACTAGAAATAAGATTCAATATACAAGAGAGGGCCAAAAGATTTTTTTATGAAAAAATTTAAAACAAGGGATTCACTTTGATATACAAGAGAGGGAGTAATAGTATTTTACGAAATATTTTACGGTTATCTTAAAACTAACAATATAGTTTAGTACACAAAAGGGGCAACAAATATTTATGGGAAGTTTCACAGAAATTTTAAAACTAGGGATTCAATTCTATTTACAAAATGGAGGACAAGAGTTTCAATAAAGAGTAAAAATTATAGCTATCTTAAAACTAGGAATACAGAATACTAATTTGAATTTTTTAACTAAAACTTATGCTTGGTCAAGATATTCAGAGGGTGGCTTATTTCCGCATCAGTGTAGCAGCAGTTGTATCAAGGACAGGGGAGAGACAGGGAAAGAAGAGCAAAACTTGCAACTTTCGCTCGAAGGGGGGGGGGGGGGATCAGCGAAATAAATTTGCGCCTCAGTCTAGTAAGTCGTCGAGTACCGGATTGGCGGATGGTATTCTTCGGACCCGCGGGGAATCCTTCAAAAGTCATCGGACCTCGAGTCGCTCTCGCTTCAGTTTCCTTCTATGCAGGCGTAGTGGTAAGGGCGACGGCGGTTACATAGTGGCACTCTGGAGCTGATCGGTTCCACAAGGCAGGAGGAAACTCTAAAAACGAGAAATAAAAGAGAGGGGCTAAATTGGGATATTTATCGTTTTTATGAAGGTATAAATAAGGGACATATAGGGGAAATCACGAGTTGCCAGCATATCTCGGACTGGTACATTGGGTGGTCTACCTCGGGCCCGAAGGGATTCCTTTAACTGAGACCTGGCGTCACAATACCCGGCGCATACCCAGACAACGTGTTCGATGTCGTGATAGCCCTCGTCACAAGCGCACAGACTACTCTCCGCAAGCCCAATACGCCGCAAATGCGCATCCATGGTGTAGTGATTGGACATAAGTCGGGACATTACGCGAATAAAATCCCGACCCACATCCATCCCCCCGAACCAAGGCTTCGTTGATACCTTTGGGATAATCGAATGTAGCCATCGTCCAAATTCCCCGTTGCTCCACGAGGTTTGCCAACTGTTGAGCGTCCTCTGACGACAAATACTAAAAAATTCGTTGAAGCAGATTGGTCTTTCGTATATGTCACCATTTAATGCGCCCGCCTTTGCTAATGAGTCGGCCTTTTCATTGCCCGGGATAGAACAATGAGAGGGGACCCAAACAAAGGTAATCTGATAAGATTTTTCAGATAACGTACACAAGGACTCCTGTATCATCCCCAGAAAATACGGGAGTTGCTTTTTAGGCTTCACCGCACGAAGAGCCTCGATAGAGCTGAGGCTGTCCGAAACGATGAAGTAGTGATCTGTGGGCAGAGTGTCGATGATCCCAAGGGTGTACTGAATTGCAGCTAACTCTGCGACGTAAACTGAAGCGGGATCATTGAGCTTGAATGAAGCGGTGATAGTATTGTTGAAGATACCGAAGCCAGTGGACCCATCGAGATTTGATCCGTCAGTGTAAAACATTTTGTCGCAGTCGACTTCTCGGAATTTATTATAAAATATATTGGGGATCACCTGCGGGCGTATATGGTCCGGGATTCCACGAATCTCTTCCTTCATGGATGTGTCGAAGAATACAGTAGAATCAGAAGTATCTAGGAAACGGACACGGTTGGGATTGTACGAAGAAGGATTGATGCTCTGTGCCATGTAGTCGAAGTACAAGGACATAAAACGGGTTTGAGAATTAAGCTCGACGAGCCTCTCGAAATTTTTTGAATTACCAACGGGTTCAGAATGTCGCATCGGATGAGCAATCGATATGAGAGTTCCCAAAATCGATTTTTTAGCGGAAGAACGCCCGCCAGCACTTCGAGACTCATCGTATGGGTCGAGTGCATGCAACCCAAGGCAATGCGCAAGCAACGATACTGGATTCTCTCCAGTTTGATGAAGTGTATGTTCGCAGCGGAGCGGAAACAGAAACATCCGTACTCCATCACCGACAATATCGTTGTTTGGTACAACCTGATCAGGTCTCCTGGGTGAGCACCCCACCATGTTCCAGTTATTGTTCGGAGAAAATTGATCCTTTGTTGGCATTTCTGTTTCAGATACCTAATGTGACATCCCCAGGTACCTTTAGAGTCGAACCAGACCCCGAGATATTTAAATGTGAAAACCTGGTTGATCGTTGCACCCATTAATAAAATCTGGAGTTGCGCCGGCTCACGCTTCCTAGAAAAAACAACCAACTCAGTTTTCTCCGTGGAGAACTCAATACCCAGCTGAAGAGCCCAAGCAGACAAATTGTCCAAGGTATTTTGTAATGGTCCTTGCAAGTCGGCAGCTTTGGGCCCTGTAACAGAGACCACCCCGTCGTCTGCAAGTTGCCTTAGCGTGCATGAATTGGCAAGACAATCGTCAATGTCATTCACGTAGAAATTGTAGAGCAGGGGACTTAGACATGAGCCCTGGGGAAGACCCATGTAGCTAAATCGCGATGTTGTTAAATCGCCATGCGAAAAGTGCATGTGCTTTTCAGACAACAGGTTTAGCAAAAAGTTATTTAAAATTGGCGAAAGACCATGCTGGTGCAGCTTCTCTGACAGAATGTTGATAGAAACTGAGTCAAAAGCCCCCTTAATATCCAAGAAGACTGATGCCATCTGCTCTTTGTTAGCATAGGCCATTTGGATTTCTGTAGAAAGCAACGCAAGGCAATCGTTCGTCCCTTTGCCTTTGCGGACGCCAAATTGTGTATCTGACAGTAAGCCATTTGCTTCAACCCAATTGTCGAGGCGAAACAAGATCATTTTCTCGAATAACTTCCGAATACAGGACAGCATTGCAATCGGCCGATACGAGTTGTGGTCGGAGGCTGGTTTTCCTGGTTTTTGGATGGCGATGACCTTCACTTGCCTCCATTCATAAGGGACAATGTTACCCTCAAGAAACTTGTTAAATAAATTCAACAAGCGCCTTTTTGCAGTGTCAGGCAGATTCTTCAGCAAGTTGAATTTGATTCTGTCTAACCCTGGGGCGTTATTGTTGCACGATAAGAGAGCAAGTGAGAACTCCACCATCGAAAACAGTGTTTCGTTCGCGGTATCGTGAGGAGACGCGGCGCGGCACGTTTTCTGTACCGGGACAGAGTCCGGACAGATCTTCTTGGCGAAAGCGAATATCCAACGGTTTGAATATTCCACGTTCTCGTTGGTACTATTACGGTTACGCATACGTCGAGCCGTACCCCAAAGAGTGCTCATCGCTGTTTCTCTCGTTAACCCGTCGACGAACCGGCGCCAATAACTGCGTTTTTTGGCTTTCATTAGACTCTTCATTCGCCTTTCTAACGACGCGTACTGTTGATAGCTAGCGGGTAACCCGTCTTCCCGGAAGGCCTTATATGCAGTGGACTTTTCCGCGTACAGCTCTGAGCACTCTTTATCCCACCACAGGGTGGGAGACCGTCCATGGGTATTCGCGCTGCGTACTGGTTTAGTCTGAGCTTGATTCGCACTGTCGAGAATCAAGCCAGCCAAAAACCTGTACTCTTCCTCCGGAGGAAGTTCTTGAGTGGATTCGATTTTAACGGATATCGCGGTCGCGTAACTCTTCCAATCAATGTTCCGTGTGAGGTCATATGAGACATTGATTGTTTCCGATGGTCTTGAACCGTTAGCAATTGAAATCACGATAGGCAAATGATCGCTACCGTGGGGATCAGGGATCACCTTCCACATGCAATCTAACTGTAGCGATGTCGAGCAAAGCGATAAATCCAACGCGCTTGCGCGTGCTGGTGGTGTAGGAATCCGCGTCATTTCTCCCGTGTTTAAGATGGTCATGTTGAAATTGTCGCAAAGATCTTGGATTAATGTTGATCTATTATCATCATGAAGACAACCCCATACCGTACCGTGCGAGTTAAAGTCTCCCAGAACTAGCCGCGGTGCCGGTAAGGATTCCGTGATATTACAAAGCGTTCGGTGCCCTACCGAGGCTCTAGGAGGAATGTAGATGGAAGCAATGCAAAGGTCTTTACTTTTGATTAGAACTTGACAAGCGACAATTTCAATGTCTGGTGTCGAAGGGAGGTCAATTCGGTTGAAAGAATAGCACTTTTTGATCCCCAAAAGTACTCCTCCATAGGGGTTTTCTCGATCCAGACGAATTATATTAAAGTCGTGGAAGTTGAGATTTATATCGGAAGTTAACCAAGTTTCACATAATGCGAAAGCATCGCATTTTAAACTATTTAGTAAAAATTTAAAGGAATCGATTTTCGGGAGGATACTTCTGCTGTTCCACTGTAGAACAGTGATCGAATCGGTGACCTCGTTCGATGACTTAGCCATCGAAGGATACGATCGCTGCAAGGAGGGACATTTAGTAGTCAACTGCTTCAAAAATGTTTGCACTATAGGGAGAAAACGTATCAGAAGGCTTTTAAGAGGATCAGTAACATTGAAAGCTGTGAAAATTAAGTCCACTATGTCAGAAAATTTCATTAGTCCGCTACTGGACTGAGTATCTGTTTGAAAAAAGGGGACACTTGGGGTTTTGGATGTCCCTGGAAGTGGTGGGTACTCCTTGTTAGAATTAATATTTCCAAGTCCTGGAGCAAATTGCTTCGGCTTTTGTGCATCACTTCCGTTGGATTTATTGGTTGTAGATGGCGCACTCTGAGTGGACGACACCTTGGCACCCTTACGAGGGAATGTAGGGGAGGCTGGATTTCTCCTCTTCCTGGATTCCCCTGGGTTAACCAAAGATGTTCCCTCTCGTGGGTCGTCAGATTCTTGCTCAACGTTAGCCAAACCAGCATAGGGATTTTCGGACAGGACAGATGGCGAAGCATTCTTTAGCATTTCTGCATAAGAACGCCTTGAGCGTTCCTTAAGGGAGCGCTTAATTTTATCCCCGCGCTGCTTGTACGCAGGACATGATTTAAGAGCATGTGAAGGGCCCCCGCAGCAAATACACTTTTCAGTTTCTTTGTCGCAAGAGTCATCCTCATGCTCTCCTTCGCATTTGCCGCATCGTTTCTTATTTCCACAATATGTGGCTGTGTGGCCCAACTGCTTGCAATTGCTGCAGTTCATGACCCGCGGTACAAACAGGCGAACTGGTAGGCGAACCTTGTCAAGGAGGATGTAGTTGGGAAGAGAGGACCCGGCGAATGTCACCCGAATCGAGCCTGATAGAGAGTAGGTAGTCTTACCTCCCTCGGTGTTTGCGGTATACAATTGTTTGCATTCCAAGATCTTAATCTGTTCAAGTGAGGGGTCCTTAAAGCAGCCAACCCCGTGCTCCAACAGTTCTTCGCATTTCAGGCCCGGTTCGGACACTACCCCATCGATTTCACAGGCCACACAAGGCACGTACGCTTTAAATTCCCGCGTAAAGCGCTCACAGCAAGCAATCGCGTTTGCCTGGCCGAGATCACTCACTAGAACACGTATCTTGTTTGCCCGAACACGTGTTATCTGAGTTACGGCCGGGTAATTAGCAGTCAAATCTCGAGAAAGTTTTAATATATTAACCGGTTTCTCTCCGGTCCGAAAATATACCACCCATGGCCCAGAGGAACTTTCTGGGTACTGCTTTATACGGGGAGCAATGCGAGTATTAGGGGGATCTGGGACTTCCATGATTACATCAGATGGTATTTCGCCCTCGGCCATTTAAGCACGAGGGCAGAGCGTTATATAAACGGGAATGTGTCTTATTATTTGATTACAAGGTAGAGTAAAAGTAAAGAAAAGGAAAGAAAGCAAACGAGGAAAAAAAAATAAAGCAAAACTTATCTGCAAACAACGTCGATTGTTCCGCACCAGCGAAAACAATGTACTGGATTTACTGCCGGCACCAGCAGAATGGCAGCTAACGAACGAACAAAGGATGACCTTGAATCACTGAAATTTACACACCGAACACCACTGTGAAATATAACGATCCGTTCCGTTCAAAGGTTGGGAGACGTATGAGCTGTCAAATGTTAGTATATGGTAAAAAAAAACAATCATGTAGAGTGAAGTACCTATTTTCACCATATTAAGGAGGGTGCCTTACTAGTTCATTAATTACTCAACCTACAATCAAGGGAACGCGTACAAATGGGCATCAACAACTTTGCTTCGTTGTTGAGAACCAAGATAATAACACAACTGCGCAGAAAAAAGGCGAAATTTTCATGTTTAAGCGCAACGAAAACTCGAATCGAGTGCTCCTATTGTTGCGCTACCATTTGACTCAATGCGTGAAACAAAGATGTCAGACGCTGTTCTAACCAACTGCTTCAAATGGGTAGGGTGATAAAATGAACATGGCGAAAATAGGCTCATCACCCTACCACCAGTTATTTTTTTCGGTTTCTTTATCGCAACAGGGTAATCTTCTGTATTTCGAGATTTTTCAATAGAAGAGAAGCTATGTCGATTCCTAGTCCCACCTAGTCCTACTAAATTTGAACCAAACCCAAATTTTGTAGGAGCCTATCTACCGTTCAAAGCTGTAAAGATTTTTCAACAATTTACAAGGATAAAAACCACTTGCTCTCATTTTCATCGCAAGATTTCATTGCATCTCTCAAATAATTACTAAATGTGAGATTCGGAAATATAATTTTACTGTCGACAACTTTGTCAAAAACTGCAAATCTAGATCCAACATCAGTGCGACAAGTTTGAGTCAGTTTTGAATAAGACCTAACGTGAGACGGTGGTCAAAAACCCCGAAAAGCTAGCCAAAAGTCGATGATGTTTTCCAATTTGTCTAAAACTAAGCATTCAGGGATTGTCGGGGTCGCTGATTACGAATTTGATATTGAATTTACCGAAAACTTAATGGCAGATTCAACATGGTGGACGAAATTTTGAAAAATTGTAACTAATTTACTCTAAAATAATTCAAATTTTATATTGAACTAGCTATAACCCGTCGCGCATTGCTGCGACTTTCAACGAAATTGAAGTAATACACAATTTGCGCGAAGCGCCATCTGGCGGGCAGATAATCTCCAATCCATAGCACACATACACACTCCATAACAAATGTCTACTACGTATAAATTTTTATAGCAATCGATTAAGCCTTTTGGGAGTCCATAAATCACACACATACAAACAGCGACTTTGATATATAGGATGATGAGCCTATTTGCGCCATGTTTCTATTATCACCCTACCCATTTGAAGCCGTTGGTTAGAGCAGTGTCTGTCATCTTTGTTCAACGCATTGAGTCAAATGGTAGCGCAACAATAGGGGCACTCGATTCGAGTTTTCATTGTGCTCAAACACGAGCATTTTACTGTTTTCAACGCATTTGGTTCTTAACAACGAAGCAAAGCGGTTGATGTCAATTTTTACGCATTCCATTGATTGTAAGGCAAAAAATTACCGAATTAGTGAGGCACCTTGCTTAGTATGGTGAAAATAGGCTCATCACCCTATAGATTTGCCGAAACAAATCGCGAAATTAAAATGGCGGGTGACGTATCAATAATTACAACTGATTGCTCTTAAAATTATATACGGGTTTTTTGTTGCGACCAGTATTTAGATCTATTGTGGTACGGGGGTTTAGAGGTCTATGATTCTGATTTCATACCTCCCGTCAAAGAAAAAATGTTGAGAAAAATCTCGTAGGAAATGGTAAGTTGGAGTAACTAAGTTCATAAATTGTGTTACTGTCAAAAATTGGTTATACAAGAATGTGTGTATATCTGTTAAACTTATTATAAAAAATTCATATCATATTTCTTTTGCAAGCCGAATTCGAATAGAATAAACGAAAAAAAACTACAAGGGACAGCCCTATGGGGTTGTACGAACTTTAGACGTAGGACTACACTACTTAATGTGAAACATTTTATTTCTTAGTAATTTTTTTTAATTGCCAACACGACTCCCCCACACCAAAGAACTCATACAAGAGCCCCCTGGTAATGGACGCAACTTGTCTCAGCCCATGAACAATGGCAACAAAAACAAACAAAACAAATAAAACAAACTGAGCTGAGACAGACATTTATTGATGTGCAATTAAGTTGACATAATTAATTAAGGTGGAATCCCAGTGGAAATAGATTTCCTGTTAAGGGATCCACATTATAAATTAAATTAAAGTTAAATACTGCTGAGGGATGTTTACATTAAATTACAAAACAATATCATTAATTAAATATTTCGTTAAGCCTATGTTCAAAGTGCTGTTTCAATCTAACCTTGAAGATGGTACGATTGTCGATTCTCTGCATGTCAATGGAAATGCATTAAATTTGGTAGGACCAATAAAAAGAATCCGCTTTTAGCCAAGGTTTGTGACTGCTCGAATACGTTGCAAGTTACTATTTCGGCGTGTTGAACGAGAATGTGTTAAAGTTGTAAAATGTATATTATGCTGCGCGATGGAGTTATGTAGATTGTCGTGTATGAATAATAGTGTTTGTACGTCACATAAGTGGGCTATGGGTGAAATATTGTGGGCACTTTCAGAGTATAACAACAAAGTTGGTTTTTTAAATATAATTTTCAGGGATCTGTTTTGTAGTGTTTGTAGCTTTTTAAGGTGAGAGCTTGCTGCTCGCCCCCATACCGATACTAAGTAGTTAAGTTGTGAATCAATGTATGCAAAGTAGTAGTTCAACAGAGCTCGCTGGGGAACAAACGCTTTAACTCTCCACAAAATACCACAAGAGGATGCCACACGCTTTTTGACAAATTTTATATGGTTTGTCCAGGATAACGTAGAATCTAAGTGTATACCCAAATATTTGAAACAGTCCACATTGTACAATCTCTAAGTTTGGGATGATGAGGTGTTGGTAAAGTTTTCCGTATGGATCGGAAGATCTTCGACTTAGTTTTAGAAAGGTTTAGTGATAATAAATTTGCTTTAAAATGTTGGCCGAGAACACTTAGTTCGTTATCGATCGAGTTAATAATAGTATTGACATCACTGTTGGGATAAAACAGAGCTGTGTCATCAGCAAACAGTCTAGGAGTTCCGGTAAGCCGCAAGTTACCTAGGTCATTAATATACAACAGAAATAACAAAGGTCCTATATTACTACCTTGAGGGACACCGATTCCAATGGGAGCAAGGCTACTACGTTCACAATCCGCAGATACAAATTGCTTTCTATTCGTCAGTTAACTATGAATAACAGATTGAGAAATGACCCTGATACCGTAACATTCAAGCTTGGCCCGCAGTATTGTGTGGTCCAAAGTGTCAAATGCTTTTTTATGGTATAGGAATAGAGCACCAACAATGTTTTTACGATCCACTTCGCTCATTATTAGATCAACTAATTCAATTATAGCAGTTTGGGTGCTAATAAATTAATAATAATAATAAATTAATAATAAATCAAATATATTTCTTTCGTACAGTTTAAGTGTCAACATCGAATGTTACATATTGAACCAAACCGTTTTGCTTATCAGGGCATTTTATAGATAGAGTTGGATTAAACTTATTTAAGAAGATCTAAAGAAAGAAGACAGAAAACTGCGACCGAAAACCTATCATATATCTGGAGTAGTTTCAAGTTTTGATGGAACAATCTCAACCTTGAAAAATTGTGAAAGCTTTTCGATTGTGTGTGGACCGGAGAAGAAAAATCGAGTTTTAGACAATTTAGTCACATTTCATGGTTGTTCTACCTTTATAGCTATCTTTTGCCGTTATTGTAACTTTCTTAAAGTACACATATAAATTTAGCGAATGCAGTGGTCTTAATAATATATCGAAACAATTATTAATATACAGGACCGAAAATAATTTTATATATGGACTTAGATACGTTTTTTGAGCGGAAGTGCATTCATTCATAAATAGGCTTTGTAGTATGTATTAGCAAAAACAAAAGTGGGATAGGCTGAGCAGAAATGAATCACGTTGCGCTTTCCATCGATTCACGTAAATTTGTTGCTAAGTTTTCGTCTTTGCGCCACGAAAGCACAGATTGCTATCTGCTACACGCATGCAATCGCACACAAATTGGATATACACAGTCGCCTCAAATATTGAACCCAGGCGAGAAGGACCGTGAGCGAACTCAGCCATCAATTATTTCACACAGCAAAGGAAAAATAAAACATTGAACCCAAGCGAACGGTGTATGGTTGTACAATGCTTGAATCACACAGCTGTGTGAGTACATCGTATCCGTACACAAATTGTAAGATACGCATCAAGCAAAATGAGTCAACGCTAGTGATGATGAGTGGAGCGAAAGAGACAACTAATACCACGACGCTATGTTAACCGTGTTTGCAAATGGAGCTCGACTGTACAAGCGATTTTGTGCACGTTTTTAAGGTTCAAGTTACCGTTTTTAAGCATGTGTTAGAATTGAACGCTTGGTAGTGTGCGTAGGAAAATTTGTGTTCAGCTTTGCCACCGGATTATCCATATAAACCTTTTTAAAACTCTAAAAGAAGAATATCAGTCGATTTATTAGATCATCACGATTCAATTCATGCAAAATACCTGTTGGAAAAACCATCGGCTTAGCTGGATGGTGCTTTTGAAAAAGTGGCTGTGGTTTTTTCATTGCGCAGTTGTGTTGCGTACCCCCGCTCGGTGTGGTAGTGTGACAAAAAATCACAGCCACTTTTTCAAAAGCACCATCCAGCTAAGCCGATGGTTTTTCCAGCAGGTATTTTGCATGAATTGAATCCTGATGATCTAATAAATCGACTGATATTCTTCTTTTAGAGTTTTGAAAAGGTTTAAATGGATAATCTGGTGGCAAAGCTGAACACAATTTTTCTTACGCATACTACCAAGCCTTGAGGTAACTTGAGCCTTAATTCGTAAGATTGTACCGTAAAACGGGGTATCTTTGATCACCGGGGTAAGTTTGATCAAATGAGACTTTTTTCAGTAACGTACGATAAGATGATTTTCTGTAACAAAATCATCGAAGCAAAAAACAAAATATATTCTAAACATATTCAGCATCTATCGATAAAAATTATTTCGTCATTTAATGTACTTTTCATGATCACAAATTCAAAATGACGTAACTCTCCTGCATCGTTTCAATCTGTTCAAACAATCCCTTGTATATTAATGAAATAAATCAACTTCAACTGAACTGATTACTTTTTAAGAAACCGTAAATATTTTTGTCTAAAAATTCATTTTGAAAATCCGAGATTTGTTATTAACTATTTAATTTCGACTATTTCCCGAAAAAGTTCGATAAAAGGCAGCTGTATCCTTCTAGGAAATTTTGTTTTCTTTAAATACGTCACTACATCGGGCAATGAAATTGCCTACAGATATGCAACATTTCAAGCGTTATCTCTCATTTCGATAGACATATTTTTCTGATCAAAGTTACCCCGAAAACAAGACATGAAAATTTATAACAGGGTAATTTTATTTTTATAGTAAAACGAAATAAAATACCCAACAATTTGAACACTTTAAATCTATGGGTAGCAGTAGTTGTTTTGAAAATGCAAACAATTAAATCTATTAGATTTGAAGCTAGTTATTCGGAAAACTTTTGAAAAAGTGATCAATGTTCCCCCATTTTACGGTACATAAAATGTGTGCTTGAAACGAGCACAGGACAAGGGTAAGCATGATGCTTAATCAGACAAGCTCACTCACTTGTTGAACGGCAATACGAGGCGTACTTCCACATCCCATGTAGCGGACTTATCAGTCTGCTACACTGGCTGTAGAAGCATGCAGAGCAGTTGTCTGCTCGCCATTCCACAGGCAACTGAGCTGTACGAACAAATTTGTTTCTTAAATAGTCGTTGATGACATCATTCATAGAAGCGTAGTGGGTTAGGTATACAAATCTGTCGTGCCGGGCATGGGAAGCGCTACCTTTTGTGTGCAAATACGTAGTATTTTGACTATGTTATTTAAATTTTTAATGCCACAAATTTTTAATGCCATAATATCAAAAATCAATGGGTTTATCCATTGGAATCTGTTCTTAGAAATATTTTTGAGCAATATGTGTAAAAATTTCGAAAATTTATCGTGAAATGGCTGAATTATAAGCGTTTAAAATTGGACCACTTTTCGTTACATACCATTTTTGTTGAATTTACTAAGTGCACCCCTGTATTGAAAGCAAAGGCATAGTCCTACATCAAAAATATTCACTCATGCCTCCTTTGTAGTGAATGCGAATGACTGGACCTGATCTGCTTTATAAAGGATAGTCGCAAATATACCGCTTTCAGTGTTCCCGGCAGGGGTATGTTCCAATATGTTCACTTTGAGTCGTTGGATTTTAGAATTACAACTCTACGACATGTCTATTGAGCACCGGAAAGGGAAAAATAATGTCGTTTCAGATGCGTTATCCCGGGCCGTAGCAGCCGTTTCAGCTTTGTCCACCTCAGACTGGGACTGTTCCATGAAGTCCAGAGTTATCCAAAATCCTGAAGATTATGTGGACTTCAAACAAGAAAATGATCAACTTTTCAAGTATGTAAACTCGAAAGTTGTTCCGTGCGTCTCGCGGTTCAGTTGAAAACTCGTCCCAGCACCCGAGTTACGTTAAGATTTGATTAAATGTACCCACGCAAATCTGCCTCACGATCCACGAAGTGCAGTTGCGATATTACTGGCCTCGTATGGGATCAGAAATACGAAAGTACTTTCGAGAATGCGGGACATGCCAGGGGATCAAAGCTCCTTTCGTCCCAGTCCAGCCCGCAATAGGTTAGTCGCGTACGACTAATGCACCATGGCGAATGGTTTCTGTGGACCACATTGGTCCTCTTCCAAAAAGCAAGCATGGCAACCAACACTTGCTTGTCGTCCTCGATGTCTTCAGCAAGTATGTCATGCTAACCCCCGTTCGCGAAATCGCTAGTACATCACTCTGTACAATACTGCGCGTTCAATCGCCATGGTTGCCCGGAAATTCTGTTGAGTGACAATGCATGCACTTTCACCTCGAAGGAGTTTGGTCAATTCTTAACCCTTGTGAAGGCAAGCTAAAATCCTAACATTAAAGGGCAAGCCGGGCCTCTTAGGCCCGTCTAAATTCAAGCTCCTTTTTGCCGTTCTCATATAGAAAGGTTATGCAATCGGTCGAAATTTCGACTTTTTAACCGAGACCCGCAGGGCCAAATCTCTTATACCAATCGACTCAGTTCGTCGAGATCGTAAAATGTCTGTATGTGTGTGTATGTATGGATGTATGTATTTGGCAAACAATCTCACCGATTTTTCTCTGAGGTGACTGGACCGATTTGTACAAATTTAGTCTCAAATGAAAGGTGCAGCCTTCCCATCGGTCGCTATTGATTTTTTTTATTGATCCGACTTTCGGTTCTGGAGTTACGTGTTGAAGAGTACAATCACACAGCAAATTTCCATAGAAACTGATACCACCATGATGTCCAAATGATGCAATATATATTAAAATATGTGCAACATTACTTGGCTTTGCATGTCTAGATCATTATTGACCCACCGAAAGCACTTCGACCACATTGGCCAGCTATGGCGGTTCTTACCAAGTTCCTAAGATAATGTCATACCTATTTCTCAGCGAATTCTTTACCGATTTTTACAAACTTGGTTTCAAATGAAAGGTACAGCATTCCCATTGGCTGCTGTTGAATTTCTAATTGATCCGACTTCCGGTTCCGGAATTACAGGATGATGAGTACGAACACGCAGCAATTCCCGATTTCAGCGTATAAGGCGATAGATCGTCGCTGTTGTGCTATCTTATGACAAACGCCATTTTGGGGTAAACTGAGTTAGATATGCCACATTACTCGTCTAACGAATCTCTACAAGATGGCGTTTCCAGAATTTTGAAATTTTGCTTGGTTACTGAAATATAGCAAGAAAAGTGATTGGAAATTGTGAGTTTTTTGCTTCAAATAATTATGTCTTGGGATTGGCTCAAGTTATAATGAAGTTTTAGTTGCTTTTATGTGTGAAAATGGCGTAGGAACACAATGGCATAATAATTTTCAAAAGAATAATACATGTATTGGGAGAAAAACGCAGTTTAAACTTTTAACTGGAAATATTGCCTATTTGGCAACACTGTAACCAAAAATAACTATTTTTTCTAGATTCCCTGACTCATTTCCTTCAAAATGCATCTAACCAATTGTTTATAGGCCAAATTAAACCAAAGATATGAATAAAAGTTCATAATTGGTGATTTTTTTCTATGGAAAACTTTTCATGCACGATTATGACACGTCATACAATTTTTTTCATCAATACACACCTATGACACGTGTGAGTGCGACTTTTGTTTACATGTTTAGTGAAAACTCGCCACATAGTCAACCGATCTTCGTAATATTTGAGAGATTAATACAGAATAGGTAGAAGCATCAATTGTCTTCGCTGAATGGTTTCTACCATTTAAAAGTTTCATGATATTCTATCTCAAACTTTGAAAATCGTTTTTCTCGAAATGTGCAAAATGGCGTCATAAGATAGCACAACAGCGACGAGATGTAAAAAGGTCAATTTTTTCCAAAAGGTGAGTACTCGGAAGATCACGTCGACTGTCGATTGGTTCTAAGCTCCATTTCGTTTGAACACGACCAAATAATGTTTCTGGGTTGCTATTAATTTCTTCTGATGCATAACCGGAGTACATATTCATATTTTTCTGCATCAGATTCATCGTCGGAAGCAATATCATTCACATCTTCTTCCTCGCTTTGCAAATCAGTTTCGGAATCGTCTGCTGTTGAATTTGCTCGAATTTCTTCCATTATTTCAGATTCTTTGAGACGATTGAAAACATGGGCATATCGTTTTATAGCCATTTCAATTTTTTGTTGCTTTTAGATCCTACAATTTGAATAATTACGACAACTATAACACAAAGAATAGACAACAAAACTAGACAATAACGACAGAGTTAGGTTATGTTGTATCCAAATAATTGTCAAGTAGACCACAGTCGGTGAAATAAAAGTATTTACCCAAAAAAATATGACACACGTCATTATCGTATGCTAATTTTACATTTCTTATAAAAGAAATGTATAGAATTCGCTCAAAGTTTCAAGATTTTTTTCTTATAAGAAAAGGTAAAGATAAAATCAATCAAAACATGAAAAATATTCCTGCTAATATGAAGATGAACTCATCAAAATGTTTTTTCGGATAAATATTAATGAAAAAACCCGTGGTATTCCTAGTAAATATTGCATGCACACCGGGCCTGCCAGGCCCGGCTTGCCTTTTTGTGCATGTAAAAAATTCAAACATAGTTGCGCATCAATCCATAGATGAAAATTTCACAATTCTTTATTTTTGTTATAGATTTCAAAGCTACTTATTAAAATTTCCATGCCCAAGTTTATACTGCATACACATTTTTTTGTAACTAAAAAATTGTAACATGCCAGGCCTCTGAGACCCGGTTGCCTTTTTGAGGGTTAAAAGAAACCAACGTTAACCATTGACTGAGCTCCCGCTATCATTGGCAGGCTAACCCAGTGGAGCGATCAAATCGCTCGATAAACACCGTAATCCGGACATATGGTCGAACCGAACATCGCAACTGGGATGTACACATCACCATTGTAGAGCGCATCCTAAATACTACCGTTCATTCCTCCACTGGGTTTAGTCCTCATTTCATCATACACGGATGTCAAATGGCATCTACCGATGACTTCAGCAGGATTTCCGGTGAGGGTGACCTAGAAACAAGACACCAACAGTTAGAAAAAATCCGAGAGATTGTGGTCAAAATTTTGGCAAAGGCAAGTGAGGGCATTCGACACCAATACAACTTGCGACACCGAAAGTTCGTCAAACCTTTTTAAAACCGTCAAATAGTTTACCGTCGAAACATAAAGTTGTCGAATGCACTCGAGTCTTTCAATGCTAAACTTGGACCTCAATACTTACCGGCGAAAATTGTCACCAAAAAGGGTGTATCCTCCTACGAGCTGGAGGATTTAGCAGGTTGAAACCTCGGAGTTTAGCCAGCAAATCTCCTTATACCAGCATAAAAAAATCCGCGCCAGTACACTGACGGTATGCTTTTATAAGGATTGCTCATTTGGGAGTTTTCCAAAAGCTGCCGTCGGTTCCCGACGACAACACCACGGACTTCGATCCGATCAAAACATTTATTCGTCTTGTCTATTTTTATTGTGGATGACCAAATCTGCCGCGGAAAGCTTCTTCATTAGCCTCATGCATTTGTTTTGAGCCACACTCGCGCTGCGTGGTAAGCAATGATCCGGCAACGGTAACGGCTACAGTAGGGTGGAATTCTCAACTTAGAATCAAAAAAAAGAAACTCATACTACACCGTACCGTCGTTCAGTTATCGGATTAATCAATACACTTTCTGCTGTGTTATTATATAACATCCCCTTGCTTGGGTACAGTATCACTAGAAAAACACATTTCCCCTGTTCGTCGGGGGCACTTCTAATTAGAGATGGGCGAAACAGTTCACTTCGAAGAACCATTCCCGACTGAACAGTTCTGTAAAAAGAACTAGTTCAGATGAACCGTTCTTCCGTTCAGCTGATAATTTACTTGTATCTAGCGAATGTCTCTAAAAACATTCGATTCTTGGAGAGGAACCAAACAGATGCTGTCCAAACTATTATACCCCTGTATGCTTAACAAGTTCATCAAGGGTAGCGATTTCTTCATGGTGTATAACTAGAGAAATAGAGAATGTGATGAGTCGTTCTTCGTCGGTTCCATTCTGGGAGAGCACAGAGAGCGGTTTGTGGGACGGCAAGTCGGTTCATTTTCATTCGTTCGCCTAAAAATCGGTCCGAGAAATTCGCCAAACGGCTTTAGGTCAGGTTCAGTTCATTCGCTTTGAAGAGAATTGAGAACTACCGTTCTTTTAAAAAGAACTTCCGTTCGCTCATTCTCTTCGAAGAACCAGTTCACTTGAACCGTTCGCGAACGAATGGCCCATCTCTACTTCTAATACGCGACTGGTTCCACAACTCCAGAACCGACCGTAAACGAAAAAAAAATTGCGATATAAACAAAAACAGATCGCGAACGTCGATTTCGCAACCTGTTTTTTTAATTACATTTTTTGATGATTCATTCATCATGTCGAAGGATGACATCATCAATTTGACATTTTCCCCGATGTTCGCACTAAGTTTGATGTAGATGTAGCCAGTGATGCCACAAGTACAGATTTATCTAGAAAGGTACAGATTTTTGAAGCATTCTTGGTACAGATACTGTAGGGTACAGATAACAGATTTTTGTAAAAAAGTACAGATTGGTACAGATTTTTTACATAACTCTCCGAGCTCTCGATCGAAGCAGTTCGTTTTCTGGTGCTGTGCATAAAGTGAACAAGAATAAATTGTCAGTGAAGGTCAACCATTGTTCGAAGCAGTCTTTGTTCGCCGGTGCCCAGGCTGGTGAAGTGAATACCAGAATAGCCGGAATCGCCGCTATATAAGCTAAGTATTTTTTTTTCTTTCATTTCCCTTTCCCCGATCGGTCTCTACTTCTGCCCTTTCCCCTGAATATAAGTTTCATCTCTCGTTTACACCACGTGTTATCCTCGTGCCTAAATGGCCGAGGGCAAAGTAACATTGGATGGGAATGATATTCCCATGGATATACCGGATAAACCCGAAATTACTCCCTCCCCTGATTCCCCCAGTCCTCCGCGTATTAAAACATACCCAGCCAGTTCGACTGGACCCTGGGTGGTGTATTTCCGGCCCAACACGAAATCGCCCAATATTCTAGAAATCTCACGGGAGCTGACTGCCAACTACCCGTCCGTGGCTCAGATAACACGTGTTCGAGCTAATAAGATACGCGTTATAGTAAATGACCTCGACCAGGCAAACCAGATTGCTCGCAGCGAGCGTTTTACGAAGCAATTCAAGGTGTATGTGCCTTGTAGAGTTGTGGAGATCGATGGGGTCGTCGCCGAACCGGGTCTAAAGTGCGAAGACCTGTTGAAGTACGGGGTTGGCTGCTTTAAGGACCCTTCACTTCAAAAGGTGAAAATTCTGGAATGCAAGCAATTGTATTCCGCAAAAACTGAAGATGATAAGACAACTTATTCTCCGTCAGACTCGATTCGGGTGACTTTCTCCGGATCTGCTCTTCCCAACTATGTCCTCCTGGATAAGGTTCGCCTACCTGTTCGCCTATTTGTACCGCGGGTAATGAACTGCAGCAATTGCAAGCAACTGGGCCACACAGCCACTTATTGTGGCAATAAAAAACGGTGCGGCAAATGCGAGGGAGAGCATGAGGATGACGCTTGCGGTGGAGAAACTGAGAAGTGTATTTACTGCGGGGGCCCTCCGCATGCTCTTAAGTCATGCCCGGCGTACAAGCAGCGCGGGGATAAAATTAAGCGCTCCCTTAAGGATCGCTCGAGGCACTCTTATGCAGAAATGCTAAAGAATGCTTCGCCATCTGTCCTGTCCGAAAATTCCTTTGCTCTTTTGGCTGGCGTTGAGCAAGAATCTGACGACCCACAAGAGGGAACATCATTGGTTAACCCAGGGGAATCCAGGAAGAGGAGAAATCTAGCCTCCCCTACATTGCCTCGTAAGGGTGCCAAGGTGTCGTCCACTCAGAGTGCGCCAACCGCAATCAATAAATCCAACGGAAGTGATGCACAAAAGCCGAAGCAATTTGCTCCAGGACTTGGAAATATTAATTCTAACAAGGAGTACCCACCACTTCCAGGGACACCAAAAACCCCAAGTGTCCCCTTTTTTCAAACAGATACTCAGTCCAGTAGCGGACTAATGAAATTTTCTGACATAGTGGACTTAATTTTCACAGCTTTCAATGTTACTGATCCTCTTAAAAGCCTTCTGATACGTTTTCTCCCTATAGTGCAAACATTTTTGAAGCAGTTGACTACTAAATGGCCCCTCCTTGCAGCGATCGTATCCTTCGATGGCTAAGTCATCGAACGAGGTCACCGATTCGATCACTGTTCTACAGTGGAACAGCAGAAGTATCCTCCCGAAAATCGATTCCTTTAAATTTTTACTAAATAGTTTAAAATGTGATGCTTTCGCATTATGTGAAACTTGGTTAACTTCCGATATAAATCTCAACTTCCACGACTTTAATATAATTCGTCTGGATCGAGAAAACCCCTATGGAGGAGTACTTTTGGGGATCAAAAAGTGCTATTCTTTCAACCGAATTAACCTCCCTTCGACACCAGGCATTGAAATTGTCGCTTGTCAAGTTTTAATCAAAGGTAAAGACCTTTGCATTGCTTCCATCTACATTCCTCCTAGAGCCTCGGTAGGGCACCGAACACTTTGTAATATCACGGAATCCTTACCGGCACCGCGGCTAGTTCTGGGAGACTTTAACTCGCACGGTACGGTATGGGGCTGTCTTCATGATGATAATAGATCAACATTAATCCAAGATCTTTGCGATAATTTCAACATGACCATCTTAAACACGGGAGAAATGACGCGGATTCCTACACCACCAGCACGCGCAAGCGCGTTGGATTTATCTCTATGCTCGACTTCGCTACAGTTAGATTGCATGTGGAAGGTGATCCCTGATCCCCACGGTAGCGACCATTTGCCTATCGTGATTTCAATTGCTAACGGTTCAAGACCATCGGAAACAATCAATGTATCGTATGACCTCACACGGAACATTGATTGGAAGAGTTACGCGACCGCGATATCCGTTAAAATCGAATCCACTCAAGAACTTCCTCCGGAGGAAGAGTACAGGTTTCTGGCTGGCTTGATTCTCGACAGTGCGAATCAAGCTCAGACTAAACCAGTACCCAGCGCGAATACCCATGGACGGTCTCCCACCCTGTGGTGGGATAAAGAGTGCTCAGAGCTGTACGCGGAAAAGTCCACTGCATATAAGGCCTTCCGGGAAGACGGGTTACCCGCTAGCTATCTACAGTACGCGTCGTTAGAAAGGCGAATGAAGAGTCTAATGAAAGCCAAAAAACGTAGTTATTGGCGCCGGTTCGTCGACGGGTTAACGAGAGAAACAGCGATGAGCACTCTTTGGGGTACGGCTCGACGTATGCGTAACCGTAATAGTACCAACGAGAACGTGGAATATTCAAACCGTTGGATATTTGCTTTCGCCAAGAAGATCTGTCCGGACTCTGTCCCGGTACAGAAAACGTACCGCGCCGCGTCTCCTCACGATACCGCGAACGAAACACCGTTTTCGATGGTGGAGTTCTCACTTGCTCTCTTATCATGCAACAATAACGCCCCAGGGTTAGACCGAATCAAATTCAACTTGCTGAAGAATCTACCTGACACTGCAAAAAGGCGCTTGTTGAATTTATTTAACAAGTTTCTTGAGGGTAACATTGTCCCTCATGACTGGAGGCAAGTGAAGGTCATCACCATCCAAAAACCAGGAAAACCAGCCTCCGACCACAACTCATATCGGCCGATTGCAATGCTGTCCTGTATTCGGAAGTTGTTCGAGAAAATGATCTTGTTTCGCCTCGACAATTGGGTTGAAGCAAATGGCTTACTGTCAGATACACAATTTGGCTTCCGCAAAGGCAAAGGGACGAACGATTGCCTTGCGTTGCTTTCTACAGAAATCCAAATGGCCTATGCTAACAAAGAGCAGATGGCATCAGTCTTCTTGGATATTAAGGGGGCTTTTGACTCAGTTTCTATCAACATTCTGTCAGAGAAGCTGCACCAGCATGGTCTTTCGCCAATTTTAAATAACTTTTTGCTAAACCTGTTGTCTGAAAAGCACATGCACTTTTCGCATGGCGATTTAACAACATCGCGATTTAGCTACATGGGTCTTCCCCAGGGCTCATGTCTAAGTCCCCTGCTCTACAATTTCTACGTGAATGACATTGACGATTGTCTTGCCAATTCATGCACGCTAAGGCAACTTGCAGACGACGGGGTGGTCTCTGTTACAGGGCCCAAAGCTGCCGAATTGCAAGGACCATTACAAAATACCTTGGACAATTTGTCTGCTTGGGCTCTTCAGCTGGGTATTGAGTTCTCCACGGAGAAAACTGAGTTGGTTGTTTTTTCTAGGAAGCGTGAGCCGGCACAACTCCAGCTTCTATTAATGGGTGCAACGATCAACCAGGTTTTCACATTTAAATATCTCGGGGTCTGGTTCGACTCTAAAGGTACCTGGGGATGTCACATTAGGTATCTGAAACAGAAATGCCAACAAAGGATCAATTTTCTCCGAACAATAACTGGAACATGGTGGGGTGCTCACCCAGGAGACCTGATCAGGTTATACCAAACAACGATATTGTCGGTGATGGAGTACGGGTGTTTCTGTTTCCGCTCCGCTGCGAACATACACTTCATCAAACTGGAGAGAATCCAGTATCGTTGCTTGCGCATTGCCTTGGGTTGCATGCACTCGACCCATACGATGAGTCTCGAAGTGCTGGCGGGCGTTCTTCCGCTAAAAAATCGATTTTGGGAACTCTCATATCGATTGCTCATCCGATGCGACATTCTGAACCCGTTGGTGATTGAAAACTTCGAGAGGCTCGTCGAGCTTAATTCTCAAACCCGATTTATGGCCTTGTACTTCGACTACATGGCACAGAGCATTAATCCTTCTTCATATACTCCCAGCCGTGTTCGTTTCCTAGATACTTCCGATTCTACTGTATTCTTCGACACATCCATGAAGGAAGAGATTCGTGGAATCCCGGACCATATACGCCCGCAAGTGATCCCCAATATATTTTATAATAAATTCCGAGAAGTCGACTGTGACAAAATGTTCTACACTGACGGATCAAATCTCGATGGGTCCACTGGCTTCGGTATCTTCAACAATACTATCACCGCTTCATTCAAGCTCAATGATCCCGCTTCAGTTTATGTCGCAGAGTTAGCTGCAATTCAGTACACCCTTGGGATCATCGACACTCTGCCCACAGATCACTACTTCATCATTTCGGACAGCCTCAGCTCCATCGAGGCTCTTCGTGCGATGAAGCCCAAAAAGCAATTCCCATATTTCCTGGGGAAGATACGGGAGTCCTTGTGTACGTTATCTGAAAAATCTTATCAAATTACCTTTGTTTGGGTCCCCTCTCATTGCTCTATCCCGGGCAATGAAAAGGCCGACTCATTAGCAAAGGTGGGCGCATTAAATGGTGACATATACGAAAGACCAATCTGCTTCAACGAATTTTTTAGTATTTGTCGTCAGAGGACACTCAACAGTTGGCAAACCTCGTGGAGCAATGGTGAACTTGGACGATGGCTACATTCCATTATCCCAAAGGTATCAACGAAGCCTTGGTTCAGGGGGATGGATGTGGGTCGGGATTTTATTCGTGTAATGTCCCGACTTATGTCCAACCACTACACCTTGGATGCGCATCTGCGGCGTATTGGGCTTGCGGAGAGTAGTCTGTGCGCTTGTGACGAGGGCTATCACGACATCGAGCACGTTGTCTGGGTATGCGCCGGGTACTTGGACGCCAGGTCTCAGTTAAAGGATTCCCTTCGGGCCCGAGGTAGACCACCCAATGTCCCAGTCCGAGATATACTGGCAAATCGTGATTTCCCCTATATGTCCCTTATTTATACTTTCATAAAAACGACAAATATCCCAATTTAGCCCCTCTCTTTTTGTTTCTCGTTTTAGAAGCTTTCTCTTGCCTTGTGGGACCGATCAGCTCCAGACTGCAACTATGTAACCGCCGTCGCACTTACCACTACGGAAACTGAAGCGAGAGCGACTCAAGGTCCGATGACTTTTGAAGGATTCCCCGCGGGTCCGAAGAATACCATCCGCCAATCCGACCTACTAGACTGAGGCGGTAATCTTTCGCTGATCTCCCGTTTGAGCGAAAGTTGCAAGTTTTGCTCTTCTCTCCCAGTCACCATCTACGCTTTCTCTCCCCTGTCCTTGATACAACTGCTTCTACAGCCCCCCTCTGAATATCTTGACCAAGCATAAGTCTCCGCTAAAAAAGTTCAAATTTGTATTCTGTATTCCTAGTTTTAAGATAGTTGTAATTTTACCTCTTTGTTAAAACTATTGTCCCCCATCTTGTAAATAGAATTGTATCCCTAGTCTTAAAACACCTGCGAATTTTCTCATAAATATTTGTTCCCCCTTTTGTGTACCAAACTATATTGTTAGTTTTAAGATAACTGTAAATATTTCCTAAAAATTATTACTATTGAATTCCTTGTTTTAAAATTTTTTCATAAAAAAAAATCTTTCGCCCCCTCTCTTGTATATAGAATCTTATTTCTAGTCTTAAGATAGCTGTAAAATTTTTCTTTTTTAAAAAAATATTTCAACATTGTAACCTCCTAGTTTTAAAATATACAAAATGTAAAAACAAAAGAATTTGGCACCGCCAAGCTAACGCATTTGTGCCTATCAAATAAACGAAATGAATAAAAAAAAAAAAAAGTACAGATTTATCTAGAAAGGTACAGATTTTTGAAGCATTCTTGGTACAGATACTGTAGGGTACAGATAACAGATTTTTGTAAAAAAGTACAGATTGGTACAGATTTTTTACATAACCGCAAGGTAAAACAATTTAACCCTGCGATGCATCCCAGTAAACAGCGGGTAAACGTTGAGTTAGGCAGCAGTGATAGCAAGAATCTGAAGTGGAGCTGATACTTATTGAGCTTGAACTGAAGCTGAAATTAGAATGCGAGAAACCTGCTTCCAGCAAATCAAAGGGATGATGTCTAAGTAAAAGCCGAGCAAATCTTCTCAAAGTGCATACGTTTGCTCTGACCTGCTCCATGTGAATTCCTGCAAGCAAGTTTCTCGCATCCTATTGATATTACCAGCCCCATCTCAGCTTCTCGCCACCACTCTGTTGGCCACCTTTGGTTGCAAACAAAATGGCAACGAGAATTTGAGCTGGAACTGATATTTACATTACCCAGTCAAACTCATTATCCGGAATTCTAACTGGTTTCTTGCGGAATTCCAGCTCAAATAAAACAATCGAGTCAGAATGTCTGGTTTGATTTCGCCGAATGAAAAATATGTATCAGAAAAATAATTTTTTAACCCTTTCATTCCCAACTTTTTTCTAGTGCATGTAGGGTTTCAAAACTATTTTTCCTTGAAAACGGTAGGGTCAAGAAACACGAAAAGCCTATTTTCATAAAGATAGGTGCTTCCATGGCAGTGCTAGAAGCTGGTCAATTTTTACCTTCTAATGGTCGATACAATTCTTCTAGAATAATTACAATAGTCCAATTACGCGGAAAACGTAGCCAACTACAGTCTAAATTGCTAAATTTTATTAGTTTTCAATAATTTTGCACCATAACGAAGATATATGAAAAGATCATTTTCCGTCGTCAACGCAAACTGTCTCTGGCAGCACTGCTCCATCGAAATCCAATCAGACCAATTGCAATAACTTCAGTTCTAGAGCTGATCCTTGTAACTGTTAATATTCAAATTAAAGGCAATAATCACATTAATGAGCCTTACTTGTTTTTGTGAGCAAATCTCACTTCAATCAAAAGTTATAGCTGTTTAAAAACGTTGTTGTCCACAAACAACATGGGCATAAATGGGTTAATACAACCTTGTTATTGTTTGGGTACAGAATCCGGTACAGATTTTTCTATAGAAGAGTACAGATAGAAAAGATTTTTCAACTCCCGGTACAGATTTAATTGTGGCACACTGGGTGTAGCCCGATTCCAATCAGGGTGGTGTGTGCGTTAGGGGGAGATGGAATAAAAAGCGCCACGCGTCTTCGATTTCGAATCGAATGATAAAATTTTAATTTGCATAATTTTGGGTTCATGATTAAACCTGTGATGGTTCGTGTTTATCAGAATGTGATTGACCGAGTCGACCAGTGATTGAGGATGAATGAATGGGATAATTATATGCATGTATTTGGATTGAAACCCCAACACAAGTGTGTAGTACTGGTATCGTAAGACACGTAAGACGTTTCTGGACAGTCGATGAATAACGAACAAAATAATGCCGCCCACCGTTCCCCTACAAGTTGAAACATAGAGAATTGTCAATGTCACTTGCAGAATTTTGGGAATATTGAGTTGTTCCCAATTTTGTTTTTGGATTGGATCACCAATCCGAACCATAGCGATGACAGCTATACGGCGGCACGTTTTGTTGGTGTTTGTTTTTGTGGAGCGTAGGCGGCCATCGTAAACCAGATAGATAGTGATAGGGTGACCATATGAGGCGAGTAAAAAACCAGGACAGACGAAAGAAGGCTCCCTCCCCTCGTTACCTATCAATCGACTGTGCCTTCTCCACAGGTTTTCAGCAGTTACAAAGATCTTGGGTCGGGCAGGCAGAGCTTCGGCAGTAAAAAAGTTCTGTGGGTCTGAGAGGAAGAGCTCTACCGGATTTTTTTTCGTGGGAACTCGATCACCGTGCTTTTTAGGATTTACACACACACGCGAAGTTCTTGCTACACCACCACCAGCGAAAGTTTCATGCTGTTGTTGGAGAAATCGGAAATCCTGAATTTAGCAAATGAGACGAATTATTATGAGATCGTCTGGAACATGCGAGCACTAAATAAATACACATCATTGAAGCAAAACAGAAACATCAACGGTCCCAAGTAGCTTCCCTGCGCTATATCTGGCAATCTCGAATGACAACCATTGGTAAGCAGTACCACAATGATCGGACACGCTGTGTGTAGATTCTGTTGTTCCAGCAATCGTTGGTGGCTGAGTTGCAACTCCGGTTGTTGATTATTTTGTTAATGTTGTTGGGTTTGCTCGCAGTTGATCTTGTTTCATCAGAGGCTTTCGCACATGGCTTGGCACGTAGGGATCTGTCCTTCATATGTGCACAGCGTGATTTGAGATTTGCTTACTCCTTCTATTTCGTATTCAATGTTCAGGATGAAGGAATTGGTTACGTAACTCGCATTCTCACTATGCGAACACCATTGGATATACCTGGAAAAAAGTTTCGCCAGGATTCAAACTTTCACCATTACGTACTTCGACATCAATAGTGAATTTTTTGGTTGTACGCGGGGATAGATCGTGCAGACGCACACCAGTCTTATCATCGTCAATGTTAATGGGTATCTTGATTCTAACATTGTCATGTGCAACGACGTGTTGCATGTTGTTTCCCATAGCCAAACTTTTTGCCATGGCCAAAGTTTTAAATGCTACCAGTACCGCATTACGAGTATGCGCCTGTATAAATTGTTCCACTTCGCGAACACAAAGGCGGATTGGACAAACGACCACTGTATTGTATCGAAGATTGTTCAAATTTTGCTGCTGAGTTTCAATGATTTTTAAATAAACGATCGATACCGCATCAATGAAAGTAACGGTGCATTATTTTCCACACTGGCTTGGGACAACTGTTATTTTTCAATTGCTTTGCTGGCGCGGTACATATAGACATCAGACTGTATGTAGAAACTTTCGTGTGATTCACTACACTGTTAACAAGCAGCGCGATGATAGCTTCCGATCCGATTGAGATGGAAAAGTAGACTTATTAGGAACTGGTATTGATCCTAAAGGGGTTCCATAATTACCAGCTCGAGAGAGCGCTCAATAAGGTTATTCCACGACAGTTATTGTTGTTTTGCCATTTTCCTTTTTATGAAATGGATTTCCACTAAAACGAAAAACTGCCACTTGCAAGAGAACTCTAGAAGAAGCAGAATCGCCAAAACTTCGATGTGTCTTCTTAGAGGTAGGTACTAAAGGAAAATTTTCGGATCCCGGAATCATTGTTTCATCGACATTGATAGCGGCCAGAGTTTGGTCCACAACTGGAATCGGTTCGATTAGTTCGATTGCCAAATGTTGTTGCAAACAGACTACAGCTCATTCATATGGTACGTACATACGAACGCCTCTTCGAGTGTATTAAGTGTTGTTTGTCGTACTTTGGAGCAGAGTGAATAAAGCGAAAATTCAATAATTAGAAATATAACGGGTGTCCAATAAAAATGAGAATGATTTCAATACCTTTCTTTAATTAAAGAAAAGAGCGTAAATTCTTTTCTCTCCAAGAGAATTTCTCTCTGGACTCCCTATAAATGGGAGACATGTTTCCTTTCACTCGGGTGCTGTCAGTTCAATCGAAGATGGCGTCGAAACAGCAAGTACTCCGCGATCGTGTTGTGCGGTTTTACGAAACTCTTTGCCATCGTGGAAAAAGTTTACGGTATACCACTTTCGAGACGAAAACGTGCCCGTGAGTACAGTTTACCAGATCCTGGCATCCCTGAGCGTGGAGTGGAAGGCCGGTAGCGGCCGCCGGCGAAGATAATGACGAAGAAGAAGAAGGAAGCGTTGAAAAAGCTGTTCGACAACAAGGACGAAACGAGTTTGCGTGATGCCGGCCTTGATTCACCGAGCTCTCAAGATGGAGGACATCTGTCGGGAGAACACTCGGTCCCCCAATGACACGGACGAGCAGATAGCGATCGTGAAATCGCAGTGCCGGTGGATGACGAACAACTACCGCGAGACGTCGCTCGTGCTGCTCTCGAACACCCACATTCCAGGAAATGACAGCTACTATTCCAACGACAAGTCGGCCACACACCCCTAAGTAAAATATAAGTTTAAGCATAAATTTAAAAGAAATGTTATGCTGTACATCGCCATATCGGACAGACGGATTTCTAAACCGTGGTTCAAGCCGAGCGGTCTGGCCATCAATCAACAAGTGTACCAGGAGGAGTGTCTTGAGAAAATTCTTCTGCCGTTCTTAAAAGAGCATCATACGGTTGGGAAGTACTTCTTCTGGCCGGACAAGACGTCTTCCCATTACGCAAAGAAGACGATGAGCTGATAAAGATACCGTACGTGCCGAAAGAAAGAAACCCGACCAACTTGCCCCAGTGCCGTCCCATTGGGGTTTTTTCGGCTCCCTCAGTGCTTTAGTGTATACAAATAATTGGCGAGTCAAGGATACGAAGCAGTTTACCACCAGGATCCGGAATTGTATCCGGAAGAAGGACGTCAGTGCCGACCAGTGCTCTTGTGAGAGCATCGCGACTAAGTTGCGTCGTACGGCTGACCAGGGCCCCTTCTCCAATATTCATTGACGTTATTTTGAAGAATAAACATTATGATTTTAATAAAAAATTCTGAATTCATTGAAGATTTTTTTTTGTTTTTCAACTACCTGACTGAAAAAACTCTCATTTTTATTGAACACCTGTTATTAGGCTTACAGGAGAAAAACCAGGACAAAGCAAGCTTTTGCCTCGACTTCCCAGGACACCAGGACAGTAAGTGAAAAACCAGGACATGTCCTGGGAAACCAGGACGTATGGTCACCCTAGATAGTGACGAACCACGACGATCATCTGACATCCGTGAATAAATTTTCTCGGGATAGTTGGAATGGCATGATGGCACTTGGACTAATGATTCCAATCTAATAATCAAAAATACGCATTCAATTTTTAAATATTCAAAGACCCCTTGATGTGTTTTCGCTGGTGAACATTTGTACACTTGAACTGTTAAACGCGACCCCTTAATTATGTCTAATTGACTTGAAATTTTGCATAGAGACTTTTTTCAAGGTGCTAATGACTTCGAAGTGAGTCAAGTTATAAAATTTGATGATTATTTTCCTTGGCATCCCAATATACAGTCCCTTAAATAGATGCTCCCTCCATTGCCTCCAAATACCTAGCGTCAACTGGTTTCATGATTATATAGCTTTATGGCTGGAATTTACATGAAATGAGCAACAGCCAAACACGAACGAACGTCGGTCGAAACTTTTGGAAATCGGGTTTTTCTGTATTTTTACCAGTTTCCAAGCATTGAATCGCCAGCTCAATAAACTGATCTACACATCAAGTCTTGCGGAAGGATCCTCTGGCCGTCAACGTGTAACGTGACGTTCCAAAAATTCTGCGTAATCATTATCATCAAAACCTATTTGGTTTAAGTTTGACGTGTGCTGAAATAATTCTAGCATGAAACATTTCAAAAAGTCCCCACTCAACTTGAGCTTTACATAATTGTTTACCTATATGTGGTATGAACATTAAGTTCAGCCAGTGTCATGGTGTCGGGTGAACAAACAAAAAAAGTGTCAGAACTAGGTAAAGTATATAGCCGCCATACCAAATAACATTACCGCCTTCGCGTGGGCGCGGACATGTTCCGATGTAAACCGCCAAATAGTTACAATAGACCGAGGTTACGTGGTTCTAGCCAATTTCACACTCGTCCATTCAGCATTTCTATTCATCAAATGTATCTTCATCCCTTACACACACTTGAAGGTAATTCGATAGATGACTTCGCACAGGAATCATTGCAACTAGCAATTGAGAGCTCCAATCTTATTCTGACGGTACGTCTCGATGATGTCTCCACAGATGTTGACAAAAGTTATAAGCGATTTTTGTTGAAATACCGTACAAGACCCATCTACCGATCAATTAACAGCGATTTCTACTTCCAACGCTCTTTAAAAAGCAATGCTAAAAGGCATTTCAATTCGATCTTCGTTTTTAACTAGAATATTTAATCAACTATCTAGAAAAAATACACAAATTTGTAAATGAACTGGCAGACAGTGCAAAATAGCCGAAATACTCAACAATTCTAGAGTGCCATTCACCGATCACTACAAGTAATAGATATCCATTTGCCGAAAATTCTAGGTATATAATTTTTTATTACCGACAAATTAGCTCCAAACATGTGTTGCAGACTTTGTTCATTCGGTTTGTGTATAATTCACTTAGAAATATTGTCCTTACACAGTTTTATTAACAGTTGGCTTTGCGTTAAGAGAAAAAAGCGGTAAAATGGCAACGGATTTAATGCAGCATTCAAATATAATTATTCGGAAAAATACGAAAAGATGAATAATGAAAGTGTATATTATATTGATGTTCTACGTACTATTTCCATATTTCACTTTATTTATAATTTCTAAATTCCGTGCAATATTCGAGTCAAAACAATTTCGCCGTCAAATTGATCGGTAAATGGAGGCCTAGCGGTGGATGGGCTCTGCACGGTATATAAAGTTGTAAAAGTACCGCGAACAAAGTATTCACAATTGACCAATGTATGAAATGTTACTGATGAAGATCGACCACTACTCCTCCGGATGTCCACTAAATATTGGGAATTTTATCACACGTCGTGCAATACGTAGGGAAGTTCTATCAAGAGTTTTTAATGTAGAATACATTTAAGGTTTCAATATAGGGGTCCCGTTTCAAAATATCGGCTGCGGCGCCGCGTCAGATTTTGAACGTTAATAACTTTTATCATACTTAACAGAATGATTTGATTTTTAGACCAATTTGTTGCAAATATGTTCCTCTATGCTGTATTAAAATTTGAAGTATGTATAACATGTACTAATAACAAAAAAAATGTGTTTTGAAAAATCTTTCGAAAACGACTCGGAAAAGTGAAAATTTTCAGCCCATCCCGCACAGAGCCGTCGTTATGGTAGACCAACCGAACAATAAAATAATGAAAAGTTTATATATAGGTCCATTACATGTTTGTTCGTATGGTTATTCGCATTGGGTTGCTGGACGAGAGCACTTGGTGGGGGAAAGACGGCATATTCCTTTGGTTAGGCCATTAGAAGCCGGACGGAAAGGAAAGGCTCATGCACGGCACGAGAACGAGGGAGAAAGCGATAGTAGTGCATATTAGCGCGATTATATAAATATCTGTCGGTCGGTTTTTCTCATCATTCGTATTCGTTCAAGCACTAGCAAGCAGCCAGTCCACCGAAGAAAAGCAGTCGGCGATGACGACGGCGGAAAAAGTGCCCCAGCTACTGGTGACTCATCGCAACCCGATCAGGAACTGTCGCCCTGCAAGAATTTCGCCCCAACTAAAGGGCAACAGAGTAGGCTATCGTTCCAGCGTCTGGGTCGTGAGATTGTGCAGGACTGCAAAGTCGAGCTACGCTTACAAAGCTCAGTCGTAATGATGCCCCGAGAAGCCAACGATGCCTACTTGGTCGGTTTGTTCGAGAATGCAAAATAGTGCTTTCTAGCTCACCGTGTCCGCGGGGAGTGCGTCTGAATTATGCTCCCGCAATAAAACAATAAACGGTTCTTTACAGGACCAATTAATTGTGTTCTAATAAGAGTTAAACTGAAATTTACATTTTATGGTGTATAACAAATAATTTTCAGAAAGCAATATAAGAAATACGATGTGTGGAAAGAAAGAAAGAGAATTTAAATTATCTTCTCTCGCTCGTTTTCGTGCACTGCTTTTCCATTCCTTTCTGCTGCTACTACCATCATAACTAAAACGAATGTGCGTGTTCCCCCACCATCTCATGGCCAGTGTTGCCACAATTCCATGTCGCTATAACAATTTGAATTATTTTATTGATCCTCTCTAGTATTGATAAAATATAGAACATGCAAAGTACACTAGTCGCATGCTTTTATTCGAACTTTTTGGCAGCCTCCGTTGATTAACTGCATAAATCGATTTGTTTGTGCAGCTCCTTGCTAGTAGCAAACTAAATAGCCTTTATCAGCGCTAACAAATAAAACAAAAGAATTTAAATTTGTGAAAATCTTCTCCTTCCTTCTTTTCAAATCTGCAACATTCTTTGAAAATATTGTTGGAATGTTGTTATTGAAAAACTGAACATGCAAGTTTGCTAGCACTGGCCACTAGATTGAAGGCGATGGAAAGACAGAATATTCGTTTTGGTTATGCTAGTATTGGTAGCCGAACGGAAAGGAAAGGCACAGGAATGGCACGAAAACGAGCGGGAGAGCGATAGTAGTGCTTTCTTGTGTTTTCATATATGAATATTGGTCGGTCGGTTTTTCTCATCATTCGTATTCGTTCAAGCACTAGCAAGCAGCCAGTCCACCGGAGGAAAGCAGTTGGCGATGATGACGGTCCGCAAAAGTGCCCCAGCTACTGGTGGCCCATCGCAACCAACTACCGATCAGGAACTGTCGCCATGCTAGTATTTCGCCCCAACTAAAGGGCAACGGAGCAACTAATCCGCTGGCTAACATTCCAGCGTCTGGTTCGTAAGGTTGTGTATTACTTCAAAGTCGAGCTACGCTTACAAAACTCAGCCGTAATGAAGCCACTGATGCCTACTTGGTCGGTTTGTGGGAGTGGGCGTAAATTACAATAAAAGCAACGGTTCTTTTCAGGACCAATCAATTGTGTTCTAGTGAGAGTTAAACTGAAACTTTTATTTTAAGGTGTGTAGCAAATTTTCAACAAGTAACATAATACGTTGGGTGGAAAGAAGTAGCTTGCACACGGAACAAAAATTTAAATTATCCTCTCGCTCGTTTCGTGCACTGCTTTTCCATTCCTTTCTACTGTTATTATCAGTATTACCAAAACGAATGTGTTGTTGCATGTGTTTAAGAGAAACGTTGAAGTCGCATGCTTCTATTCAAGCTTTTTGGCAGCCCCCGTGAACTAACTGCATTAAATGATTTTTTGTGCAGCTCCGTGCTAGTAGCAAACAAAATGGCCCTACCAGTGTCTGATTCGTGAGATTGTGCAGGATTTCAAAGTCGAGCTAAGCTTATAAAGTTCAGCCGTAATGGTACCCGAAGAAGCCAGTCTTGTCGTTTTGTTCGAGGCTACAAAACAGTTCGCCAGGCACGTAACTATCATGCCAAAAATATCCAACGATCCAGCGCATCACCATCAACACCAACGCCGATACCAAAGGTTCTTTTCAGAAGCACCATTATTACCATAGAGAATTATTTGAAAATTTCCCATTCAAACGTGATTCCGTTGAATATTATTAGTTTTAAATTAACGTCTCGAATTGAAATCACGACGCTCCGGTTATGTGACAGACATTACCCACCCATCTTTTTTTATTGTGACCACGACACCCCATTTCAATATTTCTGAATGAACAGAAGGTCGAGTTTGGAAAGTTTGTAACTTTCATTGTACTTAACCAAATTACACAATGTTCGCACTAATGATTCAGAAATATGATCAGGAATCTTCTGTTAGATTTGTAAGTATGTATAATTTACATGAATAAAGAAAAATTGATTTTCAGGAATCAATTATTATCTGTTCTTCCATTGGCCAGTACTACGCGACTTCCTCATGCTAACAATTAATTTCATCGTTAGCCATCTCCCTCACCAAGGCCAACAACGCCAACAAAACCGGTCCTTTTCAGGACCACCATCATTTTTGTAAAGAATAATTTGAAATATTCCTCGCCCAAATCAGCTTTTGTCCGAAAATCCTAATGAGTATCAACATATTTGAAGAACGTGTTCCTTATGTATTCTACATCTCTCCGGTTATGTCGCAGACATTACCCACCCATCTTTTTTTATTGAATTTCACAATATCTTCCTGGGATTAAGGGAAGCTTCAGAAAAGGTTAATATATTTCAGAGATATTCTACGAACTCATAAAGGTTCTTCGAAATTCAGGAAAAATTCTAAACACTTCAGAAAACTTCCATTGACTCGGACAATTTCTATGAAATGCAAAATGTTTAGAAGTTTTTGACATATTTTACCAAACACAGAGTAGTTATGCGAACTTCAAAAAGGTGAATCTTATTAACAAAACGCCCTTTTTAAAAATTTATTTGAAGCCATAGATGCTTCAAGAATTTTCTGCCCGATCTTAGAACAGTCTAACTTAATTCCGCTATGAATATTATAATAACTATATAGGTATATTAATATGAAACACAAAAAGTTTGTCTGATCAGTCAACGTGTAATTGAGTTATCTAACGAGGTTAACCAGTTCAGCACAGTTATCAAACCCAATCAGCGGAAATGTATCAGGCTTCCGGAAAGTTTCCGCACAGTGTCAATTAATCCAGTATGGACACTTTCAAACCGGTAGGAATGCGGTTGGCACCGATTGCATTTTACCAGTGTCCATAAGCTGCAGAATTACGAAATCATATCAGTTGATATCAAGAGTGGTGATCCCTTTGCTATCAATTAAAGTTTTTTAGAGCAGAATATGTCAGCTTCGTTGAACGCACTGGTTCGAATAGTAGAACGGTTATTTTTCGTTTCGCTCAAAGTAGTCAGGCACTTTTGTAGTTAACTATAGAAATAAACAGATTCAAGCATTTTATACAAATTTTATCGACTGTGAGCCAAGTAATTGATAGAAGTATGTAAATGGACTCATCACCCTACACATCTATCAGTGTCCCGGTGTGCTACAACTTCCGACAGAAACACCAACAGCTGTCTGCAGTTGACACTGAAATGGGCAACTATCCCCATCCGACCCGCACGACGAGCGAATTATCGTTGTCATCATCATCATCATCATCATCACCATCATCATTGCAGTCATCACTCTTGAATGCAGCCTACAAGACAGCAGATAGGTAGATGGACGAAGTTGTCCAGATGCTAAGGGATTTGCACAAATAATGACAGGCAGCATGGGGGCGTCTGTTTTATTAGGATGTCAGTCCACATTGAAATCTGGGTCAGCGCCAGGATGTGGCGATGGCCGTTCTTTACTATTTATATGCATTAGTCCGACGAAGAATATGGGAATGTGCACCGCCTTCCTATTCCACATTTCCAGCGAGAGCCCGAAGCCGAGAATACTTTGAGGTGACAAATGTCAGGTGATGCGCGATGAACGTTTTCCGTGCTAGGAGGTGTGGGTACACGAAAACCCCCCATTTTGCTTTTTATGTTTTCCACGAAGAAAAGTATAGAAAGTTATTTCAAGATTTTTTCCGAGGTCCGGAGCGCTGAGTCTTATGTGGTGTTTGCTTGTGGGGAAACTGAATCAGGTTCTAGCCCCAGCTGCTACCAATATGTAGCGGTTCCCGATCAGAAGATATCAGAACACCATAAAACAGAAGCGGATCCAGGAGGAGGGTCTTGGGGGTCCGGACCCCCTCCGAATTTTTTTACTTGTTGAGAAATTTCAAATTAGTTTCTATTTTAGATTAGTTTTAAATTCAAAATCATTCCACACCAAATTTGTCCAACAAAAGTGATATTCAATAAATAAGGTTATTACGATTTGTACAAAGTTCATTTTAAAATCTAAATATTGGACCCCTCCAGAAATTTTTTTCTGGATCCGCCACTGCCATCAAAACTGTATCCCCTTCTGATACTTGCTACAATTTTCTCTTAGGCTACATTCATAAATGACGTAGCATTTTTTGAGTGATTTTCAACACCCTCCTATCGTAGCATTTCATCACAAACCTCTAAGCACCCCCTGGTAATGACGGAGCTTAAAAAAATTAAACGAAACAGGAACCAATAATTTGCTTACATTTTGGTTTTGGAATCGTATATAATGAAACGATTACGAATTAAAAGTTGTCTTCTCTTTTTTCCTGTAAGTAATGCATTAACAGTTGAGCTGGTATTTCTTAGTCGTCGTGACAACAGATTAATGAAAATATTTACATACGTGGATTTTTGGACTTTGTTAAGTTTTGCGCAAAAGTATCCAGGAATCCTGCCAAACATTGTACATCAGTACATATGGTTCTTAAGATAATCATGGACTTCGCAGACATAGTTTCGATTAAAACGCATCTAAATTTCTGTTGTACGATTTGATTTAAGATAAAAATGGTTCAAAATTGTTTATCTCCATAAATAATAGTTTAAGTTGTCTGAAGCATTCGGAGAATATTTTTGAAATATTCTACTTTTAGTAAAATCGAACAAAGCGATTTTTTTCAAAACTGTTTTGATTGCGTCCTCTTCTGCCTACGCGGAGCTTGGTTCCGACAGATGAAACTTTGTATGTTGTTTTTTGAATATGTATTCTTAAATATTAAGTTATAAATGACGAAAAAATGATTCTTTCAATAAAAAACTCGCACGGCAACCCCGGCGGAAGCCCTTTTAGGACTGCTACTTTTTCTTTGTTAACCCTCGTAATGAGTCACGACTACAGACACTTTATACACAGACTAGCGAAGTGTCAAAGATTGCAGTCAAATGGACTGTCAAAAAGTGAAGCCAAACGAGCATGAGGGTTTTGAGAGAGGAACTACAAAAGGAAACCCATGCAAAGCTCATGGGAGCTTCCGTAATGTCAGTTTACATTCATGGTTGCTAGTTTTACTGTTTTTCTCTCCGCAAGTCTGTGATATAAAGTTTCTGTAGTCACGACCAGCTCAAAAATGATTACGCTAGACTTTCAGAGTGCCGTGTACTCGGTGCATTAGCGCGATTACTACCCGAACAAACGAAAAACCCATAATGTCCCCCACGATCGTGGTCCAAATACACCCCCATTGCATGGTGTTTTGATAGTGTTTGAAATGGGTTCAGCCCATGTTCCAGAAGAATCCATTTAAAAACCATATTCTGGTGTATTTATGGGTTTCTAAGACCATTTCATGGTTTTTTGATGGTTGCAAAATTTGGCGCGGACCATGTTCATGGTAGTGTATGGGGTTGTATGGTGTTTAAACCCATGAAATTTTGCTCGAATATAAGGTCAAAAAAGATGGGTAACAAAATTACTTTTCCTACTGTTTGTATTCATATTAGCTGTCTCGATATTTTTATAAACCTCGAATTTCAATATAGTTTTTGGAAACGAAATATATTCAAATCTCATATGGTGGCGCTGAAAAGGACCATTGGCGTCAATAATTCAGCAGCATGACCTCGCCTTGATACATTGATACAAAAAGATTTTTTTCACTAGAATAAGTTTATAATAAGTTTATTACGAGGAATGCACATCTTAATTATGCTATAGACAAGCTTAACACTCTTATGTTGCTGAAACAATACATCCAAAAGTTCCATACAATATCCAAACATTCTAACTCGCCCAGGCCCTTAGCTAGTATTTTGTTTCGGGAAGAGCTTAGAAAATTAATGCAATATTAAATTAAATGTGATCAGAGTGTCACTAGAAACTTAATTAAATTTTGATAAACATTATCAAATCCAGGTCAATAGAAATCAAAAATTCTAAATACATATTCTCTGTTACAAGAAAGGCTATTTCTCTCTCTGATACTTGTCGACAATTGATTTTTATTATTTATTTACAAGTATTTATTAACTCTTGTTACAACAACGGATGTTGAAGAGTTCAAAGTATTTAATGGCCAACCGAATATGACAATTCCTGATGATGCAAGGTATTCTACACTATACGTTTATAATGTGTGGAAGACGCTAAAATGGAATGAGTAGAAAAATCATCCAAAAATAAACCCACGAAACATCACAAGTTCATCCAATCATATTTCACTGTGAAAGACGAAATCTACATCAAGATTATCTTCACGGATTGGAATATAACAGCGTGAAGTCCAAATTTACCGTTCCAAAGAATGTTCAAACGAAGAGGACGTTGAAATTTACTCTAAATCTTCCGATCTGGCTGGCGATGTGTAAATGCAGAGAAACGGCTCAGCTTCCATTCCAAAAATAAAACTACAATCAAGACTTCTGTGTACTTTTACACAATATGTACGACAATGTTGTCAGACAAGTGTAAACAACTATTTATTTATCTACATAAATATTCAGATTTTTTTTTATGGGCAAATGACCTAACGGTTAAAACTCAAAATAAACAATAATAATAATAATATTCAGATTTTTCCTCAGATTCCAATTTTTTTATGAAATTGTAACTTTTCATATCACCCAACTTACACATTAAAAATAACGCAGACTGATTTTCCTAGTTCAAAAAATTCTTAAATTCCTGAAAAAATGGAAAAAATGAAGGCCAGTAACTTTCATTGTTATATTATTTTTGTTACAAAGCATTTAGTGTTGAACAACCTTACCGAACTGTTGGGACTTTGATAAAAGTATCTAAATTCAGGCTTGTTATTTGTTCACACAATGTACACATAGAGCGAAATACACCGACGAAAAATAGAGCAGCACAAAACACCGCGATGTGCAGATCACCCACACAAAGAGAAACATCTCGATAAACATGTGAAAAGGGCATAACACAAATGTGTGTCTCTCTGTGGTTTACTTTCCCTTACGATTATTATGGCAGCATTGTTTCAATAAATATCGAAATACTCTAATGTCGTCTAGCATAATATGCAGAGTTAAGGAGCATACGTAAATGCAGCCTAGTTACGGGAGAAAAAGTAAACAAAGAGAGATTCCCATTTGCGTTATGCCCTTGTCACAAGTTTATCTAGGATATGAAAACGAAAAAGATGGGTGGGTAATGTCTGCGACATAACCGGAGAGATGTAGAATACATAAGGAACACGTTCTTCAAATATGTTGATACTCATTAGGATTTTCGGACAAAAGCTGATTTGGGCGAGGAATATTTCAAATTATTCTTTACAAAAATGATGGTGGTCCTGAAAAGGACCGGTTTTGTTGGCGTTGTTGGCCTTGGTGAGGGAGATGGCTAACGATGAAATTAATTGTTAGCATGAGGAAGTCGCGTAGTACTGGCCAATGGAAGAACAGATAATAATTGATTCCTGAAAATCAATTTTTCTTTATTCATGTAAATTATACATACTTACAAATCTAACAGAAGATTCCTGATCATATTTCTGAATCATTAGTGCGAACATTGTGTAATTTGGTTAAGTACAATGAAAGTTACAAACTTTCCAAACTCGACCTTCTGTTCATTCAGAAATATTGAAATGGGGTGTCGTGGTCACAATAAAAAAAGATGGGTGGGTAATGTCTGTCACATAACCGGAGCGTCGTGATTTCAATTCGAGACGTTAATTTAAAACTAATAATATTCAACGGAATCACGTTTGAATGGGAAATTTTCAAATAATTCTCTATGGTAATAATGGTGCTTCTGAAAAGAACCTTTGGTATCGGCGTTGGTGTTGATGGTGATGCGCTGGATCGTTGGATATTTTTGGCATGATAGTTACGTGCCTGGCGAACTGTTTTGTAGCCTCGAACAAAACGACAAGACTGGCTTCTTCGGGTACCATTACGGCTGAACTTTATAAGCTTAGCTCGACTTTGAAATCCTGCACAATCTCACGAATCAGACACTGGTAGGGCCATTTTGTTTGCTACTAGCACGGAGCTGCACAAAAAATCATTTAATGCAGTTAGTTCACGGGGGCTGCCAAAAAGCTTGAATAGAAGCATGCGACTTCAACGTTTCTCTTAAACACATGCAACAACACATTCGTTTTGGTAATACTGATAATAACAGTAGAAAGGAATGGAAAAGCAGTGCACGAAACGAGCGAGAGGATAATTTAAATTTTTGTTCCGTGTGCAAGCTACTTCTTTCCACCCAACGTATTATGTTACTTGTTGAAAATTTGCTACACACCTTAAAATAAAAGTTTCAGTTTAACTCTCACTAGAACACAATTGATTGGTCCTGAAAAGAACCGTTGCTTTTATTGTAATTTACGCCCACTCCCACAAACCGACCAAGTAGGCATCAGTGGCTTCATTACGGCTGAGTTTTGTAAGCGTAGCTCGACTTTGAAGTAATACACAACCTTACGAACCAGACGCTGGAATGTTAGCCAGCGGATTAGTTGCTCCGTTGCCCTTTAGTTGGGGCGAAATACTAGCATGGCGACAGTTCCTGATCGGTAGTTGGTTGCGATGGGCCACCAGTAGCTGGGGCACTTTTGCGGACCGTCATCATCGCCAACTGCTTTCCTCCGGTGGACTGGCTGCTTGCTAGTGCTTGAACGAATACGAATGATGAGAAAAACCGACCGACCAATATTCATATATGAAAACACAAGAAAGCACTACTATCGCTCTCCCGCTCGTTTTCGTGCCATTCCTGTGCCTTTCCTTTCCGTTCGGCTACCAATACTAGCATAACCAAAACGAATATTCTGTCTTTCCATCGCCTTCAATCTAGTGGCCAGTGCTAGCAAACTTGCATGTTCAGTTTTTCAATAACAACATTCCAACAATATTTTCAAAGAATGTTGCAGATTTGAAAAGAAGGAAGGAGAAGATTTTCACAAATTTAAATTCTTTTGTTTTATTTGTTAGCGCTGATAAAGGCTATTTAGTTTGCTACTAGCAAGGAGCTGCACAAACAAATCGATTTATGCAGTTAATCAACGGAGGCTGCCAAAAAGTTCGAATAAAAGCATGCGACTAGTGTACTTTGCATGTTCTATATTTTATCAATACTAGAGAGGATCAATAAAATAATTCAAATTGTTATAGCGACATGGAATTGTGGCAACACTGGCCATGAGATGGTGGGGGAACACGCACATTCGTTTTAGTTATGATGGTAGTAGCAGCAGAAAGGAATGGAAAAGCAGTGCACGAAAACGAGCGAGAGAAGATAATTTAAATTCTCTTTCTTTCTTTCCACACATCGTATTTCTTATATTGCTTTCTGAAAATTATTTGTTATACACCATAAAATGTAAATTTCAGTTTAACTCTTATTAGAACACAATTAATTGGTCCTGTAAAGAACCGTTTATTGTTTTATTGCGGGAGCATAATTCAGACGCACTCCCCGCGGACACGGTGAGCTAGAAAGCACTATTTTGCATTCTCGAACAAACCGACCAAGTAGGCATCGTTGGCTTCTCGGGGCATCATTACGACTGAGCTTTGTAAGCGTAGCTCGACTTTGCAGTCCTGCACAATCTCACGACCCAGACGCTGGAACGATAGCCTACTCTGTTGCCCTTTAGTTGGGGCGAAATTCTTGCAGGGCGACAGTTCCTGATCGGGTTGCGATGAGTCACCAGTAGCTGGGGCACTTTTTCCGCCGTCGTCATCGCCGACTGCTTTTCTTCGGTGGACTGGCTGCTTGCTAGTGCTTGAACGAATACGAATGATGAGAAAAACCGACCGACAGATATTTATATAATCGCGCTAATATGCACTACTATCGCTTTCTCCCTCGTTCTCGTGCCGTGCATGAGCCTTTCCTTTCCGTCCGGCTTCTAATGGCCTAACCAAAGGAATATGCCGTCTTTCCCCCACCAAGTGCTCTCGTCCAGCAACCCAATGCGAATAACCATACGAACAAACATGTAATGGACCTATATATAAACTTTTCATTATTTTATTGTTCGGTTGGTCTACCATAACGACGGCTCTGTGCGGGATGGGCTGAAAATTTTCACTTTTCCGAGTCGTTTTCGAAAGATTTTTCAAAACACATTTTTTTTGTTATTAGTACATGTTATACATACTTCAAATTTTAATACAGCATAGAGGAACATATTTGCAACAAATTGGTCTAAAAATCAAATCATTCTGTTAAGTATGATAAAAGTTATTAACGTTCAAAATCTGACGCGGCGCCGCAGCCGATATTTTGAAACGGGACCCCTATATTGAAACCTTAAATGTATTCTACATTAATAATAATAAACCTAGTTTCAATGGTTGTCCGGCAGATCTTGTGCGAGCGACTAGCGATTGTGTGTGGAGGCCAGTTTACGAGATGGTGTTTGGTGTATCATCATCATGATGCCATATTCGCGACCATCTGATATCTTTTTTGCCCCTATGGGTCAATAGTGTGAACATCCTCAAGGGTGGAACTGATTGTTGATTTTGAGGTGCCTAACGCAGCTTTTTCCATTGTCAATAATTTCTGAACAGCTGCCACAATTTCGGCAAATGTTTTTGGTTCAGGAAATGGTATCGTAGACTGTGAATTTGAATTTATTTCCGCATATGAGCTGTTCTCAGTGGTTTCTGATCAGGGCAGTTCGTAATGTGTCGTCTTTTCAGAGGCCTAGCACGTTTGTGCTCGAATTGTGCAAAGAATTCCCTCTGTAGGGGAGAGTGGGTACGCTAGATCCCACTTCTGTTTTTTTCTCATAACTTTTCAATGAAATAAAAAAAAATAATTGCAAAGTTCGCCAGCTTGTAGTTAATTCATATTGTAAGAGTTATGAATAATGTCTAAATCCGAATACTATAGCCTGTCAGTAATATGAACAGTTTTGAAAATCATGTCAAAACGAGGTTTTTGTAAAAACGTGTCTGCCCTTATATGCAAAAGTGACGTAAGCGCCACTTTGGTCAAATTTCATTTTTTTCATATTTCTGAATTCTCCACAAAAATTCACGTCTTTCAGTGTAATTGTCTTTAAAAAATTATGCAAAATGGCCTTTGAAAACGAGAAAAACAAAATGACGTAGACGCCATTTTTTTACCAAAGTGACGTACCGGTGCAATATAGTATTGAAGGTATATTTAAAAAGGCAAAACAATTAATTCTTAAGCTGTTGTATCATAAGTAATGTTGGGAGCTAGATGAGCACCATTTTGTGATGTAAATGGCTAGGGTGGCGTTATATTTATGCTAGGGTGGTATTCAAATTAGTTCTTTTAGCACGATAAATTTTTTTTAACTATTTATATTTTATAAAGAAGTCTCCTGTGCAAGTTCGAATGCTTCTTTAAAGCAGCAAGCTTAGTCTTTTTCAACATGTATTTTTCATACCACAATAATGTACGAATGTATCTTGGTGAAAACTTTTGTTCAAAACCTTGACCGCTGTTGTTCTATATTTCATCATTGTAGTGCGCAATTGGTACCCAACCAATTAATTTCAAAACCAATTCCAACAAAAACACCTGAAAATGAAATGGAATTTATTCAAGTCTCATAAACCGCGAGTTGAACTGTTCACATATCCGGCTCCAAATTTATACGAAAATTTCATGGGGTCAGTCCGAGGCAATGTTAAGCCAGTTTCATTAATTTTTCAAAGTATAGCATGGAAACTGGTATTAATATAACATGAACATTAATAAATTGTATATATAAAGGCTCTAAACTAATTTTGAAACCATCTGAGAGACTTTGTGGATTCGAAATGAGTAACCCATACCTGTGAAACGTTTGTACCTGAATACACCTGTTATTCGACACACTTGATCCACTAAAAATGGAATCAACTCCAGAATAACCGTGTACTAGGAAGACTTCAAATGTGCTTGAATAGTTTATAGACAACCTATATGATGTATTTTGATGTGCCGTGTAACAGGAATATTCACTAAAAAATTACCAAAGAAGTGGGAAACCGGAATTACCGGGATCAGTCGTTAAGTGGAACACTGTATCCAAATGTCTTCAAATATGATTGTATTTTCACAGATCACAGAATTTGATGTGCCGCATGACAGAAATAATTACTAGAATTGTTTGGTCCGAACTTCCATATTCCAGAATTGTTAATAAAGTGTCCCTATTTGGCATTGCATTTGCATTGTCCATAAATTATAGAGTTGATATTATTTGATATGTCCCATGACATATATGTTTAACAAAAACGTTTCATCCCGGATGACTTTACATGTGATAGCATTGTTCGTAGAAAACCGAGCTGGTGCACCTTGATGTGCCGCGTGACAGGAATATTCACTTAAAAATGTGTCCGTTGAAAAGGAATCCGGAATCACCGAATGGGTTGTAAAGTTTCTCCGTGTTTCCGGATGACTTTACATGCCTGCAGATCATCGATAATGTGCCGCATGGCAGGTATCTTCAAGTGTAAATGTTTCACAAACATGGGTAGCGCATTCCATATTCACTAGGACTTCCAGCCCAGAACTGCTACCACGTTGCCTGAAAGAGGCCTACATGATACCAAAATGAAGTTATAGTGTTCAAATGTAGGATAAAATATACAATACATTTTATAATAATGCCTGACTTGCAGCTAAACTTTGGAAAATTAATGAAAATGTACTGAATGGCCATCGGACATAACCCACGGAACATCCGTATAGATCCAAAACCTACCATCTGACCAGACCACCACATATAGCCTCGGAAACTTTGCAGATAATTCAGTTGAAACGGTTGATAATATACGACACGTTTTACCCGGTACTTTTGGGTTGTATACGTACGTCAGAATTGCATAAAAACAGTGAAATGAAATCGCTATTTTTTTGCAAAAGTGACGTTAGCTAAAATTTACAAGGTTTTTGCCAAAAATTAAAAATTTAAGCAATTGGCTATTATCTACGATGGATTGTACACATTTTGTACAGAACAGATAGTTGAAACATTATTCGTGCTTTTGAAAACATCACGAAACACAAAAATTGGTTTCCTGAAAAATATTCCTATTGGCACTAACGTCAGAATTGCATAAAAGGGCAGGTTTGGTAACTTGATTACCCGCCTACTATGCCTGAAGAAACAAAGCACACTATGACATCTAGGCACGAAAGTTCAGCTAATCACCTATCCTGACAAATTAATTAATAAGACTAACTTTTTAGATGCACTACAAACTTTGACCACAGTAGGAAGTCAAGTCAAGTATTTAAGGCAAATCAGTGCTGTTTAATTTGCTTTTCCAATCTTCAATAACTTATATCATATTTGTTCACGGAAAAAAACATTTTAGATCAATTAGTGGTGCCAGGTACATTATGGAAATTATGTTTTTCTATTTCTATACATTCCGAAAGTGTTTGAGAGAACTAATGATAGGGATCAAGAGTACCCAGTGTCACAGGGATCAAAGATACCTGTTTTATGAGGTGAACAAAATTTAAACTTTTTTGTATGTGTTGTGAAACTTTTTATTGGAAAAACGTGTTTTTCTAGACAAAAGCCCTTAGAAAGTAATCGTACTTGAAAATATTCAAATATAATTACTTCGATGATCACATACAACCGTTCAAAAAATTTGTAAAAAGATCTTCGAGATGGATTTGAACACATATTTTCTAAAATATTATTTAACTTTTCCAAACCAGATGTAATTCATCAGATTGTTTTTTTAAACATCATAAACGACCAAATATTTCAATTTCATTTAATATTGTGATAACTTTATGCATATAGATTATGAGATATGACAAGGGAATCAAATATCCCCAAGGATCAAGTGTCCTCACTCTCCCCTAATGGTACGTACTATAGCAATATGTCCGACAGGGTCAGGAAGGATGATGGGTTGGTTCACCCACACTATTTCCACACAAACACCATTTGAAATTATCGTTTTCTTTCGTAATGGATTACTTTTCTCCCAAATGTGACATGAATCTTTTAATAGCCACGGTAAAAGTAAGTGGTGTTAGTTCTTGTAAGCGAACATTAATTTTCTCATCGTCCATAAGTTGAGGATCTGGGTTTTAGCGTCGCCACACACAACCACGTGTTTTATGTTGTTATGCTAAATGAATTGTTTTGCCTGAGTCAGTTTGATGGATGCTATAAGCACAGAATGCCTGTCATAGTAGAACTCGACGAAGGCGACTTCCGTAAGTCTACCCTTCATTTCCACCTTCAGCAAATGTTTCACATCGCGAATACTCGATCTTATGCGAAAAAGTTAGAAGTCATTAACCACCGTATTTGGCCAGAGCATCACTTCTTGTTTCTGCGGCTAACTCATCTCGACAGATCATTGCGGCAAGATATAAAGGAATAGTTTCTATTGATCTTCTGACAAGGTAATGGTACACACTATTACCTTGTCAGAACACAACCGAAAAAGTAACTTGTCCATTTCGTATTAATTTGTTAAAACTGAACCGAGTCGCCGAAAAAACATGTTTTCAGCTTAATTTAGATTTGAAAAAAAAATAGTTTTGAGAAAAAATGCTCACCCTCCAGTCGATTAGTACGGACCAATCATAGCGTGCTATCAAAAAAGTTTTTTTTGTTATTTATGGTAGTCATACATTTTAATGAATAGGATACAAAATTGCTACGCACATTACCATACAAACAGCGCTAAAATCGGGTTGTTTCGATCAGTACAACATTAAGTACTTGCATTCAAAAACTGGGAAACTATTCAAACCTAAAATTTTGAAACCGGACACCTGACAAGGAAAGGAAAAATTAAAAGGCGTCTCTTCTCCATATAATGAGTGGTTCTAAACAGCGTGTCGCATAATCGGTTTAATTCCAAATCCGATGGGTTTTTATTTTGCACAGTTGAATTTTATTAAAAAGCTAATAGAGTATACTCATTACCAATAACTAATTTGTTGGTATCAGTAACCTTAAACGAAGACAGAAAGCTTCAGGGTACTTTAATTGTACAAAAAACTTAAATCCGGAATATGTTGCTTTCAATGGAAAATGTATACCGTCATTGAAAGTATTCTAGGAGCACTGTTGATTACTTTGATAGGTTTTGAAAAAAATGCGTATTGTGATAAATTGAGCGTTACATTTGAAAAGGTCCTTCAATAGTTAATAACATGCGAATATATTATATCGATTTTGCATGAAGCTGAACTCAGTTTCAAGCCTAGCATTTTTTCTCAATTGAACCTAAACCGGACTGGGGTCTAATCTTGTAATGGGTAAATTTGGGACTAATGAAATCAACCCATAATCGCTGTTTCAATTTTTGTTCAACCGCGCCAGGATGAGATAATGCAAATCAAGTCTGTTTGGCAAAAATGTTCACGGAGGAAAAATAGGCGGGTGCCTACAAGCCACCAGCGACGACTATAAAAGCGACTGGCAAACAGACAACCGATGTCAGTTTTACCCAGCCAATTATACCGGCCGCATCACATCAAGCAGCAGAGCAGCTGAGCGGACAACGAATCAGGCAGTACACGGCGACCGACGGACGGGAAGATCATCTCACACAACACTCGCATCGATCAGGTCGCATTCTTGCGCATCTTCCACTTTGCGATTTTCATCGCACGCAAGATTATTTAGTAAAGAATTTAGAATTTTCCTAAAAGCACTGAGTTTCGGCACCCAGCTCTGAAATGTATAGTGATGCCGCCGCAAATCTCCAATAATACGAATTGTTTGATAACACCAGAAGAGAAACCAGTAGTGTGCGATAGTACCCGTAAAACCGACGTAAGGATGAATATTAAGTGAAATTGTTATCAGGCCAGTAATACCATTATTATGTCACTAGCGTTACACTGCGGTCGGTTTTTAGGAGGAGTTTTGTCCTCTCGAATAGATTTTGGCGGTAAGGACCGTCGAACTGCAGAATTTAGATGTTGCATGCTGGACAGTGAAACGTGGTGTTGTGCTAGTAAAACATGGCCGTGTGAACAGAACTGTTAAACAATTTTGATTTGCTTTCGGTATAATATAGAGTTTAAATATGATATTGATTGTTGTTGTGATACAGCGAACTTTGGTTGATTGACTAGTTACTTTCGGGGTTGGACCAACGACGGGCCGACAGCCGGCCGGGCAAAATTAAAATCGGAATTTGACATTCTGGTAACAGATTGGCGCTAAAGTGAAATTTCGCAAAACGGAAATCAACTTCGGTTCGCTGATTACTTGTTAAATTTATTTTGTGCTCCCACAGGCTCCCAGACCGTTACAATCTGAATTACAGCAATCGTTTTCATCACCGCTGGTATTACGTGAATCTATTGTTTCTTCGAAAACGACTGTTAGAAGGAACGAAGTAGGTTTTCAAGTAAAAATTATATTAGTAAATCAATTAATTCAATTCCAGTCAGTTGCAATTTAATAGATTTTTTTTGCGCACTGCTCTCTCTTGTTCTTGAATTTGCGGGATCAGATCAGTAGCGGGAGCCTTTTTACAGGATGGTTATACGTTATTCCGATCAATTTATCGTTCTACGAACGATGGAGATGTTCTTCAAGCAGTTGTCGTAATTCCTGATGCATACGATGTCTTCATGTTTTGTGTTCTATCTGCTACCCACAGTAAACGGTTCGCAACATATTCCACTCGAAACACTGTCCGGCGCTTTTGTCCTTCTAGGGCACTAGCATATCGCTAGCCAATGTCATTTCTCTGTGATTCGATAGTTCACATGGCAGTTGGTCGATACTTACCGCACAGGCTATTGACTTGATTAGCACAATGATTAAAATGTCAGTTCAATATCTATATACCAGCATACTGTTTAGACATAGGAATAGGAATGTCATTATTCAGACCATTACATTGATTTGATTCAAAATCTTGTCTTAGTAGGGTTACTAGCTACAAAAACAATTTCTAAACTATTTAGAACATAACTAACAAGACCTTGCATTGATTATTCATCTTCTAACTCTTGATCAAACTCTGCAGTATTCCGTTGCCAAAATTGAGCCAAAACGTGCCTGGCCTGTGGGCACAAAAATATAGAGGTGGTATTTCAAGATAGTAATCATACGTCTGAGTTCAAACCAAAAAGGATTCATAAATTCAGTAGATCCGTTTCACTTGTCTTCTGATGGTTCTATACGCCAGGAATCGAGCAAAACCTGTCGATGAAGAAAGTTTCGTTTTGCGTCGAACCTTGGATAAATGGCTCTACGTTGATCTTATCAACGCCTAAGTTCACAAATTACAATGATTTTTTCCATACAACTTAGTTTTTTTTTCCTTTTTTATTTCGACTATGTTAGTCAAATTTTTCTTTTTTACGTTTTAGCGACATTCAATTAGCTAGAGATTACTGGGTAGGGAAAGTTATGAAACTTAGAGCCATAGTACTCAAGTGAGAGCAAGGATGTGAAGTAAACAGATCGGAAAGCTAGAAGTGGCAGGGTCATTAGAACAGGCTTAATATCATGCGGGCTTAATTTTTGCCTTCTGATAATGAGGGTCCAGCTTAGGCAGAATAACTACGAATCACCCGAGTTCACTATCATGTGTCCTGATAAAGGTAGACGTATCTATCTTTACCGTGACAACCGGCTGTATCCCTGTCTGCAAACATACAAGAGTTCTTCAGCCTAAGGTAACCGAAACATATCGTTCAGCAATGAAAAGTCAGTGATGAAGGTTGACAACACAAATAATCGTAATATACGTTCACAAAAAAATTTCAAAACATTTTTCGTAAATAGTTGAAAGTAATTATGTGTACCGAAAAAATATATTCAATTTATTCGCTAATCAAAATATCAGCCAAGCTTTCATAGTTGTAGTCTACCTCATTTGTTTCGATTGATTATGCCTTTTAAAAGTCACCTGTTATTTATCGTACAACGTGATAGATGTTGAGATGTACAGTTGCATTATATTCTACCATTACTATTTATGTAAACTACAAAACATTGTGCTTAGTAGAATGTGCGAAAAATTAAACACATCGATTCCCTAAAATGTATATGAACCCTTTTCAACTTGCTGCCTAGATATAGAAATTGACATCAATGCAAGTGAAGTCATAGAGATATAACTTTATGCAACAAACTTTCACACTGTGACAATCGATCGATTATGAATGGTCAATTATGCTAGCATGTGTTCATAGTCTTATTTGCAAAAAATGAGATAAACGTTCACCTGTATTAGTTTTTCCGAAATAAAACTTACTCTCAAAGACTTATTTCAAATTTCCATTTTACTATAACGTAATACATGTGTTACGAAAGATTATATATCCAATTTTGACCACAATCAAACCGTTTTCACGTAGTGCTCAAAAACTTTGTGATATGCTGTAGTGTTGCCGATAGACATGTAAACAAACATGTTTTTACAAAAGACTTTCGGACAGGAAATTATGGTTCCAGCTCTGTTTTTAACGAAACCATAAATTAGGAAAGCTTCGTATACTTATCATGAAGGGATCAAGGTATGTTGAGTGTGTTCTATTATTTAGTAACGGAGATAACTGACCCAGAATACTGCATTGTCAGAGAGACCCATACTGCGGTGATCTGCACTGATATTCGGATTTTTGGGACAGGAAATCTTCGTAACGGATGAATATTTTGAATCGATGAATGTTTCAAAATGTTTCTTGTACTTCATTTTAGGTATCAAAGTAAAATGAACGCAATTCAAATTGCCGAAATCGAGGAAAACGTGAAAGAATACAGATGCGGTATTATCACAAATCTCATTGGAGTGGTCCGTTAAGTATGAAATTTCATTAGCTAAATCATAATGGGTTACTATGAGTTCGGTAAGAAATCTATGGTATTGGCCAATATGTTGGAAGGTCGATAAACAGCAGAAGTTTTTTCGAGCTGATATATTAGAAAGGGCCTAATCCAACATGATCTGCTAAACTGCTCACTCGCTAGTCGAATAGTACGAAGCAATTATGGCGTGCTGTCAAAAAGCCGTTTTTAGTATTTATAATTATCGTACGTTTTAAGAAATTAGGCACAAAATTGCTACGCACATTAACAATCAGATAGCGCAAAAATCGGGTTGTTTCGATCAGCACAACATCGAGTATTCGCATTCAAAAGCTGGTGAACTCTTCAAGCACAAAACTTTTTAACGGGACACCTTTATTAAAACGTTAGAAGCACTCTACTTCAAAAAAAAAAAAAAATACATATTTAAATTTCATAAGTATAGGTAAGCGAAGGGATTTTTTTATCTTCCTAGGAGATTGACGAAGCTGTATCATGTGCAACATGATTGTGTGATCATTAACGTTTGATACAGAGCTCCTATCCCTACTTCTACGTGGCGTTAGCTGAGGTACGAGCAACATTCTCGACAAACATGTCAAATGCAAAAATAAGTGCAAATGAGAGCCTCTCTTTGTTTACTTTCTCTTTCGATTATTACGGTGTCATCTTAAAACTTTTCAATATTGTTTCAGGATATATCGAAAAACTCGAAAAACAAACTTATAAACTGCCGAGTTATTAGCGAAAGAGAAAGTAAACAAAGAGAAACTGTCATTTGCACTTAGAACCATTTGACATGTTTGGCTAGCATTAATAAAGCTCGAGTAACAAACCCTGATCATTGGTTGTAGGCTGACAAGAGAGGGGAAAACCGAACTTTTTTTATAAGTTAATTCTGCCGAAAAAAAAACGTTCGGCGAAAATAGCTTCAGCGAAATGATATTGGGAAGAACAGACATTTAAAAAAAGATCCACAGCTTTTTATCCACGTCCAGCGTACGCTAAGTCTCTCTTATACTCGAGATTATTTTAATTGTGTCAATCTTAAGCTGCAATTTTCATAACTCACACTAAAGCTCAACCTATTTAAATATCAGGAGGCATGTGTCTACTATAATCATTAATTAAAACAGGTCTTCTTTATTTTAAGTTTCTGCCTATGTCAAAAAGCATGGCACACAACTGATAGCAGGTCTACTGCTCATACTAACGAACAGTATCTTTCCTGGCGCGGTTGAAAGTTTCCCGTACTGCAGTTAGCAAGCGTATGAATACATGCTTAATTAAAACATACCCACGTCAAGCCTGTTCTATTCCCGGCTGTCAATAGACGGAAATAACCAACAGGAAAGATTGAAATTTTGCTCCCGGTTTCTGTGTTGTGTAGCGTGCTCATACCAGGCACGGAACTTACGGCTAACAAGTTTCACATCAAAGTTGTTCTAAATGGAACGGGACCGGGCATTCATCGCTGCCGGTGGCAGCTGTTGCTCAAAGGCATCAAACATCACCGGAAGGAATTTATTAGAAGGGCATATGGCTTCGGTTAAAAGTGTGGAAACACTTTAGCAGACGGTTGGTACTACAAACCAACAATATTTTCTTTTTTGAAAAATTTCATAAGTTGTATTGAGCGAAAAAGTTTAAAATGTTTTAAAATATTTCGAATTTATATATGGCTTCCAATCATATCGTTAGAGTAAGTGGAAAATGAGCTAGACCAATTCATAAACATTTTTCAAGAGAAATACTCCAACAACCTATGCCAGTTCGCGGAATCGATTGTGGCATATCGAAAAACATCAACCCATGTCACTTCGAAGTATTGCCGTGACAAAGTCAATTCCAGAGGGAAAAGTTAAAATTCGTTATAACGGCAACATGAAACCAGCCTTTTAGAATCGTCGCTGGCCAAAGGTCACGCAAACAGATCGATAGTTATGATACGGTTCTTTGCTAGGCTTTGTACAGGGAGTGGAACTTTATTTGAAATACCCGCCACGCACACGGTGCTAGTCAACCTCAAACATACAGCGTAAGTGCGATATTTTTGAACTACAGGGTGGCTCATATGATGTGTTATCTATAGCGTGAGTCAATGATTATAGCAACACTTTCAAACTTGCGTAATTTTTTTCACACTTGATCGAAATTACCCAAGTTTTACTCAATTTTACTTTACAGTGTAATGTTTACGTCCACTTTGTTGTGCAGTTATAAGTGAGATTCCACAAACCGTTAGTAAAATATGCATATGTTTAGCAACATGCGAAATCCGGGATTGTCGCATCGTACTTTAGGAAAGCGAATATACATCATGATGGAATTTTCGTACATCAAATTGTCAATATCGGATTAAGCCGACGATTTGCAGAGTGATTGCATAACCGTTCTACATGAGAAAGCCAAAAATTTGTTTTAATTCACCTAATGGTGCAATTGTGTCTTTCTCATTCATGAACACAGAGATTGTTTCGAGTGTTATGTTCAACATAAATGTGGGAATATCTGTTGCATCGTTATTACACTTGGGGGCCATCCATACACCACGTGGACAATTTAGGGGAGGGTAAAGGTCACGAAAAAGTCCACGCTGGTCCACGGAGAGAGAGGTGGGGGTACTACTTTTTTGAAACCCCATTTTTTATTAAATAACCCAAAAAAAAATCGGAAAGTCCACGCTTGTTCACGGAGGGGAAGGAGGGGATTAAAATTGAAGTTTTTTTTGTCCACGTGGTATATGAACAGTCCCTTGGCACTTGTACACAATATCAATGATGGAATTTGGAAAGTGCGCTCTAGGTCGTCAATTTAGGTCGAACTGTCGTAACAATTTAATTGCCTTTATTTCTATATAAAATAAAATCTTCGTGACATTTTTTAAAGTTGTACTACTGGAGCTGTAGAGGTGAGTTTTTCGGAAAGGCTCTCTGTTAGAATCACTCACTACAATCGCAGACGTGGCGGGAAATGTCACCCACTAAAAACTTCTTCAGGCCGTGATTCTGATTGTGGTTATCTGGTATAATAAAACAGTAGCTGTCTGTTTATCCGACGTTTCGGCTCAAAAGGCAAAATACGACACCAGATGACTGCATGTTGAACAAAATAATATCTTTGTATTCATGTATCGTCGCGAAGAGCTCGAGCCTTTTTATGTTAACGTGTTCGATCGCGTGGGCTTTTGTATGTCACGCATGCAACCATGTAAGTTACTTCGCGTGTAAAAATTCGATTTTATAACCGTGTGTTCTTGGATGATCGGCCGGACCGTGAATCTTCCTAAGCTCCACTTCTACCAGCAGAAGACAAAGATTAGTCCGTAACATTTAAGTCTATTTTTAATGCTTGCCGCTTCTATATATCCGATTTGTATATTTCACATTCTTGCTCTCACTTGAGTACTATGGCTCTAAATCAGTGGTTTTCAATCGGGGGTGAATTCACCCCCAGGGGTAAACTAGGCCCTTGTAGGGGGTGAATTGTGCGGGATAAATCCATATTTGTTATCCTAACATTGCCACCGGAATTTTGTCTTTATATTGTTTCAGTGGGTTAAGAATTGAGATGCGTTGCGTTGCGTTGCGTTGTGACGATGATTTTGGCGGATTGCACACTGACTTCATCATGTATGACTGCTGATTATCAAATAAGAGTTGCTTATGAAGTGGTAAGTTGGAATTCATACCAATCCGACCCATATTAAATCCTCAACACATGATAGCCATCATTGCCGGCCGCCCCCATCTCCATCGTTCACGGGGAAGGATAAAGGATAAGGTAGACGGGAAGGGGTTTTTTTTTTATTCAAATCGTTTATTTGATAAGGCACGTTGCGTTAGCTTAAAGGTGCCAATTTTGTTTTGTTTTACATTTTAAATTGCTTAAAACTAGGGGATTACATATTGATTTTTTAAAATGAAACTAATGCGATTTTATAGCTATCTTATATATCTACACAAGGGGATAATATTGTTTTCGTAAGATTAGGGGGGTCATTTAGTTTTTGTGGCAATATGGTTTGACATTTTTATCAGTGAGATTATTGGAGCAAATAATGTTTAATTAAGGGGGACAATTTTTTACGACTAACTTAAAACTAGGCATAACTAGAGGGCATGATTGAATTTTGTAAAGATTCGTAATTATAATTATTTTTGTGGGTAGTAGAGTTGGGCAATTTCAACGAGATTATATAATATAATAGTTAAAACTAGAAGAGACAGGGGTAGGGGTGTTACTTCTGGGTATAAGAGTCAGGGGAGGGAGGGTAGACAAAGATGGCAGGGAGAGAAAATTATTTCAGTTTCAGGCATCGTGAGATCAACGGATGGATTACAAACTCGGGTGGCCTTCATCAGGGGAATCATGTACTGGGACGCCGGGTGGTCCTCCTCAAGATGGCAGGGGTTTTTCCAGACGATTTCGTAGTACGGCTCAGATGTGGATCGGCTACATTTCGAGTTAAGCGTGTTATTTTCGTGCCGTAGGTCCCGCGTTTGTTGACTCATTCGATACAGATGCTTTGATACAGGTGGAATAGGGTTCTGAGAATGATAAGGAAAATAAGAAGGGGCAGTTAGACTTGTATATTGATGGTTTTCACAAAGATGTATATAAGGGACATATAGAGGACATCGCGGCTTGCCAGCACATCTCGAACCGGGACGTTTGTTGGTCTTCCTCGGGCCCGCAGGGTATCCATTAGCCGAGACCTGGCGGAACTGTACTCGGTGCACGCCCAGACAATGTGCTCGATGTCGTGATAGCCGTCGCCACAAGCGCAGATACCACTATCCACGAGCCCAATACGCCGTAGATGTGCATCCAGCGTGTAATGGTTTGCCATGAGTCGGGACATCACACGAATGAAGTCACGACCCACATCCATCCCCTTGAACCAAGGTTTCGTCGATACCTTAGGGATTATCGAATGTAGCCACCTTCCCAGCTCCCCACTGCTCCACGAAGTTTGCCAACTTTCGAGGGTTCTCTGATGAGTAATACTAAAAAATTCGTTGAAGCAAATTGGTCTTTCGTAAACGTCTCTTTCTAAGGCACCCACCTTAGCTAAGGAGTCTGCCTTCTCATTGCCCGGAATGGAGCAATGAGAAGGGACCCATACCAAGGTAATCTGGAAAGAGTTGTCAGATAAAGCACTCAGTAGCTCCCGTATTTTCCCCAAAAAATACGAGGAGTGCTTTCCATGTTTCATCGAGCGAATAGCGTCAATGGAACTGAGGCTATCCGAAACGATGAAGTAATGGCCTGCGGGTAATGTTTCAATGACTCCAAGGGTATACTGAATGGCAGCTAGTTCTGCGGCGTAAACTGAAGCAGGGTCACTGAGTTTGTAGGAGGCGGTGAACTTTTGATTGAAAATACCGAAGCCAGTGGACCCTTCGAGGTTTGATCCGTCAGTATAAAACATCTTAGAACAGTCGACTTCTCGGAATTTATTATAAAAAATGTTTGGAACCACTTGTGGGCGTATGTGGTCCGGAATTCCACTAATCTCGTCTTTCATGGATGTGTCGAAGAAAACAGTAGATTCAGAAGTATTTATGAAATGCACACGGTTGGGATTGTAAGAAGAAGGGTTAATATTCTGCGCCATGTAGTCAAAGTACAGGGACATGAAACGGGTCTGAGAATTGAGCTCAACAAGCCTTTCGAAATTTTCAATCACGACCGGGTTCAAGATATCGCATCGAATGAGCAATCGATATGAGAGTTCCCAAAATCGATTTTTCAACGGGAGAACGCCCGACAGCACTTCGAGACTCATCGTATGGGTCGACTGCATGCATCCTAAGGCGAGACGCAAACAACGATACTGAATTCTTTCGAGTTTGATGAAATGTATGTTCGCGGCGGATCGAAAGCAGAAGCATCCGTATTCCAGTACCGACAGTATCGTTGTTTGATACAACCTAATTAGGTCTCCTGGGTGGGCACCCCACCATGTTCCGGTTATTGTACGAAGAAAGTTGATCCTTTGCTGGCATTTCTGTTTCAGATACCGAATATGGCATCCCCAAGTACATTTCGAGTCGAACCAGACCCCTAGATATTTTACTGTGAAGACCTGAGCGATAGTTTGACCCATTAATAGAAGCTGTAGTTGTGCTGGTTCACGCTTCCTTGAAAATACAACTAGCTCAGTTTTCTCCGTGGAGAATTCGATACCCAGCTTAATAGCCCAAGCAGACAAATTGTCCAAGGTATTCTGTAATGGTCCTTGTAGATCGACAGTTTTGGGTCCCGTAACAGACACCACGCCATCGTCTGCAAGTTGTCTTAACGTGCAGGAATTGTCAAGACATTCATCAATGTCGTTGACGTAGAAATTGTATAACAGGGGGCTTAGACATGAGCCCTGGGGAAGGCCCATGTAGCTAAATCGTGATGTCGATAAGTCACCATGCGAAAAATGCATTTGCTTTTCCGACAACAAGTTTAGTAAAAAGTTGTTTAAAGTCGCTGAAAGACCATACTGGTGCAGCTTCTCTGAAAGAATGTTGATCGAAACTGAATCAAAAGCCCCCTTAATATCGAGGAACACTGATGCCATCTGCTTTTTGCTAGCATAGGCCATTTGAATTTCAGTTGAGAGCAACGCAAGACAATCGTTCGTCCCTTTGCCTTTGCGAAAGCCAAATTGTGTATCTGACAGTAAGCCATTTGCTTCGACCCAATTGTCGAGGCGGAATAGGATCATTTTCTCGAACAACTTCCGGATACAGGATAGCATTGCGATCGGACGGTACGAATTGTGGTCGGAGGCTGGTTTTCCTGGTTTTTGGATGGCGATGACCTTCACTTGTCTCCAATCGAGTGGGACAATGTTAGCCTCGAGAAACTTATTAAATAAGTTCAACAAGCGTCTCTTGGCAGAGTCAGGCAGATTCTTCAACAAGTTGAATTTGATTCTGTCTGGCCCCGGAGCTTTATTGTTACACGACAAGAGAGCAAGTGAGAACTCCACCATCGAAAAAGGTGTTTCGTTCGCGCTATCGTGAGGAGACGCGGCGCGGTAAATCTTCTGTGCCGGGGCGGAATCCGGACAAACCTTCTTGGCGAAATCGAATATCCAACGGTTTGAATATTCTGCACTCTCGTTAGTACTGTTTCGGTTTCGCAAACGCCGGGCCGTGCCCCAAAGAGTGCTCATCGTTGTTTCTCTCGTTAGTCCGTCAACGAACCGGCGCCAGTAACTACGTTTCTTGGCTTTCATCAAACTCTTCATTCGCGTTTCTAACGTCGCATATTGTCGATAGCTAGCGGGTAACCCGTCGTCCCGGAAGGTCTTATACGCGGCGGCCTTCTCTGCGTACACGTCTGAGCACTCTTTGTCCCACCACGGATTAGGAGAGCGTTTTTGTATGTTCGCGCCGGGTACTGGCTTAGTCTGAGCTTGATTCGCGCTGTCGAGAATCAAGCCAGCCAAAAAGCTGTACTCTTCCTCCGGAGGAAGTTCTTGGATAGATTCGATGTTGTTGGATATCGCGGCAGCATAGCTCTTCCAATCGATATTTCGTGTGAGGTCATACGAAATATTGATTGATTTCAATGGCCTTCAACCGTTATTGATTGAGACTACAATCGGCAGATGGTCGCTGCCGTGGGGATCAGGAATTACCCTCCACGTGCAATTTAACCGCAGCGATGTTGAGCAAAGGGACAAGTCTAAGGCGCTCGGGCGCGCTGGAGGAGCAGGAATCCGTGTCATTTCACCCGTGTTTAAAATTGTCAAATTGAAGTTATCGCAAAGATCCTGAATTAAGGAAGACCGGTTATCATCATAGAGGCAACCCCATGCTGTACCGTGAGAGTTAAAGTCTCCTAAAACTAGTCGCGGTGCTGGCAGGGATTCTAAGATGTCTTGTAGCCGTCGGTTCCCAACCGCGGTGTTGGGGGGAATATATATGGAAGCTATGCAAAGGCTTTTGCCTTTGGTTGTTACTTGACAAGCGACAACTTCAATACCTGTTATCGAGGGAAGGTTAATTCTGTAGAAGGAATAGCACTTTTTGATCCCCAAAAGCACTCCTCCATAGGGGGTGTCTCGATCCAGGCGAATAATATTAAAGTCGTGGAAGTTGAGATCTACGTCGGAAGTTAACCAAGTTTCACATAATGCAAATGCATCGCAACTCAAATTATTTATTAAAATTTTGAAGGAATCGATTTTCGGGATGATACTTCTGCAATTCCACTGTAGAACAGTGATCAAATCCGTGACCTCGTTCGATGAGTTAGCCATCGAAGGATACAATCGCTGAGAGGAGGGGCCATTTAGCAGTCAACTGCTTCAAAAATGTTCTCACTGTAGGGAGAAAAGCTAACATAAGACTTTTAATAGGATCAGTAATATTGAAAGTTTTTATTATCCAGTCCACTATGTCCGAGAGTTTTATAATTCCAGTGCTGTGATTACTCTCGAACTGAAACAAAGGAACACTTGGGATTTTTGATGTTCCTGGAAGTGCTGGGAATTCCTTCTCTGAGCTTAATCCTCCGAGACCAGGAGCTAATTGCTTCGGTTTGGTTGCAACACTTCCAATAGATGTGACTTTCGGAGCCCCCTCAAGGGACACCTTCTGGCCTTTACAAGGAACTTTACGAGAGGAAATGTTCCTCCTCTTCCTATAAATTCTAGGCACCCTAGTAGATGTTCCCTCTTGTGGGTTACCAGCCTCGCCCTCGTCAGGAGGCAAGTGAGTATAGATGTTTGCTGAGGATGGTGGCGTAGCATTCTTTAACATTTCTGCGAAAGAATGTTTGGATCGTCCCGCAAGGGAACGTTTCAACTCTCCGCACAGTAAGGACACTTTTCGGCTTGCTTACTGCACGAATCATCTGGATGATTCTCCCCGCATTTTCCACAGCGGGCCTTATTGCTACAATGGGTGGCTGTGTGACCCAGTTGTTTACACTTTGTGCAATTCATGACCCGCGGCACAAACAGACGCACAGGCAGACGAACCCTGTGCAAGAGGACGAAATTTGGCAAAGCGGTTCCAGCGAAGGTCACCCGATAAGAGTTTGATTGGGGGTACGTTTTTGACCCATCCCCCGCAACTACTACTGAGTGCAAACGTTTGCACTCAAGTATTTTCACTGGCTGAAGTAAGCGGTCTCTGAAACGGCCAACCCCGTACTTCAGCAGATCCTCGCACGTCAAACTCTCATCGGTTACGACGCCTTCGGATTGTACTTTTATAGCTGGAATATACACGTTATAATCCCGCGTAAAATGCTCACAGTAAGCAATATCGTTTGCCTGCTTTGAGTTGGCTAGCAACACCCTTATCTTGTCTGAGCGGACCTTTGAAATTTCGGTCACAGCCGAGAACCGTTCCGTCAGGTCTCTAGAAATCTGAAGAAGATTCAGTGATTTAGTCTTGGGCCGAAAGAAGACCACAAATGGACCAGTTGAGAGTTCTGGATAGCATTTGGGTCGGGGGGAGCCTTAGAAGTTGAACCCGATTCAACTTCCATTTGACCATCCGGAGAGGGAACCATAGAAAACGTCAACGCACGGGGTCAGCGCCCGCGCAGACGGAAGAAAGCAATAAATGTGTTACAAAAGACAAAAACCACTTAGCTTTAAACTGGTGTCCAACGACGAATCGATCCAGCTTATACAGCTGGCTATTGTTTAATCCTCACACGCGAACAAAAGACTGAGGACCGAACCGAACTGGCAAAATAACCTTGAATGCGGATTAACAATATTCTTTATCGCCTCACACAGCACTACGGACTAGAAAAAACAACCTCTGTCTCGATGGAGAGCTCGAAAACGAATGAAATTAGGCCCTTGTAGGGGGTGAATTGTGCGGGATAAATCCATATTTGTAATCCTAACATTGCCACCGGAATTTTGTCTTTATATTGTTTCAGTGGGTTAAGAATTGAGATGCGTTGCGTTGCGTTGCGTTGTGACGATGATTTTGGCGGATTGCACACTGACTTCATCATGTATGACTGCTGATTATCTAATAAGAGTTGCTTATGAAGTGGTAAGTTGGAATTCATACCAATCCGACCCATATTAAATCCTCAACACATGATAGCCATCATTGCCGGCCGCCCCCATCTCCATCGTTCACGGGGAAGGATAAAGGATAAGGTAGACGGGAAGGGTTGATGCTCCACCTACTTAACGGAAGGACGACGATTCATTAGACTCTCCCAGGGGTGTCGCGGAGTTGGTGGTTTGGAAGGGTATAAGGTCTAGGATTCGCTCCAAGCAAGCGATGCGACCTGTAAAGAATATTTTGTTATGTAGTTGTTTATTTAGTCTTCGAGTACACGATCACTCGAAAAAGAAAAGATCTTTTTTAGTTTACCGTGAGTATCCTATGTTTCCTAAACAAAAGCAATTTGAACTCCAAACAGCCGACCGTGGGAATATTGCCTAGAAAAGCTAATCTTATCTGCGTATTTGGCCGGATCACTATCTATTGTAATAGTATTTAGACAGAATTCGCTACTTCTTCTCTACGATATATTTATTTGGTTGAAAACTACCGAGTGATAACACGTTATACAGACAGAGAGTTACGATAGCGCGAGATGTTATAAATCAAGGTATGTATTTCCTATTTTACGTATCGGATGGTTTGTAAAATACACGTATACAAGCGATAAAAATGATCATTGAAGAGAAATACAAAGGATTATTAACCTAATACACGGACTGGTTAGCAATAACGGAACTTGAAATTGAGTTAATAAAAACAGACGCGGCGAATTTTCAATACGTATTGACCCACGATCATCGATACTAGTCAGATTAAAGTCTTGTTGCGGCTGATTTCCGATCAGATATTCATTTTTACGGTACTGTTTCCTTGATTATATCTGTTCGCACCCTCTCATTCTGCTACTATCGGCAGAAGGCTGATAGCACCCAGTCGTCGCCGGTCTAAGGACCAAATGTCATTAATAGACTTAGACTCCTGAATCCAAACTCAGCTAAAAGCTTCTACAGCTGAATTGAATCTACAAACGGAACATGGCGCCTCTTTGCCATTCCAATCCCTTTAGTGAAGACTATGCTATCTCACCGTTTGACGACCTCAGTGGGTTAAGAATTGAGTGGAACAGGTACAGGGTTCTAATTGGAAAATTATGGTTTTTATTCAATTAAAAATCTTTTTTTTTCTGAGAGAGTAATGATGGTAAACAATTTTCAGAAAGGGGTACATCAAAAGGATCAATATTCGGAAAGGGGTACATGGAACGAAAAAGGTTGAAAACCACTGCTCTAAATGTTCATAATATTGCCTCTTTTGGAATATCTGAATACCACATTATGGTGTTAATAAGCTCTACATAAGAGGTAAAATACCAAAAATAATAACACAGACATGTACTACGAATAACTAGTTGATAATGACACGAGCTTTTATAGTACCTGAATAATAGTAAAACATTTTTCAACCTTCCAATAATCACTGTATGGAAGTATTCGATAAGGTACTGATGTGGTACTTGTAAACATCACTGGAATACTTAAATGAGAGGCTGAGAGCAAGAGTGGGTTAAAAATTCGCTTCGAGCAAAAGTGGTATACGTTTTATTTAGAGCAAAACCGGTTTAATTACCAGTCAGAGCAGAAATGGGATGAAAAAAACCTTAGCGCAAAAATGGGCTAAAAAGATATACCACTTTTGCCCTGAGAGGATATATATTCCATTTTTATCCTAAGAATGTTTTCAAAAATGATTTATCACCGATCAGGGAAAACCATCATCAATATGGGTGTCATTTGAAAGGGGATTATCAGCAGACATCGAAAATTGACCATTACCGCTATTTCGAAGTCCAAGATTTCGACTTCCGGTTGCCACAAAATAGTGAAAACCACCATCAATATGGGTGTCATTTGAAAGAAGGTAGTCAGTAGACATCGGAAATCGATAATTACACGATTCTGAAATCCAAGATGGCGACTTTCGGTTACAAGAAAATAGAGATAACCATCATCAATATCGTTATCATTTGAAAGGGAGTGGTCAGTAGATATCGGAAATCGATAATTACGCCATTTTGGAATCCAAGATGACAACTTCCGGTTACCACAAAATAGTGAGAGCCACCATCAATATGGGTGTAATTTGAAAGGGGATGGTCAGCAGACACCGAAAATTGACCATTACCACTATTTTTAAATCCAAGATGGCGACTTCCGGTTGCCACAAAATAGTGAGAACCACCATCAATATGGATGTCATTTGGAAGGGAGTGGTCAGTAGATATCGGAAATCGATAATTACGTTGTTTTGAAATCCAAGATGGCGACTTCCGGTTATCAGAAAATAGAGAGAACCATCATCAACATGGGTATCATTTGAAAGGGGGTGGTCGGTAGAAGTCGTTTTGGATCCGATTTTCTTTCACTGCAAACACTACATTGCAACAACACGGTTTTATGCCTAAATGATCGACAACCAACCTGCTCTCGTTCACAACATATGTACTCGATGGATTTACTAACGGATTGCAAACCGATACTATCCCAAGTAACAATTTTGGTTATATTGAAGTTTTATAGCGTTTAATAAAACTAATATTTAAAACCTCCCATGCTAACCTTATGATCTTATATACTTCCTACAGGCTGCTATAAACCCATGTTATGACAAATTGGCCCAGTTTTATTGTAATCAGTAGAACTTGTTATGCAAACTATCGTAGGAGTAATAGTTTTATTACAGTTCTATTCTACTCTTTAGGTGTGATATTAAACCAACAGCATAAAACCTTCTCCTGACCTAGCAGTGTGGAAAACCACTATATGAGCGCTATTAAACCATCATAAAACTGTGTAAAGTCTTCCTGAAGAAATCCATAAAACTTCTTATGCTATCCATGTTAGAACTTTCAGTTTTAACCTGAATTTTTTCACTGATTAGTTGTATTCAATAAAATTTTATCGTGGTTTTATTCCTTGACATCGCATGATGCCAATCATCGAACAAAATACCATATTGTAAGGTATACATTTTTTCAGAATAGTGAATAAAAGAACTTTATTATTGTTCATAACACATCCATGCGTGTTTGAAGGCATACCACTAATGATTTATGGTGAAACATCATGAAAGAGCAACGCAAAATAAATGCGCCCCATGAATTCTACTAAAAAAGAGTATTCGGTAATATTTTTCTGCAAATATTGAAACAACACTTAACCAAGTTTTGGAAAAAATGTTAAATGTTAAATTCAAGGATTCCTTCATAAAATCAGGATAAAACATTGATAAATCCCCGAGGCATTTTAATTGTTACTTGGGATATTTACATAGATCTATCGGCGGCTTTCGACAAAATCAACCATGATATCGCAATAGCGAAGCTGAACAAACTCGGTATTCATGAACAACTCCTCCGCTGGTTTCGTTCCTACCTCGATGGAAGGAAATTCCAAATCAGCATTAAGGACTGCCTATCTGAACCACTCTTCGCTACATCCGGCATCTCAATAGGAAGCCATATTGGTCCAGTCATATTCCTCCTCTTCTTTAATGATATCAATATCAAAATACAAGGACCCCGCCTTTCTTTCGCCGATGACATGAACATTTTTCGACAAATACGGGATAAAACCGATGCCGACTTTCTTCAGAGTGAATTGGAGAGCTTTAGTACGAGATGTGATTGAAACAGAAAGGTTTTACATCCGAATAGGAGAGAGAGGGTAACAGTGGATCAGCAGGAACTATGAAACATTCGCAATAAAATCATAATGCATGATCGGAATCGTCTCATTCCCTCATATTTCACAATTTATAATTCTTTACACGTGTTGCTATATTTTGGAAGAGATCTGATAACTCTATCTCTTTTAATGGATATTTGTTTCTTTTGTGATAGCCAGGGTAAATTTGCAATGATAAACATTATTCCAACTTTATGAATTACCATTCATTGAATAAATGTTTAGTCTATTGCTATTTATAGCAAATTTTATGCTCAACATTTGCCGCGAACAAAGTTTTTTGGTAACTACTCATGGTTCTGTGTAATTTCACAATTTTCATGAATAGACCCATTGGGTAACTGTGAAACGATGGCGTATGGGGAACAGTGATTTTTGTTTGTTTTTGTGGTCTGTCTCAAAATGTCAATGGGTTCCGATTTTCCACAGTAAATACTACTCATATAGTGCAAAATTAGTAAATTTGGCAAATTTTGTAGAAATTGTCTCTTATTTCAGGATTGCAGCTAATATGCATATATGGTGGTTCGATGTTACGCGATGATATAGTGGATTCTTTCGTAAACAAACGATTTTCGCCTCAATATAACTTTAATTCAAAGCGTTAGGATCATTCTTCGTCAAAACAAAAGAATAAAATTTATAAGTAGAATATTTCACTATAGACGACATCGTGTTTCATAGTTCCTACCCATGGGGCACACTGATACATTTTACCACCAACTGTTTATTATCCAAAAAATGTTATTTCCCGTGAATTTTACCAGCTGGAAAAAATATATGTATTAGTTAACAACATAGTGGCACTATGTATCACTTTTGATTACACAAATAACATGTATTATCATCAAAATTAAATTGTAGAAAAAATGTGTTTCATTGTTACCCTCTCTCCCCTAAATGCTCAATCGTTACGTTTACGCGGAAACGCTATCCGATTCAGTTTAACTACCATTTATTCGACTGGAGCATTCCAAGACACTCTCACGTGAAGGGTGATGGAGCCATCATGGAATCAGCACCACACACTTCATACTTCGTGGATAAGGCATGAAGACAGCTTGGGTTATTGTTCTGCTGTTTGGAATCCGTACTACCAGAATGATGTTGACAGAATCGAGGCCATCTAGCGCCGGTTCATACGCTTTTCACTCCAACATCTTCCTTGGTAAAACAGATTTCAGCTGCCAACCTACGAAAACCGGTGTCAGGAAATACAGCTCGATACTCTAGGTATCCGGAAGGTCTGCTCTCGAGCCCTACAAATTATGTTCAAATTGTGTTATTTATTCATATATCATATCATTGCATGTTCGAGTAATAATCAGGATACGAAGTCTGTCGAAAACGGAGCTCAAGTTGCGCTACGTAATGTAGTACCAGGGCATCGGTTTTTTTCCATGAATCATATTCAGTTATTTATTGAGTTATTGAAATACATATTTCAATATGTGTCAATACTACCTCTTACTGTGCACTGTCTTTCAAATGACAACCATATTGATAATGGTTTTCACTATTTTGTGGTAACCGGAAGTCGCCATCTTGGATTTCAAAATGACTGTAATCATCAATTTTCGGTGTCTGCTGGCCACCCCCTTTCAAATGACACCCATATTGATGGTGGTTCTCACTATTTTGTAGTAACTGGAAGTCGCCATATTGGATTTCAAAATGGCGGTAATGGTTAATTTTCGGTGCCTGCTGAACATCCTCTTTCACATGACACCCATATTGATGATGGTTTTCACTATTTTGTGGTAACCGGAAGTCAGCATCTTGGATTTCAAAATGACTGTAATAATCAATTTTCGTTGTCTGCTGACCACCCCCTTTCAAACGACACCCATATTTATGGTGGTTCTCAGTATTTTGTAGTAACTGGAAGTCGCCATCTTGGATTTCTAAATGGCGGCGATGGTCATTTTTCGGTGTCTGCTGACCACCCCTTTCACATGACACCCATATTGATGATGGTTTTCACTGTTTTGTGGTAACCGGAAGTCGCCATATTGGATTTCAAAATGGCGGTAATGGTTAATTTTCGGTTCCTGCTGACCATCCTCTTTCAAATGACACCCATATTGATGGTGGTTCTCACTATTATGTGGTAACCGGAAGTCGCCATCTTGGGTTTCAAAAAGACAGTAATGGTCAATTTTCGGTGTCATATCTGATTCTTTTCTTAGCGCAAAAATGGGTTAATATTCTATACCAGTCTTGCACTGAAAATTTTGTCGAACCACTTTTGCGCGAATTAATATTTGACCCACTTTTGCCTGAGGTTGTGACGAATATACCATTTCTGTTCTAACAGAATATTTAAACCCACTTTTGCTCTTAGAAAAATTTTAACCCACTCTTGCTCTCAGCCTCTCAAATAATACTAAAATAAAATATTATACCTCGTTGAGGTTATAACATAATTTATTCTTGAACATGATATATAGTTTTTCTTCTTGGTTTTGATATTATTTTCTATATAAAAAATCAGTTAACAAATTTTCTGTTGCAATTAGAGCTATGTTCACCTGTTTAAACATGTTTAGATATGTCTAAGGAACAAGCTTTGATGATATGTGGGTATGTAGGGCCTAATAAATCAAAGTGTAAATGATCTTACTACGGAAACTAGCAAGAACACGATTTTTGATTGGAGACACCTCTAAACGCAAAGTTTTTAAATTCACACTTAAAACAAAAATCTGAGCTGACCCATATATATCCCAAAATTTTTTCAAAATGTCAAATGTTTTTTTTTTTGAGATGTCTAATATTCATGGAGGGTCATAATACAAAGTTCAATGATGCATTGCGTTCAATTCATGTGTATCGTCATCCGAAAACTTGTTGAAATACAGACGTATAACCGGAATAAGTAATACACTGAAAACCGCGTAAATTCCAAAATCCGCGTAAATGAAAACCGCGTAAATTTCAAAAACCGCGTAAATGAAAACCGCGTAAATTTCAAAATCCGCGTAAATGAAAACCACGTAAATTTCAAAAACCGCGTAAATGAAAACCGCGTAAATTTCAAAATCCGCGTAAATGAAAACCGCGTAAATTTTAAAATCTGCGTAAATGAAAACCGCGTAAATTTCAAAATCCGCGTAAATGAAAACCGCGTAAATTTTAAAAACCGCGTAAATGAAAACCGCGTAAATTTCAAAATCCGCGTAAATGAAAACCGCGTAAATTTTAAAATCCGCGTAAATGAAAACCGCGTAAATTTCAAAATTAGCGTAAATGAAAACCGCGTAAATTTCAAAATCCGCGTAAAAAAAACTGCGTAAAAAATACCGCGCAAAAAAAACTTGAGTGTATATCGAAGATTTTTTTTGTCTGTATGTTCTTTGAGGTTCATAACATAATACTCTATGTAGTATGAAGTTCAATATGCATGTCACAGATCAATTAAGGTCATCTTTGAGCACAGGTCTAAGGATCTACATGCACAACAACTGTAAAGAATTGCTGATAAAATGAATCGATCAAAATGCAAGTGAAGTGAATCAATATATTCTCGCTACTGGCTGGTACATGACGGATATTGAATATTTTCGGAACGGGCGTGACAAGTAGATGGCGGAAATTGAAGAGTGACGTCGTTTCGAAATTCAAGATGGCGATTTCTGGTTGAGCAAAAGTTTTGAAAATTCTAACAATGCGTATATTTTTGGAATGGGCGTTACAAGTAGATGGCAGAAATCGATGAGGGAAGCCATTTTGAAATTCAAGATGATGACTTCCGGTCGTGCAAAATTTGCCAAAACCCTTACAATATGGGTATTTTAGGAGCGAGTTTATCGAGTAGATAGCAATTGAAAGTCGTTATTTTAAAGTTTCAGGTTGTGTCATATATTGATTTCCGGATTCCGGAATCTACTCAGCTAGTTTAAAAATATTGTTAGGGTTATAGAAAATTTTACTTTACCAGTTGACGCCATTGAATATTGTAAGGTGACATCGAAAATCGCATTCTGGCATTAATTCTTGCATCCCATTCCATGTTAGTAACATTAATTATTTTGCTCGACCGGAAATCGCCATCCCATACATCAAACATGTATTTAGCGTATCGAATTCTGTCATTCACTCGTTAACTTTCTTCCAAAAATATCCATTTTGTTTGTTTTGTAGAGAATTGTTGGCATACAATAAAGATCCGATTTGCCTAGCCCCGATGGACTCCGGCAAACGAAGCAAATAAAATTCGAGTACATAAACGCTTTCTTGGACATATTTTTCTTACCTTAAAGATTCAAAAATAGAAATATCATTTTTTTTCATTTTGCACAGGAAGTTTATAATTAATAACCAAAAAGGGGAGTGGGCGTAGCGTATTGGTAAATCAATTGCCTTGTACGCAGCGCACCTGGGTTCGAGTCCCGACCCCGCACATAGGGTTAGAAATTTTTCCTAAGAGATTTTTCTAACCCGAAGAGGCGAATGACCTTAAGGTTAAAACCTCTATAATTGAAATAAAAAAAAACCAAAAGGGCTATGATGCTCTGTCTAGGAAATATCGGAACCGGAAGTCGCCATCTTGGATTTCAAAATGGCCTAAAGCATCGATTTCCATCATTGACTCGTCAATTCCATTCCGTGGATACTCATTAGGGTGGGACAAAAAATAGATTCCAAATTCTTAGCTTGATCCCTGAAACTATATTTTTGCGCCCACTGTTTAAAGTTTACATGGGATTTTATATGGGAAAATTTACTTTCACGAAATAATTCCTCCAGGAGTCTCCCATTGCTTCCCAAAAATAATCCGTTATGTGGCTTTTGTAGGAAATTTAACAAAGAAACAAAGTCTCGAAAACTACGAAACGATCTGACGCTTGAGAAAAAAGTTATTAAGCTGAAACCAATTGATGCTCTGACGATAAAATATTCATTTTTTCTAGCACCACAGTTGTTGGTTGTCCAATTATTTACAATTTTGTTTTGATCTTTTCTTAATGTGTCTAAATCATTTATCTATACTGTTTGGCCAATTCGCAAGAGTTTTGAGGGATAAATTGAGGGTTCTTTTGTACGCAATAAGAAAAAGTTAAAAATTTTGTATATAATAATATAAAATTTGTATATAATTTGTCAGCAGCAGTGATGGATTTTTTTATTTTTAGGAGGTAACGGGCGACTCTTGGAAGAATTAATTTGCAAAAGACGTTTTCCTCATACGAAATCCCATATAAACTTTAAACCGTGGGTGCCAAAAATATAGTTTCACCGATCGAACTAAAAATTTGCAGAGTTGTTCTGGGAGCTAAATGGGAACCAAAAAGTTACTCGGATCGAAATTTAATTTTTTTCATATAACCTTGTCTCACTCTAATACCCATATTTTTAAGTTTGAAGAGATTATTCTAAACCGGAAGTCGCCATCTTGGATTTCGAAATAGCCTAATCATCGCTTTCCGCCATTAACTCGTCAATCCCCATTTTGGAGAAAAATACATGTTGTTGAGGTTATAGAGTTTTCTAAACCAGAAGTCGCCATGTCAGATTTCCAAATGGCCCAAAACATATATTTCCGTCATTGATTCGTCAATTCCATTCCGAAATACCCATAGTGTTAAGTTTAAAGAAAGTTTTTTAAACCAGAACTAGCCATTTTGGATTTCAAAATGGCACAAATATCGATCTTCATCATCTACTAGTAAATCCCATTCCGGAAAAAAACCCACATTGTTGAGTTTATTCTAAACCGGAAGTCACCATCTTGGATTTTAAAATGGACCTCATCTACTCATCAATTCCATTCCGAAAATACCCATATTGATGAGTTTATATAGTTTTCCAAACAGGAAGTCGCCATCTTGGATTTGAAATTTGCTTCAAATATTGATTACCGTCATCTACTCGTCAACTCCATTTCGTTAATACTCAACTTTTATTAGTAATTAATACTTTGCTATGAATATTTTAAATTATGTACAACTTCACACGGTACTGTTCGTACTCCAATTTTTTTTTACGAGAGTGGCTTTTAAAAAAAACTAGTTATTTCGAATTTAATTCGTAAAAAAGTTACGTAAATCGAGTATTACGTACAAAAGAATTCGTAAATGGAGCTTTCAGTATATTGTGCAATGCCTTTATGATTACTTAAGAAATCGTGAAATGCTAAACCCTATAATGAATGTTTCATCCATGTTAGTGCCAGAGATGCTGCTAGTATAGAGATGTGCGAAGATTGAACCCAAAGCTTTCAATCGATCACAAAACAAACGTTCCAACAGTGCGATGGAAACAAACATGGCGGATAGCGCGTGGGAAGTATCAGTGAAAATTGCAGAACAAACGAATTTTTGTGTTAATAAAAAGTAACTTACAATCAAATAATAATGCGGCTGCAAATTCGATTTGATACACGTAACTTTCATGAAGTGGTAATATGTTTTCGGTTTTTCATTTTAACAGTAACTAGCTAATACCCATCGCGCGTTGCTGCGATTTGCAACGAAATATGAGAAAAACACAATTTGTTCTGTAGCGCCATCTGGTGGGCAGATAATCCCCAACTAATAGCTTACAAACACGCTCCATAACAAAAGCCTACTATGTATAAATTTTTATGGAAATTGGTTATGCCGTTTGGGAGTCTATAAATCATATATATATATACAAACTTTGACTTTTATATATACAGATATGCAATAGGGTTTTTAAGCAAAACAAAAGTTTGGGCAGGTATTTCGTCACAGACGAGTCGAATTCAATGAACTACTTCCAGGCAAACACCAAGTAAAGATACGTGCCTAAATTTTTACTATATTATTCCTTGAATCGTCTTTTCACTTCTCAAATCTTTTGTAACTCCTATCCTTCCATTAATATTCTTTACGTTATTACTTTGTGGCGGGAATAAAATGGTCGCCTAACGAATTTCATCATCAAAGGCATCGGTTCTCTGTTTGAAGCCTACCCATTGAACACGGTCTGACCATTCGGGACATTTTTCGGCGAAGAGTATTCTATACATTTCTAAAAACCCAAAGAAACAATATTCGGACGTGACCGGAATTTTAAAAGTTCGCTTCGATAAAATCAGAAGAGCGGTTATAAGTAAACGACTTTACTGGAGACAAGATCCTTACAAAGAAGCATCGTGACTATGTACCAGCCAACAAAGTTGAGATTAATGGCGTAGTCACCGACAGTGTTGCGAAACGAGTGAGAAGCACATCAAGCCCGTTTGTTCGCGGGCGTGTACGAATAGCATGCCTAGCGTTCTTCATCGTTCGCGCCCGGGTGAATCAAAACCGCGAGCGAGAAACCCAAGCTTTCTTGCAAGCTTTCATCTAGTAGGCAGCAATTCCAGGAAGCTTTGCTCGCGAGAAATGAATTGAAGAGCACAGGAGAAGCTTTTTACGCGCCAACGAACGAGAATAGCATCACTAGTTACCGATACGAGTGTGCTGTGGTCACCGGTACGAGTTTCTTGTCTTGTCCGTCTTGTCCGTCTTGTCCGTCTTGTCCGTCTTGTCCGTCTTGTCCGTCTTGTCCGTCTTGTCCGTCTTGTCCGTCTTGTTCGTCTTGTCCGTCTTGTCCGTCTTGTCCGTCTTGTCCGTCTTGTCCGTCTTGTCCGTCTTGTCCGTCTTGTCCGTCTTGTCCGTCTTGTCCGTCTTGTCCGTCTTGTCCGTCTTGTCCGTCTTGTCCGTCTTGTCCGTCTTGTCCGTCTTGTCCGTCTTGTCCGTCTTGTCCGTCTTGTCCGTCTTGTCCGTCTTGTCCGTCTTGTCCGTCTTGTCCGTCTTGTCCGTCTTGTCCGTCTTGTCCGTCTTGTCCGTCTTGTCCGTCTTGTCCGTCTTGTCCGTCTTGTCCGTCTTGTCCGTCTTGTCCGTCTTGTCCGTCTTGTCCGTCTTGTCCGTCTTGTCCGTCTTGTCCGTCTTGTCCGTCTTGTCCGTCTTGTCCGTCTTGTCCGTCTTGTCCGTCTTGTCCGTCTTGTCCGTCTTGTCCGTCTTGTCCGTCTTGTCCGTCTTGTCCGTCTTGTCCGTCTTGTCCGTCTTGTCCGTCTTGTCCGTCTTGTCCGTCTTGTCCGTCTTGTCCGTCTTGTCCGTCTTGTCCGTCTTGTCCGTCTTGTCCGTCTTGTCCGTCTTGTCCGTCTTGTCCGTCTTGTCCGTCTTGTCCGTCTTGTCCGTCTTGTCCGTCTTGTCCGTCTTGTCCGTCTTGTCCGTCTTGTCCGTCTTGTCCGTCTTGTCCGTCTTGTCCGTCTTGTCCGTCTTGTCCGTCTTGTCCGTCTTGTCCGTCTTGTCCGTCTTGTCCGTCTTGTCCGTCTTGTCCGTCTTGTCCGTCTTGTCCGTCTTGTCCGTCTTGTCCGTCTTGTCCGTCTTGTCCGTCTTGTCCGTCTTGTCCGTCTTGTCCGTCTTGTCCGTCTTGTCCGTCTTGTCCGTCTTGTCCGTCTTGTCCGTCTTGTCCGTCTTGTCCGTCTTGTCCGTCTTGCCCGTCTTGTCCGGCCACTCCCTCCCAAATATCACTAGACTACTGCCAGTGGTCGATGATATCATCAACCTTTCACGGTATCAGTTCAAAAAGCAATTTCATCCATTTCACCCTTTTCCATTTACGTTGGTTTTCAATTCGATTTCCTGCATCATACATGCGTACACACCCAATGACACCATGTATTTAATGGCACACAAGCCCAACATATATCCCACCGCACTCCGATTCCAATACCTACCGCTGACTTGACATCCTTCTTCGTTGACAACTTCCGGTGGAATATTTTGGCCGGTTCACATTCGTTTTCACTCTCGGAAGACTCATCCCTGGTTCGTGGACTTTCTGGTGCCTCTGCCATTCCTCTATAGCGACAACGGAACGGCACACACTAATCGCTCCAGATTTTTTTTTCGGCTCGTTTAGACCACAAGAATGGTGAAAAACACCCCAAACGCGCTAATTTTGTTTACCGCTATTTTCCCTGCTCCCACTAAATAAACCGCCTCCAACCCTCGTGGGTTTGCTGGTCAACTATCTCTCAGTACGAGACTAGGGATGTCCTATTCGCAGCTCCCTGAATACCCTTAGCATTCTCTCGTCCTCTCGCGAAAATCACTTTTCTTTGCACTGTCTGTCACGTTTAGAACACAATGTTGTTGGCGACGGCACTCGATGTTATGGTCGTGGCATCCTTTTCGGTTACCGCTTTTTTCTTTCTTTTCTTCAGTGCATCCCATTTTTCATCGACGTAGAGTAATGCACTTGCGAGTTCCATTGTCAGCGTGATCAATCCTCATTGTTTCACTGGAAAATTTGTTACACTGTGTGCCTTTGCGGTCCGCAGTTAGGGAGCAATTTTCGCAATGTTGATTGTCTCTCTTCTTCTGTCCGAAAAGTGATTTTAAGTAACACTAGTTTCATATGAACACGGCATTTTCGTAAAACTGTTTGGTTTAATGCAAACCCATCTCAAGTTACTAACGATCACCTTATTTGATATTTTTATATTTTACACAAGAAAATGACTAGCTAGACTTTGTATAACTTTTGCTTATTAGTAACACGCTTATGCTTTTCCTTCCCGATGAAAATTTCGCTCTTCTCCCGTCACCTTTGGCCTTTGGAAACTATTTTCTATATTTACGGCGACCGAGATTCATTCTTTCGCATAGCCACCAATTCAGTAGCTGAATTTTCACAACATCCCGTTAGATTTCTTCGCAGTCTTCGTCTCTGCAGCTTTCTTTGCGAAAATTCCACCTGCTGCACACACAAACTAATCTCATCCGAACTTGCCAAGGTGGGTTCTGCGCCTGCTAGCTCTGGTGCACTAAACTATTATCAACCGAAAAAGACTACACGGCACCGAAGAAAACGAAATACACGCTGCTTAGTCACTGCTCTACGCACTACAGTAATTAGATTGAGCGTTTTAGAAAAGTTTTTTGTGTTTTTATGCTATGCTGGAGGCTTTTGATTTGGTCTGGAGGAAGGAAAAACACAAAATTTCACCCGAGCAGCAGCCCTTCCACCCAATAACAGGCGAACGCTCTCCGGCAGCTTTCGAGCTAGAGCCACCGTCCTGGCGGTGATGCGGCACAGTGTGTATATGCACAAGCGTCTCTCTCGGTCCACGATCCGGTACAAGGATACGCCGATACCCTGTACTAGTATATGTGCAAAATGTGAAAATACCGTTCTTATCAGGAAAGAGAACAACCGAAGCGGGGAGAGAAAAATTGTGTGTGCGTATCATCACTACTAACGCACTTTTCCAAAGTGATACTCATACTCGCAACGGCATCATCATGCTAAAAGGATCCGCTTGTAGCACGGCTGGGTGTCTCCGTTTCCGCCAGTACCGGTAGTAATGGTGTAGTAACAATAGCAGCAGGAAAACTCGGTGGGAGGTAGACGCAAAAATCTGCCTCATCTCACATTTGAACAACTACCATCCCACCCGGCATTGCCCGACCCGGTTTTCGATTACCGTGAAGGACTCATTTCTCGAATACTTGCCTCATTAAAATGTGATTAAAAGTTTACAGTTATGATACATAGAGGGTTAATTTGAAATCATAGTAGGCTTTTCGGGGACCTTCAACACACAACAGTGCTGTCTTATGTATCCGCTAATGAGACCCATAAATGGGTCACTAACGGTACTATGAGCTTCAAGCACTACGGCGGATCTATGATGAACGATCGTAAAGTGAAAGCGCCAATGGAAGTGGTATCCGTCTAACCGATGGTGACTAAAGCGGGGGAGGGGGTGGTATTTACGAAAATTGTAAAGTGTACTCAATTTCATCAAACGATTGCTGAAAGTGCTGAATGGTGGGAGGGGGTAATGTGTGGAGTGTGATTTACAGCTGTCCTATAATTTTCATGACTTAACAAGTCAGTGGTGTAGCCAGAACATTGGCCTGGTGGCTTCAATGAAGCCGTTGTTTCCGCTGATAAAATGAAAAGCAGGAGTTGCGTGAACAATTTCATACCTTTTCATTCGAAAGTTTTGGATTCTGCATAGCAAAGTAAGTAAATGAGTCAGTCTTGTACTGCTCTTCATCTATAGAATCCTTTAAATCTGGGGAAATTTCGAGAAAATTGGATTTTGCAAATAAAAATTAGTTACGATGATTATTTCTCCAAAAAATCGACCAAAAAAAAGAAATATTTGAGCAACAAAGCTCAAACCAAAATCTTGAAAAAAAAAAACAACCTTTTTAATCCACCTAGTGGTGCAATTGTGCCTGTCTCATTTATTCAAACTATGATTTAATATCTGGTTACGTTAAATATAACATTGTGGAAATGCCTGTTACATTCTTATTACACTTGATAAGCATATATAGTTACACGACTACCACGATCCTGATAAGCAACATGTCGACGCTGACACAGTTGAAACAAACAAAAATATAATATTTTGTTAGCTTAATCAGCGTGAGTTCAATGTTGGGTTCATGTAAACACATTTTGAAATACGGGGTGGTGAGAAAGTAATATATAATTAGTGGGTGAGGAAGGATGCGCCGGGAACCATCTAAAACTTATTTTGGTATATGGGTGGGTGAAGGGAGGTTGGTCTGAGAAGAAGGGGTGAGAGAGGGGGATGGGCTTCAGAGGAAGAAGGAGGAGGGTTAGATGGGGGTCCAACACTCAACTGCATATTATACCTTCCATTTGAGACTAGGTGAGTCCAAATTGGTTCAGTCATCATGGAAGTGGCTTTAGTTCTGGAATATGCCCGCAACCCGAGACTTCCGGAATTATCGATAGTGGACAATGTATTCCAATTAGGGTTCGTCGTATTTACCGCACCCGCACCGCAAAATCTGCGGTGCGGTGAGACACTTTTTCCCGCTGATGCGGTGCGGGAAAGAGCTTTTACCGCGCGGTTTAACCGCAACCGCACCGCAAAAAAAATTGATAAAGTGATAATTTTGATTGTTCTAAATTGATAAACAGACTGCTATTACTAAAGAAATCAAAGTAATTTTATGTGCATTTCAATAGATTTTTAACCTATGAGGTATTCAACTGGTTTTTAATTCCAGTGTGACCGCAATAACCCACCTGTAACTCCGGAACCAAAAGTCAGAACCAAATGAAATGCAATAGCAATCAATGGGAGTATTATACCTTTCATTTGAACTAAAGTTTGTAAAAATCGGTCAAGAGTTTTCTAGAAAATACGTGTGACGTTAGCTTGGCGAGTTCTCCGGGTCATCAAGAACTGGGAAACATGGCTAATGTGATCAAAACTACTTCGATTGGTCATTTGTGATCTAGACCCGCAAATCCAAGTAATGTTGAACGTATTTGAATATGTATTACATTATCGGACATCATAGGGTTACCAGTTTATATGGGAAATTGCTGTGTGATCACACCCGTAACTCCGGAACTGGAAGTCCAATCAACTAAAAATTCAATGGTGTCTTATGGAAGCGTTATACAGTTCATTTGAAACTGAGTTTGTGCAAATCGGTTTAGCCATCTTTGAGAAAATTGAGTGACATTATTTGACACACACATACATACACACGCTCTAGAATATTATGTACAACGGAGTGTTAACACTGGAACTGCCCATGGAAGTGGAGATCGTCGGCTTTGCAGATGATGGTGTCCTGACGATAACGGGCGAGACCCTGGTGGAGATGCTGACGGCAGAGACAATAGGCGTAGTGGAAACCTGGATGGCTAACGTCAAGTTGCAGCTGGCTCACCACAAGGTAATCCAGCGCGTCGAGATCAGCGTCGGGGGACAAGCCATTCCATCGATGCGCGCGCTGAAGCACCTGGGTGTGATGGTTGACGGTCGGTTGAATTACAACAGCCATGTCGACTATGTATGTGAGAAGGCTGCGAGGACAACTAGCGCATTGGCAAGGATCATGCCGAATCACGGAGTAGCAAGAGGCAGCACGAGACGTCTCCTGGCGGGTGTGGATAACGCGGAGAAAGGAAGTTGGACCCACCGACTCATCCCAAATGTGTTTACTTGGGTACATAGTAAGCATGGAGAGGTGAACTTCCATCTGACGCAGTTTTTGTCCGGGCATGGATGCTTCCGGAAATACCTGCATCGGTATGGACACGCTTCGTCACCCCTTTGCCCCGAGTGTGTGAACGTGCAAGAGACACCGGAACACGTGGTCTTCGAATGCCACAGATTCGAAGAAGTCCGAAGGGGTATTTTTTTTTACAATGGAGAAGACCTTTACGTCCTAGCCCAGTACACGTGTATTGGTAGGGTCCAATCTACCACACGGGGTGCACTGGGGGCGTGTCGGGCTCGAATGGTGAGGCTGCCATTAATACCGACTAAACTCCATTGGGCTCCGCCATCATTCCTCCCAGGAACTACCTCTCGGTATTACTTCTGGGGGGATGGCTGTACTAAATGTACTAATTCACTCTCACTCACGCGTTCATACGTCCTGTATGAGGCTTACTTGGGTGCTCTCTCAATCGCACTTTGATTCACTCTCAAACACTCCCACATGAGGCTGACTTTTGTGCTCACCTTTTTCGTTCCTTGCGAGGCTGACTTGTGTGCTCACCTTACTCATTCCTTGCTAGGCTTACTTTTGTGCTCGCCCCACCCATACCATGTGAGGCTGACTTGGGTGCTCACCCTATCACCTGATTCACTCTCAATCGTGCCACTCTATTGTACCTTTGTCACTCCCCCTGGCATCCCATGTGGGACATTTTTCTTAGGCCCCACTTCTGACATACCATGCGAGGCTGACTTTTGTGCTCACCCTTAACATGCCGTGTGAGACTGACTTGGATGCTCACCCTTTCACTCCTCTGCCACGCCATGAGGCATCGATAGCTAAGTTCCAACTTACTACGCTACGACCCTCCCGTCTTGGCATGAGGCAGTCCACTTATACGCCTATACACTCACTCTTCTGTCTTGCTTCGGGGTGGCTGGGTTTACCCCTTACGCGGTTGCCAGTCGCTGCGCCAAACCTGCCTCGGCATGAACAGACCATTCACTCCCTTTTTTTGCGCTTGGCCGTTTTTCGCTCCAGCTAACCAATCACTAGTTAGCCGTGCCCGCCGTCTGTAGCTCGGTTCGCCAGAATACCTGTAGCCTACTGGCAATCTGGATGGTAGCAGCCGAGACTGCGTTCCACTTCTCCACCGATTGACACATCCGCTGAATAAGGGTATCAGGGGTTGTGTCCCAGCCACAGACGTCAAGCATTGCTCTTCTTTCGACGTCGAACCGATGACATACGAACAGTATGTGTTCGGCAGTTTCGTGTAAACCTGGGCAGTCCGGGCAGACTGGGACCTCCGCGTGCCCGAACCTGTGGAGGTACTGTCGGAAACAGCCATGGCCTGACAGGAATTGTGTCAGGTGGAAGTGAACTTCCCCATGGGGTCTTCCCACCCAGCTCGATATGCTAGGTATCAGCCGGTGGGTCCACCTACCTTTGGAGGAGTTGTCCCACTCACGCTGCCATCTGGCGACCGAGGTCACCCTGGTGCGCTCGCGGGTTCCCCTGTTTCCACGTAGCTCAAAGCACTCCTCATCTTCCCGAATGACCAGCCCGACTGGCATCATGCTCGCTATCACGCAGGATGCATCGTGTGATACCGTGCGGTAGGCAGATATCACTCTGAGGCACATCACGCGGTAGGTGCTCTCCAGTTTCTGTAGGTAACTGGTTACCCTCAGTGCTCTTGACCATGACGGGCCGCCGTACCTGAGGATAGATACGGCAACGCCTGCCAGTAACCTACGTCTACTGGCGCACACCTTTGAGCTGTTGGACATCATTCTCGATAGTGCCGCAACAGCAGTCGACGCTCTCTTGCACGTATAGTCGACATGGCTGCCGAAGGTCAGCTTGTCGTCTATAATGACTCCGAGAGACTTCAGACTTCGCTGTGAAGTGATCGCGACTTCTCCCACATGGATAACTGCATGTTGTGCCGACTTGCGGTTGTTGACGATAACTACCTCCGTCTTATGATGAGCGAGCTCCAGGCCTCTCGCGCTCATCCATTCCTCCACCGTGCTAATCGCGTGTTCTGCGGTTAGTTCTACCTCAGGAATTGACTCCCCGTAGACCTCCAAGGTTACGTCGTCGGCAAAGCCGACGATCTTGACCCCAGGAGGGAACTTCAGTCTCAGAACCCCGTCATACATGAGGTTCCATAGCACCGGGCCTAGGATCGAGCCCTGCGGGACTCCGGTGGTGATCGGAACCCTTTTCTGACCGGCATCGGTCTCGTATAGCAGTACGCGGTTCTGGAAGTAACTTTCCAAGATCCGGTACAGACCCACCGGTAGGCTAAGCCGGTGTAACGAGAGCGCGATGGCATCCCAGCTTGCGCTGTTGAATGCGTTCTTCACGTCGAGTGTCACTAAAGCACAGTATCGAATACCTCGCCTTTTTCGTTGGATCGCTATCTCGGCAGTATTTATCACTGAGTTGAGAGCGTCCACTGTGGACTTACCCTTCCGAAAGCCAAACTGGTTGCTTGACAGACCGTCCGTACCTTCCGCGTACGGGGTTAGCCTGTTGAGGATGATCCTCTCAAGCAGTTTGCCAGTCGTGTCGATCAGACAGATTGGTCTGTACGCCGATGGGTCGCCTGGCGGCTTCCCGGGCTTCGGCAACAGCACCAATTTCTGCATTTTCCATCTATCGGGGAAACGGCACTCGTCAAGGCATCTCTGCATAGCTAGCCTGAACATGTTCGGGTTCGCTATGATCGCTGCCTTGAGAGCGTTGTTTGGAACTCCATCCGGCCCTGGAGCTTTGTTCATTGCTAGGGATTTAGCCACTGCGAGTAGTTCTTCATTCGTCACTGGAGCCACCATTTCGGCCCTGCCCGCACTGTCTCGTAGTGCAGGTGGCCAGCGGCTTGTGGCTCGAGACGGGAAGAGTACTTCGATAATCGTTGCCAACCGGTCCGGAGACCGTTCTGGGGGTGAGGAGCCCCCTTTGGTCTTGGCCATCACAATCCTGTAGGCGTCACCCCACGGATTCGCATTGGCACTCTCGCACAGGTTGTCGAAACACGCTCTCTTGCTGCTTTTAATGGCCTTGTTAAGGCCCAATTTCGCAGCTCGAAACACTTCACGGCGGTTCTCTCTTGCATCCTCGGTGCGAGCTCTTTGCATCCTACGTCTAGCTCTGAGGCAGGCTGACCGTAGAGCTGCAATCTCGGCACTCCACCAGTATACCGGGCATCTACCGTTTCTTGGCAGTGTTTTTCTCGGCATAGTGGCGTCGCACGCGCGTGATGGAACAGCTACCAGCGCATCCCCGCTTAGACTGTCGGTGTTGGCCTCCAGTCCCAGGGCCGCGGTGAAAGCTTCGCTGTCGAAGTGATTGGACTTCCACCCGCGTACCTGACAGGGATCTCCCGCCCTCGGATGCTGCACACCATAGTTGATCTTAAAGCGGATTGCTAAATGATCGCTATGGGTGTAGCCTTCGTCTACCCTCCATTCCATGCCTGGAGCCAGACTGGCTGGCAAATGTTACGTCAAATGGACGCCGAGAAACTCATCGACGGTGTAGACTGGGTCCACCGCCAGGGACTAGTTGAGTAGTACGCGATGTAGCACCGGGCTCGGGTCGTCGGGGCGCCAGCACTACCGGAATAGCCGGACCGACCTCGACACTGTACCGGGTAGCTCGTGAGTAGGCTAGATCCACCGCCGGGGATGGGATTAGACCGAGTAGACCGCGTCGAATAGCCAGAAGTGGGTCGTTGGGGCGCCAGTGATCCGGAAGCTAAGCTAAGCGTTGAGTAGGCTAGATCCACCGCTGGGGACTAGACCGAGTAGACGAAGCGGGGAGCTTAATGGCTCACAAAAACGTACATCGGTATCGGGAGCAATCTACCGCCGGGAAATTTTCACGCCATGGACTACCCGACAGAATCGTGTCAAAAAAGGGAGCTAATTGGCTCACTAAACAAACACCGGTAAGGAAAGAAACTCCGTTGCCTGGAAATTCTCAGTCGGAGTGGGATAAAATCCGAGTCGATCTCGATAAAGCTGAGAGCTAAATGGCTCAAGAAAGCGGATATCGGTGTCGGAGGCAAATCCTCCGTCGGGGAACTATCGGTAGGAGTAGGTTGAGTTCACCATCGGGGACAATCCGAGTAGGTTGCGATCATCGAATCAGCATCTAAACGGCTCACGGGGACGAAAGCTGAATTGTGACGTAATAGATGGAGACAAGAAGCAAGAGAAGAGTCGAGAGTTAAATCAAAGCTCAAAGGTTGAGCCATTTCATAACCAAGTGAGGCTCCGAGATAGAGTAGAAGAAAGAGGTGCGACGAAAGCACAATGAACCTCCTCCCATGAAGTAATAACCTGACGTAGTTCCGTGGGGAAGAAGAGCGTAAAGAGTAAAGAGTGTTTTCAGTGGTTACATACTTAAAAATTTTACATCTCACAAGATGCACATAAAAGGAGCGTCACAATTCACTTGAACTTACATTCAAGAACATGTAAAAATTCGCTTTGTTTACGATTCTCCATCTCCATTCAACCGAATTTTACAGGAAAAGAAACACAATATTTTATTTCACGTGTCAAAACATGTAAACTTCCTTTATTAAACAGCAAAATACGTCACAGTGTTGTTTACGTCAAATATAATTTTTTATTTTTTGTATGTGTGTGGGCAGGAACGTTAGTCGTGTATCCCACACAGTGCCAATACACTGCACAGTGGTCCAGATCGCTAATTTAGGAGGAATTTTTACTTTCTGACAAACCTGTATAATTTAGCCGTATCATGTCTTAGGATGAATTTGTGTACTTTAGAAGATGCTTCTTTTTATTGGAATAGTTATTAGGGTGGTTCTAATTTATCTAAAATACGAAAATAAACTTTTTACTGATGAAAGATAGAGCTCCACAGTCTTCCACAAAGTTGTAAAGTAACTTATTTTGAATAAATTTGTTGAACATATTAAGGCTCTATCTCTTTTAGTTTTTGTTATACAAGAAATTTAAAAAAAAGATTAGGGTGTTCCTGAAAAAACGTTTTTTTAGTATAACTTTCGTATCTTTTACTTTTTGTTAACACAACCTTTGAACAGCTTATTGAAAACTTCAAGCCGAGTATTTTTCTCCAAGACACCGAAGGTCTAACTTTTTTCTTTAAAAAGTTATGGACACTTTTCGTTAAAAAAATAGCCTATTTCAAGGCTCAATATCGCTGATGCGGGCACCTAAAATTGAATTCTGTTTCCACCACATGAAAGACCATACTTATTAGTATATTTGTGCAAAAATTGGCGAATACGATATTTTTTTAAAATTTGCAATTTAGATTTAAAGTTTGTAGTTTTGCAGGTTCAACGCATTAAAGCATTTACACACATATCGTTGTATTATGAAAAAGCCACTTTCAAATATCATTCTCTCATCGCAGCAAGCTTTGCATAAGTGAAACGACTGTCAAAAAAGGTTTCTGATTTTATTCGTTTTAAATAAAACTAGTAAATATGGATATTAGTCGAAGAGAGTTGGCGAATTTGCTTATTGCTGGTAAAAAGACAGATGAACTGCTTAAGTTCATTACAAGTAGTAATCCAAATGTAAAATTGAGACTTGTTAGTGCTCGGAAGAAAATAAAAATCTTCATGTTGGAATTTAGAAGGTTGTGGATTCGGAGTAAGCGCACGCAAATTCGGTTTGAGCTGGAAAATTTTGTGTGGCTTGAAGGAAAGCTAAGATTCGAAGTCGAAGGTAAAGGTAAAGGCCGAAAGAGGAAACCATTTTCCGAAATATGTCGCAGAGCCAAAATAAAAAGATTAGGAAAGTTGCGCGATAAGTATTCCACGGAAGAACTTGGTTTAGCGTCAGCCGTCAACGCTAATTCTACTGGTTTCCGTTTAGTTGGCAGACAAATCGAACGATTGTCGAAAAGTCCCGTCAGATCTACCGTAGAGAATTTAGGATCTATGGCTGTCCCGATTGCAGAAGCGTTTACTGCGGAGGAGGCACTTAGATTTATTTGTGAAAATGATTTTTCTAAGGCGCAGTACCAAAACATACGCAGCTCAGTTATGCAGAAGGGTTTGGACATTTATCCCGCGTATAATAAAATAGTAGAAGAAAAGAAACTATGCTATCCGATCGGTATGTACTATTCTCAAAGATTCGTCCCTGAATCAACAATTTTTTTCAGGAATTTCTGTTCAGCCTTCTTGTGCGTATGTTCCCCTTCAAGCTCTTGTTAACCATACCGTGGAACGATTCATCTCGTTTCTGAATATTGGAGTTCTACCACTGCATCCTGAGGATAATACGTTTGTTATCTTTAAGTGGGGCTGCGATGGAAGCAGCAACCATTCCCGGTAGGCAACATTATTTTTCTTCTAAACTTTGACTGACAGTTTCTTTTCCACTTGAACATAGATACAAGCAAATGTGCGTTGACGAAGATGAAAATGGAGAACTATTCGAGTATAACGATTCGCATATATTTGCTCTATCTATAGTACCTTTACGTGTAGTTAGTCGCCGGAAAGATGAGTCAAGAGATTGCATTCTTTGGAATAATGATTTTCCATCTTCAGTATCCCTGTGCCGACCAGTAAAATTAATTTTCAAGAAGGAAAATCCTGAACTAACAAAGGATGAAGTTGCCGCGATGAACAAGCAAATCGATGAATTAGTCCCGACTATAGTAAATGTTAATATGCGCAAGATTCCGATTAGTTCAAGCTTCATATTTTCCATGGTTGATACGAAGGTAGTGAATGACGTAACAGGCACACCGTCTCAAGCGTGTTATATATGCAAACGCTCCGGAAAGCGATTGAATGATCCTTTACTGGAAGCCAGCGATCCACCGGATAGTTTATATGTTTTTTCACCTTTACATGCATTAATACGAGCAATGGAGTTACTATTGAATATTGCTTACCGTTTAGCTCTAGCAAAACCGCGTTGGCGCGTAGGCAAAAATACCAGCGAGCTTAAGGAACGACAAATAAAAATTCGACAAGCGTTACGTGACCGTTTAGGTCTTCGTATTAGCGAACCTTTGCCAGGTGGCGGAAATTCTAACGATGGTAACACAGCTCGAAAATTTTTCAGAAACCGAGATGTCGTTGCAGAAGAAACCGGGTTGGACGAAATGTTGCTAGAACGTATGTATGTGCTATTAACAATCATCAACAGCAAATTGGGAATTAACGCGGATGCTTACCGGAGTTACGCCGAAGATACACGATTGCTTTATGTACGCCTGTATGGTTGGTACGCTCTCTCACCAACCGTGCATAAACTCCTGGTCCATGGAGGAAGCATTATTCAACATAACATGCTGCCAGTAGGTATGTGCAGTGAAGAAGTTCAAGAAACCAGGAATAAAAGTATTCGCAGATTCCGAGAATTCCACGCACGCAAATTCGATCGACTCGTCAATCTTGATGACGTTTTCAAGAGACTTCTTGTTTCATCAGATCCTATAATTTCTCTTAAATGTAAACGTCGAATTCAACGAGCACCGCTGGATATACCTGAAAATGCAATGCATCTACTTTTGAATTAATTGGCATTGAATAAATTCTCCTTATATAAATCATAAATTGTTGTCATAGCCAAATTATTTTTAATGAACACATTCTGTATTGTTGATATGTAAGCAAAACAGAAAAGGAAATACAAAGGCTTTAGGCAATTTCTTTTATGTCGCTATGCGATAAAATTTAAAACTTTGGTTAGTAAATTTAAAATTACATGCTTAAAAAAAATAATATTTTCCAATTTTTGCTCAAATATACTTAAAAGTATGTTCTTTTCTATGGTTCAATCCGAACTTACTTTTATTTGCCCCAATCAGAGATAATGACATTTGAAAAAGGGCTATTTATGAGCGAAAAGTTTCCATAACTTTTGAAAGTATAAAGTTAGACTTTCAGAGTTATGAAAAAACGTGGATTGAAGTTTTCTAAAAGCTGTTCAAAGGTTTTTTTAACAAAATATAAAATTTCTTTCGAACATTAACAAGTCTCAATTTTACATTTGGATTACTACTTGTAATGAACTTAAGCAGTTCATCTGTCTTTTTACCAGCAATAAGCAAATTCGCCAACTCTCTTCGACTAATATCCATATTTACTAGTTTTATTTAAAACGAATAAAATCAGAAACCTTTTTTGACAGTCGTTTCACTTATGCAAAGCTTGCTGCGATGAGAGAATGATATTTGAAAGTGGCTTTTTTCATAATACAACGATATGTGTGTAAATGCTTTAATGCGTTGAACCTGCAAAACTACAAACTTTAAATCTAAATTGCAAATTTTAAAAAAATATCGTATTCGCCAATTTTTGCTCAAATATACTAATAAGTATGGTCTTTCATGTGGTGGAAACAGAATTCAATTTTAGGTGCCCGCATCAGCGATATTGAGCCTTGAAATAGGCTATTTTTTTAACGAAAAGTGTCCATAACTTTTTAAAGAAAAAAGTTAGACCTTCGGTGTCTTGGAGAAAAATACTCGGCTTGAAGTTTTCAATAAGCTGTTCAAAGGTTGTGTTAACAAAAAGTAAAAGATACGAAAGTTATACTAAAAAAACGTTTTTTCAGGAACACCCTAATCTTTTTCTTAAATTTCTTGTATAACAAAAACTAAAAGAGATAGAGCCTTAATATGTTCAACAAATTTATTCAAAATAAGTTACTTTACAACTTTGTGGAAGACTGTGGAGCTCTATCTTTCATCAGTAAAAAGTTTATTTTCGTATTTTAGATAAATTAGAACCACCCTAATAACTATTCCAATAAAAAGAAGCATCTTCTAAAGTACACAAATTCATCCTAAGACATGATACGGCTAAATTATACAGGTTTGTCAGAAAGTAAAAATTCCTCCTAAATTAGCGATCTGGACCACTGTGCACTGCAGGCCAGGGTAACCTTTAAACATACAGACTTTTTACAATCTATACGAACTGAGTCGAATGATATAAGAGACTCGGCCCTGCGGGGCTTGGTTAAAAAATTAATATTCCGACAGATTGCATAACCTTTCTATATGAGAAAGACAAAAATACTGAAACCTCGACGAGACGAAGAATGCGCTAGATAACCTTGGCAGCGGATTAGCACAATTTTTTTAATGTTACACTGCATGGACTGGAAAGATAGTACGATCGGTTCGAGAGTCACAGAACGAATGATACAATAAAATTGAAGAATAATGAAGAACCGAACAGGCAGTATTGCTTCGGAAAATCAACGCTGGAGTTCTCGTTTTTAAAGTAGACAACGTCGAATTTCAGCAATCGAACCAGTTGTCACACTTTATTGTTTTCTTACAGACTGTGAAACCTATTTAGTCTAAAATAATCGAGTTAAAGCAAAAACGTATAAAAGCAATATACAAATACAGCAAATTGTCATACAAGCAATAGTGATTTGTGGACGACCCGAAAGACATTGTCGAGTTGAATCATAGCATACGGTGTAGCTGGACTTTGCGTGTTGTTTTCGTTGAAGAAGTTTCGTTATCATCAGAAGCCTCTGCGAACGCGTTCTTTCCTAGTAAACCGTTAGATAGCTATCTGTTTTTCATACGCCCACAGCGTGGTTTGAAAACTCAGAGAAAGTTTTGAGCCACAATCACGAAGAATTCAATAGTGCGGAAAACCGTCTGCTCATTAAACGAATTGTGATATACGGAGCTGGAAATAAAAAAAAGTCCTATTTTTTTAATGAAACTCGTAAACCAATTTTATTTTTATAATATATTTATTTAATCCGTTATATATATATATATCTGTTTTTTTCTCTATTATGCACAATTTGTATGTAGGATTATATATAGTGGCTTATTTCAAATGAATGTTTCAATAAGAGGGTTGTGGATATCATATACGCACTCATTTCTGGTTGTCCTCGAATCATAAACGGATTATCATCGTGAGCTCGCAACCTGTTTACCACCGAGGGCAATTGTTTTGTGTTTGCTCATTTAGCTTATCATACTATGAAATCGAAGATTCTACTTGTGCTCTTTTGTTTGGTTTGAATGCAACAGATTTACAGATTTCTAACATTTCGTTCATCATAAGTACATTAGTGTAGGGTTGATCCTATTTTCAGCACATTTCCATTCGCCCCTTCATCGTTTACTTATATTTTGATTTTGGCTGCGTGTCTTTTCACATTTAACCAAATGACCGAATGATTTTCTTTTTTTTTCATCATTTAAATACCGACTAGTGCGACAAGCAGTTATGTTTTACGCTACGTAACGTAACGGATTTTAATTCAGCCGACCGGACAAAAGGGGCACCAGTCATTGGTTATAATCGTTTCATGCTAGTTGAGTTATATTTACTGTTCAATTTACCGCCCCGGGGGGAAAAACATAAATCTAACCAGATGCAAACATCAATTCTGCCACCCTTTATGTTCGTTCGGTTGTAAAAAATAAACCAAGTCAAATGGGACATTCCTGGACTGGAGAGGGATTGATTATGTTTTAACATCGATCAGTGAGTGGGGTTGTATACTGTGTATTGTAATACTGGCTGTATCCAATTGAGCTAATCAATAATCAACAATCAACAGTTTAAATACATGTGCTCCATGGATGTGTGCAACGCTGTTGGCCTGGAGTAGTGTTGAATGGTGGTAGAGTGAATTATTTGAAAATCTCTCAATTTTGGATTACAAATTTCAAATCCGGTGATATGATCTTATGCCGGTAATAATTGAGAACAAAAAATCCAGTATCCAATAAATTTATTAGCTTATTATGGTTCCTGTCCAATAAATTAAGAGTTTGGATCGTGTTTTGTTTTGTTTTTATTCAAACTGGTTAAATGTAACTAATCTTCAAAAATAAAAATGTTAACAAATTTAGTTACCAACTATTTTTTGTTATTTTTTTTAACGCAGTGTCATCTTGGACTCTTTCATGCATTCAACACTTCCCCGGTCAAATTAGCTTATTATGTGTGTTGTATTTACGTTAACCAGACGAACTATTGAACCGAACACCTATGTATATAGTACACATCATACATAATAGTTTGAACGTTGCCATCGAACTTAACTTCTAACTAACACACAGCTTCCAATGCATCTTGGCATATATGTCTTATAGCTAGTGGCTTCAGCAAGAGCCGATTTCACTCTTCGAGGTTATGTAGTGCTTTGTTTTTTTTTCCTGTTCAGCTGTGACATTTATATTACGTTACGGATTTACATGTTAGACGACGCTTTTCCTGCTCCAATGTGCTGGCGTTCGTTCGTACACAACAAACGACACTCTGCAGTGTGCTCTCTAAGCGCTTATGACCAGTCTCTACGAATATAATTGACAAAAGTTATGCTTCACTTTGGAACGCCCGCCGCCGCATGGCCCCCGTTCAGGGGCTTGCTTGCTCCGATCCGTTCGAGCCACAAATTTAATAATCACCTCGAAAAATTTGTATTTATTTATACTTTCTGTTTTTTGTGTTTCTTCGGAAATCCAGAAAACGCGTATCGCTTTGTTCGGTAGCAAAAACAGTAAACTGATAGGAATAGTTATTTAATCGTAGCTCAGCAGATGCTCAGCTGCACACTTTTATGTGATCTTTCGAAAAAATGGAATGATATCAGTATTGGTCAGATTCTATATGTTTAGAGAGTAGATATACTTTAACCCGCGCGCGGAGCGAAACGTAAATTCGATGTTTTCCTTCCGATTGATACATAAGATTTCTGAAGGTTCCACTAACTGTTAGTATTTAGTATTCCGTTTCTCAACTTTCGGTTAGAATATCTGGTCCAAGAGAAGCTTGATTTACCTATGCTACTGCTCAACGTGACAGCGCTACTAATTTTGGGATTAGGTGCTATACGTACATTTAGTGGGAGATTATTTCCTGTCGGACTTATGTCAATTATGCTAGGATACTTTTATACTTTGTTGGGGTTAAACGTGTAGGGAAATGATTTGTATATTTGATTTATAAATCTGTCTAAAATTTATACAAATTTATGACAAACAGCATTGTGTGTGTTTCTGCAGTGTGATTTTTTTCTCGTTTCATTTGATCTAGTGTTCAACAGCCATAGTTTATGTTTTGTATGGGGATGATAACAAAATGGATTACTTAAAACAAGAAAATTTGTTACCTAACACAAAAACACATCCATTCGTTGTATAAATTGTACACCTTTGAAATGCTAACTACTGCCCAATGAGCAAAGGATGCCTCCATATTTGGTGTCTACAAACCAACGCAACCCAGTAGCAGAATTACAAATATGCAATGTCATTAAATGAAAATGAATAATATTCAGCTGACTCGCCTTTAAGGCGACTCAACTAAGGAAGCCTTAAAAATCGCCATCTTTAAAAATGAAAAAAGCAGTTTGTTTTCGATACCCTCAATCTTCTTGAAAATCGGGGCCTTGTTAGAATACTCCTGATTGATTTCCATTAAGATTTTACCAATGCACAGTGGTCCCAAACTCGGAAACCTGTTTTAATCCACCTAGTGGTGCAATTGCGCCTTTCTCATTTATCCAAACTATGATTCATTAGCCGGTTTTGTTTAACAGAATTGTGGCAATGTCTATTACATTCTTATTTCACTTAGCACGTATCCCACGACTAGCACGAAAGTAAACGCTGAATCGCTTCAAACAAAAAAGTATAGGGGAGACCGGGGCTAGTTTGCGGTGTTTTTAGTTTCCATTACTGCGGGAGAAATCAATACTTCCCTCAACATGGCCGCAAGCTGTAGAATTTCGCGAGTTTACTGACTATGGTGCAGGAGCCACAAGTCAGCATTTTTGGAAACCGACAGCGCCGAGTGTAACAGGACCTCATTCCATAGCGCATCATACGGCTGCCTAACGATGTTCGAAACACACTGTTATGCTGAGCCAGTTGAACCGCAATCTTCGTTTATTGCTGAACATACCGCTCGACCTATTTATGATGCTGATAATTATTCTCCGCTACCACTCCCTGTTCTCAATACTCAACCAGTAACCCAGCTTCCTTCCAGTAGCCTGACTGTTTATTATCAGAATGTCAGAGGTATGCGAACCAAAACAAATGACTTTCACATTTCGCTCACGGGCTGCGACTACGACCTGATAGTGTTGACAGAAACGTAGCTTCGATCGGACATCTCAAACTCAGAGTTCTCATCGTCGTATTCAATTTTTTGCTGTGGTAGCAATATATCAACAAGCACACTAACCCATGGTGGTGGTGTCCTTGTTGCTGTGAAAACATCACTAAAGTGCAAATCAGTTTCCCTGGACGATTGCTAGAAATTAGAACAAGTTGTTATTCGTTTGCAGCTAGCACACCGATCTGTGTATATAGGTGGAATTTATTTGCAACCGAATTCTGATCCAACTTTGTACATCACTCATTCATCGGCATTGCGACAAATAATAGATCTAGCATCAGATTCTGACTCCATAATCGTTTTGGGTGATTATAATCTTCCAAACCTCATCTGGACTCTCGAAGAAGATTGAAACACATTGTTTCCCATTAATGCATTGTCGGAGCAGGAAATCGTTCTCACAGAGTCGTTGCTATCCGCTGGTTTACATGAAGTAAATGAATTACTGAATGTGAATGGTAGGCTTCTCGATTTGGCATTCGTCAGTGAGCCAAATTGCGTAGAGATCATTGATATGCCACATTCTATTTTAAAAATAGACCATCACCACAAACCGTTCGTATTGAAACTTAATTTACATGACGATATTACTATTAACCCTGTTACAAACGACTATGTAACTGAGCTTGACTTCAACCGTTGCGATTTTAAAATGTTGAGTAATCAAATTCTGACTGTCAACTGGGATGTGATACTGGAATCTGTGTCCACTAATGAAGCAGTATCTATCCTATACGATAAAGTCAATGAAATCATAATGGAAAATGTACCCCGTAAGCGAACTTGGCACAATATTGGTCAAACCCAATTGTGGTGGACCTCTGAGCTTCGACATCTTCGCAATCGTGTAAGAAAAGCTCGGAAATGCTTCTTCCGATACAGAAACCGCGAGAACAAAGAAAACCTTCAACGCATCGAAACGTTTTATAAGGAACGTCAGATCGCTAGTTACAGTGATTACATAAACCGTATACAATCAAATCTCAAATCGAATCCCTCATCATTCTGGAATTTCGTTAGAAGTCGTAGAAAAGGTAATCAAATGCCATCCACCGCTTTATAGGTTGCTGATTCTCCAAAAGACTCTGCCAATCTATTTGCCGAATTCTTTAAAAGTGTTTTCAATACAGAAGCGCCCACACCTTCATCTAGCACCTGGAACCGCATTGTTAATTATGACCTGAATCTCCCATCATTAACAGTCGGCCAAGAAGAAGTTTACGCCGCACTCACGAAATTTGATGCTTCTAAAGGCGCTGGATTCGATGGTCTGCCGCTACTTTTCATAAAGGAATGCGCTAATGCTTTGTCACTTCCCATAGCGCACATCTTCAATCAATCACTTTCGGAGGAAACATTTCCGTAAGCCTGGAAAACGGCTTTCGTCATTCCAATCCTCAAAACAGGTGATATTCACAACGTAGAAAATTATCGTGGAATTTCCATCCTAAACTGTACCGCAAAAGTATTTGAAGTCAAAGTTCACAAAGCCTTGTCTCGCGCATCACAACCAATCATCTCTCAGTTTCAGCACGGTTTTGTGAAACAACGGTCGACAACAACTAATCTCATGTGTTTTGTGAACAAAGTTATGCATAAGATCGAGAAACGGCGACAAGTTGACGCGATTTACATAGATTTCTCAAAAGCATTCGACAAAGTTCCACATGATCTAGCAATTGAGAAGCTGAGACGACTCGGATTTCCTTCTTGGGCAACTGGATGGCTGCATTCATATCTGTCGGATCGTTTCGTGCATGTTAGACTGAATACATTTCAATTAACTTCTGGAGCTCCCCAAGGCAGTATACTGGGACCGCTCATTTTTATACTGTTTGTGAATGATCTATGCCTTCATTTAAGCTGCCACAAAGTATTGTATGCTGACGATCTAAAAATGTATAAAACTATCTGCTCTGCTGAAGATTGTACAGATCTACAATTGGACATTGATTTGTTAACGCGATGGTGTAAAGAGAATGGAATGGAGGTGAACATCAAGAAATGCAAAGCAATCTCATTCACTCGGCGTCACTCATCGATTAAGCATGAATACACTCTGAACAATCAAATTCTGGAGTGTGTAGAAACCGTCTGCGACCTAGGAGTAAAATTCACCAACACGATGCGCTTCAATGATCATATAGCGCTGACAACCGCTAAGGCATATGCAGTACTGGGATTCATCCGTCGTAACACGTCTCAGTTCAACGAGATATACACATTAAAGGCACTTTTCTGTTCTTTGGTACGAAGCATATTAGAATACGCAGCTCCTGTCTGGACTCTGGAAGCTTTCTTCGCTACGCTTTGAGGCAGCTTCCATGGAGAGATCCGCGCCATGTACCTGATTACGAGATCCGATGCCGACTCATTGACCTTCAAACATTGTTTTCTCGACGAATCAGCTTCCAACGACTACTGGTATTCGATTTATTGGTAGGCAGCATAAATTGCTCGATGTTGTTGCAAGCTCTAAACATCAGTGTTCCTAGTCGTCCGCTGCGAAACCACACCTTTCTTTTCGTACCTTTCCACCGGACAGCCTACGGGTACAACCAACCGCTCAGCTCATGTGTCAGAGCATTCAATAATGTATATTTTGCCTTTGACTTCGACATTACAAAGTTTATTTTTATGAACAGAATTAGGAATTTAAGTTAATGTAGGAGTAGTCTGTATGATGTAATATCAAAGACGAGTAAATAAATAAATTATTTACCGCTTTGATGTAGATCTTGCAAAATAGAACATGTAGCTTAGACTGCCCAGAAAAATAGTGTATTTCTTGGATAACTCAATCGGCCCACCCCTGATTCGATTCCTAGTCCCACCAGGAGTACTTGGACCAAATTTGAAGCAAATCGGACAAATGTAGCTACCGGACCAACGTGCCTGAAGTTTGTATGGGATTTTTCGATAATTTACATGGAGAAAACCAACTAACTCGAAGTTTTGCTGCTAGGTGGCACTGTATTTATCGTATTATCACTGTAAGTGAAAATAAGAAAGATAATTTAATTGTCTGCAACTTTGTTGTAGACTGCTAGTGGATCCGGCTTTGTTAAAAGAAGTTATTATACTTTTAACGAAGCGATGTCTGAGTCAGTTTTGCATGGGGCCTAGGAGTGCATGGTTATGTATCAGTACTCGTTTCCCACGAAAAATGCATTTCTGTGAAATAATCGTTAGGTTTAGCCCAATAGTATGTTCAGAAGAATTATAACACATAATACGAGTTGTGTTTTGGTTAGAAATTTTTAGTTCCAACTGTGACCACATAGAGGGCGCCAACATCAACTTTTCATAGAGGAGAGATAGGATATCAAGATGTTCGGAAGAATTATTGCAAAGTGCCTGTTCTACAACTTTGTGGAAGACTCCTAATATCTATCTCTTTCCGTTGAAAAGTTAGTGTTGGCGCCCTCTATGTGGTAAAATGTAGAACTAAAACGTTCTAACCAAAACATGGCTAGTATTATTTACTACAATTCTTCTGAACATACTATAGAGCTAAATCTTACGGTTATTCCACAAAAATGTTTAGTTCGCGCGAATCGAGTTCTGATACACAACCATGCACTGCTAGGCCCCGTGCAAAACCGACTCAGATATCACTTCGTTAAAAGTTTAATAACTTCTTTTAACAAAGCCGGATTCAGTAGTAGTCTTCGACAAAGTTATAGACAATTAAATTATCTTTCTTATTTTCACATACAGTGATAATGCGATACATACAGTGCCACCTAGCGGCAAAACTGCGAGTTAGTGGGTTTTCTCCATGTAAATTGTCGAAAAATCCCATACAAACTTCAGGCACGTTGGTCCGGTAGCTACATTTGTCCGATTTGCTTCAAATTTGGTCCAAGTACTCCTGGTGGGACTAGGAATCGAATCAGGGGTGGGCCGATAGGGGTCATTTTTTTCCTGTCACTCTAATGTAGCTGTTGCCAACATCCCTGAATTTTATCAAAGTGTTTGTTGCATTGTCTTTGTTTTTATAGACAAAAATGTGTGACGCGGAAACCTGCCAATCTACCCCGGCCCCGGCGTAAGTTAGCGCTATGTATGAATACGCCAGGAAATGGAGATTCAATTACATCAAGGGTTCGTACTGAATGTCTTTTCAAAAAAATTACATATTACTCGACAATTGCTAAAATATTTCAGTCTCAATACCCCAGCATTTTACTTTGACACGTATTCCATATTCAAAAGCGTATTTTCGATATTCTTCAGGCGATTGGCTGAAGTAAATATCCCCTGCATTGACGAGCTACACAAACACTGTACTGTAAACGGTAGCGCCAAAGTGTTTAAAATTTAAAAAAAATACTTGGTATGCTCGAAAACACAATATTTTCCACAACTTCTACAAAACAAAATGTTTTTCAACAAAAACACATTGGATAATGGCTTTCACCTAACTTGAGGTACACAATGAGAGGCAGCGCTAGATGTCTAATATAAACGAAAGCCAAGGGATTCCGCCAACTTACCCCAACCGCCAACTAGCCCCGCCCTCCCCCAAAATTGAATTAACTTAATCAGCATGAGTTCAATGTTATCTTCATGTGATTATATTTTAAAATGTTTGTGGAATGGGTTTAGCAGTGGAGCGGGTGGGGGTTTAGTAGAATGGGAGTGGAGGATGCGTCAGAAATCCTTCATTTTATTTGGGTATACGGGGTAGATGAAGGAAATGCGAATGTGGAGGTGGTCCAATGGGAGAGGAGTGATGAAGGAGGGAGGTTTGGGGGCAAAGATGGGGGGGGGTCTGAATGGCGACGAAATACTCAACCGCAAATGTTGCCTTTCATTTGATACTTGGTTTGAGAACATCGGTTCAGTCATCACCGAAGAACCGATGTAACTTTAACTGTAGAATATGCCCGGAATCCGGGACTTCCGGATCGTCGATAGTGGACAATATATCCGAAGAATGTTTGATTGGCAATCAGTGATCTAGACGTGCGAATCGAAGTAATTTGGTGACCATTTCAGTAGTTTTTAGCCTTTGAGGTATTACGATTGTACCGATTTATATGGGAAATTCCAGTGTAACCTTACTAGCCAACCTGTAGCTCCGAAACCAAGGGTCAGAACCGTATGAAATTCAGCAGCAATAAATGGCATTACTGTATCTTTCATTTAAAATCAAATTTGTAAAAATCGGTAGAGAATTCGCTGGGAAATAGGTTAGCTTATGAACTTGGTGAGTTCCCCTAGAGGCATCATAAACCGTCATAGGTGGCCAATGTGGTCAAAACTGTTTTGATTGATCATTAGTGATCAAGACCCACAAACTGGAGTAATGTTGAATCCATTTTAATATGTTTTCCATCATTTGGATATCATGGTTGAACCAGTTTATATGGGAATTTGCTGTGTGACCGTACTCTTCAACCCGTAACTCCGGAACCGGAAATCGGATCACCTACAAATTCAATAGTAGCTTATGGGAGTGTTTTTTTTTTTTTTTTTTTTATTTAAACAATATAAACAGTACAACTTAAACTAATACTAATAAGGCTAAATCGGCAAATTAAATCACCATCACGAAGCCGGATGTTCTAGTGTGTAGAATTAATCAATAGTTAAAGAATTATGGTTAAGGAAAGAGAGGGATAGAGAGAATTTGTAGTTCTTCATAAGTATGTGTCATTTCTGTTGGTCTGTAGTTTCTTTGTTCCTCGGTTCAAGTGGCTGCAATGTATGTGTTTCGAGTTCCTGTAAAGATACACAACAAAAGGGGGCACGTATCAAATTTTTTTAGGTATGGTGAGCAGGAAGTCGTTAAGAACCTTAATGTAAGGAATATCGATGTTCGCTAGGACGTCTCTGATAGGGGCCGATGCAGGTCGACCTATTTTGCTGAGATTCGTTATAAGACTTACTCTGAAGTTGGCTAATAATGGGCAATTCCACACAATATGGTCAATGTGATCATAATCGTCACCGCATTCACACATATTGCTTTCGACAATATTAATTCGATAGAGGTGGCTATTTGAGCCATAGTGGTTTGTAATTAGTCGAGATATATTTCGAATGCAATTCCGTGTTAATGAAACATCTGCGAACCATGCTTTCCTGTTGACGTTTGGACGGATAGAATAGCACCACCTCCCTAATTCACCTTCATTCCAGGATCTTTGCCATTCTTGTGTAACATATTCTTTTAAGTTTGGAAAATATTCGACATGTTCAATCGGTCGATATATTACCGAAATGTTTGAAACACCATTCTTGGCCAAAGCATCAGCCTGCTCATTACCGTAGATTGAGCAATGTGCAGGGACCCATAGGAATAAAATGGAGTAACCTGATTGATGAAGCTGATATGCAATCATGCGAATGCTAAGTAAAGCATGACCTTCTTTCTTAGCATTGCGATTATTTTTAAGAGCCTCGAGTGCGCTTAAACTATCCGAACAAATGGCATAAGTGGATGGTGGTAGTTTCTGTATCAGTTGGCAACAATAGAGAATGGCTGTTACTTCAGCTATAAATACTGAGCATGGATTTTGTAGTCGGAAAGCAAATTTGGTTTTGACATTGAAAATTCCGATTCCCGCAGAATTATCCATCTTAGATCCATCTGTATAGAAAATCTTTGACGGGTCAATCTCACTGAGTTTCTGTTTGACAACTGCATTTGCTGTTCGTGAAATGTAGTGCTTTGGGATTCCTTGGAGCTGACTATGGATTGATGTGTCTATTTGAAGATTGCACGTGTGTACTGCTATGCCATGCGAAAAGTAGTTACTTGCTGAAGAAATTTCTAAGTCTACTGTGATACAGTGTAAATATGCTCTCAGGATTCTACTAGCAGGATTTATTGCAAACAAAGAGTCCAGAATATGTACAATGGGATGTTGATGTGAGAAAGTTTTTAGTATGAATCTACAGTTAAGCTCAAAAAATCTTAGTTTTATGGGAGGAATTCCAGTGATCACTTCCAGGGATTTGATGTGAGTAGACTGCATCAAACCGAGCGAAATGCGAATGCAACGATTCTGTATTCTACTCAATTTCAAGATGTGGGTATCGGCTGCTTGTCCGAAAGCGAAACATCCATATTCTAGAACCGAAAGGATGGTTGTTTTGTACAGTGTAAGTAAAAGTGATGGATGGGCACCCCACCAAGTGCCAGTTATCGTTCTAAGGAAATTAATCCTCTTTTGGCATTTTTTAACTACATAGTTAATGTGAATTTTCCATGTAAGCCGTGTATCAAACCATATACCCAAGTATTTGAATTCATACACCATTTTAATTGTCATATTATAAAGCTGTAAGTCGATATTGGGTGTTGTCCGTTTTCGAGAAAATACCATTAATTCCGTTTTTGCTGTTGAAAATACGAATCCGTTTTCGTTTCCCCATTGTGTTAATCCATCAAGTGAACTTTGAAGTTTTCTCTGCATGACTTGTCTGTTTTGACCAGCAACGCAAAGGACATAATCATCGGCGTACTGTGTCAATACGCAGTCGTCAGTAACAAATTCCTCCACATCCCTTGTGTACAAGTTGAATAGGAAAGGACTGAGGCTTGAACCTTGAGGTAAACCGAAGAAACTATGCCGAGTGGTTTTTATCGAGTTGTTTAAATGAAAATGCATTATTTTTCGCGACAGCAAGTTTAGTAAAAAATTCACAAGAGTCTGTGGGATGCCATGGGTCTGCATTTTCGAGCAAAGCCTTTCAATAACTACCGAATCATACGCCCCAGTTATATCAATGAAAACCGATGCTAATTCTTCCTTTTTATTCAAGGTTGTTTCTGCTTGTGCAGCTAACAGTGCTATACAGTCACGCGTCCCTCTCCCTTGCCTGAAGCCATACTGATGTTTAGCCATCACCTTTTCTCTTTCCGCCCAGATTTCTAGTCGGCTCAAAATCATCTTCTCCAGCAACTTTCGCAGACACGATAACAGACATATTGGACGGTACGAATTCTCCGAAGATGGATCTTTTTCTGGTTTTAAAACGCACACCACTTTAACCTGCCTCCATTCATCTGGACAAACATTTTCTCGAACAAAAGCGTTGAACATTTCCAATAACATTTCTTTAATCTCTAACGGTAGCTTTGTTAGAACTACAAACTTTATATTGTCCAACCCAGCGGATGTGTTGTTCGCTGAAGCAAGGGCATATTCGAGTTCCTCTAGTGTAAATGGAGAGGCTAGCTCGTCAAAAACGTGTATACCTCCTGTAGCAGGATCAAAAGTGAAGTTATGCTGAACGTAATCGGGGCAGATTTTTGTTGCGAAGCGGTTTACCCATTCCTCTGAGTATTCCCTCATTGTAGAAGGTGGGAATTTGTTGTTACGTAAATGTCGTGCTGTCGTCCACAGAGTAGACATAGCCGTATCTTTGTCCAAACTATCTACAAATGATTTCCAGTACCCTCGTTTTTTGGACTTAGTCATTCGCGTGAAAGCCCCTTCTAAACGTTTATATTCTAGAAGATCTTCTCTATTCCCTGACGAGCGGAACCTTTTATACGCTTCCGACTTTAGCTGCAATAAATTTGAACATGCGTCGTCCCACCATATCGTAGGGGATCTTTTTTTATTGGTCATAACCGGGATTGGCTTGGTTTGAGATTCTCTCATACATTCTACTATTGTGGTGGACAGTATTCGATACCTTTCATTTAGATTAGTGATATGCCTGAATTTTTGAGTACTTTCTAACAGTTTCTGAGTAAATTGATCCCAGCTCACATTTTTTGTTAGATCGTACCAATAAACGGTTTCTGAGAGTTGATTTAGTGAAGTCAAATTTATATGAATTGGGAGATGATCGCTTCCAAATGGGTCATCCAACACCTTCCAGTTACATTCTAACGCAAGCGAAGCGCTGCACAGGGAGAGATCGACGCAAGAAGGAGACGCTGGTGGGCAAGCAACTCGCGTAGTACTACCATCGTTGAGAATGCAAAAACGAAACTCATCGATTAAATCACTGATAATGCGAGATCGACCGTCGTCTTTTGAAGAACCCCAGGCCATCCCATGAGCGTTCAGATCACCCAAAATGAAACATGGCTGTGGTACTTTATCTAAAATGCTTCTCAGATCGCTTTCTCTAAAGCTACAATTGGGCGGAATATAAATTGATATGATAGAACTCTCGAATTGGTTCATTTTGATACGACAACCTACACATTCTATCGATCCTATTTTGGGTAGATTGAGTGACTGGAATTGAATGCTATGGCGGATGCCAATCAAAACCCCTCCGTATGGCTCCGATCTATCATTGCGAATTACATTAAAAGACGGGATGCTAAAATAGTGTTTATCCGTTAGCCACGTTTCACTCACACAGAAAATATCAATGTTCAAATCAGCTATCATAGTACGCAAACCCGTGAGTTTGGGAATAATACTTCGGCTATTCCACTGGAGTATCGAGATACTATATTTACCTACTGTATTAGCCATTGTTTACGGACAGTAGCTTAAAGAGAGGCAAATATGATTTCACTTTATCCCAGAGTAGTGAAAGGAATGGGCTCAATTTGTCGAAAAGATTTCGCCAGAATTCGTCTAAATTAAGAGCGTCGCAGATTAATTTGAGAATCCCTGGCAACGACCAGGAATCTGTCTCTGAGGCTTGAGTATCGTCAACCTTGCGAAATCCAGGAACGTCTTGCGTTTTCGGAAGCGTTGGAAAGGAAAGTTTTTCCTTCTTTCGAAGGGTTGTAGTTCTACTTGGCAACGTAGGACGACTTCGTTTTCTTTTTTTAGGTGTCAAATAACTACATTGGGGAACATGGAGATCGTCAGAATCAGATTCGGGTAAATTACTGAGCTCAGAGTACCTGTTCGATGTTTCAAGAGGAGAAATAGCCTTCACCATGTCAGCGTATGTACTTTTGCTGCGATTGTTAACTTTGTCTTTAATTTGCTTGTGCTTATCTCGATATGCTGAGCAACTTTTCACTGTATCGTGTGACCCTCTACACAATAGACACGCTTGCTGAGAGCTTGAGCAGACCGACGCTTCATGGTTCTCACCACACTTACTACAACGGATCTTATTTGCACAGTACTTGTTAGTGTGTCCCAGCAATTGACATTTACTGCATACCATCACCTTTGGAGAATACAACCGCACTTTTATTAAAACTTGACTCACACATACATAATCGGGCACAGCAGTCCCCGAAAATGTGACTCGAAGAGCATTTGATGCCACGAATTTAACCTCACTTTCTGAATTTTCTTGGGCAAAGAGTCGTTCACATTCCAAAATAGGGACTGACGGAAGATTTGCATTTCTGAACTTTCCAACACCTAATTTTACAATATCCGTAGGGTCAATTTCACTGTCGTATATCACTCCATCGATCTGTACTTGTTCCGACGGAATATAAATTCTATAAAGGTCTACAAAACGCGGGATTTTTATCATATCGTTAGCCTCTTCGCGTATGTTCACAGTGACTCGAACTTTGTATAGATTCACTTTTCTGATTTCCTTGATGGATTTGAATTGTTTGTAAAGCTCAGATGATATTAATAGGATGTTGATAGGAGTGGAAATTTGTCTAAAGTACACCACGAAAGGACCTTTCGCACTCTCTGGATAAACTCGGTGTCTGTGCGACCTTCGCGACTGTTCCGGCTTTGGATCTGGGGTTGGGGTATCTCGGTCATCGACCGACATCGCACTGTTCCCACCCTCTGCCATTATAAAATGGAGAGGGTAGGATGTTCAGCAATTATACTTATTTGCAGAAAAGGATTTATTTAATGGAAAACCAATTTTAAAACCAATGAACTTAGCTGAGTAACGCAGGAATCGAAACACGTGCACCACTAACTAAAGAACGCTACACAATTCACTTTTAGACAATAGACACTGCAAAGGAATGGATCTCTACAACGTGACCGATCGTCACGACTACTGATAGCGGAATGTTTATGGGAGTGTTATACCTTTCAGGTGAAACTAAGCTTGTGAAAATCGATTCAGCCTTCGCACAGTGGTCAAAATGTATAAATTCATGCCTTTAATTATTTAGCGGAAAAACTATAAGGTTCTGTGTTTTGGTGACTTCGGAAAAGTTGTTGGAGCTACCAAGGCTGATTTTCGGAAGTAGACAGCCATGTTCCAAAATACAGTGTAAAGACATTTCTGAAATCTAACTTTTTACTAGTAGCAGATAGACAATTTCAGTCTTCGGCAAAGTTGTAGAGAATATTATTTTTAGCAAATCTTTCATAAGAACTGACTCTCTAACTATAGCCATTCCAATGTTATGCGGTGTTTTCACGAGGACCCCCTTCAAAATTGGTTTTTTCATGATAACTCTTGTCGTATTTATTTCTCCACAAATATGTGTTCCGAAATGTTTTAGATATTACGAAAATGCACAACTTTGTTGAATATTTCAAGACGATATTATGTTTTAGGAGAGAGCTACAGCTTTTTTATGATTAATATTATCAAACTTCATAGCCAGTTTTCTCAAAAAGTTGCAAAAATATGCAGATGAAGTATTGTTATTTTGAAACTATCATAAATCCCCTACAAAATCCTGAAGGAATGGTTTGTATCCGATAGTATCCTAAGATGTTATGATCGAATGAAATTGTGAGTATATGAGTTTTTTAGGCGACACTCCGATGCTTGGTGCTCATGGAAGGCGTTACACAAATATACAAACTCATTCTGAAGAAACGTTTGTCTCTTACGTAATTAACGAAAAATTTTAAAACAAAGGAACCTGAGTTATAAATCAAATTAGTTTTCAAAAGCTGAAAAAATCACTTACATTTTCTGATCACGAGGTGAGGTGTAATTAATTTGAATTATGTATTCAAATATTGCGGGTAAGTGCAAGCTAATGGTTACCATGAATATTTGTTTAGTGTAATGTAATCTGTGAAAGCAACGCAACATTTTATTTAGGCAATTTTGTTATCTGTTATTGATTAGAGGTTTTCTTTCTATTCTATGCTCGTACATTTGTCGCTGTTATTTAATGTTCTGTTAATTAGACATTTCAATATAACATCTTAATGTTTCAAATACCCTGATGTATCTGTTTGTTATTCAACATAAATTTTCTTTTTTTGTGTAGTCGAAATCAGTAAACGTCAGCTGTTTCAGCTTTGGAAAAAAACCAAAGGCGATCATAGTAAAAAATTACATGAAATCTGCCAGGCAATTTTCAAAGCTTATCGCATAGTTCCTGATGATATGCCATATGTTGCAAGCGAAACTGAAAGAATTGCCTCGACTGTATGCAAATATTCCAATAAGTTATGGCTTAGATATCATCGAAGTGAATCTATTGTTCTAAAATACTATACTGATTACTTCAACCGTTCGTTCAGACTACCCGGATACATTTTAAGTAAAATAAATACAAAGCCTATTGAAACTTGTCGAGGAAGAAAAACTCAGCCCTTTTTGGAAAGCACTGACAAAGTGAAGCGCATCAAAACATCAGTCTTGCGATTAAAACATTCCTCTGATGAGTTAGCTTTTGCGACACAGATGAAACTTCGAGAGTCAGGGGATTTATCAGCAGCTTTGGTTGCTAAAGAGGCAACCCAAACAACTCCCACTCGTGCTTCTAAAATGCAACGTTCATGGAAGAAAGCACAAGAAATCCGATACACTGGAGCTGAAGCATTATCCTTGATCGTCGAATGCAATTTTACGAAAGCGAGTTATATAAAAATTCAGAAAGATGCAAAAGTACGAAATGTTAATATATACCCATCATACACTAAAGTTATCGTCGAGAAACAAAAATGTTACCCCGATGAATCATCCATAACTGTTACCGAGTTTTCTGTCGAAGTTGACTTACAGAAGCTTCTTGATCATACGTCAAACCGCATAGTAGAAGCGAACAGCGAAAACCTGCAGTATTTCTCGGACGATGAACTCCTAAGGATCGAACTGACCGTAAAGTGGGGATTTGATGGCAGTTATGTTTATCTTGTTTTTGGCAGTTTCTTCTTCTTCTTTTTTGGCAGTTTATGTTTATCTTATTTTTAAATATTCAATATAACACATAATACGATCGCCCCGATTACTAGCACTTTCATTCGATCATAACATCTTAGGATACTATCGGATACAAACCATTCCTTCAGGATTTTGTAGGGGATTTATGATAGTTTCAAAATAGCAATATTTCATCTGCATATTTTCGCAACTTTTTGAGAAAACTGGCTATGAAGTTTGATAATATTAATCATAAAAAAAGCTGTAACTCTCTCCAAAAACATAATATCGTCTTGAAATATTCAACAAAGTTGTGCATTTTCATAATATCTAAAATATTTCGGAACACATATTTGTGGAGAAATAAATACGACAAGAGTTATCATGAAAAAACCAATTTTGAAGGGGGTCCTCATGAAAACACCGCATAACATTAGAATGGCTATAGTTAGAGAGTCAGTTCTTATGAAAGATTTGCTAAAAATAATATTCTCTACAACTTTGCCGAAGACTGAAACTGTCTATCTGCTACCAGTAAAAAGTTAGATTTCAGAAATGTCTTTACACTGTATTTTGGAACATGGCTGTCTACTTCCGAAAATCCGCCTAGGTAGCTCCAACAACTTTTCCGAAGTCACTAAAACACAGAACCTTATAGTTTTTCCGCTAAATAATTAAAGGCATGAATTTACACATTTTGACCACTGTGCATCGCTGAGAAAATTGAGTGAGTTTAAATGACACATACACATACACACTTGAGTGCCCAGAAAAATGATGAATTTTCGAAAACTCAATCCGCTCACCCCTCAGTCGATTCCTAGTCCCACCAGGAGTACTTTCTTCAAATTTGAAGCAAATCGGTCAAGTCTAACTGCCGGACCAACGTGCCTGAAGTTTGTATGGGGTTTTTCAAAAATTTACAAGGAGAAAACTCAGTAGTTCGTATTTTCGCCGCTAGGTGGCACTGTATGCATCGTATTATGACTGCAAGTGAAAATAAAAAAGATAATTTAATTGTCTACAACATTGTCGAAGACTGCTAGTAAATCCGGCTTTGCTAAAATAAGGTATTAAACTTTTAACTAAGTGATGTCTGAGTCAGTTTTGCATGGGACCTAACAGTGCATGGTTGTGTATCAGTACTCGAGTCCCACGAACTATACATTTTTGTGAAATAATGGTTAGATTTAGCTGAATATTACGTTTGCAAGAATTGTAGTAAATAATACGAGTTATATTTTGGTTAGAAAATTTTAGTTCCACTTGTGACCGCATAGAGGGCGCCAACACTAACTTTTCACAGAAGAGAGATAGAGTATCAAAATGTTCGGAAGAAATACTGAAAAATACCTGTTCTATAACTTTGTAGAAGACACCAAATTTCTATCTCTCTCCGTTCAAAAGTTAGTAATGGCGCTCTCTATGCGGTAACATGTGGAACTAAAATTTTCTAATCAAAGCATGACTCGTATTATTTACTACAATTCTTCTGAACGTACCATTGAGCTAAACCTAACGATTATTTCACAAAAATGTTTAGTTCGTTTGAATCGAGTACTGATACATACCTAACCATTAGGGTGTCCCAAAATGACATCATGTTAAAAAAGTCATCGGGCTCACTTCTTAAATGAAAAGTTAGAGTATTGGGACCACTTTCTTCTTCGGAGTGAGTTTGCTAAAACGCTTCCTACTGGTGGCGACTTTTGATTTTTTGAAAAATGGGCCGATTTTGGATAAAATTTCAAATTTATGCCTGTTGAAGTGGTCCTGAACTGTCTTAGATTTTTTTCAGAATTTTTTATTTTTCTGGAGATCCAAACGGAGAAGTTTTGTTAGTTAGTTTGTACAAATTTGGAATTATAAGAGCGGCAGGGCCATTAAAACTTAGTAAAAAGTGAAATTTTTGGTGTTTTTCAGTATTTTTTCTTCAAAACTGGGTATCTACAAAATTTCAAAAGTACAGAGAACACTTTATATAGTTGAGCCGAATTCAGGGGCGTAATTTTGCTGAAGAAAGTGTATAGCTACGGCCAATGGGGTATAAGCTATTTACGTTTTTGATAAATAATCTTTTGACATTTTATGATATTCATAAAAAAATAACACTGTTCTACAAAATAAAACAACTTACGTGGGCTTAGTCCGCATATTATTTTTTGGAAAATAATGAAAAATGGCGTTTTTCGCTTGTCTCTAGTACATCTAGTACGGTTTTTATGAGCATTTGACGATTTAAAAAAAAAAATTCTATACTAATAGCCACCTAGCGGGTTTGAAAATCACTAAAATTAAACAAATATGTCGAGTTAATGGCAAATTATGGCGCATATTTGAAGGCTGAATTGATTAACGTACTTACATTTTGTATATAATGTCTTATTTTCATGTTAAGAACTTTGAAGTGGAGAAAAATGCAGAAGAGTGAGGTGAGTGTTGAAAAACTGATATTTACTGTTTAGATCACATAATTCCGAAATAGTCAAATTTGGGGCAAATATCCTCGAAAAAGTTTTAAAACAGAATACAGCGCATATTCTGACACAATCGTTTTGTTGAAGATGCCTCCTAGAAGTAATTATGGAGAATTAACTCTTCAAAAAATAATTAGAGACTTGGCGTCATTAGCAAAGTTATTATTTTTATAATTTAAGTTACAAAAAAAATCATCAGATGCTCATTAAATCTCGTCCTGACATACTGAAGACGTACAGAAAACGTCATTTTTCATGATTTTCCTTCTATTGTTCGAAAAACAATGTTCCAAAAACAATTTTTGGAACAGCATTATTTTTGATAAATTGCTAAAAATGTCAAAGGTTATTTAACAAGAACTTAAATAACTCATACCCCATTAGCCATAGCTATACACTTTCTTCAGCAAAATTACGCCCCTGAATTCGGCTCAACTATATAAAGTGTTTTCTGTACTTTTAAAATTTTGTAGATACCCAGTTTTGAAGAAAAAATACTGAAAAACACCAAAAATTTCACTTTTTACTAAGTTTTAATGGCCCTGCCGCTCTTATAATTCCAAATTTGTACAAACTAACTAACCAAATTTCTCCGTTTGGATCTCCAGAAAAATAAAAAATTCTGAAAAAAAATCTAATACAGTTCAGGACCACTTCAACAGGCATAAATTTGAAATTTTATCCAAAATCGGCCCATTTTTCAAAAAATCAAAAGTCGCCACCAGTAGGAAGCGTTTTAGCAAACTCACTCCGAAGAAGAAAGTGGTCCCAATACTCTAACCTTTCATTTAAGAAGTGAGCCCGATGACTTTTTTAACATGATGTCGTTTTGGGACACCCTACTAACCATGCACTGTTAGGCCCCATTCAAAACTGACCCAGACATCACTTCGTTAAAAGTTTAATAACTTCTTTTAACAAAGCCGGATTTACTAGCAGTCTTCGACAAAGTTGTAGACCATTAAATTATCTTTCTTATTTTCATTTACAGTGATAATACGATGCATACAGTGCCACCTAGCGGCGAAAATGCGAGCTGGTGGGTTTTCTCCATGTAAATTGTTGAAAAATCCCATGCAAACTTCCGGCACGTTGGTCCGGTAGTTAGACTTGTCCGATTTGCTTCAAATTTGGTGTGAGTACTCCTGGTGGGACTAGAAATCGACTCAGAGGTGAGCCGATAGAAGTCATTGTTTCCTGTCACTCTAATACACACACATAGATACACACAGACATTTTCCGATCTCGACGAACTGAATCGAATGTATCTGACACTCAGTTCTCCGGGCCTCGGTTGAGAAGTCGATTTTTTCAGTGATTTCATGGCCTTTCTTTATATGAGAAAGGCAACAATATTTAATGTTTAATATTTAAATAATAATTTTGGAAGTTTATTATCTGATCATTACATTGAGAACTTAATGTTTTAAACACCAGTTGGACTTTTGGTAAATTATAGGAATAGGATGTTATAGCTGAGCTCTTAGTGAGGATCTTATAGTGAACAAATTATGTCAATATCAAATAAAATACTTGCATGAAAACATCCACATAGAAAATGATGAAAAATGGCGTTTTCCGTTGGCCTCTAGTAGGTCAGGATCAGTTTTTATAATTATTTGAGTTATTATATGATGTACATTTGAGTACTGAATAATATGGCGTAACACAATTTCGTATACACGGACTCGTTCTAAAGTTATGAACATTAATAGCGAAGAAAATCACATAGCTTCGAATCCGTCAACTTTGTAGGTTTAGTATCTTCGAAGAATTTTTCAACGAAAAACATTTTCTGATAAAATAATTTTGGTGAATAATCCTCCTAGATTAATTCTTCAAACTAATTGAGTCTCGAAAAACTTCGTGTCTTCAGTAAAGTTTTCGAGAATTTTATTGCAAATAACGTGGCTGAAGACATGAATACTCCATATACGATCAACTTCTTCTGCTGTTAATAAACAACAAAATAAACATATTATCCATGTGTATCTGAAGCTTACAATAACATTGAAGAAAACTGGATTTAAGAATAATTTAGTAAATGGTTGGTGTTAAGTCAGACCGGACTAAGTGACAAAATATTGATTTCGAGAAAAACGAGTTTAAAGTTTGATTCGCAGCATCCTTTACATTATGATTGGAAATTAATTTTTGCTATAATTCTTGTTATTGTTACATATTTCAAATCTGGCAAAATTCGAATGTAGCTGACGATATTCTTTATCCAGTGTTATCATTAACTCATTTTTTGATGTTTTGCGACTTAGTCCGGTCTGACTTAACACCGACCAAATATCGTTTTATATCTCGATCCGCTACATACATAGAGCTTTCATATCTTCAATGAAGATGTTTTAAATGAAATTCCAAACAACTTTGCTGAAGACACCAAGTCTCTTACTATTTTTTTTTTTTAAGAATTGTTTTTCCATGAGTATTTCTAGGAGGATTTATCACCAAAATGATTATATCTGAAGATGAGTTATTTTATATTGAATAACTTGTTGCTAAACATTCACTTAAATAATTTAGTTACCAGTCAGTCTAAGGCCGCGTTGTTCTTTGCTGTATCAAGAAGTTGTCTCCAGTCCACTCGGTCCATGGCTGTTTGTCTCTTCGCAGGGAACGAATACCACGCAATCCCGCTTAACAGCCTTTTTATACTTCCTCCATCCGATCTCCGGTAAAATCTGTTTCTTCTAGATCTTCAAAACCACCCAGTGGAACGCTCTAACCAACGCCTCTCTTCTATGTTTCAGCAGCTCACATGGCAGTTGATTATTGCCATCGGCTTTATCAGTCCTCAACCGTCCGATCTCCTCATAAATCTTAGGTAGATCCGGCGATGGGAATCTGTCGTTGGCTACGCAGGTCCCCAGGCTGATTCTTGCGATACTTCCGTCGTCTACTGCTATTTCGATGTTGGTCATAATCGATCAGCTCACACTCGGTCATCGGTCTAGTATCTCTTCATATGTCGGCCTGTGGCACATAGGCTTTGCTCGATCCATTTACCTACTCGTAGAATTTTCGTAACTCTGTATAGATGCTTCATCGCTTCGGTATCCCGATCCTCCTGAAGGGATTCTGAATCTAAATTCGCACTACGGAAGGTGCGAACATTTGTGATGTTGGAGAAGAAACTTCCGTTCATTAGAATGTGGTCGATTTAGTTCTCAGTTTGTTAACCAGGTGATCTCAAGTGTGGCGTTCATGTCGCTGATGAGGAGCTTTACATTCTGCCGCGCACTCCAAATGCGCGTAAAATGCATCTTTCTCGTTCTCGAATCACCGTTTGCTAGAGTAGTGCTCGTTGACGCTGCGGTAGCTGTAGAAATGGCCGTTGATCCCAACACATCCTTTTGCTGATCGTCTGCAACTTGATTACGCGTTGGCGCATCTTTCCCAGCACTACAAAGCAGATTCCCAACTCGTTTGTTGTGCCGTCGATCTAATAGAATGTAACCGCTCGATGCCCGCTTTTCCACATATTCTGGCCCGCCAAGCAAAATTTCTATAATACTACGGCTTTGAAGTTGCGGGTTTTCAGCTCATCATGTAGGATTCGTATTTTCGAAAAATCTACAATTTTCATCAACCACAGTTTATAAAATTCGGTCATAAATTCGTTGAGAAATAGGTGTGAAATCAACTTGTAACTTGGCAAACTCCCCGCATCCGGAACCGTTATAAGTGGCCAATGACGTCAAAGCTCCTTTGAGTGGTCATAAATGATCTAGATCCGTAAATCGAAGTAATGTTGCACACATTTTAATATGTAATGCATCATTCGGACCAGTTTATATGGGAATTTGCTGTGTAACCGCACACTTCAATCCGTAACGCCCGTAAAACCGGATGTTTGATTAACAGTTATGTGTCCAACAAAAAAACACCTTTAACAGGCCAACGAGGGTACCCAGGTACCCACAAATTGAAATGTTCATAACTATGGCTTCCTTTAACCGATTTGGGCACTTTTAGATATTTTGGATTCAGGAACTCGTCCCCTTTTTATTCTGTACAATAGAACCGGAATAATGGATCTGGTTTTTGTTAATCCGGATTTTCCGGAGTAATGTTCCAGTACTAGGATATGATTTGTAAATTTTAATAATGTACTAGCAATATGAGTATCAAAGCTCTTCAAATTGTCTCGGAAGTCTGTTATTTATTGTTACGGGACCCTATGGCAATTTGAAAAATGGAATTGGAATGGAATGGGCACTCACGGCCCCACGGGAACCTGCTCCGGAATGTCCGTTCCGGGGTCAAATCACCAAATGGTTCCAAAACTACGAGATACAGCCTACTGATGCACTACCAAGAATTTTGATACCCATATTGCTAGTATTCCATTGAAATTCGCAATTAGTCCCCCAGCACTGGAACCTGCTTCCGGAAACCCGGATTCCCGGGAACCGAATGAAGTAACTTTATTAATTTTTACCAAGTCCAAAAGTGGATGAGTTCCAGAATCCAAAACGGTCAAAAGTATCGAAATCGGTTGGATATTACCTTAGTTGCGGGCATTTTAGTTTTGTGGGTACCCGGGTACCCACATCGGCCTGTTACGTAGTAAAAAAATTCAGGAGCCCCTCCTCAACCCAAAAGCTTGACTTAGTGAAGTTCTAAGATGTCACAAAGTTTCAATTTCCAGCTATGGATAAAACATAGGAATTTAATTAATTGAAACTTAAAAAGGTACCCGGGTACAGCGTCGGACACACAACGGTTAATAAAAAAAATCATAAGCAGCCGAAGTACAAGTCGGTCCAATCATCTCTGAAACACAGATGTGACATTTTATGGCGCATACGCAAACACATACATACACACAAATATAGACATTTTGGAACTTGTCGAACCGAGTCGAATGTTATATGAGACTCGGGCCTCGGTTAAAAACCGCTGTTATTGAGCGATTGCATAACATTTCGCTATGAAAATGGAAAAGGACGGTCAAAGTAATTATTAGCTTTAGATAACGTTTTCTTGCTTAGCCTTCCGGCAGTCGCGCTAGCTCACTGAGTACACGCTGCTCTGAAAATCGAACGAAATCGCCTTAGGACACCAGCGGCTGCTCGTTCAGTGGGTCATAAGCGCGACTTCCGTACGTTTTGGTATCTTCGGCAAAGTTTCAGGAAACGTGATAACGCATCTAAATTTGTTGGCGTCCGTACAATTCTTAGGTAGGTGCCCCAATTTTAGGAAATCTTTTATTCTTCAACAATAAAACAAAATTTTTTTTTTTCTGCAGCCATACTGGGCACCTAATTTGAACTTTGTTGAAGATACTATTTACCTATTGTCGAACCAAATACGGGTTCTTAGCCTAGTTACATTTAAGGATGGACACAAACTTATTTTTAACAATATTTCTACTCCAGTGGAAGTCAAATCCTGATCCAACTCGATTGAAAATTCGCTGAAGTCCGGTAACGCGCTTTGGCGACCTTAGTTGGTTCTCCTCAAAGGAGAAGAGAGTTACTACGTAGTGCTCGATATTGGGCTTGAAGATCCAGGCGTTCTAAAATTATTGAACAATCCACTCTGACAGACAGTAAGTTCGAGGTGTATTAAGGTTAAACAGAGAATGGGCAAAAATCGAAAACGAGAATATCAGTTTTTTTCCACACCGTGTGTTAGATTCATTGATTCATTCATTGATTGATTTTTAATCAGCAGTACTGTAACAACATTCTACATAAGCTGATTGATTTTCGAGTCGACCAGACGGTAATTGAACTGGATTGAATGACATTTCCGCATAAACGTGATTAACATTTGCTCGGGCTCAGAACCATTCTGTTCAGTTCAATCCCGTATCTGTACAAAAACCTTCATATCGTAGGCGAAAGAGAGATGAGGTCCTTCTAGTTTAATATTGACGCCATTAAAATAGAGAAGGAATGTTACTGGGTCGAGGTGACTTCCTTGTGGGATGCCAGGTGTAACACGGAATGGTAGATCCATCGAGGTAGGAACTAAACCAGCTAAGAAGTTGACCATGAATATTAAGTTTATCCATCCAATACATACACACTCAATTCAGTTCGTTACTTTCCGCATAGTTGAAAAGTCAGTAAAATTTTACAAAGTGGCTTTAATTTACTGATTTTCAGTGAAATATTTTGAAGAAGTAGATTTCGGACCTCTTCCAAAAAACACGCATGGGGGAAAATGTTGCACAGCATCTTGTGATGGAATTGTTCGAAAAAATTAGTGTGTGTGATTCATTACTTATGCTATAAATCCCATTTAACAAAATCTCGATTTATCTCATTATTGCACCAAGAAAAATTCCTGAAATATGCTTATTTTTTCGTGCTCTACGGTGGTGTACCCCCTTAACATAAATATCACAACATTGACCACTTTAATAGAAAAACGATGCTAACATCTGAAATATACTGGGAGCACTATTGGTTGCTTTAATGGTTTTTGCCAAGACACGCTTAGTAAGAAATCAAACATTGCATTTGAAAAAGTGCTTGTAATTACTAAAATGTAAAGTAACTAATGCTTGTCTGCATAGTTAATTAAAGTTTTACATTAAGATTTAACTAAGTACCGTACCGGACAAAACAATAAAAACACTATTACGAAAAATGTTAACTATTTACGCCACTAAGTTCCACAATATGATCAGGATAATGCCATGTAGTGGCAGGAACTAGTAGTGATGTGCAAATGAGCGACATTATCTTTGTAGTATAAAAATTGCAATCCAAACAGAATTTCAATGAGAAGGTTATCAAAACAACTCGATACCAAAATAAGGCAAATTTCATGATCTGACAAGATTTAGGATAAGTATTGAAAATTGCATTAAAAACCTATTTTCCACCAATTTTATTACAAGTTTGCTGAGATTAGAGGGTTGAAAATTTCATTTTGCGGGAAAATAATTTCGCTAAAGGAGATAATCGCCGCGAGATGTTGGTCCCTGCTTTAACCCTTTCATGCCCAACTTTTTTCTAGTGCATGTAGGGTTTCAAAACTATTTTTCCTTGAAAACGGTGGGATCAAGAAACATGAAAAGCCTATTTTCATAAAGATAGGTGCTTCCATAGCAGTGCTAGGAGCTGGTCAATTTTTACCTTCTAATGCTCAATACAATTGTCCTAGAATAATTACAATAGACTAATTACGTGGAAAACGTAGCCAACGGCAGTCTAAATTGATAAGTTTTATCAGTTTTCAATAATATTGTACCATAACAAAGATATATGAAAAAAATCTTTTTCCGTCGCCAACGTAAACTGTCCCTGGCAGCACTGTTCCATCGGAAATCAATCAGACTAATTGCAATAACTTCAGTTCTAGACCTGATCCTTGCAACTGTTAATACTCAAATTAAAGGCAATAATCACATTAATGAGCCTTACTTGTTTTTGTGAGCAATTCTCACCACAATCAAAAGTTATAGCTATTTAAAAACGTTGTTGTCCATAAACAACATGGGCATGACTGGGTTAAGAAAGATCGCTAATGTTCTGCGTGTCCCAAAGCCACGTTTAGCGATTGTACTGCCAGGAGAACTACCGCCTTTGATGATAGTCATTCCTAGCACCTTCTACTATGGATACTCCGGAGCAGGCTTATGCAGAATAAATTTGATGATACGAGTCCCAGTAAGTTTTACTAAACCATGAGAAACTTCGAGATTCAACTATAGTTTGGCGAGGAACAACTGACATCCTTCGATGCCAGTTTGGTAGCATCAAACCGTAACGCGGGTGGCGTCGTGAAAACTTCCAAATAGGATCTGACAGTAGTATTCAGCTTTGTAGGTATAGGTTATTTGTTTTATAAGTCAATGTGCTTCCAAGCCAATTTTTGTAAATTTCATGTAATAAACCATGCAAATCTGTTCTTACACTAATGCATTTCGATAAAATAAAATTAAGACCTGTGGGTTGACTACAACGTTCGATTAAAACTAGTATCATTGAGCTTATTTTTTACGTTTAAAATGCCCACAATTCATAAGTTTCTCAGAATATTTCAAATTCGTCGGTCAAGAGTGGTAAATATAAATGCGAACTCAATATATGGGTACTCTGAATCATGACCGAACGTATTTAAGATTTCCAGGTTACTCGATTTTGGGCCGCCAGTCTCCAGTCTTCTTGAAGGCCAGCCGCTCGTTTCTCGTCTTGGATGTTCTATTATTGATCAGGATCACAAGCATGCAGCGAAAGCGTTTAAGCGGATGTAGCCAAAAAGTTGAATCTGTCCAATTCTGTCCTTCAGAGAGCCAATGACCGGGTGGGACTGCATGCGTACAAAGTACAGAAGGTTACAAATCGTGACAAACGACTAAATACGCTGGGAAAGTCACGGGCCCGGAAACTGTACACTCAGATACTGACGAAGCCTCATAGTCTCATCATTAATGATGAGATTTACGTCAAGACGAACTTCCGGCAGCTTCCGGGGCTACTGTTCTTCACCGCCCAGCACAAGTTTGATGTTCCGGAGGAAGCGGGGAAGCAAAAATTTTCAAAGTTTGCCAATATATACATTATTTGGCAAGCGATCTGCTCATGTAGCAAACGGAGTGCGCCGTTCGTGACTAGTGAGACTGTAAACGGGGAGATCTACCTCAAGAAGTGTCTACAAAAGCGTCTGTTTCTTCTGTTGAACCAACACGATGCCCCTACGATCTTCTGGATGGATCTAGCTTCGTGCCACTATTCCACTATGTTGTCCTGGAAAGGTACGAAGCCAACGGGGCTACTTTCGGACCCAAGGACATGACCCCCCCCCCCCTCGAACGTACTGGAACTAAGGCTCATCGAAAAATACTGGGCAATATTAAGCAGGCACTACGGAAGCATCCCAAGGAGGTCAAATTCGAGGAAGACATGAAGACAAAGTAAGTTTTCGTACAAAAGAAGCTGCAGCCAGATGTTGCACAGAATCTATTGAGTAGAGTTAAGCGTACGGTTGTGGTATTAAAGTTGAACGAAATAATTATGCCTAATGATTACTAATGGGTTATATTTTGTTGTCTGAAAGTTTGAAAAGGATCGGTCCACTAGCGTTTTTTCCGTGATGCGATTTGATGTGGGACACCCTTTACTCGATAGTCTGCTTCCTTTCACACTCATGGCTCTTGGCCATACAGAGCAACAGGAAGTATCAGTGATTTGTATAGAGTGAGTTTTTTATGCGTCTGTGGGCTACGGAACTTTAGCTGACTACGTAAACCATAGAAAGGCCTATTCACAGCCACAACACATTTTTTAGCTCGCGGCTAACATGTTACTAGTGTCCCTAGATATATGAATTCGTCGACGACTTCTGACCGTACCCCATCGATTTCCACTTCTTCCAGCTACCATGTACTTTGACTTATCAGAGGCCCGATTCTCACAGCATCTCTTTTAAAAGCACAAACACCTCTTCTACTGCTCTGCGATCGACGCTATTATGTCGAGCGCCATGTAGAACAGTATATTAGAAAGTGCATTGCCCTGTTTCAGTCCATCTAATCTCATTAACGAATTGGATGTCTCTCCGGCTTTGTTATGTCCGAAAGAATTTCTGCCACCCTCATTTCATTTCACTGAATCATACACAGTCCGCAAGTTGTATTCCCGAAATTTATCCAGAATTTGTCAAAGGGTAAACATTTGGTCCATCGTTGGTTTTTCTTCTTGAAACTCGCGTTGGTATTCGCCAACAACCGATTCAGCAAATGGGCGCAGTCTGATTAATAGAACATGGGGGAGTACATTTCAAGCGGTACTGAGAAACATTATGCCTTGATAGGTATTACACTCGAATTCGTGGCCCGTCTTGAAGATGGGGCTCGCGAGGCCATCCAACCAATCCGAAGGCATTCCTTCTTCTACCTAGGTCATCCCGATCACGTAGTGGATTGCTTCGTAGAACTGGTTGCTCCCGAATTTTAGAAGTTCCGTCGCGATTCCGTCCTTCCCAACGGCCTTTCCGTTTTTCAGCTTTCAAATAGCCTTACGTGCTTCGTGTAACCTGGGTGGGTCGAGTGATTCTATCATTTTTAAATGAGGCTAGAGTGACCTCTGCAGCTTAACTCATTGAACGAGCAGCCTCTGGTGCCCTAAGACGAGTTCAAAGCGGCATGCACTCAGTGCACCAGCGCGAGTAATGGAGGGTTAAAAATAAAAATCTTCTCGCGTTTCGAAAGGTTTGCTATAGAGACAGCGTTTATATGCCACAAAAGTGTACAGAAAAACGGTAATTTTGGATACCTTCCTCCTCCTCCGTATAGAAATTTGTACAAATTAAGAAGTAAATATCAGGCAAGCGTGTATATTCCTGCACACCCTTTCTCTCCCTAAATTACCAACTTAGTACCTTTAAAAGTTTAAGGTTTCGGGTCCAGTTCGGGTTTTTCAATTTTAAAACTCTTGCATTTGGGTTTTCCAAATTTTATATTCTTGAGTTCGAGTTCCAAAAAATAAAACACTCTCTAGGGTTACCACCTCTGGGAAGACTTTGACCCGGAGATTTTTAATGACCTGGTAGTAGTCTTCAAGGAACATATGAGTATTCGCTAGAATAAAACAGAAATGTAAATCAAGGCGATTGCTTGACATTTATCGCTTTTTATTACCCAATGAGTTAAAAGTGATAAGTTTTCCCTTATTCATTCCTTCTGAAACTAGTCAAGATATCAATTCAGCGCTGGATGATAGGAATTTTTTAAAAATAAACTCACATTTGCAAAGTGTAATGCGCACCGCTATTCAGAGCCGTTCATATTAAGAAAGTTCAAATTTTTCACATTTTTAACGGTTTGGTAGATTTTGTTTGGTATATAATTTCACTTCCCCGGCTAATCGCAAAGAATACAAAAGCACCAGCCATTCTCGCTGTGGAAGATAGACCGAACGAGTGTTGCCATCCAATGCAGCTAACAGGAAGATCAGAGAAGCAATATCTAAGGACCGCTATAGAAGCAGCAAACGTTACCACGAGAAGAAATCGTTAGATGTTGACCCGGCAAATTAAACTAAACCAACCACCATCTTATCAAGCAGCAGCTGCATATAACAGTGACGTAATTTAGTGAAATAGGAGGAGTTTAATTTTTTTTAACCATTTTGAGCGCCTTTGTTGGATGTAAAATAATAAATTTTAGCAAGCGGCGAAAAAGTTTAAATTATCTGTTGTTTCACCAGACCCGGAGAAATAGATGTAAAACACGGAGGTCCGGAGATCGCTCTTAAAAACCGGAGTCTCCGGGTCAAACCCGAAGGGGTGGCAACCCTAACCATCTCTAGTGAACAACGCTGTGGAATTCGAAATAGCAACGAATTGGCGCTAAGACCGAAATTGATTGAGCACTGATGGAACCTGAAGCCCCAATCCCCAGCGCATGTGAACTAGAAGTCCACACATCGCTGTCAGCAGGCAAGTTCGGGTACCTCACTACAGTGACAAGTTGGAAAATGATTCCAATCAATAAACTGTCTGGGGTTTTCAAGAGTTTTTCTGCTCTAATTGTCACCTACAAAATGTGTTTCTCAAAAGGCAGGAAACTTTCCCAATCTAGTTCACCATTAAGCTGATCTAAGACAATAAAACTATGAAAAAAACACAAACCTCTGCTTGGATGAGCATGACAAAACGCAACTGAATTCGAACAAAAAGCGCATGCAATCCGTATGATTCATATGTGAGCAGTATGAAATGTCAACCAAGGATACCTGTTCTTTCGTAATCAACAAAAAAAGTATGCATGAATATCTTTGATGCAATTAGCGATTGTTTCGTTTATTACTATTTAGTTCACATGTAAAACGTGTCAATTACAACAACATGTTTTGTTATACTAGTTTTTTTTTTCATTTTGTCCAACCGAACAACCCATACTACACTGGGTGGGCTTCGGCCGGGGACAAGTTTAAATGTATTAATCGGGTTGCCCTCACTTTACATCGACATAAATAAAATACAAATGGAAATTATAAAATGTATAATAAATTAAAACAATTCCTACAGGCTAAAAACGAATGGAAAAATTCCACAGACCAATCAGCCAAGATGCATTACATCTCGTACCTGTCATATCGTATCCTGCAACTATCATCTACCAGTCACTGTTCCGTTTGACTCCACCGACGACTGAATGCGAATACTAATAATAATAATAATGACAACTAGCAGCAAAACAATATCAATACGTCGCGATTGCGCAGTCGAAATGAAAATTTTGAACAACTCGAATCTAAACTGAAAACGTCCAATAAGCAACCGTTTTGGTAAAGGTTTGATTTGAATTGACATGCACTGGCGCGAGAATTCGTTTTCTAGTTGTTTGTATGTATACGTGTGTCAGTGTGACGTTGTTTATTTGTGTTGATGTTGTTGGCTTCCTGGGTTCGAATTTAGATGTTTTATTGTCAATGAAATTTCATTGAATTTTTCAAGTGAGTCGTCCTTTCTCACTAAACCGCAAAGGTACAACGAAATGTGACTAAAGCTGAACACCCGCGCATCGTGTGGCTCCGTTTGGGAGAACTTGTCGGTGTGGTTGTGTGTTTGCTGTAACACCAGTGTTTTGCTTCTGGTTTTACTAATCCCCTACTTTGTCACAACAGTTCTGAAACAAATGAAAAGCAGTCTCTAGATGTGAACATTTTACTTCTAACACGATTATCCTTTATCTGGTATTTGTTAGCAACTTTTTTTTCGTTTATTATATGTTTACTATATGCTTCTTTAGTGGGTGATTACGTAGCTGCAGTCTGTGCTGCGGTGTTATTATTTTTCCGGTGATATTACCCCTTGTTTCTTTCTTTTGCTTTGCACTAATGTATAGAGAGGTTATTAAACATATGAATGTACGAGAGTTGGATTTTGCATTTGAGGATAGCCTGAAGCCTCCCTGATGGCCACCATCCGCTTCCCGAGTGCTCTAGTCTTGGGGAGAGTACTCAAGCGTTTTAAATATAGGTAGATGAGGGTTTGTATCGAGCCCATCCTTGAAAGACTAAAGAGCTCAATCAAACATAGCATTTATATATGCGGGGGGTCAATCCCCATTTCAACATGTCACTTTGCGTTTATAAATATAATTCCTCTTAACAACGTGCCATTTGTTTGCAAGTGACAACTCTCCTATTCGCTATAAATCTTCTCACCTTCAAATCCACTTCTTCTGCCCAAATATGTAAAGGTAAAGGTTCCACTAATAAATTCTCTCTTGTAAATGGTTTATATTTATCTCTTTCACAATATTCTTTTCTACCGCTCTAGTATGTTTTATAATATTCTTAAAAGTAGCATCTCTAAAATTTGTTTAATCCTTGCTTCTCATTTTCGATATATATTTTTGTTTCTTAACACTACGCACTAAATTTTATCTCAGCTCTTTTAGCAGCGGCTTCCGTTTCTTTCGGTCACACAATTGAAAACACACTAAACGAAAACTTATTTTCTCTATCTCTTACTCTCGCACATACACACTATTATCCCGATTGTCCCGTAGGCTATCAACCATCTCGAACAGCACCGAAACGGAATGAACGCGCTCGTACACACGAACACTCGAACAAACACAACCACACTCGGTTTTGCTTTTAATTTTAACTGTATCGCTTTGTTACTTAGACAAATGCCCAGCATTCGAGTGTTTTGATAACAAAGTCCTCCTGCGGTGCCAGCGGTTCGTTCGAGTAGGTGCTACAGTGCTGTGACCGGCCCTGGTTGAGGTCTCCGTCTAGCCACAGGCCGAATTTGCCACTGAAAGTAGAAGAGAGTATTGTGTTGTGTTAATTTTGTTAAAGGCTTTTAATAGTTTATTTTTGCTGAATTTGCTAAAAAAATGATAGTTATATTTCGATCAACTTAGGATAAGGAGCATGAGAGCTGAATAAGTCTTTTCTAACCCTGAAAAGGGCAGCATTTTCAGAGCAGCAAACTATCCAAATGAACGACAATTAGCAGTCTCTCGATCTAGTGTGCATTGTCTCAAGGACAAAAAGATTGTTGTTATTCTTGTCGTCTTGAGTGAAGTTGACGAAAAGCGCTGCTTCGCCCCACAATGCGGTCGTTGACTTCAAATTTTGTGCAAAATGTGCGATCGAGTCTTCGTGAAAGTGAAAATAGAGCTTATGCTTGCGGAAGTCGCCTATAACGCCTGCATAGATATAAAAGAATTCATTCATTCCTGTATTAAGGTTCAACTGAAATCTGGGAAAATGGAAAAAGCAGTTTTTCTCACACCGTTGGAACAATCTGCTTCAACGAATTGGCCAGGGCAGGTTCAGCGATTGACTTCGTTGGTCCTGAGCCCGTGCTGTCAATTTCGACAAGTTGGATAAGGGAAAAAATACGGTCCTGGCCTTCGTCCGAGCACCGCAATTATTGGAGAAATCTACAAACGTGTCGCCAAACAAAGGCGTTTCTAGAACAACCATGCCCAGTGATTTCGAAAAATCTCTTACATTTTTCGAAGCTCCACTGCGGCATACTGACCAGGGCTTTAACCGGCCACTGCAAACTCAATTATCACATTATCTTTTTCATGTGATCTTTGTGAATCCGACTACGGAACTTCATATCATCTGATATGCAACTGTCCAGCGGTAGCGCAATTGCGATTTCGAGTCTTCAGCCGTCCTTATATAGACGAAACCATGTTTGGACGACTGAAACTCAGAGACATACTAAAGTTTCTTATCCAATGTGGTAAAGAGCTTTAGGCTCATTCGCAGGCAAGTTGAACTACTTGTGAGTTTAACTTACCTGTTGTTTATTTTTGTTCTGTGCTGTTATTTTTCCCACCCTTCCAATTCTATTTCCCCACACCTCCTTGTCCTTTCCTTCCGCTCAGGAAATGATGAAAACACACGGCAAGGCACAAATCCCCAACTACATACGGGGAACGTGCCATTTGAGCCAATATGTTCTGATTCCTGATATGCTTGCGCAAGTCGCCTATAACGCCTGCATAGATATAAAAGAATTCATTCATTCCTGTATTAAGGTTCAACTGAAGCGGCCATCTGGGAAAACGGAAGAAGCAGTTTTTCTCACACCGTTGGAACAATCTGCTTGAAAATCAATCAGTAATACTTTATGAATGTTTCGAATATAATGATTCATTTTCAGGAAGATTTTCCCAGCGATGTGAGAAAAAAACTCTTCTTTCGTTTTCCAAGATGGCCGCTTATTGAAGTTGGCCGAAATTTTGGCCGTAGCCGTCGAAAAGAAACATGTTAGCATCTTCTGCTCACCTTATTCATCAGGCCATTTCCGGGTTTCGTCACGAAATTGCTCGTAAAGATCTTCCGCTTTAGGTTTTCAAGTGGACGCAGTGGGATTTTCAAACACTTCACCCCCTCCAGTGATCGAGTTACGGGATGTGTAGCGTGATCATACGTCATGGTTTTGAAATAACTGTCCTGGTTTCCTGGGATGCCATAGAAAGCGCTTGATTCGTGCTGCTTTTTGTCCTATAAACCTATATTATTATCATTAGGTTTCCACTTCTTTCACTCTTGCAAGGTCGCAGTTACAGTTTCGACCGTAACCATATCTGCGACTTAATCGTATTTTTAAAGAGCGTTCAAGAAAAAATGCCCAATACACTCAAATCTCCCATTTGTACCATCCAATGTCTTCTTTTAATCTTTCAATAATCGTTCGTTAACCTTCCGGAAGTCGCGCTAGTGCACTGAGTGCACGCTGCTCTGAAAATCTAGCGAAATCGTATTAGCGCACCAGCGGCTGCTCATTCAGTGGGCCATTCGCACGACTTCCGGAGGGTTAATGCTCTTTTCAATTTCGTTCTCTTACATAGTAATTGCAAAGAGAAACAACGTCCTTCGTGAGAATTCGATCGAGGTTCTTGCTACATGTATTGAAGTAAAGAAGAAACATCAACGGTCTTAAGTAGCTTCCCTGAGCTATTCATGACGAAATTCAAACAAGGAGAGACAAAGGTGAACCGGTGCGGCGAATCTGCCTAGCAGACCTATGCCAGCGCCCGACTTTCTTCAAAGCTTTCATTCATATCACACGTACGTTAAAACATTTCGTACGTTAACAAACTACCCAGATTTTGGAAACAGTCATTTCGCAAAGAAATGGTAAATGGTATACCTGCTTAAGTAACGTTGAAACAAATATTGGAAGAATGTCAAAGAGGCTTTTCTCATGGGTGTTACTTATTAGTTACTCTTCGGCGGATAGAGCTGCAATACGAAACGGCCCGGAATTCCGCTTTTCGTGAGTATTTGAATCATGTGCAAAATAGCCTTCGCGATAACCCCGCAACATTTTGGAAATTCGTTAGCAGCAGAAAACGATCTGGTAGTACTCCCACTGACGTTTTCCTTGGAAACGCAAGCGCGCAATCTCCAGCTGATACCGTAAATTTGTTTGCTGATTTCTTTCGCGGAGTGTTTAGAAGCGACTATACCGTCCCTTCGGAAGAGTATTTGGAAACATTACCATCGTACAACATAAATCTCCCCCGTCCCACTGTAAGCCGAGCTGACGTCTTGAAGGCTCTGACTGCTGTTGATTCGTCGAAAGGGCCTGGCCCCGATCATCTCTCGCCCCAATTTATAAAAAGCTGCGCCCACGTGCTGTCTCTTCCGGTGTGTATCATTTTCAATCGCTCTCTCGCTGAAGGCATTTTTCCTATCGCCTGGAAAGAAGCTGCTATCGTTCCCATTCACAAGGCTGGAAATATTCACAACGTCGAAAATTACAGAGGTATCTCATCATTAAACTGTCTCTCCAAAGTTCTCGAAAAGCTGGTCTACAACGTCACGTATGCAGCTGCATCCCACATTATCTCGGGGTATCAACACGGGTTTGTCACAAAACAATCAACAACTTCTAACCTGATAGCCTACACTTCTAAGTTGTTTCCCGCCGTCGGGAAGCGTCGTCAGGTGGACGCAATTTACGTCGATTTCTCAAAAGCTTTCGACAAAGTACCGCACAACATCGCAATCTTGAAATTAAAGCGTTTGGGATTTCCCACCTGGTTGACTAACTGGTTGCAGTCGCTCGGCATTCGTGAGTATAAAAAATACGCGTTCAAGCACATTCAGAACACCCACAGGTGTCCCGCAAGGCAGTCATCTGGGCCCGCTTATTTTTATTCTGTTTATTAACGATATCTGTAGTCGGATCAAGTCTGGGACATTGCTGTACGCGGACGATCTCAAAATCTTCCGAACTATCGCTTCTGCACTTGACGCCGTAGTGCTTCAAGAAGATATCTGTACTATTCAAGAATGGTGCACGCTTAACGGAATGGAAGTCAACGTTAATAAATGCAAAGTAATCAGTTTCGGACGCTTGCTTACTCCAGGACGTTATGAATACAGCCTAAAAGGAAGAACAATTGAAAGCGTCGACTCGATCCGTGACTTGGGAGTGCTCTTCGATAGGAAGTTGAGCTTTTCCGACCATATCACCGCGACAACTGCTAAGGCTTTCGGAATGCTGGGCTTCTTAAAGCGGAACACGGCGGACTTCGATGATTTCTACGCACTAAAGGCACTCTACTGTGCCCTGATCAGAAGTGTTCTGGAGTATGCTGTGCAAGTGTGGGCACCATACCATGCCGTTCAAATTGACCGACTAGAGCGTATACAAAGATGATTTGTGCGATTCGCCCTCAGGAAACTTCCATGGAATGATCCAGTTGTGTTGCCTCCTTATGCCGATAGATGTATGCTACTCGGTCTGCAGACTCTGGCGACTCGCCGTATCTTCCTGCAAAGAGTTTTTGTTTTCGACTTGCTGTCAGGTAATATCGACAGTCCCGATCTTCTCTCGGGCGTTAATTTGTATGCGCCTCCTCGTGTTCTCCGTAACCCCACTCTGTTGTGGATCCCTAGACACCGTACTTCATATGGACAAAATAATCCACTGGAAAGATGTTGCCGCAGATTTAACGAAGCTTCTTCAGTGTATGATTTTAACGTTTCCAAGCATAGATATAAGATATTAATAAGAAATATATAGTTTCAAAATGCGTCTGTACGGTATATACCGAAGATAAGGAAATAAATAAATAAATAAATTTCTAGACAGATGCCCTTTTTACGAATTTGGGTAGATAAAATCTACCTAAAAACAGGCAACATCCATGAGAAAAGTCTCATTGACAGATATACCACGAATATGTTGATTGCCATACCCATTTCTCTGGATAATAGCTGTTTCTAACCTCTGAGTAAAGTCATATGAATGTAGTCCGGTTGGAACAAAAATCTAGCGCTTTCACAATTCTGCTAGGTCTAGCGGACAAATTTGCTGCACCGACTCACCTTCGTTTCTCTTTGTTTGAATTTCGCCATGAATAGCTCAGGGAAGCTACTTAGAACAGTTGATGTTTCTGCTTTACTGCAGTGACGTGTATTTGTGCTGAAGACTCCTTGTTAGTCCTTCGTAGACGAATTCAAAATATTTCATCGCATCTGCTCAAACTTTCTCAAACAATAGCTTGAAATATCCGCTGATTGCCGTGTAGCAAGAACTTCGATCGAATTCTCATAAAGACAGAGCTCTGCCTGCCAGACACTCAGCAACGTGTTGTGTTTATCGAAAACCTGGGATAAATTTTGGCAGACAGAGCGAGAGCTAGTCCTTAGTCGGCTGTCCTGGATTTTGATATGGTCACCCTAGTGATGTAACTAAGCCACATCCGGTCACAACACGACAACGTCCTTCGGGTGATGCTTCTTAATGAAGGTTGCAACTTCCGGAAAGCACTTCGTGTTGTACACCTCCTAGTTAATTACAAGAATAACTAGAAGACATCTTTAACATAGTCTTTAACATCCTCTTCTCACTGATTGTTGGCCACATGGATGTCAGGATCTTTATGGGGACTTTGTATAGGAGAGGTACTTTTCGTGCCTTTGTGTGGCCGCTTGCGCTTCCGACATGGAGAGCCACGACTTTCATTTTCTCATGGGAATGCTCATGTTAACTAAATGCTTTTCTACCGTGTGGCCAGTCACACCGACTTTACGAGCGCAGAAGGATTTCGGCATCTTGCCTTCCGTCTTTCATTCTGTACTTTCCAGTCCAGCAAAACCATCAGAAGGCTGCAATTCGACTTGCGTTAGAAATTTCTCGCTTTTCTCCAGGAGCACCAGGATCTTTTACATAGATGCTCATCTGTGTCTACCGGAGAAATAAAGTTCACCACGTTGACGAACTTCTTCGCTCCGAGGTGGAGCCGGCAGTGATTACAACCCATTGAACCATATAGTTGCTTCACTGCTTTGACCATGTTTGCCATAATGGAACTAATAGTTTCTGCATACACTATACATATATTTATTGATGATTTACCTGTGGACCCACCACCAAGTGACAGTATAATCATATGGAAAATCGGGAACTTTATCTCTTTTTAAAAATTCGGTTTCACCACCTGCGCCATTCAGTACTGACATCATTCAACATGTCAGCCAAAGCAGAATGTGTCACAGAACAATCTAAAGCACGCGGTTGAAAATGAAAGCGTTGGAATTAAGATCCGGTCAAGCTGGACAGATTACAGAGTATGAAAAGAGCTGCGATGCGAAAAGAGAATTCCTACGGTGGAGTCACAGCCTTGAGAGAACGAGCGGGAAGGTGAGGTCTATGTATAATAAAATTAAATTGGCCAAAGAGTCAGTAACAAATGTTTAACAAAGATTCCTGCACAAGACATGATTCCACTAGAGGTTATCCTCTAGGAGGAGTGCTGTCACCTCTTCTGTGGTCCCTGGTAATTTGATGGACTCTTAAGCGATCTGGAAGCGCTGGTATTCGACGCAATGGTTCACGATATTGTCATCACTGTTAGGGGCATGGATGAATCCACGATTTCGGAGCATATACAAAAAGCTTCAAAAGTAATCTGGCAATGGTGTAAAAAGGTGAATCACCGCAATTTCATTAACAAGGAAAATTGAAGCTAAACAATCCCACGGAAAAAAATATCTTAGTGCAATAAGAGTAAACTGCTGAGGAGTCAGCATATCAAAAAACTAATGAAAAACACCCAAAAATGCATATTTGATTGCCGAAGTCTCATTTGGAAAAAAATGGAATTTGAAACCAAGAATGACGCACTGGCAGCACACTTCAGTTATTAAACCAATGTTTGCATATGCTTCAATGGTTTGGTGGCCCAAAGTGGAAAGCATTAACACATGTCTGGAACTATCAAAGATTTCAAGTAACAGAGTGTGTTTCCAGGCACCAACGACACTGGTTAGATTCACAGTGAACGATGAACTAAACAATAAACAGCTATCCGGCATGCTTCGTTCAAGTACGCTCCTATATAGGAATAGAGAGGATCTTGCAACGTTGTTATTAATTTTAAAAACCAGGAGGATTCATTCTTTTTTACGGAAAATAGAGCACTTGCTTGAAGAAAAAATGTTTATCGCCAAATATAAAGTTAACTTCATTCAGCTTCAACATGTGCGAAATGTGGTATTGATACACTTCCGAAATTGTCTCACATTAGATCAATTTATCTAAAACAATAACATGAAACACTTTGAAGAACAAAAGTTAACGTTACGATCCCTGTGTTTATGACGGATATCGTAGTGGACATAAGGCTACATAATTTGTTTCCGGGTACCACCGCCATGCGCGGATTCATATAGCAATACGATGAAGTGAAATTCGTTAACCCTTTATAAGGCCCAGAGTTTAGGGCTATTAATGAATGCTATATTAATAAAAACGCGGTTCTTTCACTTAGTTTAGAATATATTTACATTTATTTCGTAGTAAAAACTGTTTTGAGAATATACTTGCTACTGCCCGTTAGAAAACGTCAGTTTTCGTAACGTTTGATGCGTTTCCAACGAGATTGGTAAAAATATAAAGACAAATCGAGCTAGATCAGAAATTCAGAAAGAAATTAAGATGGGTTACTGATTATTACCTGATTAAAAGTAAATAACCCCTGTATTCTGAGTATAAGTTGAAAAATGAGACCATATACTACCGACGTTCATTCATTCATTATATTTTTTGCTATGCAATTTTTACCACTCATAAACCAAATTTTCGGATTAAAAATAGTTTTTTTTTACAAATTTGCATCACCAACTTATAGGGTCTAGGATTTTTTTCAAAATCGAGCTAATTTTATTATCCAAAAGGAAATCGCTGTATTTTTTAAAAAACTCTTCACCAATCTGACACTTTTCACTGTATCTCAATAAAAAGCAATAAGAAGGGTTGCCAGACTCCTACCAAGTAGATTTCATAAGATTGGAACACTTCTCACTTCATATTCCTGCATTATGAACGAAGCTAAAAGGTGGCAATATAGTTGCCACCGCCTTATAATTGGGTTAAAGATTCTTGGAGGAATTTTTCCCCGTCATGGCCTATGGTGTACGGGTGATAAGAATGAAGATAAATCGCTCTATTCCTTCCTTTATAAGCCTGAAACCTGGTATCCGCTATACCCAAACCACACTGTGCACCTATAACCTACAAACTGCCACGTGTCAGTTCTATGAACAATCTGTACAGTCTGCTATCCTCATCTCGTACTGATCAGAAGTCGAAAAACATACTGCTTGTGAATAGCACGCAAACAAAAAAAAACTACTTGAGCGTGTAGACCATAGAACGGCAACGTCCAGATGCCCCCGACTACGAGAGAAATGAGTGAACCACAAAATAAATGTCGCCCACTACGGGCGAACACAATCGCGATTGACTTTTCCCAGCGAGATAAAAAAGTCGCTTAATGTGAAAATGGAACTTTTGTTCTCAGAAGTATCCTATATACAATTACATCATACGAGACAAGTAGTACTAACAACTAATTCAACCCCTTAGCTGAGGCAGAAAGCTTGGTAGCGAAGAACAATATGCAACACGACGTGGAATATGAAAACGTCAACGCCCCCTGTAGGGGAATTGTGGAAAAAACCGACACTGTGGGTAAAACCGACACCCCACAACCTTTCCTAGAAATCAAATTTTTATTAATTTCATAATGACACTTCATTATTAGTACGTTTATGTAGAGCATGTGAAGAAAAATTGAATTTACGTTAGTACGCCGAATATCATAAAAATAAACAAAACATACGACAGCAGCGTTCATACTCGGCTGGATGTTAAATTTTGTTGGTACATTTTAAGGTTTTAACCGAACAAAAGCTTTTCAAATCACCACATTTTTCAATACCTTTTATTATCGGCCTTTCCTATGATCAACTAGGTGCATTGAAGATGAGTTTGAGAAATTCAATATTTTTAATTGATTTTATAAAAAAAAATGCGCGCTGTTAGGGTAAAACCGACACGCTGTTAAGATGGTTGTGTATACTTGCGATTCATTACAAAATACAAATGGGATTTTAGTGACACTTCAATTAGACTACTAGCACTCTATGGTAATGGCAGAAATACACAGAAATACTTTTACTGTGTTTATTTATTGTAAGTCTCTTTAAAAATCAAAAATTGGAATTTTTGCTTATCTGATTCTATCGAAGCTTTTACTATTTCTGCAAAAAACTCATCAAACCGAATTTCTAGTGTTCTCTTGGTTTGTCATAGACGAACTTTATCACAATGAGACAATGATTATATGTATACCCCAATAGATCGTTGATGATACCCCAATAGATCGTTGATGATGTATACCCCAATAGATCGTTGATGATGTATACCCCAATAGATCGTTGATGATTAGGGTCCGAAAAATCAAATCTGAAAAAGTCAGTTTTAGATAGATAGTTTGTGTGTCACTTATAAATGAATGAATCCGATTAGCAGAACGTAGAACGATTGCAAATCTTCTTTTACGCAATAAAATGACACTGAAGGTTGCAATGATGTGCGTAAGGATTATTTGGAAATACCCATATCAAGAAATAATCCTATAGCGTAAAATACTCTTATTTATAGTACTACCTTTCGAATTTTCTTCCTCTCACTACATGATGAACCTATAAAAAGCACATATTTGCATCATACAAACTCACACTTTATTAATCACGCATATATCTCATTATTAATAAAGATAAAGATTTTAATAACGTGGAGAGAAAATAAAGAAATTGTTTTACAAGTTTTACAACCAATAATTTTTAATGAAATAATTTTTTTGAAGCGCTGAAAAAATTAAGTCTTGTTAAGAATTTTCTGAAGAAGAATTCCGCATAAAATTTTTAATTTTATTGATTTTGTGACAACTCAGAAAAAGTGTTAAGCTTAAAGTGTCGGTTTTAACCATAATTCCCCTATATTGATTTTGACCTGACGGAAATTCGCCTACACGATTTGACATCTCGTACTAGCACTGATTATATTAAAAGATTCATGTCGAAATATTGAGCAGTGAAAACCGTTACAAATGACACTTCGAGAAACTTTTTCACTGGTATACTCAACGGGGGTTGCCATGTACAGCTAAAGAAAATTCATGCATTTAAACCAACACCACGAAACAACCTTCGATATCTGCTGATATACCACAGACAACCAACCAAAAAATAAATCCCGGACAAACAATATTCCACGGTATCCCCAAGCCAATAGTTAACATATCTAGAGAAGAAATAAACAAGAACGAAAACGGCTATACCAGAGTCACTCGAAAACCCAAAAAGCACCAAAGATTTAATAGTGAAATTAAAGCTCTAGCGACAACGACATGAACACAAACACGAGCGAAGGAGAAAGCAGACGGGATGATCAGCAAACGACAGACGGTAAACCTGACCATTGCTCACCACCAAAAATGAAAAAAATAAACACAAGAATCGGAAAGCAGTGCGCCCAGGGTAGACGACAAAAATAATATACGATAATCTGCGGAACGAGTGGCATGTATGTCAGTCATAGGGGAAACGATATCGGCATTAACGATTGTCTTGGAAGCATTGCACAATGGAAGAAATCCGACCAAAAAGGCAATTAATTGGAAGCCGCTGAAAAAGTATGACACAATATATACACCAAAAGATGCGGAACTTTTTAAAAAATAAAATGCAATCAAATTTGTTCACTGCACGCGCTTGTGACCGGAGATATGGGATTTTAAAAATCCGTAACATTACCGGTATTCATCAAATCTGAGGTCTAATTAAGAAGCCGCTGAAAAAGTTCAAAGAATTATATCCTTGAAGTTGAGAAAAACTCTTACGATCAAGATGCAATCAAATTTGTTCACCGCACGCACTTTTGACCGGAGATATAGGGCTTTGAAGATCCGGAACATTACCAAATCTTAGGCCTTATTAAGAAACCGCTGAAAAAGTTCAAAGAATTATACTCTCAAAGTTGCGGAAAGCACTAACAATCAAGATGCAATCAAATTTTTTCGCCACACGCACTTTTGACCGGAGATATGGGACTTTGAACATCCGGAACATTACCGGTATTAAGAGATATAGGGCTTTGAAGATCCGGAACATTACCAAATCTGAGGCCTAATTAAGAAGCCGCTAAAAAAAGTTCGAAGAATTATACCCTCAAAGTTGCGAAAAACTCTAGCGATCAAGATGCAATCAAATTTGTTCACCGCACGCTCTTGTGACCGGAGATATGGGGCTTTGAAAAAATGGAACATTACCGGTTTTTATCAAATCTAAGCTTAATTCAGAAGCCGTAGTAAAAGTACAAAGAATTGTCCTCTATTGTATTAAAGATGGGCGCGTACGAGTAATTTTACCCTATATCTGACCCGAACCTGTACCTGTAGGAATTTAGGTTTTATTGTCATCTGATACGGGTCGGGTTGGGTACTTTAAAAAATATTTATTCCAGCTGCGGGTCGGGACGTGTTTTTTCGAAATATTTCGAATTTACCTGGCACAAGTGCGTGCGGCGAAAAAAATTGATTGCATCTTGATCGTTAGAGCTTTCCGCAACTTTGAGGTTATAATTCTTTGTACTTTTACTGCGGTTTCTTAATTAGACCTTAGATTTGATGAATACCGGTAATGTTCCGGATCTTCAAAGCCCCATATCTCCGGTCTTTGATTGTATCTTGATCGCTAGAGTTTTCCGCAACTTTGAGGTTATAATTCTTTGCACTTTTACTGCGGATTCCGAATTAGGCCTCAGATTTGAAGAAAACCGGTAATGTTCCGGATTTTCAAAGCCCCATGTCTCCGGTCATAGTTGCGTGCGGTGTACAAATTTAATTACATTTTATTTCCTAAAAAAAACCGCAACTTTTGGTGTATATAATGTCGTACTTTTTCGGCGGCTTCCAATTAATTGCCTTTTGGTCGGGTTTCTTCTACTGTGCATTGTACCGTACAAGGCCGAAATCGTACAAAATTCCGAAATCGTACAAAAGGTCGAAAACGTACAAAAGGCTGAAATCACACAAAAAGCCGAAATCGTACAAAAGCCCAAAATCGTACAAAATTCCGAAATCGTACAAAAGGTCGAAATTATTAATAAATATTTGCTCAAAAAAGGAAAATAGGATAAAACTTCATACTAGATAAAAATAGAATTTCTTTAAAAAATGTTCAACGTTGATTGCCACTTATCGTTGAAATATGCATCAAAGTTTAAGATTTCTGCCAGTGCATTTACAACTACAAATAGTGTCAGATGTCAAGCCAAACGAGATTGTTTCTTTATCATAAACTATCGAACCTCGACCGGTTTTATCGGTGTAAAGTGATTTGTTTTTCTCACGAAATAATTCTGAACCATTTAACGGGAATAGAAAGGCTTATTATTGGCTCGAATCAAAACTCTTCGAAATAACAATTGACGGAAAGTCCATCCCAAGTGGATTGAAATTCTTGTCTATATTTTGCCTGTGTTTCCAATTTTATTTTGATTCTATGACAATTATCTGGTCAAACATAAGAAATCGATGCTATATTGTTTCAATTTTAAGGAAAAAAAATACTATTAACCAAAAATTGTCACCGCCTAATCTGGCTTATCTACAGTGCTTTGTATCGCTGTCCGCCATAACCCTTAGGCTGGATTGTGGATCACAGGTTTTCTCGCGAGTTGCGAGAAGTTGCTACTTCCGAAATCTGATCGACTGCCAGCTCGTCCGGCGGATCCTCAGCAGTTTTGCGCCGCTTTGGTTCCTAGGCAACGCCGGATTCCCACTGGCATACCTTAGACATACGTTGTTCATACAGCCAACCTTTAATACATATGTCTGCCAGGGCTCGTTGAAATAGAAGGAAACGAGTTAGCTGAAGCACTGGTTAATAGCAGAGCAGCATCTCGTTTTACAGGCCATGAGCCATGATTTGGATTTGAACCAAGCAACCTACATGATCGTCGCTAGACCATGATTAACTTGATTCCTCAATTGTATGGTGGTCCAAATAAAAGAGCCTCCAAACAAAACTAATTTAAATTCACTGATACATAATTATTTGATGATCAACCATGAACGGTATGTACTAAATCTAGCAGAAATTGAAATTTTGAAGTCGCTTTGAACGCATATGCGATCATTTACGCGGAATTGAATTTAACTGTAACGTATCCTACGCTCACAAAGTGACTTGTGTGTATTGATTTTAATTACTACCAGAAAGCGGAGTCTGAAATTATTTTAGTTGGCTAGGTACAATTTAAATTGAAATATAATTGTCGATTTAACGCAGACGCAAATTCCGCTGAACAATTCTTAAATGTCCAGCAAGTTTTTCTAAAGATAGACCGATAGGAATCGATGCCCCATGGCGCCCCTGAATATAGCTAATAATACAAAAAGTACTCACTCTCCAGCACCGATCGCCAGACTCTCCGGGTTACCCTTGATAAAGTATAGGTTCTCCCCGCTCCAGTGGAACACCTTGAAGTGTGGATTGAATTTGTACAGCAGTGACTCGCCGGTACCGTAGAAGTGATCCGATACGTGCAGCGAACAGGACGTGAGGGCTCCGAATACCTAAAAAGCGAATAAAAAACCATCAGAATAACTTGGTCGCCTGAGATACTACACCAATCCTACTTACATTATGTTCAGTATCTTGTATGACTATCAGAATGGGGCTCTCCAGCTTGTGCATCTTCCTGTACAGCGAATTCAGCGAGAATCCGTGTAGCGAAGTGCTGAACACCAGAGACCACGAGTAGCCCTCGGCACGTGCTGGCAGGTGAGCGCACAATTTTTCTCTGTAAACAAAACAAAAATAATGAAACAACAACCGTTATGAAATGGGAAGTAGCGAAAGAATCATATCCCTCTCACCGTCGGCATTAACCTTTTAATGTTAACACCTTCAACAATTGTGACAGCTTCCTTATATATGTTAGACGTATTATTAAATTAAATCAAACCCCCAAACTTACCGGTGCTCTTCGCTGAGAATCTCCGTTTGGCCGATCAGTTCCGGGATCTGGAACTCCTGATCGAAGGAACTGGTCGCAAATAGCGTTGCCTTCCGGTAATCATCTGTGCTCATAGACAGAACCTAAGCGAGGAAAGGAAACGTAAGGATGAAAAAAGAAGACGGAAAACACTATGTTAGTGATGTTGAACGAACAGAAGAGCTTCTTTTTGCTAGTTGATTTGCTTGCTTCGCTACTACAAAAAATAAGGTGAATTCTTGCTTGGAGTTTCAAGGCTAATCAATGCAGACAGTAGACAGAGAGAACAAGGAGTACTTGATTTTTTTATGTTTACACGGGATAGACAGAGAGAGCTATGGTACAAATATCGGAAGTTCGCTGCTACGTTCAATGACTTCTATAGGTTGTTGTCGAATGTGTGGTTTAGTTGATTGGAAATTGTGTTGAGCGATTTTTTTTGTGAAGATCTACTGGGTTGCAGTTTTGGCACACATCTACGTGAGAAGTTCCGCTACACGGCATTCATCAAAGGCATTCTAGTGCAAGGTAGGTATACATATACAAATATTCTAACAACAAACAATTAAGTGAAGTCAGTTCTACATCGACGTGGTACAAATTGATCCGGCTGATGCGGACCAGTTTAAAATTCTATTTACACACAGAGGTGGTCTGTACAGAACTGCATAGGTTTGAAAAACTAAATCTAAAATTGATTAGCGATTAATGGAGAGGTGGAGGTGGAGAAACGGTTCGCCAGGCACATACAAATGATCACGCAACTAGTAAGCGCATCGATGGACTCTTTTTGGATCGTAGCACCAGGTGCTAAACATTGAGATTATTTTTCAATCAGTTTGTTTACACACCGTTTCCCAACGCAGCGAAGCTGCCCCGAAATTCGCTTTACAGTTGTGACTTGTTGCGCATCTTGAGCGCTTTGTGTTTCCGTGGTGAAAGGTAAGGCACGTTATATAAGTTGAAAATTACAGTTTTTTCTCTTTGATGTTCCCCCCGTGACTGCTTTATTTGACAGAAACAAAAGTGAATAAATCCTTACAGTTCGAAGTCTAAGACAATAATTTTGACACCATTCATATTGTCTCGTGATCGGTCTTATTTACTTCCTTTCAAAAACATAAGCTTGATTGTCTGGCACAACAGCCAAGTCCTGCTCATCTAAGATCGTCTTAAATATTAGAGTGTATTACATCAACGCAAAAACAGGATAAAAGAGAAACTGTTGTCCACTAGGAGGTTGATGTCACTATTGTCTTGCGCTCCGAACAAATCCAGTCTAGAGGCCGTTTTGCAGGTTGATACTCCCATGTCGGAATAACCGTCAAGAACAGAACTCTCTTCTTAATTTCCTGCATATTTTGGAATTTATTCTTACTAATGTTATCTATTAAACCTGCTTGCTTGTATTTCTAGTATTTTTGGGCTCGTCAAAATTATTTTCTTTTGTTAGTTTGTCTTCGGTAAAAATGTTTAAAGTAAGTACGTTACTAGCCATTTTCTCACTTGACATTCTCAACATTTCATTCAGAGACACCAAGTCTCTGCGATAAATATATTCTCGTTTATTTAAGTCTTAAATGTCGATGTCGGTGGCGCACTGGCAGTGTTGGAAGAAATAATGAATTTCTGCATTTGGATTCATCCATAAGTTTTAAAATCGTTATAACTATTTTTTGAAAAATCGGAGCTAGTTATGGTCTTCGACAAAGTTGTTAACCAAGGTTTGAACTATAGTTTTATAAAGCTGGTTTTTCTTATTGAGTGAAATGGCGATCTTTATTAACGTAAATGCAAAATTATTGATTTCCCCATATAAAATCCCATACAAACTTTAATCGCAATGCGCGAACCCGGAAAGCAATCAACCGCTACCAAATTTTCCACAGGCTTTTGGGACCACTAAAGGAACTCAAGTACTGTGCCCGCTAGTTTAAATCATTTTGAAGTTTTCCCATACAACGGCGAGCCACTCTAATGAGCAGCAAATGAAAACCATGGGCGGACCACACCAATGATTTCCAATTGAAGAAACGAACTTCATTATGTACGTACAAAGTTCCTAAGTAATCATATGTACACCGAATTTTGTTTTTGCGCGATGGACGAATTTTTTGCACAGTTTTTGCAAAATAACACGAATTTTATGGGACTGGTGATATCCAACGGGGAAAAACGATCGGAAATGGTGAGTGAAGCTAAGCAATCATGTGAAAAAAATTCCATCCCCAGAGGCGAGACTCGAACCCGCAACCTTTGAGACTCCGGCCCAATGCACTAACCCTTATGCTATCCCTGGGTATGGTGACATCCCAGAAAGAACATATGATTATCCCATTGGCGACGGTGATCGTACCCTGCCTGCAAAGCGAGGAATCACACACAACGGCAGCTGATCACCCCAACACATTTGATCTATTTAATTTCCCCGCTAGATACCATCGCCCGGGTTTTTATAATCGTCTGATGTCTAATTTTTAGTTCATTACCCATCGTACTTCGGTGGGTGACAGAGCTAATGAAGACTGTCGATTTCTGGTCCCTTGCCCAGTGAACAGAGGTATTTCCGATCGTTTTTCCCCGTTGGATACCACCAGTCCTAAATAAGGTATTGGCACTTAAGCCAAAAGACTAAAAAATTGAATTATTAGACGAATTTTATGTTTAAAATACCTATTTCTATATACCGGTTTAGATATACAATAATCCCGTGAATAAAAAACCGTTCAAAATAAAAATCCGTGTTATTTGGAGAAACCACGTAAAAAAAATTGTTTAATAGGCGTTTAGTAACGGCAGCAGAAAATAAATGACATTGGACATTTGCAATGCAAATTGGGATGGTCTGCCAATGAGTAAAAATCGCGTATTTTTCAATTTTAGGAAGAGTTTTTAATCATAAATCAAGTTACGGTAGTTTAAAATCAATAATGTTGGGCATTGGTTTTTATAGGATTGTGTGCTTTTTAGTTACTATCAAATACTGTTCCAGTTCGGATATCACATCGCATTGGCAATAGAGCAACGGGTATATCGCAAAGTTCCCCCGGATAGTACCACTGCCCAAAGTATATTAGTTTTGCTTGTTCAGTTTAATAAGCTAGAAACTGATAGCGAGGATTTTAATATGCAGGGAAAATACGTATTGTTTGGTCTGAGTAGATAACGACTAATGTTTCTTTTATCAACCAATTAGTGATCTCTGATTAAATGGGGTTTTCAAACAGTTAGAGACAGGCACAAGTATATTTCTTTACTGAGATGTGTCGAATTGGTTCTGGACCTGTGGCCTTTGTCTGGCATGATCCATTCTCGTTGGTGCGGATGTGTTCATGACTGGTTTGTGGATGAGTGGTCCTACTTACAAGTAAATTGATCGCTTCGCTTGAGTGAAGATATATATGACTCCTGCTAGCTGTCAGGCTTGGGTATGTTAGCTGGCTCCAGAAAGGAGTGCAAGACTGGCAACAAATAACAAATCGCTTTCTCAGATCGGTGTGACATGTTCGAGTTGAATGCTAAGTGGTTGAAATGTGCATTCGGTTCGAACAGATTGAGTCATTTGGAGGATTGGAGGTCTCCGAGAGCAAATGTAAATAACTCTCAAGTATCTAATAAAAGGAGATTGTTTCTGGAACTTCAAAATATTGTCACTACCCCAGCATATTTTCCTAGAGTACATCATAAAAACTACTAATATCGACTAGAACAGAGATTACCAAATTATGTAACTTCTTCTTTCAAAAAATATTACAAAACCGAAAAACGGCCAAATATGACAACGTAGCTACTTTTGTTGTGCCGAAGGTCCCAAGTTTTATTTGCTTCAAAATTTTGTGTGTACAACATTCTTTTGTATCGCATTTGCTATACTAGTTCATTTAAGAAGTTCAAAATCTCTGAAACACGTGCAATCTACAAATAGTTAAACAAACTCCCAAAAGCTTACCATTTTGACTATGGCTTTTCAATGGACAATAACCTCTTTTAACGAACTGAACAAAAAAACTTGTATTTTTCTAAAAAAAACTCCTCGAAAAATTAAAAAAAAAACTTGTACGTGGCACATTGACGACCGACTTGTGTATTGAAAATGTCCAACAGTATTCATTGTCAAATACCATAACTGAACGTCTGTTAATAAAAAAATCTTTTTTAGATTTTTTTTTGCACGGTTTTTCGAAATAACACGGATTTTTTTTCGCGATTTCTCAAAATAGCACGGATTTTTTTACACAGTATTTTTTTCACGGGACTCTTCCCCGTGCAAAAAAAGCATTTGGTGTATTGAATCAGCACTATATTGGTTCACAATTAACACAAGCATTATATAAAAATCCTATTGCAGCATTTACAATGCAATCAAGCTTTTTATTAGCATTGTGAATGTTTAACAACACAGGATAAATGTAGTATAATTGGCGGTCCTATATACGTATATAGAGCTGATATAATGCATACAAATCTAATGTCGCGTTAAACCATGGAAGTATTATTTACATTTGCATTTATTTGTTTATTTATTTATTTAATTATTTATTTATTTATTTATTTATTTATTAATTTATTAATTTATTTATTTATTTATTTATTTATTTATTTATTTATTTATTTATTTATTTATTTATTTATTTATTTATTTATTTATTTATTTATTTATTTATTTATTTATTTATTTATTTATTTATTTATTTATTTATTTATTTATTTATTTTAGGAGCAGAGCTAATATAGATCAAATATACAGCCAATGCAAGGTTTCTCAGTGTGCGCTGTAATACACACAACCCCCGAAAACAATGCTTCATCTTTTTTAACGGTTACTTTAAATATATTTGTAGTTAGGGCCGTGGCTGTGTAAAACTATTTTTTTAAATGTACGTCATTGAGCAATTTACAGCCGAACAAAAAAATCCAGCAATTTGCTGAAAACTGTATTTATATGAATGTATAAACAGCGAACCAACTATAACGAGAATCGAATAACGGCGTATTACTGGTCGACGGGTAATAAAATTACCGACTATTCGATATGAACATCATCGAAATCAGCAAAGTAGATATTTGAGATGAAGTGAAGATTCATTATTTTTCCAATTGCGATAAACGGTTTTTTCGCAATATTGCAAAATCTGTCCATAAAAAAATTGTATATTTTCTATTTCAGCCATTTTACTACGGAAATGATAAAAAAGTTGAGAATACCATAAATTTTGGAAATTTGTTATTAGGCCGAATTGGTCATTATACAGAATAGGTCACTATACTATCAAAAATATTGTTCAGTATTCGAAACACCCCGAATGGGACGCATGCCGGATAAATATTTGTTTTAAATTCATTATCGGTGACTCGAATAGTTGCGTCTATCCATTTAGTAGTCCTAATTTTATATGCTCGGTTCGACTGTCGACCGAAAAACCAAAAATTTTCCAACATACAAACAGTTCAATAACTGAAAAAACAACTCTTACGCTTCAAGTCGGGTGCTGTCCGACATCGCCCCGCTCCATCGGCCTTAAACTGATTCATAGCCCCTATGTTAGAGTAATCAGCGCAAACAAAGTTTGCTTACGAGGGGCCAATGCTTTCGACGGCAGGTCGGTGTCACCCTTCTTCCGGCGGTCTCTGTCATGCGTCAAAGGAGCATCACACTGCACAGTGGCTCGGGTTAGGAAACTTTGTCGTTTCGGTTCAAATTAAATGTTTTTTATGTAATTTTAGGACGTTGAACTCTTTTTTGATATTAAATCATATTGAGAATAAACATTGACTATTATTAGAGTGACTCAAAAATATTTATATTATCGAAATTTTTCTTAGAATGTTTGTTTAGTATTTTCGTGCTCTGAATATTTGTTCATATCAATATTTAAAAACCTTTATTATGCATTAGGGTGAGCAACAAAGAATTATTTTGTCGCGAAGGTTCATAATTCAAGGAATCCGAATAAAAACCGTAGTCTTTGATTGGTACAACTTTAGCAGTCAGTATCGGACAGGGAAAACTAAAAATCGCCCAGTTTGCGACTGATATTCGCAACAAGTTTGGCATATTTGGTAAATGGCACAGCTTCGGATAACAAATAAATTGCAATGAAAATTTTACATGCAGTATAAATTCGAAAGAATTTTAAAAAATATTCTCCAGGCAATAAAAGCCGAGAAATCCAAAAAGCTCCGCAGGATGATCTTCAGTTTCTATTTTCTCTTTTCAATTGAAAATTTGGTCTAATGCCTATTCGACTTCATATCCTTCGGTCTAATTTCCAGTCAACTGAACTTTCATTCGACTTAATATTCATTCGGCCCAATGACCTTCGGCATAGTGACCTTTGGCTTAATGCCTAAAAATTTGTCACACGTTGCTACCACTTCTTTTGAATCTAACTACGAATAAGGGGGACAAACGCAACAATTACAGTTCTGAAAAAAAAGAACAGCTCATGTTTTAAGGAAGGAAAAATACACAACTGATTTTTTTCAGGCTAACATGAAAAACACTACAATTCGTCGTGGCACGAAATGGTTTACACGAGGGTTCACTGATACTACTAACTGCTACGGACCGCTATATCAGAGGGCTTACGTTAGGCCAAACTGAAAGTAAATTGTTACTGCTCACGGAGTCAAACTAGTCAATGACGTTTTAAATCTCATGACACTCGATCTTATGCCCATCTTGGCATAATGACTCATTCGGTCTAATTACCCATTTGGCCTCATAACTCATTCGGCCTAATGATCCTTTTGATCTACTGACCCATTCGACCTAATACACAGCCCGAATAAAAATGTACAATAGCAAACTTCAAACGTTCATTAAATAATAAATATTATGGTAATTACTGTTTCAACATTGTTCGACGTAGAGTTCTCGCAGTAAATTTACAACAAAAATTTCAGGTAACAATAAATTTTACTGTGAAAAATTGACATTAAATATTAATGTTCCTGAGAAAAAAAAATGTGAAGAAAAAAAATGCTTTTTTTGTAATGTTAAAATGCATAATCCTCCTCCATTTTTTCATTGTAACAGTCGATTTAACATTCCAATTAACTGTAGAAATGATAAAGTTTATTGTTTCTGTATTTTAACAAAACATTGATCTTACCTGTGAATTTTTGCAAAATTACTGTACTGCCACACCGAAAATTAAGGTTTTGTTACCGTCCATTTCTATTCGGGGTGTGATTCGGCTTATTACAAAAGTTGTACTTAAGTTAAAAACTTTCTCCTTTCGGATTAAATAAGATGTTTTGATGTAATTTTGGTACGTTGAATTCGTGTTTGATATTCAAACATATTGAAAATAAACATTTACTATTCATTAGGGTGGCTCAAAATAAACTAACTATTGACGAAATTTTTCTCAGAATCCGTGCTTAGAAATTTTCGCACGCTGAATAGTTTTTGATGTTAACCCTCCGGTACTCGCGCGAATGAGCAGCCGCTGGTACTGGAAGAAGATTTCGCTAGAGTTTCGAAAGGTGTTGCACAAAGTACAACGGCGCGAGTGTCGGAGGGTTAAAGCTTATTAAAAAAAACTTTTATTACTAATTAGGGTGGCTCAAAAATATTTTGTCGCAGTGGCTCATATTTTATTTTTAAAGAATTGCTTGAACACTGAATTCCTTTTTGGATATTTAAAGATATTTGAAATTGACTTTTTTAGTTATTAGGGTGGCTCAAAATAAGTATTTTGTCATTACAGATGAAATGCTTTTTCTGTAATAAATCTGGTACGCCGAATTGATTTTAAAATTTAAAACGAATTAATTTATATCGCAATATGGCGCTCCAAAACTGTTAATAAATTTTAACGGGTCAAATAAAATAACGAATAATTTGGGAAACGAATTCTTTTCCGGCTTACTTGATATGAAAAGATACTTTTACTAATGAGTATTACGGCTAAAAAATATTTTATTTGTACTGGTTCAAGTAATATATTTTTGGGAAATTTAAGGCGTTTATCATTTTAGTTAAAACGTATAAAACTATAAGCATTTTTTTGCTCATGTAGTCCCTTTAAAACATGATTTTATGTAGTTTGCGTTATACCGCCTACCCTTAAGATGAATATTTTTTTACTTCGTTTATTTTAAATGGACTTTTTAACTATTAGTAATACGAGTCCAAAAAGCATTCAATATAATACAAATTCTGATCAAAACAGTTTTACCAAATGACGAGAATGAAGTAAGCTACTGCGTAAGTTTTCAGTTTCAGAAACATTTACCGACATATTTCCATATGTTGACATAATTACTGAGTTTTAAGCAACCTGAACTCTTTCACCATCTAAGAAACCACTCTTTTCACTCGGCTCCATCCTATTCTTCACTAGTTAAAGCCTTGTAGATAATCCTCTCAATGTTATTTGAAAGTTATGCATGTATTCTTGTTATTATACTAGCAATAAATAGTTTATTCAAAAATAATATTAGTAATGACCATTGACTTTTTTTTGCAAGTTTGACTGCTTACCGCATGTTTTCGCAAAACTAACATAGGCTCATTTTAAAAGGAAAACTAAAAACTTTCGAATGAGTATACTGCTATAGCGAGCATTCGCGGGGATCGTTATTATTATGGCATTAAAAATTCATAATAAATAAAATGTCATGACAACAATTAAACCAACTAGTGATTTTTTATGAGTGATTTTAAGATGTAATGCATTCAAATCAATAATTTTGCTGAAATAATGTATGCAATAAAAAAAAACTGTTTCTTCGGAACAGAAAATAACCAAATGAAGTTGCTATAATCAAATTATGTAATAAAAAAAACTCTGTAGTTCTGCCCTTAGATAAGCTATCAACATTCACTTTTCAATCAAATAACCTAAAATTTAGCGAAAATGTCTTTGATAGCTTAGATAATATGAAGAAAATACTAATGAGAATAACGCGCAACCTTCACATTAGGACTTAAGCCCGGACTCATCCCGCTGTGTAATGGCTTTCGACAAAAATAACTCTTTTGGTCTAATGACATTCGACCACATGACCCATTCGGTTTAATGGTGTTCGACCTAACAGCATTCGTAACCACTTTCGGTTTAATGGCCAAGCACCGTGACAATCATCACTGGCGTCGTCCGGAAATGCTAAATTCGAAGTAGACAATCATTTTACAGAAGAAGAAGAAAATATCGAAACTCGCAACAAAATACCTTATTTGGCAAGCAATTTGCACCTATGGAAAGCGAAGTATAATTTTTGTCACTAATTTTTTGCTACGAACGCTAAAATTTGCAAAAAGGAATGTTTCAATAATGATGTTTGACTCTTTTCGGAGCAGCGCAATAAAAAACGTCTAACTTAGCCGGATTTAGCTTCTTGTTGCTATTCCAAGAGAATGCTGAAATTGTATGAGGCTAATTCCACTAAATTGCCCTCAATTTTGTCCAATCAAAATTTTTTTGGGTCATGATGAAGCGAGAACTCAGAAAGAGTCTAGGGATAGTAACCCCGTAAGTTCAACCGGAAAATAGTCCTGAATTCTGGCTGGATCTCATCAGTATCTGGATCCAGTAATACAACCTGTTTCATTTAGAATCGGCTGTGTTACTGGAGCCGGAAACTAATTTGAGCCAACCAGAGCTCTGGCTCATTTTCGGGCAGGACTTGCTGGGAAATATTGCAAATGACATGCTTAGGAAGTGGATAACAATTCAGGGAAGGTACTGGATGCGACCTCTAATGGATGGCGTAACCGTAATCTACAATAATCGATTTAATTAAATTAAGGGGTTACACTACCGCAGAATTTTTTAAAAACTGAGGTTTCTTTATTGCCTATAAATACGCTTTAGAGTCTTAAAAATGATATATTACAATATGGAAGGCGACAATAATATACAAATGATCAAATTTTCAATTCAGTCGCAACGCCTTTTATGTATGCCCTGAGCGTACTGAAAACTTTAACCGCGTTGTTCTCGGTTTTTTTTAAATTTACTTTTCCGGTGACGTACGTAAAATTTTATTTTTTCATTTTTATAAGTTATTTTGTGTCGATTTTTAACACATTTTTAGCATCCTACGTACGTCGTTTGCAAGGAATCGAAAAAAAAAACATTTGTTTTCGGATCTAAGTAAAAAATTACAGGAGATAGATTTCAGGCCGTAAAACCTTGCCAAAAAATCGCCCGCGGGAAAATGCTGCACAGCCGCCATCTTATAATGGAGTTATTTGATAACTTTGTACATCACAACTAGTATTATAAATTCCATTTTGAAGGATCTCGATTCATCTCTCATCACTGAGTCAAGATAAATTTCCGAAATATGGCTATTTTTTCGAGCTCTAACCTATAACCCCTTAATATAAACTATGCATCATACATGTACTATTCCCTACGAATCTAGATTAATTTCGTGATCGTTGTTTCCTCGTAGCACAAGAGGTCGTTTACTTGCAACGTACGAATTTAGCGCAAAAATATCGAACGCACCCTGTACTGCGACTGCGATGCAATCGAGCAGAGATAAAAACAGAAGCTTAATTATCTCTGTCCTACAATGGCTGATGAATACGTCGCGCCATAGTTAGAAGATTTGTAAAGTTATTTATCAAAAATACGTGTCTGGGCGCGATCGAACAAAACCTTGCGAGGGTTTTTACGTCTCAACAAAAGCGCGTTACTTTGTTGATAGGAAAATCACGCTTCGCGGAATCGATATACACACCTTTTGATTGGAAAATAGATGGAGAGGGGGTGGTGGTGGTGGTGAATTTGTTGTCCCGCCTTGAAGAGGATCAATTTCAGGGCGATCGATGAGAAAAGCTTTGTTTTCTGATTTTTTAAAAAGCGTTCAACGTTTGCATCGATTATATTATAATTATACATTTAGGAGACTTCATCTCCGAATAGTCAGTTGGGGGCCAAAGTTGTTCGGAAATTTAGCACGATGTGTTGATGAGTTTTAATTTCGGCGGTTTCCAGTGCTAACTACAATTAAAACCACTTCTTTCCGGTAGTAAGCATTGCTCATATTTTTCCATAAAACAAAACAGATAATCCTATAATCGCCACTTCCTCATCCCGAGCTAGTATTAGTCACCGTTTATCCGAAATTATCACGAGGCTCATCTCTGTCCGTGATAAAACGTATTCCCGCATTCTCTCGCGCCAGTCTCAGACAGTTTACAGACACATTATCAACCATCATCACAACGTCAGCCGTAAATCGTTCACTAGTCACACACAGAAATAATTATGGTGCGACTCTATGCGAGTCGGAGATTTGACACGGGAGGGAAATTCCTTTGAATTGTACTCGAAGCCCACATTGTCTACCTGTTGAAACTAGACTTACTGCAGTGCTAGGGAAATGTTTTGGTACAAATTCTCAGAAGAGGTTAGGGTTTAATATTCCAAAAAGGTTGTTATTTTCCGTTATATCCCAAACTGATTGGCATTTGCGCATTTTAGTAATTGTTCTCTATTGAAGAGTTCCACAAAGAGATCATCTGAAGCCTGGTGTCATCGTTCCTTTTATTAATAACATTCAAAACATCTTTAACAAACAACTTTAACTTTAAAAATATTTGATGATTTTTTATACATTTTGCTGGGCCTACCGGTAATCGTTTTCGGCCGTCAACATCGTGTCGTTGTCCATGACTTTTCACCCCACCGCAGTAGATACGACTAGCGAGGAACTACGGGACCAACCAATTCAAATTCCATTGCAATTTACAAACCTCTATTCAACTTGACTGCATCAGCTCTACTTTTCACACACGTTTCTGTGCTAAAACGTATGCTTGAAATTGGCAACTGTTTCATTTCATTTGTAGCGCTTGACGTGCATGGACCAATTTACGTGTAACAAACGGAATCAACCGACTAGCTACGAATTACGGATCAATGCTCAAAGCACCGGACGACGGACCACCTCGGTCGGATCCGAATACAATTACAAACACACTCCACCCACCGGTAGGTATGGTATGGACACCATTCGTTTGGGCATATTGTCCGATGATTCTCGTTCACAGACTGATTGAAGCATCCAGGCGAATTGTCGAGTTTAGCCGCCCTAGGCCCCTTTTGTTAGCCTACTAGCCCTGCGGCGGAATGCGTGGCTGAGAGCTCTATTCAAACTATACAATCGTCGCTATTATCGCTTGCTTTCGTCATTGATACTGACTCGACAACTGTACGTGTACAGTAGGGTGTCCCAAAATGACATCATGCTAAAAAAGTCATCGGGCTCACTTCTTAAATGAAAAGTTAGAGTATTGGGACCACTTTCTTCTTCGGAGTGAGTTTGCTAAAACGCTTCCTACTGGTGGCGACTTTTGATATTTTGAAAAATGGGCCGATTTTGGATAAAATTTCAAATTTATGCCTGTTGAAGTGGTCCTGAACTGTCTTAGATTTTTTTTCAGAATTTTTTATTTTTCTGGAGATCCAAACGGAGAAGTTTTGTTAGTTAGTTTGTACAAATTTGGAATTATAAGAGCGGCAGGGCCATTAAAACTTAGTAAAAAGTGAAATTTTTGGTGCTTTTCAGTATTTTTTCTTCAAAACTGGGTATCTACAAAATTTCAAAGTACAGTGAACACTTTATATAGTTGAGCCGAATTCAGGGGCGTAATTTTGCTGAAGAAAGTGTATAGCTACGGCCAATGGGGTATAAGTTATTTACGTTTTTGATAAATAATCTTTTGACATTTTATGATATTCATAAAAAAATAACACTGTTCTACAAAATAAAACAACTTACGTGGGCTTAGTCCGCATATTATTTTTTGGAAAATAGAAGGAAAATGATGAAAAATGGCGTTTTTCGCTTCTCTCTAGTACATCTAGTACGGTTTTTATGAGCATTTGACGATTTTTTAAAAAAAAATGTCTATACTAATAGCCACCTAGCGGGTTTGAAAATCACTAAAATTAAACAAATATGTCGAGTTAATGGCAAATTATGGCGTATATTTGAAGGCTGAATTGATTAACGTACTTACATTTTGTATATAAAGTCTTATTTTCATGTTAGGAACTTTGAAGTGGAGAAAAATGCAGAAGAGTGAGGTGAGTGTTGAAAAACTGATATTTACTGTTTAGATCACATAATTCCGAAATAGTCAAATTTGGGGCAAATATCCTCGAAAAAGTTTTAAAACAGAATACAGCGCATATTCTGACACAATCGTTTTGTTGAAGATGCCTCCTAGAAGTAATTATGGAGAATTAACTCTTCAAAAAATAATTAGAGACTTGGCGTCATTAGCAAAGTTATTATTTTTATAATTTAAGTTACAAAAAAAAATCATCAGATGCTCATTAAACCTCGTCCTGACATACTGAAGACGTACAGAAAACGTCATTTTTCATGATTTTCCTTCTATTGTTCGAAAAACAATGTTCCAAAAACAATTTTTGGAACAGCATTATTTTTGATAAATTGCTAAAAATGTCAAAGGTTATTTAACAAGAACTTAAATAACTCATACCCCATTAGCCATAGCTATACACTTTCTTCAGCAAAATTACGCCCCTGAATTCGGCTCAACTATATAAAGTGTTTTCTGTACTTTTAAAATTTTGTAGATACCCAGTTTTGAAGAAAAAATACTGAAAAACACCAAAAATTTCACTTTTTACTAAGTTTTAATGGCCCTGCCGCTCTTATAATTCCAAATTTGTACAAACTAACTAACCAAACTTCTCCGTTTGGATCTCCAGAAAAATAAAAAATTCCGAAAAAAATCTAATACAGTTCAGGACCACTTCAACAGGCATAAATTTGAAATTTTATCCAAAATCGGCCCATTTTTCAAAAAATCAAAAGTCGCCACCAGTAGGAAGCGTTTTAGCAAACTCACTCCGAAGAAGAAAGTGGTCCCAATACTCTAACCTTTCATTTAAGAAGTGAGCCCGATGACTTTTTTAACATGATGTCGTTTTGGGACACCCTAGTGTACAGTAGTAAGCAAATGGGCTGGGAAGCGGTATTTAACCCTGCACATCACAGGTTGTACATTTTGTTCAAGTGCAAACAATTTACACGCGTTCTGGGTGATGGCATTCGATCATTGTGTTCAGCGGTTTGAGCCGCCGGTATGGGACGGGGAGGGGGCCTTCGAAACAGCCGACAGTTGCAGCGCTGGAAGGGTAAATCCGGCAGGTGGCGTGTGGCCCGGTGATGCTTCTAGTAAGTCGAAATTGTTTATTTCTATTGAACCGTGATTGGATTTATGGCGGATGTGGACTACATACGTACCCTTCACCATCAAGAAGTCAAACGAATTTCTTAACATACGAGAATCAGTCGAGAAACAATCTACATACAGATTCTTTTTAAAAGGATAGTGCCAGGCGTTTGGTTACGAAGATTTCGATTTCTCTTTGTAATTCGAGACCAGCCAGTAGGCTTCCACATAAGACTTTTTGGTTTTAGTCTCTAACTGGTTGCCAGTTACTGATGAGATAAATTCGTAACATAAAATTAAACTTTATGTACCGTAAATTATCGATTAGTAAGAGCCAACAAGACTGGAATCGAAATAGTTTGCAGCGTTGGATTATTTTATTTCCTCTTTGAAAATGTAGTGGGCCGCAATCTCCGTTCAATCTCATTTCGTCATTCAGATTAGCGCAAGATATGCAACTGTATAATCAGCACCAACCCACACAGCATAGAAAATCCTCCAAAAGTCGCGTAGTTTCTGAGTGCATAATATTATGAAATTGTAGCGAAATCGTCTCAGAGCTCAAAGGGATCGGTTAATTGTAGACAAGACCTTCAACAAGGTACTAAGACGCAGCCGCGGTCAGTGTGCGTGGTGTTGATCGTACATTTTATGAGCTTAACGAACCATACAAACCACGATGGATTCTTTAGACATGTAAATAGAAAAGATTTTTATCTAGAAATTACTTGTGTGTGGCAATTTTTATCGCCAGTATTAAATTTGAATGAAAGTTAGAGGAATTGCAACTTAACCCAACTGCCTTTTACTGATGCAGCTCTAGACCCTCAGTTTAATAATAATATACCATTTTACGTAATTTGTTAGTCCACAGAAGAGAAAACCAAATAATAGTCAGCAGAGTAATCATTAAACATCATTTGCAAAGAACCTTGCAAGATGATGTCAGACCCGAATAAGACACAGTCGTATCACAATTAGGTGTTAAGGGAGGTTTAACAATATTCCAACATTCAACTCAATTTAAATTCTTCACACTCTTTACTCTTATTATGCTTTTCATATTTTTTTACTCTCCTTGCTGTTTTTACTTTGTTTACTCTCGTTACCTTCTTCAAGTTAGTTACTCCCTTAGTAAATAGTAATCTCTTTATTTCATTTGGTACCTTTATTCTCTGTACACCTATTTTTAATCTTCTTTATCTTTATTACAGTTTCATACTCTCTTCACTTTTTACACTCCTTAGAGCATGTTTAGAAGCGATTCAGTTCTAGATTCATTACATTTGAAACTTAGAACAATAAAACTGAAACTTGATTTTTCAATAAAACTGAAACTTGAACGTTCCATTCTCGCTCTTTTGAGTTCATTTGAAAGCTGAGCAAATTTCCTACCAAATAAAGTCCTCCCTTTTTTCAGCCAATGGAATTAGGTAACCATTAAGTGCTGAAGTAGCCAAGCATTAGTGCTTTTGAAGCTGATTTTGTTAATTTTTTAAAAATAATGAATTTCGACTATAACAAGAGACGAATTTCGCCCTAAATCGTATTCAGAGTCGAGAGCACCCTCTCAGATTGTAATGAAACCTGTACATGCAGACTTTGTCACAAAAAGCCACTTTGCATACTTTGTTTTTCCAAAAATTGATCTAAACTATCTTTTGAACAGGGTCAAACTTTTTTTACCAATGTTTTTCAAATGGCTATAATCTAAAAATGACAAGTTCTACAAAAAAAATGTTGTAGGAGTGATTTTCACAAAATTAGTCAAATTTTTTAACAAAAATATTAAATAAATTGCTTATCGACTACTACACTGAAAAAATCGATTTTAAAAAGTTAATGTCGATTTACGAAAAAAAACCCATCTTTGATTTGGATGAAATTTTGTTCCAAGATAGGTAATTATGTTCCCTACCTGCCGTCAAAAATTCAAGTTGGGCACTTTTGAGGAAAAAAAATATTTGTAAAAAACTTGTCCTTGTCCAAACTGCATTTTTTCCGTGTATTTTTATCGAAAACTAAACCAATGAAACAAATGCGGTTTTATGGCACTCTTGAGGCCCTTCTGAAAACTTAGAATGCACTTGTAGTGTGCTATAAAACTAGAAATGCTACTTGGGAATCATCTCAGAATTCAATTTCCCAACTGCTAGTTGCCTGATACACGCAAAAAGTTTCAGTAACAAATTTGGTATACATTTATAACAAACTTGAGTGAAGGCGCAAAGATAAACCATTTAACATTATCGATATATGCGAGATTTAAGTAAATACCACTTGGCCGTGTACGAAGAAGTATCTTGTATATGTACCCGCCCGGGAAGTAGAAATTGATGGTGTAGTGTCCAACAGGGGCCTTAATTGCGAAGTATGGGGTTCGCTCCTTCAAAAACCCTTTGCTGTGGATCACAAGCGATTGCGTTCAGAAAAAATCAAAGAGTATATGAAAACGACTTATTTTCTATCAACTTCCCTTCGAACCTTTCACCGATTCTACTCTTCTAAACTTTGATATTTTGGACAAGGCTAGTCTACCTGTTCGTGTTTTTGAGCCGCAAGGCATGAACTGCCGTCGTTGCAAACAATTGAGCCCACAGCGACTTATTGTAGAAACAAGGTACGCTGTGGAAAATGGGGAGAGAATAATGAAAATTTTTCCTACTGTGGAGAGACTCCGCCTGATCTCTCGATATATCCCGCATATAAATTATGTGGGGACAAAATGAAACATTCTTTTAAGAAACGCTCCGATGAGAAATGCAAATAAGCGCTATGCCGCCGACAACGACTAATTTCTACGTTTTCTTGTGCAGCAAAGAGCGAGAGTCTGACCATCCCATTCAAATTTGTCTATAAATTTCCGAAAGAGGAAAATCAGTTTTCTCTCCTAAACTTCGTCGAAAAGGCCTGAGAGTGTTCCTTGAAGGGTACTGTTACAAAACCGAAGTAAGTGGTTCCTGGTCACGGTAATCTTAGAAACTAGCAGAAATTTCCACATGGCACATCAAAATCCACAAGTGTTCCTATATTTTCCCCCAGGTTTTACACAATGCATTTGCACTACGATTAAACACAGAAAAAAATATTTCGTAATTTTAATTTTATTTTCATGCACATATTTGGAGCATGAATATAAATGTAAAATTAAGTTCCACCACAAATACACACGACTTGTCGTGCTTTCTTCAACGAATTTTATTATAATTTTACACGTGAATTGAAAAGTACAGTTTATTTAAACGGAAAACCAATGCATTTCAATGTATTTATACTCGAATACAGCTGTAAAATGAATGACATGTAATGTTATACGAATGAAAGTGTAAAATTGTATGCTGTTTGATGCTTCAATTGATTTTAACGTAATTTTCAATCAAATTTTTGATTCAACCGTTGTATGTTTACATTTGTATTGATTTACATGTCGTTTAAATTTCATTCATTTTTGGTGTGAAGTTCAGACGAAACGAATACCCGCCGCGAACAACCTCCGAACAGTCTCCTACTTCGTGGTGGGCAGAGATTGCTTAGAATTGTACGCGAAAGGGACTTTTGAACGTCGGATCGCCTGAATTCTTTCCAATATATGGATGCTACAAATGCAAATGAAAAATTTGATGAAAGCTGAAAAACGTGAATATTGGCACCGGTCCGTCGACGGATTAACGGACGGATCATCAAAGAAACATTGTTTCGCCCGCTGGCTAGGTCCTACGTTGTGTATTCAATTCATCCTGTGATTGGAATACACGGAACGTTCGTCATATGATGACAGCTATGCATCGCTTTTATGGTAATTATTATGACAGTAGTGGTGAGTGCAATCATAAAAGAGGCTGTGCTGCCAAAATTCTCCCCACAAAACTGATGGTTTTATATTTAACTATCAACACCCATGCCCACATCGTTACAGTTACAGGAGGCTCTCCGTTTGATGGAGCATGGAAAAGCATCCTGGAGAAAACATGGGAGTTTTTGAGTACTTTATCTGAAAAAAAATCATAGCAGATTACCTTAGTTTGAGTTCTTTCGCAGTGCTCCATTCCGGGTAATGAGAAGGCGGACACTTGGATTGGAATGATAATGAGAAGGTGGACATTTAGGCATTAGAAGGTGATGTTTATGAAAGATTGCGTAGCTTCAACGAGTTTTTAAATATTTCTTCTCAGAGGACGCTCGAAAATTGGCAAATTTCGTGGAGCGATGGAAGTTCCGGAATCCCAAAGGTATCAACAAACCTTGGTCCAAGAGAATGGATGAGGGACATGACTTCAAGCGGGTGATACCTCGGGTCATGTACAATCATTATACATAGAATGTCAATCTCAAGCGTATTGGGGTCGTGGAGAGTGGCAGGCATGCATAAGAACGGTACTGCTAAGTGTCCTATTCATGTGTACTGGCTCATAATGTGTCAGAGCTAAATTCATTGTGCTAGTGCTTGTGCTGGTGAGCTCTCGCTAGCACAGTAATAGCTACCACGCTGCACGGAGGTATAGCTCAGCTATAGCAAAGTAGAATAAAAAACAACGCGTTAGTGTGAGTAATGATGTCTGCATTGTTTTTTCAGCAACCTGTTGCACATTTACCAAGGCATATTTCTTGCTTTGTCCTACTCTTTCGTTCCATAGCTAACACTACTGCATCGTTCTAGCTCATCGGACAAGCTTGCCGTGCCAGCTCATTGAGTTAACTCGTGCTAGCTCACCGAGATTGCTCGTGCCAGCTTACCGAGCTAGCTCATCATGGTAACTCGTTGTGCTCTTCGAATCCTACAGCTCGAGCAGGAAGATTACCTAGCTCGAGCGGTGTCATTGCTTATTGCTTTTGGTTCGTTCAAAGCGGCCGCTCAGCTCGTGTTAGCTTCTCGTGCTGTGCTTCATGCATCCCTGGAGAGCGGTCTTTGTGCTTGTGGTGGCGGTTATCGCGATATTAAACATGTTGTCTGGTCGGGCGCTAAGTGTTCTAGTGTCAGATCTCCGTTAAATGAATCCCTCCGGCCTCGTTCCACTCCAGTCCGAGATGCTATACCAAATTCGTTTCTGAAACTTTTTGCATGTATCATGCAACTAGCAGTTGGGAAATTGGATTCTGAGATGATTATGACTTTCATTGGTTTAGTTTCCGATAAAAAAAACACTGAAGAAAAAATTCAGTTTGGCCAAGGAAAGGTTTTATTCAAATAACTTTTTTTTCCTTGAAAGTGTCCAACTTGAATTTTTGACGATAGGTAGGGAACATAGTTATCTATCTTGGACAAAATTTCATCCAAATCAAAGATGAGTTTTTTGTGAATCGACATTAAATTTTTTTAAATCGACTCTTTTTTCAGTGTAGGAGCCAATGAGGAATTTTTTCAATACTTTTATCCAAAAATTTGACTAATTTTGTGAAAATCACTCCTACATTTTTTTGTAGGATTTGCAATTTGAAAAAAAAAAATGGTAAAAAAAGTTGGACCCTTTTCGAAAGACAGTCTAGACATTTTTGGAAAAACAAAGTGGCTTTTTGTGAGTTGTCATGTACGAAAGTTTCGTTAAAATCTGAGAGGGTGCTGCCAAAATTTATTGGAGTGGGCGCGAAATTCGTTTTCTGCATCACCCACAAGTGTGATTAGTGTTAGTAGGTAGGGAAATGATTCAGGATATGAGGGATTCCATGAGAAACCGGCCGACCGCAAAATGCGACCATCGTCGATTCGAACGAAACTTTGCAGGTGTGTTCGCTGTATGAATCTCCATGATATTCTCTGGCAATTGGAATATTTTGATACAAGAGTAATTTTTCAAAAGGGCGTAAACGTTTTTACGTGCATGAATTTCAATTTTTTTTGTTCGATTACTGTATTTTATACAGCAAAACTATCTGAGAACAAGTTACAGGGAATGAATACTTCTGTCCGAAAAAAATATACACTGAAAAAAATGTTGTGTCATTTTTCAAAAAAACAAAAATTTATGATAAAAATTTAAATTGCGAAATATATTTCAACCATAGGGTCTGTTGATTAAACTATATAGCTGAATCATATGTTGGTTGTTTTCATGTAACTTTCAAATGGTTTACAATATCGCCTTGATGTCAAAGAGAAAGTTGCACGAAAGTTTACGGGCCTTTTGAAAACCCTATTATTGTTGATGGAGAAACGCGACTAACTTATGAAAAGGTCGTAATAAAACACAATAATTGTGTTGTTAAAACAAAAGTTAAAATATCTCGAGAACTACTACATTTTAGAAATTTTTTGTTAAGAGCATTTCGATTTAAAATGGTGTTTAGAATCATATTCAAAAAAAATTGTATTTTTGACTGCAAATAGTAAGAATTATAAAAAAAATGTCAAAAGTTGTTGTTAGGAAAACTTTTTTATTGAAAGCTTCTCCAGGATCCAAATATAGGGGAACATGGGGAGACTTGACCAGGTTTTCAGCTAAAACTGCATAAATCTCTAAAAAAGCCTTCAATCCCCCAAAAATCGTTCAGATATAATGCGCAAAGTTATTGCGCGTCTTCATGATTTTTTGCAGAATTTTTAATTTAATTTTTGAAAAGTTACAAAAGTTTTTCTGTGATCGTTTTTTCTGGTCAAGTCTCCCCATTGCGGGGACACTTGACCAAGGCGTGGGGAGACTTGACCAAGAGAATTTTAAAAAATCATAACAAAAAATAATGACATTAAACATACTGTAATTATTTTTTTCCCTATTGTCGAGATCCTTAGGTAGCAGTAAAAAATATAAAAGAGTTGCATTTGATAAATTTTGATTTTTTAAATGCATTTCTTTTTAAGAATTAACTGTACTGCTTGCATTGCATGTTCACACGTCACGAAATCAGTCCTACTATTGCTAACTTTGCTTACGGATTTTAAAATATAAAGACTTATGTTTGGGGTGGGATTTTTTTATGGCGTGATTAACATTAACAGTAGATACCAAAGCATAATAAATATTAGGAATTTTGTATCTTTCTTCAGCTGATCGCCACTTGGTCAAGTCTCCCCATAAAATCTTGGTCAAGTCTCCCCAACATTAGTTATTGCGTTCAATTTCATGCGAATTCTAGTAAAAACTATTCCAATGTTCCAGTTTATGTAAAATCATTTCACTGCTTCACAAGGATTAAGATGGTATATTAGTATATTAATAGTAATTAGTAGTCGAGTAGATATGTCCATACAAAGTTTGATAAAAAATTACATCATTTAATGCAAATTTATTAATCACGTAATATTTTCTGCAAGGAAAGGATTTTTTACTCCAAACTTTCAAAATTACCTTAAGGGATCGAAACAAGTATAAAAATATTTTTGAAAAAAAATTAAGAATCGAATAGAAGACGCCATACCCGAAAATAGAATTTTGCGCTTGGTCAAGTCTCCCCATGTTCCCCTACTAAAAAAGTTGCTTTTACGTCTTTAAAACGATAAACATTAAATTTTTGACATTTTTTGATGGGGTAACGCGAATAACTTTTAAAAAGAGCATAATTACACGAATTAATTGTTTTTGAAGGAGCAAAATTTCAAATATCTCGAAAACTATCGCATTTTGGAAGATTTTTGTTAAATGCATTTTGATTTTAAATGGTGCTTAGAATTATATTCTGTAATAGAATTACAATTTTGTATGTCTATTAGTATGAAATTTAAAAACATGTACGAAGTTATTGTTAGGAAAACTTTTTTACCGATTTTTGCTCTATCATGCAATCACATTCAAAGTGTTTCTTTTCTCTTTAGGTTTTTGGTAACAAAATATAAAAAATTTAAAAAAATGGGTTTTTTCGCAATTTAAATTTTTATCATAAATTTTTGTTTTTTTGAAAAATGACATAACATTTTTTTCAGTGTATATTTTTTTCAGACAGAAGTATTCATTCCCTGTAACTCGTTCTCAGATAGTTTTGCTGTATAAAATACAGTAATCGAACAAAAAAAAATTGAAATTCATACACGTAGAAACGTTTACGCCCTTTTGAAAAGTTGCTCTTGAGTCAAAATAATCTTATTACCTGTGGAAAATATTTAGTCTTGCATGACGGTGAAACGTGTAAAGTTTCATTGGAATCTAAGATGGTCGGTCACGATTTTAAAGATTTTCGGACGGATCTTCGTGGAATTCCTCATATATCTTGGTAGATTCTGTGATTTAGCTAAGCACTCACGCACTTTGTCTTTCATTTTAGGGAAATTGTTCGATATTTGGGATTTAGTTCGAAAAAAAAAGTTCCTTTCGTAATAGCAGTTTACAAAGTTCAATGATTATATAACTTGGAACTTTTCTTTAACGTTATATTTACGCGTGTTCCAGGTGGTCCAAGAACTCTCTGAAATAAAAGTCTCAAGATCTGCAAGCGGAAACAGTTGCCTTGTACGCAGCTCACCTGGGTTCGATTCCCATCCCCGCACAAGGGGTAAGAGATTTTGCTCTATCCCGATAAATAGACGAATAAAGTTGAAATCTCTATAATCAAAATTAAAAAAAATCTTTCAGTCATATATGGTTGCGGTACATAACCATACTAAGGACAAGGAGATATTGAGTCCAAGTGATGCTCATGGTCATCCAAGAGCTTGAGCTTGAGCTTATACGACCAACCCTGGTTGCAACTCCGTTATTGACATTGAGGCTATTTGAATGTGCGCAGAGAACCAAAAGAAGATAATGTCTGGAAGTAACAAATCATCCTTCAATGTACAACACCTGGTAGGCCGAAATTGTTTACTGATCAATGCCGGCGCCAGCCAGTCCCGAACGTAGATCTCAGCAGGAAAGAAAAGGAATATTAGTCTAACACTTGTTTTTGCTAGAGGATAATCACTACTGCTCACTCCACAAGTGTCTGGAGAGGAGTGAGGTTGTTAATAGGGACAGGGCTTAGATTCAAAATTATGCTGGAGGTCGTGCGTGATTCAAGATTTTAGGAGTCTCTGGGCGCCCGGCCAGTATGAGACTCATTAAGTGCCTACAATATGTTCTACTGTAAAATATGCATGTATATACTAAAAACCTTATTTTGTATGACGGGCATACCAGCAACTTCACACGCGCAAATCCAAACGGCTCTAATTAAGCTTGACCTTGATCTTGAGCTTGTGCGACCACCCCTGACTGCTACTCCGTTATCGATCTGGACTAGCTGAAGTTGCACAGAGAATCAGTAGATAATTATGCTTGGAAGTAGCGAAACATCTTTCAATGTGCAACTCCTGGTAATCCTAAAGTTTGATCAATACCGGCGCCGGCCTGGCCCGAACGTAGATTGCGGAAGGAAACGGAATGAATGGTTAGTCCGATACTTGCTTTTGCTAGAGGCCGTATATACTACTGCGCACTCCACAAGTATCACGGGAGTAAGTATAGAAGTTGTTCTACTTCTTCTTTACCGACACCAGAGAAGTGACTATACTATCTGTGACTAAATATCGATCCATCAACTCATGGACCGTGGACCAACGACTTTACTTTTCTTCCGAAGGAAGACGTGACCACAGAGATTTTTTCACCTCAAAAAAAATTTCAACGACCTCGGCTACAATTGAACCCAGGCCAATTGGAATGAATGGCGGTCACACTTAACACTAAACCACCGGCGTTGTCTCAAATCCAACCGGCTCTAATTGATTTATCGGAAAACAGGTAAGATAAGGAGCATCAGCGGAGCCCTAATCCAGAACATATCTACGAACAGATCAAAAGCTTACCTATATCTGGTTCGTTTTTGACTTATAAGAAACTAAAAATGTTGTTTTTGTACTATAAGATCTATCGAGCATTCTGGAATATTGCTCTATCGCGAGATATTGGACAGACCTTCGTAAAACCCCAAAAGGAATTGAAAATGATTTGAATGGAAGAAAGTGTAATTAATAGTGTCTGAAGAGGACGATCCTACAGTTACCCAAAATCTTTTGGAATCGGTCAAGACAGAGGGTTTAGAGAGTTTAATTCGCACTGGAAATATGAAGCTGCTGGAAGATCCTAGTTCGATGTGTATTGGCAGCCCGAGTCAATTAATCTTCCGTCTGCCATAGAGCTACAAGTTTGGTGTACTTTCTCCCTTTAATCTACGTCCTCTGTCTTCTTTGGAACGATACATTATGGTGAAATAAATTGCTGTAGGTTGTACCAAAGCGAACGATGTGAAACGGAGCTTGTATCACTGAATTCTATCCGGAAACAACGTGAGAGTTCGATTTTGCTGAGATCAGAGCTACTAATTTGCGACAGATTTATTTGAAATCTCAAAACATGTTCTAATATGTTCAAACCACAGTTGTTAGTGGTATCATTCATTCAAACAGCCTAGCCGCTCAATCTTTTTTGATTAATTTCCAATTTAATTGGGCCCGTGAATATTTCTGTACTGGGATACTGACTAGATTTATTTAAGCATATGAACAGACCCAGAAACATACTTCACACTGTTCATGTTACTTGAAAATGCTTAATGGGTGAAAACTTAACCTTAACTGCCAGCATCCTAGCAGATGAAGGCGGTGAATGAGAAAGCATCACTTTGAAATGAAGGCATTCGGTTTCGTTATTTAAATCCTGCCAACTTGAATGTAAAGGATTGAGAAAAGTTTCGAATTTGAATCATGATTGCGGTAGATTCGACTGAAAGATGGCATTTGAAAATGAAAATTCGCTTAACTGAGATTAACGAGTTTTAAAACAACAAATCAGATTGTAAAGAGACTTTCACCTGAAAATTCCGTGTCATGCAGAAACTTAATTTAAACCAGACAGGTGATATAAACGAGACAGGGGATTTGAACGAAAAAAATCCATTATCCAACAGTCGGCTGACCGCTTCGAGTTCGTGTACCTTGTGTGATAAAAAGAAAGAACCGTTCCTCAAATACCTGCTGCAAGGATCGGGTGAGATCGAAAAGAGTGACTTTACCCTTAACCCATTATGCAGCGCTATCGATAAAACCATTCTAACCTACAGTCACGACTGTTATCTACGCAAATTGTGCCACCTCCCTGCCGTCGCGTCGGGTGCATTGTTATTCCACCTGTAGTGGGTCAAAACAAATTTAAAGCCGTACCATGATTTTTTTGCTTCAGGTTGAACACTACTGCAATTACGCAAAGCGAACAACAATTACACACTGCTGCAATCAGACTTGTTCTAGAACATCTAGATAGCTCGCTGGCCCCTACTTGTTGCGGCTGCAGTTATCCACAGCTCTATTCATGCACTCCCATTTAAAGCTCCCTCCATATATGTAGGTACACTAATATGCCCAGAGCTATTGTTTGTCCCTAGACAACGGGCGTGATTATCGAATTCGCTGGGATGAGCTAAGCGAAGCTGCGTCCGAAAACAGTCAAATGAAACAAGCATGAGTAATAACCTTGCTGTCGAATGCAGGTGGACTGATCAATTCACACATTTTGATCGATTCGTAACTGTTGTTTCCCGCTTTCCAATGGTCTCGTTGAATCACTCGGGGTGCTTTTTTTATTAGTTTTAATTTTTTCAACACTTTTCAACACATTCTTGGCCACTATCTAGATGCCACACGCGCGACTGTCTTAATTTTTTCGACCACGAGAATTTCACCTTTTTCGACAAATAACCCCAGGGTATCACTCAAACTTTTTTGTGCTTTTCAAAGCACACGCAAACGGGCACGTCCGCACCGAAAATGCTGTTCACTTGACAAAATAAATCAGATAAATTCCGTCCTGCACAGATCTCGTCGCGGTCACAAAGAAATCTTCGTCAACGGTAAACACAATATTTATTGTCTCCGTGTACTACGCGTTCGTTTTGGGGCGAAGGATGCAGATTTATTTCAGCTCTAATCCACTACTTCCGCGCCGTTCAAAGTATCACGATCTACTAACGAACGGATCAGCTCCGGGGTGAGATTTTGTTTTGCGCTTACGACTTGCCACAAACAATTTGCCTAGCACCTGTTTGTGTGGAGGAGACTCACTGCCATTGCCACTGCCACCGCCACGCAGATGGTTATCTAAAGTTGGACGTACCGACCGGCAGCCTCCGGGAGAGAGGATAAAATCCATATTACTCAACTCATATGGAGAGTGAGAGAGTTGATTTGAGCTGCGCGTGACGAGGGGTTGCACGACAGTTCAGCTAATTGGGTCGATTCATCATGTTGCTGTCAATAGTGTAACACTAGTTTATAAAGTTACTTTCTTTCGTTTCATATCTCACTATGAGATTTTTATGGATTTTGATCCACTAATCACGAATTAATATCAAAGCAAAATAATTTGTGTTCTAGACCCTATTATGATTTGGTTTTCGCAGCTGTTCGGAAGTGTAATTCATGAAATAGCTCTAATAGAAACATTGCGCTACAAAGTTAATTTTCACAAAAATCATTCTCTGTACATTATATTCTATATATCAAATTGAAAAGAAATTTGATGTTCATAATACGCAGGGCGAATCCAGAAACAAAAAAAATTCCGGGGTTGTCCGAAATTTCGATTTTGAAACGAACATTGTGAAATTGTAATTCATAACAACAATTAATCAAAATCGGTAAAAAAATTGAATTGAAACGATTTTGAGTTTGAAGCTTATTTCACATTTAAACTAATTTGAAATTTGGGTGGCCCAGACCCCCAGGACCCGACCCAAATAAAACGCATGTGGTTCCGCGAGATAAAACCGGGTTATAACGCAGTTTAGTTTATTGTAAATATATATGTCAAACAAATTTCAACGATGCATAAACACCGGACAGGCAAATAATTTTTTATTTCAATAATTGTTAATTATTTACGCAAATATAGATTGTATCTTGTACATCGCTAATTATTCGTTTCGAGGCAAACACTTTTTGTTCAACCGCCGAATTTTGCTAGCTATCCAAGCTCAAATATTTGCTATTTGGTTTGGTAAATTCTGCGACACATCCATGGTAAATAATTTGAATAACATTAATAGCAAACAACGCAGAACAGCATTTTTTGAGCTAAGACGCCACTCGAGAAAATTGTGTGCAGTAAATATTTTCTTTATTATCGCCTTGTGGCACGGTGACCGGCGGCTGGGCAACCGCTAAGAATATACAATTGTATTTTCATGGTTTCTTGTTATGTTATAAGACTACTATTCAATATCGAATATCTGTTTCAAACTACCGAAGACAACTGTCATGGAACTCAGTCTTGATCTAGTTTCGCTTTCCGCGCCAGCGCAAAGTGAACGACAAAACACAGTCACTTTAATTTTAATGTGCATTACCTGAAGAATAAAGTTACTTTTATTCTTGCCGCGATAGTCTATCGAGATGAGTGAAAGTCAAAAGCAGAAAGTGAAACTCCAGCCAAATACAGTGTCTGCGTTTTCGATCGAGTATTCCAGATGTATTAGACTGAGTATTTTAGATGTAGGATATTAATTGGAAGTGAAAATGGAGCTTGGACTTACGGAAGTCAAAAGGCAAAACATTTCAATGCGCCTACCATATAACATGTGAGCAGAAAATTTGTAGGCTAAATGCGAGTATGCTCCATTTGAAAACAAAATTGAAAATACCTCTTTAAGGTTTTTCGATGAATCGCTTCAACTTCGACTAGCATGTACTGATATAGGCATCTGCTTCGACCGGTTTGGCTTTATTTGGCCGGATCAGAGCCGCTGAAACAGCTTTCATAGAAATGGCTGCCCACATCAACACCTTCGGCTTGAACTTTGATTTACAGACATATTCAAAGCTGTCTGGTGTTGCTTCAATGTTGTCAGTGTAATGGCCATAATTTCCGCTTAATTTATGGTGCGAAAATGTTAAGAAGGATTCATCAGCCAAAATGATGAATTTCTCATTCGTAAAATGTTTACTGTGAAGCGTACGGCAGCAAATTGGTATTTTTTAAAGTTGTTTCACTGTATTCTTAGGTGTTCGCTGACATTTATGATAAACTACGTTATTTTTTCCAAAAATTGTTGACAGTGGAGCTTGAAATACCAAATTTTCGTGCCGATTTGCATGTTGATTGTTCAACCTTGATTGATGACATATGACAGATTTTTTTATTCTGGCAGTTAGTTTTGGTAATCGACAGCATTTCTTTTTAGTTTTCGATTTTTTTTGCTATCACGACAATCCCTCAAACAATTGAATTGGTACTGAGTCATCCGAACAGGTTGGCGACAGATAAATCCAGATGAATCCACGGCTTGTACGACAATTTATTTGTATACAACTGCGCAATTTGATATTAATAGTGCAGTAGAAGTACATTTAAGTATGCAAGTACATTACATCCCCATCACGCACATTATTTTTTAATATTTTTTTATATGACTCGAACAACTTCCGGATACATAGCAGCAAATCAATCGACCGATACAAGTTGTGATCGGAGGTTAATTTTCCCGGTTTAGAAATAATGTCCGATCACAACTTGTATCGGTCGATTGATTTGCTGTTCTGTATCCGTAAGTTGTTCGAATCATGCGACAAAAATATTAAAAAAATAATGTTTCTCGCGTTATTACTTCTTATGAATTTTTGTTATTTTAACTACTAACGAGTACAGATTTATAACACAGCTTACAATGACAATTTCATTCTGTTAGAATTTTGTTATTGAATTCTTATCGGACATTTTTGTCCTGTTTTAAGCAGTAGAACAATGGCTTGAATTTAATCTGAAATCTTTCCGAAAAGAAGGTACACAGTTAATTCGTTACACATCAAAGTTGAATGCTGATAAGTGTCCCGAATGGTGTGCAAATTTGCATAATGTCTCGATATGTCACACTTACAAACCATGCGAGGAGAAACTGAGCGTTCTCTTATGGGACGCTGTTTGTACTGTTTTTGTCAGGAATGATAAAGAAATCTATGCCACCAATTAGTACAAACTCTTATGCTCTCTTGAATCAGCAAGAGTGCGACTCTGACGATCCTATGCTTAAAAGCTTTAGGAGAAGAAGCAAATTTTCTCGCCTGAAATTCCTTGTAAAGGCCAAAAGATTTCCGTTGGGCCGCCTAATATAATAGCTCGAGGAAAGACTACCAAAAAATCGAACCAAATAGCACCGGAGTCTTATAAATTTGAGATCGAACAAGCTGAGTATCCAGCGTTTCCAGGGACAACCCCAGTACCTGAACCCCAAGAGCTTTAACAATTCAGCCGGAGATTCATCCTAGTGCTGGACTGCTGAATATCCTTGCCATCGTGGACTGTATATTTATGAAGTAGTTATTTACTAAATTGCCCCTCCTTGCAGTGATTTATTTTTCGATGGCTTAATCCATCAAATGACGTTACGGATTTAATTTAAGTTCTCACTTACCCTCCTGTCGTGTTAGACAGAAACAAATTCAACTTATTGAATAATCTGCCGTATTCTGCGAAAATGAGCTGGTTGAATTTATTCAACAAGTTCCTTCCGAATATTTTCTTCATGATTCGAACCAGGTGAAAGTGGTCGCCATTTCAAATCCTGAAAAACTATCCGGCGATCACAACTAGTATCGGTCGATAGTTTTGCTGTGACATAGTCTGTGCACTGAGACCACGAAGCCGTATTTAGAAAGACAAAACTTCTGGCACCCAAACCGTTAGATTTAGCTTTATGATGTCTTTGGATAACTTTTAGTATTTTGTTGGGGATTGTTTCAAATTAGTGGAATTAGGGTGGTCCTTGTGGTTTGGGCGTTCAAAGGATTAATTATTTCGATGTTACATTTCGAATTTACATATACAATATTATACAAAATCAAAAAACAATTAAATTGAAGCAACTTAGCTGAATAAACTAGATGGCTATGTTCATGCGATATGATTTTTTAAAGTTTTAAAGTAGGGTGGTTCTTGACAAATAGGTTTTCCTATATTTTCTTTTCATGTGTTAAATATACAGAAATGCTATCTTATAGCGTCTTTTAAATCTTTTATTGACTCGTTTGTGTGGACAGTTTATTGACTCCTTTGTATGGACAGTTACATCCTGGGCATGAGAAAGACGACCTCTGAGCAAAGGATGGCGTATTAGGAGGTGACATCCACGAAAGTCCAATTTTTTCAATGATTTTTTCTGTATTTCTCATCAGAGAACACTCAACAGTTGGCAAGCCTCATGGCGCAATGAAAAGCGTAGTCGCTGGCTACATTTTATTTTCCCAAAGGTATCAACGAAACCTTTATTTAGCGATATAAAGATACGATGGTGTTTTATTTTCTTCATATTGCAACTCATATTTAATCACTTGGAACGTTGGATGCGCATCTTCGGCGGAATGGACACATGGAGAGCGATTTCTGCGCCTGTGCTGATGATTATTACGACATCGAGCAGGTTGTTTGGACGAAATGAAAATTATGGTGCCAGCTTTCGATTTATTGGATCGCCTTCGGGTCGAGAAAGATCATTCAACGTTCCTGCACTGGATGCAATGGCACGGCACGTTCTTTATTATATGTCCCTTGCCTGCATTAAAAACGATCAATATCTAAATTTAGACCCATTTTTGTCTAATTCTCATGTCCCCTGTACAGCCTGCCTTATTGATGACGTTTCGCACTAAGGCACGATTACGTGATAGCCGTCTTCATTCACTGTACCGGGATTAAGTGACTTTGAAACTGTGAGGGACTTTAAAAGGATCTCCTACGGGACCGAGCAGGACCGCCCAATGCCTCGGTCCTTAAGATCTTAGTAGTCCGAGACAAACATTTTGTTTGATTGCCGTCTTTTCTCTGTCCATGAAATTGTTCAGGTTGTCGACTTACTTCTGAAAACGAAATTTGCTGATTTTCCAGGGTACTGAAACAACCAACTTAAATTTACATTTTTTAATGATTATTGCTTGAGCTTACAACATGTGGTACATTTTTAGTTATTTTTTTAAACATAACTTTTTCCAACGAGAGTATCTATTCTTCAATTAAATCACTTTTACTCTTTAAAACAAGATTTTTATTCGTCTAAATTACCAAAGATAAATATGTCTACAAAAAACATTACCTGCTGGTGACGAATCGTGAAAAAATGCATACTCTTGGAATCGCTATTGTAGGGCTTATGTAAATTATATTGAGTCTAGTGCCTTCCATTAGGTAGGCACCGAAATAACTTGATCTTACGCCAATATTATTGAAGGTGGTTGAAGCCCGTTCTATCCCGATTCGCAATATAGCTAGGTAAAAATTAAATTATTTCCCAATTTTAGTTGCAATCCTCATATAAAAGTATTTTCTTGGAACTTTACAAGATTTTTTACGTTGATTACGCTGTCTACAATTCATTATAACGGAAAAACTGTGATTAAAACAACAAATAAAAGTGAAAAAAAAATAAAAGGTAAGTGTTTTGAGGTTCTTATTTAATGAAATTATTTTTGTTTGGGTGAAAACACAGATATTTTCAAAATGTCAGCACTTTTGTGCGAAATGAGCGTACGGGGCTATTCGGATCCCCTATTCATCAACCACCGTTCAGCGGCTTGAGGAATTCCACGAAGATTCGTCCGAAAATAATCTTAGATTATTTACAGCGAAAATTTCTGAGAACGAGTTTCAGAGAATAAATATTTATGCGCGAAAAAAATGCGCTGAAAAAAACGTTGTGTCATTTTTCACAAAAACAAAAATTTGTGTTAAAAGGATGAGATCACAGCAACCTTTGACGAAGGCGGTGTTTTTTTCTTGATTGCGGCAATGGATTTCAAAAAAAACTCCCAATTCATGGAATGATTAATCGTAGGCTTGTATCAGAAATGGTACGCGTACACAATAACTGAGTGTGTACGCTGAACAAATAGGAATGGAGCGAAATAAATCTTCAAAGGACGAGGCGATTTTTCGTTGCCCGAGGATACCGGAATATTGGAAAAATTGAGGTAAAATTGTAAGTTGTCAGTAAGAAGTTCTATCGCAGTTGCAATCAGTGAAGATTTACTTCAAGATGGGCAAGATAGACGTGTCAGTTAGGTGGTCCTAGCGGTCGTTCCCGCTATTAACGTGGATCATATCAAGCAAAAAATGGAAATTCTCCAACTCAAACTAGAGGTCATCTACCTGATGTCGAGGCACAACGAATAACTAGCCAATCGTTCACTTGACAGCGCTTAAGATCCGAAGCACTATTGTTCAAAGGGACAACTACAGGCTTTAGTACAGCGACATCATGTAATGCAGAATTTGTCAAGATTTCAAGAAATCACCTGGTACGCAGTAAGTAGTGTCTCGAATCGGTCTGAAGATCAAGCAACCAACAACGCACGGAAGCGGCATTAAAACAGTTAAGCAGTGCAGGATATTGGACGGATTCTTCTTACTAGACGCCGGTGAGATCGTTTCACAATTTTAACTACCTAAAATTTTACCTTTAATTACCTTTAAATGTTACTTAATGCTATAACCAGTTTTGAATTTTTGGTTTCACCTGCATTAGCCGAAATACTGATCATCTGGTTAGATTATTCTAATTGTTTTCGTAAATATAAGCTTAGTTTATCTCGTCACGTTGTGCTACCGTATAACAAACGCCACCATTTAGCACATGTTAACCCTTTCATGCCCTACTTTTTCTAGTGCAAGTAGAGTTTCAGAACTATTTTTCCGTGAAAACGATTGGGGCAAGAAACAAGAAGAGCCTTTTTCCATAAAAGTAGGTGATTCCCTCGCAGTGCTAGAAGATGCTCAATGTTTACCTTCCAATGCTCAGTACAATTCTCCTAGAATATTTACAATAGTTCACTTGCGTGGAAAACGTAAAGGCAATTGATGCTTATATCTATTCTTTATTAAGTTCATAATCCTTACGAAGACCGCTTGTCCAAATTGCGAGATTTTGCTAAACGAAAGTAGCACTCACACAAGCCATAAGCTCGTATTGTTGACAGAATCTTTTTGACGTGTCATAATTGTGCATGGAAAATTTTCTATACAAATAAGGCTTCAATTATTAACTTTCATTCATATATACGGATTAATTTGGTCTAGATACAATTGGTGAGATGCATTATGAAGGAAATTCGGCATCAAAAATAATAATTTGTGGTTACAATATTTCCATTTACTAAATTTGCTTTTTTACCGCGATACTTGTATTTTTATTTAGAAAATGTTTATGCTTTGTGTTCATCCGACCTTTTGACACAGAAAAACATCTACAATTTAAATATAACTTGAGCCAATCCCAAGATTCAGAGATTTGAATCAAAACACTCACAATTTCTCATCAAGTTTTCTACTATATCTCAGAAACCAAGCAAAATTTCAAAATTCCGAAAACGCAACTTAGTAGAGATTTTTCAGACAAATAACATGACATATGTAAATCATTTTACTCTAAAATGGTGTTTGTGATAAGATAGCACGACAACGACGATGTATGGTTTCCGTCGGGAGTTTTTTAACAATGTTCATTTCAAAATTCTAGAAAAGTTAATTTTATCGTTAATGTTTTAGTTTCAATAGAGGTAAATCTGCTGCACTTGCTTTTATTTTTTCATCGGAATTGAATACTGCATATAATATAAATCACATACCCTCTAAGGGTTTTTGTGACATTTTTTAGTTCCACTAACGCTTGCATGTGCGACAGACTACTTGTGTGCATCATAAGTGTTATATGACACCAATACTACACAGGGGTCGTGCTGGTGTGTAGGGGTACGCGTGTATGTTGCGGATGCAAGTGATGGTGGAGTCGAGAAGTGTTACAGGAGAGTAAAGCCATGTCAAGTGATCCTCGAATTTTTCGCAAAATCACCGATTTTCATGAGATATATTTTATTGTATAGGGATTATGGTAAATAGCTTTTGGTATAAATATTTCGTTAAAACTCCTTTTTTCCTTTGAGATATTCACCCTTAAACTTTATTTGCATGATGAAATTGTAAAATTTATATCTCAAAACCTACTGAAGATAATTGAATGAATTTTTGTACACTTATGGAATGATATTTACACTATCTCATAAAAATAATTTTACAATATAATTATGTGAATAACGGTACTTTGCATCTACTTAAAAATTTCAATTGTATTTTTTCTTGTGTTCTTCACGCTAAAAAATTTCAAAAGGTATGTCAAAGTACGCGTCAATCTCTCACCTTCAATAATCTGTATTGATAATTTTTCATTTTTGTTTCTATCGAGAGTTATGGATGATTTTGTAACGATGCGTACCTTCAACGCACGGCCCACTTTGATGCAGCCCGCGAGAACTTACATATTGGCAACGCCGCATGTAGCAACGTCCTACTGCGTATCGCTTTGGCAGAGCGTATCTTATGTCCAAAATTGCCATCTTCGATATTAGAGCAAAAAGATAAGCTTTTCTGTGCGGATGTTTAAAGGTGAACATATTCCGAGTAATTTGCATGATTTTTAGTGTTATATTTTTCAGGAATTATTTAATTTTCTGTCATTCAAACTCTCAAACCGGCGCGCTCGGATGTTGGCAGTTGCTGTGCAAACTTGAGCAATGGGCATTTTTGAATCTGCATGTATATGACTTTTTTTGCAAATTGACATATTTTACCACTCTTTATCGTCAGTTGGTTCTGTCTAGGTGTTAGCACAGTATATTTGCTCAAAAAACATTCTTTGTTTTTATGTTATAAATATGGTTCGACCAACCGAATACTGTATTTCGTTAAAAAAGTAATGAAGATTTTGAATTATAAATCGTTGATGATTTACTGAAATTTGATGAAGTAAATAATATCTTACTAGAACTTGGAAAACCACTAATTAACAGAATTGACAGAAGCAATAGCGATAAAGAAAACACGCCAATGCGATTGAAAAACAGATTCAAAGTAATTTTTTTTTCGCAAGACACTTCGTAGTTTATAAGTAAGATCACTCAGTGGACATAAACAAGCGAAGTAAAATGCTGTTTTCATAAAATGTTCCATTTTCCTGTAAAATGCTGTAGACTAGTAATGAATTCGGACGAAACATCGACTAATAACGTTTTCGTTTTTAACCTGGTATACACCGGTATAGTGAAAAAAAGAGATAGACTGAAGTTTGAATGAGTATAGCCCCGACAATACTGGTGTACACTGTCAAAAACGAAAATGCCATAACAAAAGTGTCTTCGAAGATGGCAATAACATAAGCGTATTATATAAGTTATGTTTCTGTTCTTTGCGATACAGTTTAATTCCTAGTAACGTTAAATTATAATAAAAAAGTATTCATTAAACAAAATTGTTTTTGCTGTGCACTTCGGTCAAAAAAAATCTAAAAGTATCTCAAAATATCCAGAAAACATTAACCTTTGATAATCCGTATATAAAAGTTTGTTCTTTTGCACCAATCTAGAGATGTGATTTCATTTAGTCATGCGATGCACGTTTCCTACGCGATGCGCAGTAGGACGTTGGGACATGCGGCGTTGCCAATATGTAAGTTCTCGCGGGCTGCATCAAAGTGGGCCGTGCGTTGAAGGTACGCATCGTTACAAAATCATCCATAACTCTCGATAGAAACAAAAATGAAAAATTATCAATACAGATTATTGAAGGTGAGAGATTGACGCGTAATTTGACATACCTTTTGAAATTTTTTAGCGTGAAGAACACAAGAAAAAATACAATTGAAATTTTTAAGTAGATGCAAAGTACCGTTATTCACATAATTATATTGTAAAATTATTTTTATGAGATAGTGTAAATATCATTCCATAAGTGTACAAAAATTCATTCAATTATCTTCAGTAGGTTTTGAGATATAAATTTTACAATTTCATCATGCAATAAAGTTTAAGGGTTAATATCTCAAAGGAAAAAAGGAGTTTTAATGAAATATTTATACCAAAAGCTATTTACCATAATCCCTATACAATAAAATATATCTCATGAAAATCGGTGATTTTGCGAAAAATTCGAGGATCACTTGACATGGCTTTACTCAGGAGAGATCCTGTTTGGACTTATTCCGGATATATGTGAAAATATTCCACTAAGAGCGAGTAAAGGCGCTTTAACCTAGGCTTATTAGCCAGGGCAAGGTGTAAATACCTCTGTCCCATCCCAAAGGACCAAAGGAGTGACATTAACCTTCTTAGCCAAGTCACTCCCAACGATTTATTATATCCCCTTCAAACTGAAACGGTCGGTACGGTTGTCCTCGTTTCTTCCTCCTTTAAGATTCAACAGAATTCGTTAATTAAATTATTCATTAAATGAATATTTTATTTGCCGTCTAATTTTGAAACATCTTCAAACCCAACTCTGCACAGTAGGCCTGGCCGTTTTAATATTTGCGTCATGTGAAAATATGCTTCAAATATTAATATTGACAAGAAAAATACTACCGACTAACTGTAGTGTTTTCCAGGATGCTTTTCAATACTGGCTGTGTAAGGGTTAGAATAGAATAGAATAGAATAGAATAGAATAGAATAGAATAGAATAGAATAGAATAGAATAGAATAGAATAGAATAGAATAGAATAGAATAGAATAGAATAGAATAGAATAGAATAGAATAGAATAGAATAGAATAGAATAGAATAGAATAGAATAGAATAGAATAGAATAGAATAGAATAGAATAGAATAGAATAGAATAGAATAGAATAGAATAGAATAGAATAGAATAGAATAGAATAGAATAGAATAGAATAGAATAGAATAGAATAGAATAGAATAGAATAGAATAGAATAGAATACAATAGAATAGAATAGAATAGAATAGAATAGAATAGAATAGAATAGAATAGAATAGAATAGAATAGAAAAAACAAAAATTTGTGTTAAAAATTTAAATTGTAAAAAACCCATTTTTTCTATTTTTTTATATTTTGTCAATAAAAACCTATAGAGAAAAGAAACATTCTGAATGTGATTATATGATGGAGAACTTATCATTAAAAAGTTATTCTAACAATAACTTTATACATGTTTCAAATTTCATACTAATTGACATACAAAACTGTAATTTTATTACAGAATATATTACAGAATATAAGTCTCGTTTTAAATCAAAATATATTTAACAAAAATCTTCCAAAATGCAAAAGTTTTCGAGATATTTGAAATTGTTCCAACAAAAACAGTTAATTCGTGTGCCCTTTTTAAAAGTTATTCGCGTTACCCAATTATAAAATGTCAAAAATCTAATGTTCACCGTTTTAAAGACACAAAAGAAACTTTTTCAGTGTATCTGGATCATGGAGAAGCATCCAATAAAAAAAATTCTTAACAACTTTTGACATAGTTTTATAATTCAAAAAGAAAATTGCATTTTTTTACTGCAAATATTATGTTGTGGTTAGGAAAACTTTTTTATTGAAAGCTTCTCCATGATCCAAATACACTTCAAAGTTTCGTTCGAATCGACGACGGCCATATTTTGTGGTCGGCCGGTTTCTCATGGAATCCCCGCTTGCGGCTGCGCGCACCACTGCACACGTAACAACAAAGAAAACACATAATGCGCCAATCGACAACTGTGACTAACCATGTTAAGATTTTGTAAAGCTCATTTATTTATTTTACTTCTTAAAGATAAATAATAAATCTTATAAATATTTCATAGGTAAATATAATTCTATTGTAAAAAAAATTAAAGAAAAATGACGGTCCGAATTACCCCTGTATTGTAAAAAGATGAAAAAACGTAGAGGTTAGCAAATCGTCGTCTAGCGCTGTTATGGAGTGGTCAAATGAACCTTTTATGGCATCAAAATGAAGCTGAGGTTGCAAACTAACAATTAGGAACTTTGACTGGCAATTTTTTTTAAATCTATTCACCTAAAAGGGCAATGTGTTTAGGTAGGTCCGAATAGCCCCGAGTTCCCCTATGTATATCATTATTATTGTAGAAAATTGTAAATATCAGAGAGTAAATTGTTATTTTCTCTAGAAGAAAATCTGTTAAAAAGAACATGCGAGTTCAACGGAATTGCAAGTATATATTTTTCAGTTGTATTCATAAAATGTTTCGAAATTGTTTTCTGATTTGAATGCATATTCCCTGAAAATTTCAGATTTTTTCAGTTAACATAGAACGTCCTGAAATTGGATTGACACCGTGCTGTTGTTACTCAGAGCGGGACTAGAAGAAACGATGGCTTGAAGATAGGATTTGTATCACCAACCCATGGCAGTTGATTAGGCAAATGAAAAAAACTATGTGATGAACGGTACCAGAATGGTTCAATTTCACTGTTTGGAGAATAAGTTCGGTTTTCACATTTCCCAACGACGAGTATGAGATTCAGTAATTTTTTTTTCCTTTTCGAAAATATCAAGTTTCTGAGGTGAAAATGTTCTGAAATATTTGGGATCGAAATATAGGAGTTGGTGATACATTTTTAGAGTTGCCAGAAACGATAATCTCCTGAATTATTTTTACGCTTCTACCTTTTCTATCTTAAGATTATAACAATTTATAAAATATTCCACCAATTTATTAGTTCGGTAAAACTTTTAATAACATTCCGGAGACTTTTTACAGGAATGAGTTTTCAATTAGAGTAAAATAGATTTCTGAATGAGTAGATACTCAAATAGGAATGGCCTAGAGACGTTTCGATATTAAAATACATCGATACTTAGAATCGATACTGGTATCGAATTCAGGTACTCAGGGCCGGCGTAACACCTTTTTGCCGAGTGGGTAGTAAGATTCTAAGTGATTTCTCCCCGTACAGCTATGGTGTGAAAAGTGAAAATGAAAATTCCCTGAGAATTTCCGGTGGCTATTTGGAAACACCCTTTGCTAACAGGGCTGTATGTCCGACGGCTCAGCGAAAATGTATTTGTTGAATACAGATACTACAAATGTTCCACAGCAAAGTACTATTTATTTCATTCTTTTAAATTTCGTTGCATTAATTTCCATTCCCTACGATAAAATCTTCCTTTTCTAGTATTTTGTCTACGTACCCGCCCGGGAAGTAGAGATTGATAGTGTAGTCTCCGAAAAGGGCCTTTATTGCGAAATTGGAGATGCACCTTCCGGATCCCTGTGCTCCAGTTAATGAAAATTTTGGTATGCAAGCAATTGCGTTAAGCAAAAATTGAGGAGTATAAGAAAACTTATTTTCCATCAACCTAATTTCGAGCCTTTTGCCAAATTTGTTCTTCCAAAATTTGTTATTTTGAACAGGGCTTGTCTACTTGTTCGCCTTTTTTAACCGCGGGGCATGAACTGCCGTCGTTGCAAATAATGGGACCATTGTATAAATAAGGCACGGTATGGAGAAGGCGGAGAAGAAACTTTTTCTTCTGTGCGCTCCAATCCGAATGAACTATCAACATATCCCGCATATAAATTATACGGATAAAAACTGAAGCATTCTTTTGAGAAACGCTGGGAAGAAATGTTAAAGAAAGCACCGGCCACGACTAATTTCTACGCTTTCTTGTTCACTAAAGAGCGAGATTCTGACAATCCCGTTGAGGGAATATCTTCTAATGTGCCTCTAAGTTTTCGAAAGGGGAAAATCGTTTCCTCCCCTAAATTTCCTCGTAAAGGCCTGAAAGTGTCTCTTGATGGGTGCTGTTACACAACCGAAGTAAGTGTCTCCTGGTCTCGGAAAGTCCACATGGGACAGTCAAGTGTCTCTATATTTCAGTCCTATTATTTTTCTAGATTTTACACGATGCAGTTGCATTGTGTAAACCCTGGTTTACTTCTGACGTAGATCTTCCTCAATTTTAACATTATACACCATGACCGAGAAAACAAAATTGAGAAGCGTTTTGGGGATCAAAACATGCTATTATTTCAATCGGTTTAGCCTTTGATCGGAACAAGTATTGAAGTTTTCGCTTGTTAAATCCGAATCATAAACAAAGATTTGATATTGTTTCCAAATACATCGCACCTCAGGTGGTTCTAGAAGACTTCAACTCCCACGGTATGTCATGGGGTTGTCTTCATTCTGATAACCGATCTATCTTACTGTATCAATCAAATCTTCGCAACAATTTCAATATGACCATTTTGAGTACAGTGGAAATGACACGATAGCCTAGCAGTGCGGCCAAGCGCGTTAGATTTATCGTTGTACTCTACCCCACGAGTGTGCTCATTGATCGAAAGAGCTACGCGTCCACTATATCCGAAAAAATCGAATCAAAATAAGAAATTCCTTCGGTGGAAGTGTACAACGTATTCACTGGCTTGTTTCTCTACATTCCGAAACGAATACCCGACGCTAATAACCGTGGACGGTTTCCCACTCTGTTGTTGTCAGAGAGTGCTTAGAATTGTATGCGAAAAGTTCCTATCAGGACTATTTGAACGTCGGATCGCGCAAATTTTTTACTAATATACGCGACGTTAGAAACGCAAACGAAAAACTTTATGAACTGGAAGAACGTGGTTATTGGCACCGGTTCGTCAACGGATTTACGAGAGAAACAATATTTCGTCTGGCAGCTGGGCCCTACGTTGTGTACTCGATTCGACCTTTGATCGGAATACACGGAACTAAAAATCCTTTTTCGGCGACAACAGCTTTCGACGTAGATTCACTTTCAAATTATAGACGTTTCGCGATCAAATTATAATAATGTAAAAAAACGTAATATTTTTTCCTTCAAACACACAAATCTATCTGACAGCAAAGATACTCGCGCTATGCATTCTCCCCAAATTTAAATTGTAAAGCAAAGAAATTTGTATCTGAATAAAAATATGCAATTGCTTTACATCGAGGAATTCCAACACAAGAATTTTGTGCGCAAGACACATACGTGGTTAATCTCAGGTTTTGGTTTGTTCCAATCTTTCGAGTGGGTAATTGCCCCCTCGGTAATTTTCGAGTGGGTAGTACTACCCATACTACCACCGCATTCCGCCGGCCTGCAGGTACTGATACTTTCGATATAATCGTAGTCGTAGTATCAATACTTGAAAGTATCGCCATTCGATTCCAAACTTTTACAGTAGCTTTTCCTGAAATAGGTAATCTACAAACCGTTGTTTGGCAATTCAGCAAATGGTTTTGTCAGTCAACGTTTTGATCTGCTCCAGCATATAGAAAAACTCTTTCGACAAATATCTTTTATTTGTCTGATCCGTCAGACGTCGAATGTCAGAAAAGATAGACAATAGATAATTGGCTGATCAGAAAGTCTAATGGACTGTCAAATAATGGGCAATGTTCGGAATCGATTTTTTTTTATCAAATGCGATCGGTGCTCCAGCTATTTAGCAACTCAAATACAACAACCGATTCCGCAACGGTTCAACCTGAATAGGTAATTACATTTCACTCGGAAATCATTTCAAAATCGTTCAGAATTCCGAATCGAATACTTCCAACTACTGGTCCCTTCGATTCTTTTCGATATCGTAAAGGTTGTATCGATATCAGTAAAGTAGCGTGCTTGAAGTATCGATCCCAAAAAATCGAGTATCGAAAACAGAGGTATCGATTCCGTACTAGTATCGAAAATATCGCACCGTCCCTAGCGAATGGGAAGCAACCGTTTGCAAAATTTGCACAGACATTTGAGTACTCAAAAGTGCTGTGCTGCAAAAAAATCCTATGACGAGCCCACCGCTCAAAATTTGAACGGTTTAGAAAGGAAGCTGTGTTAGACATGACTTTCCGCTCCAACAGAATTTCACACCGATTGACGAATTGATGTTTTGCTGCGTTTTATAATTTGTATTTGGATCTTTTTGAAGAGCTGCCAAAGATATAGTGAACTATAAGGAAAAATAAATATTTGATAAAAAGCTTTTAAACCGGGATTACAAGTTTTGGATTTTTTTAAGAGGCTCGAAACACATTATAAAAGTCATTTCCCCATAGATCAGTATTCTCTTAATTTGAAGTGAATTGATATATCTATATAAATAATTTTGCTCCTAACCTAACCGCAACCTAAATCTTATGAACTGCGCTACACTGTAGTAGCCTGATAAGTTATATGAGAATAAAACCAAACACGTGCTAGCTTCCAAGAAGAAATATCATAATAAACTAATAAAATTGCATGTTTGACAACGAAGAAAACTGTAGAACAGGTTTTGAAGCGCTCAGTTTCTGAAAATGCAAATCCGTTTGGATTAAGTTGTTTACAACAGTAACAGACCATTCATCTGTTAACAGCTTCCAATTGAGAGAGCAAAAAATCCGTAATAATATGGTACGATATGTGAGCTGCACACAAAACAGATCATCGATCGCTGACGAAGGCGGCCGGTTGCGCAGGCAACGTGGCGTGGGAATACCTAGAGAGCTCGCCGAATAGTGCGTCAGATGATCAGCGAGCGAAGGGTGACGCAAAAGCTATTGTGAACGAGTAGGGTGTACTGTACAGCCTATTTGCCACCTATTGCAGTAATTAGAAGATTAATAGTTTTGTGCATTGACTTAATTAATCACCGGGTAGCAAACGGAGAATCCTACACGCACAGGCCGTAGTGTATGATAATTGGAATTCAATGATACTATTCTAACGAAGCGACCGATGGTATCGATTTTGTCGGAAAAAAATGCGCAAACGGGAAATGAGTTAGCTCCATAGGTGCACCGATGCCGTTCTGGTGCTAATTAGCGTCAAATTGGGAAATGGAAGCGCGTTTTTATCGTTTCGATAAACAAATTTGGAATGTCGTTTGAGCCCCTTGGGATACATTTTCAAAAGGTATTGACTAGAAAAAAAATGGCTAAGAGAACGAAAACTGTTTACAAACACGAGCTCGCGAGCAGCTCGATCGGAGAAGGTCGCAGGTACGACCGAGAGACACCAATCGCTCAGCCAGTTTATCCAGAGGTGTAAACTTAATGACAACAGCGGCCAGCCAGTCTCTTCCTACAGCCGACCGTACGGGCGCAGTCGCAAGTTTTGATAAATGTTCGTCAACCCCTTTGGGCACTGTAATTAATTAGTGATAATTACAAGGTGCACTTGTTTGACCGTTGTTGCGAGGGCTTGTGTAACTGCCGCGCCGCCGATGTGATTTATGGATCCGTGTCAAACCAATACGTACTACTCAGTCCGTTGCCGCCAGCCCCCGGGGGGTAGCGAAACACAGCCACCATATAATGATGGTAAATGGAGTGGTTATTTAGCACCCTGCTTTAACTGCGAATGCTTTCTTCGTATTATATGACCAACCAAGCGAATTCGAAAATATTTTGATGTGCAGAGCATGTTTCCGTTCAGTACCGAAATTTTCAAATGATTCAAACTGAACATTTTCATATCTGACACACGCGAGAATCCGGCTTCCTCGGGGGCTATGTCATACGACGACATTGCCATCATTTGCATCGTGATAAAAGAACAGGTTCAACTTCCTCGTTAAATCAACAAGTCCTTCTGAGACCGTTTAATTTTATTACCGTGCCGTTTTTTGCTACTTGCACTCCCTACCCACGATCGACGGCGGCGCGCCGGCATGGCATATTCAAAGTGCAAGTAAGCCCGATTAAATAGCTTTGATAAAAGCTCTCCCCACCGCGACACTACCCGGGTAGGTTGCCGCTGTTCTGAAACACGCTTCATTGCAGTGTTTACAATATAGTAAATCAGACTATGCAACTAGTGTTGCTGCTACCGCGCCGGACGCACGCAGGTTGTGCACTTTCCCTTTCCACCCCCCCAATCGAGAAACCTTCTCTGCCTTCGGTGTGCAATATCAGCGAACTCTCGATTGGTTTGGAGGTTTCGTTTTTTGTTCCTGCCATGGCCAGCTAGCGGCTAACCAGACAGTGCTTAAATTTGCAACAACCATCGGGTGGGGCGGGTACACGAAGGCTGTTTTTCAAGGATGATGGTGTAATCGGTCAATGCAGTGATTTTCGAGTGGAGGGGAAAGCTTCAGGCGACGAGAAACTGGCTGGGTTTTAACGAATAGACGATCGATTTGATGCGTTTGGGATTCGAAACTGCAATCGGTTGGGTATGCGAAAGTGCTTCAGTGTTTTTTTCTGGCGTTTGAAATTACCCAATCTTGTGTACTAATTTATGTTCGCAAAGACTGAAATAATTATTATTATAATTCAAAACTGTCTCCAGCAAATCGAATGATGTCTACGGACATATTTAATTGTTTGTGACAGTTTGGCGTACCCACACAAAGACTGACAATTCATAGTGAAACCTATAATATGCAGAGTTCTATAAAAAACGCTCGAGTGTTTACAGTGATAATTTCCACGCTGTTCCCATTTTCAATTATTTACAAAAAAATATACCATCTAAACTGAAAACGGCAATTTTTTATTTAGATTCGACACCTCTATGTAGGATCGTAAGACAAATGTTTGAGTTATATCTGTTTATGTAATAATTGCTAAACAAGCGGATAAAATCAATAAAAAGTCACATGCTTCTAAAACGATGAACGCCAGCTTGATACTTCTGCCATTCAACAGCTTTGCGCAAAATTTTTGTCAGTCTTAGTTTGCACAAAACCAGCCTAGAGGTCGTGTGGCATCCGAACTGGTTGAAGTATATCAACCAAGAATAGATCAACTGTTCTCCTGTCATAAGCGAAGATTCAAGTCAAGGTATTTTTTCATACCGAGTGCTGAATGGATGGCAGGAATAAAAATATCCATGGCTAAAATATCCATCTAATATTCATGGAAGCGAATCTTTGACATAGTGGACGTTTGTTTCATTGCAAATCGTGAGATTTAAACGATAGTCATAATACCCATTTCGGGGTTCGCTATATACGATGATAATCTAACTTGTTAGGTGTCCTGAAGTTGGTGTACAATAAGTGCTGGTGTTGGAATGTGTAGTGTTCTGATCGATCATGGTTTGAGTTGCACAAATTAATCTTCACCATAAACGTAAAGCAACTATGAAACTGTCTCGCCTTGTACAGGAAGGAAAAGCTTCCATATCTTTGGCTCAAGAACCGTATTTCTATAAAGAAAACATCGATGTTAGAAAGCTATTTAACAACGTTTTGTAGCTTTAAAACAAATATGGCATAACAAATACACGGGAAATGCCTCGTGCATGCATATATACTAAATGCTATAAACGCATGTCTTATATCCGATCTTACAAATAGCGACATTTGTGCTGCCACAGTCAATATGATTGTTGAAAACAGACAGGAAATTAGTCTATTGGTCGCCATATCTGCAGAACAAAGAATCACCTTCTGATAATTTCAAGGTTGCATCATACTGTGGCAAAAATGGCACTCGTATTCGGCAGTATCGCAAATACCGATCACATAATTTGGAAAACTCAGATATCAATTTGAGAGGTACTGAATTGATAGATTACGTAAGCAGCACAAACCTGATTTTTTTCAATATAAGAAATAATTTACACGTTCTAACAGGCAAATGGTGTTAGATGTAACTCTCTGCTCCGACAGTATTACGTATGCGATGGCAAGCTGGGTCGTACAGAACGAACTCGAGCTGCCGTTATCTGAGAAAATATCCATATTTGATCATTTGAACATTTCATCGCAACCCTAAATCAACGCATCGAGGCCTTTAAGAAGAGGAATTGGCGACAAGTTTTCATCAGTATTTTCCAGTTTGAATGTCCAAGTGACTTGGATAACGTCGTGTATCAAACTCTTTTATAGTAGCAGCACGCCGAAAGATTTTTTCCCGTTTCGAGTTAAGCGTGCTTTTCGAGCAACTCATTGGTCATATTCCGGACAACCTAAACTCAAAAAGTTATGTAGAAGAGCTTGGAATCGCAGAAATGGGTAGGAAGCATTTCTGTTGACTCACAAAGCTTAAAGAAATGTCCTTCGATCCTCCGAGCGAAGTAGTTGAAAAAGCCTCTACGTAGACGTCTCAAGCCTCAACGACACTAAATAAGTTACTTTCGAAATCAAAAGACTTTCACGTCAGTTCAATTAGAATTGACATGTTAATGGTGAATATTCGTCTGACGAAGATGTGGTACTCAACTGTCTTTTTGACACATTCTTTCCAGGCTGAACGGAGCCATGACCGACGATATCCCAGGAGTTCTTTTCGCGTGGTTCTGATTTCTGTGAATTTGCTCGTAGAACAACCGAATCGATTAAATGGGGTGCTTGAAAGTTTTGCTCCGAAGAAGTGATCGCATAACACAAAAGATTATTTCGCCACTTCTGGTTTTGATAGTATATTGCAAATCCTTGCTCTTATTTCACTCTATAGCTTAAGGCCTTTGTCATTATTTTTAATACTAATTAACCGATTCCCTAAATTTCTCTATCAATATTTCAGAGAGCGAGTAAAGACGCTATAACCTAGGCTCATTAGTCAGGACAGGGCTAAAGACCTCTGTCACAACCCAGGAACCAAAGGAGTGACATTAACCCTCTTAGCAAAGTCACTCCCACCGATTTATCAAACCCCCACCAAATTGAAACGGTTGTGTACGGTTGTCCACGTTTCTTCCTTATTCAAGGTTAACCCTCTTAGCAAAGTCACTCCCACCGATTTATCAAACCCCCACCAAATTGAAACGGTTGTGTACGGTTGTCCACGTTTCTTCCTTATTCAAGGATCAAAATAAGCCGTTGATTAAATTATTCACTAAATGAATAACTTGATTGCCGTATAATTTTGAATCATCTTTATTTTGTGCGCTGCTTAGTTGGCTTGGCCGCTTTAATGCTTGTGTCATATTCAATATGTGCCACAAACATTAATAATAACAAGAAAAATTGTGGGCGAGCGTCTGCAATTTTCCAGGATCCCTACATGTATTGGTTGTGTATGTGTAGACTATACTAGACTAGACTAGACTAGAAGAAGTGACCGGGAAAAGATGAAATCATTCCAGTGCTACATCAACGAAAATATTAAAAAAAAGCTTTTACTTGTAGTCTTGCAACAGAATACATTCCATTAGCGTGGCGGAAAAGAATTCCCAAAGGAGGGATTCGATGAGAAACCGGCGGACCGCAAAATATGACCATCGTCGATTCGAACGAAAGTTTGCAGGTGAGTTCGGTTTATGAATTTCCATGATATTCTCTGGCAAATGCGATATTTTGATTCAAGAATAATTTTTTTAAAAAGGCGTAGACGTTTCTACGTGTATGAATTTCAATTTTTTAACTTATTAAAAGGTCGTAATAAAACGAAATAATTGAGCTGTTGAAACAAACTACTACATTTCAGATTTTTTTTATGAGGATTTTGATTTAAAATGTTCAAAAGAAAATTGTATTTTTGACTACAAATAGTATGAATTAGAAAAATGTCAAAAGCTGTTGTTAGGAAAACTTTTTCAATGAGAGCTTCTCCAAGATCCAAATACCGCGCCTTTGAAACGATAAATATTCGATTATTGACAGTTTATGATGGGGTAACGCGAATAGTTTTCAAAAAGAGCAAAATTATACGAATTAATTGTTTTTGTTGGAGCAAAATTCCAAATATCTCGACAACTATCGCATTTTGGAAGATTTTTGTTAAATGCATTTTGATTTTAAATAATGCTTTGGATTATATTCTATAATAAAATTACAGTTTTGTATGTCAATTAGTATGAAATTTAGAAACATGTATGAAGTTATTGTTAGAAAAACTTTTTTACCAGTAAGTTCTCCATCACGCAATCACATTCAAAATGCTTCTTTCCTCTTTAGGTTTTTGTTGTCAAAATAAAAAATGGGTTTTTAACAATTTAATTTTTAACACGAATTTTTGTTTCATTAAAAAATGACACATTTTTTCAGTGCATTTTTTGTACAGAAGCTTTCATTTCCTGTAACTCGTTCTCAGATAGTTTCACGGTATAAAATAAATAAATAAATAAATCGTGCAATTTTTTTGAAATTAATGCACGTAGAGACGTTTACGCCCTTTTGAAAAGTTTCTCTTGAGTCAAAATAATCTTATTGATTGTGGAAAATGTTCAGTCTTCCATGCCGGTGAAACGTGTAAAGTTTCATCGGAATCTAAGAGTGTCAGACACGATTTTCGAACGGATCTTCGTGGAATTCCTCAAAGGTAGACTATTATGAGGCAAAGATCAGTCTGACCTCCTTCCTTCTCAATTCAGTTGAATGTCTAATCGTTTTATACATTCGGGATGTTTACTTGAGCGAGTACCTGCTTCATGCAATACAACATGCTTATCAGCGGGGAGAAGTCAGTAGCGTAGTAGCGGGAAAGGTGTTTTACCCCAAAATATTTTATTCAATTTGGAAAATTGAATATGTTCGACAAAAATGGGCCTAATGTTCTAAATGGAATTCTCACAGTTTCTTTTGCAACAGTTATCTACTGAGAATATTTACTCGTAGTGAAAATTGGCGACAGATCTCGACAACTACCAGTTGGCTCATTATCGAGGCTACGTCTACCTCCAAGGACTACATCGAGTAGATCGCGACGAAGCGGAGCCTCACCTGTATCATGACAAAACCGGGAACTAATTGGTTCACGAAACGGACATCGGTACCGAGAGAAATTCCGCCACCGGGGAACTCTCAGTCGGAGTAGGGTAATTTGACCGTCTGAGAGCAAAATGACTCAAGCAAACGGGTGTCAGTTTCGGGAGAAATTCCGCTGTTCGGGGAATCTCAATCGGATTAGAGTGAGATCAGCGCCGGGAACTTTCCGAGTAGATCGCGACAAAGCTGGGAACTAAATGGCACAAAATTTAGTCTTTAGCTAAATGGCTCATGGTATCAAAAGCTAAATGGATCACTGATACGAAAGCTAAATAGCTCAAACAGAAAACGGAAGCTAAACGGCTCACAGAAATGCCTTGCGGTAAGTTACCGCTGGTAATATCCGAGTGGAGTTCGGGGCTAAATGGCTCAAGTACGCAGAGGAGCTATATTGAGTAATAGATGGAGAGAATGACGGCAAGCAAGAGGAATACCGGGAAATGAATGGATGAAAGGTCAAGCAATTCCATGAATCAAGCGAGGCTCCGAGTTAACTTCGGAAAACTTGTGATAAAAAGGCCAAAATCAACGGGGTCTTCATGTGCAGCTGTTTCGCACCTACAAGGAGCGAGCAATTCAGCCTAATGCTAGAACAGTTAATCGAGCAGTTGATCTCCTGAAAGCCGGTAGTCATTGGAGGTACAATGTCTATGCTGTGAAGTGGGGCAGTAGAGTAACCAACACAAGAGGATGTATCCTGCAGGAAGCTCTAGCGAAACGTACGATTATGAAATTAAGGTTCCGTTACCACGTTTCGGAGAGACGGAAGGGAGTCTATCATCGACGCTACCTTCTGTAGTAATTCACTGAGGACGAATATGGACTGAAGAGTGTGTGAGAAATATTTCCATAGCAGCCACCAGGCGATTCGCTGCCGCATCGGACAACGGAACCCTTCTACTGCATGGTCAACAGAGAGCAAAAGCGCGCGTACAAAACGCGGCTGTATTAGAATGTATCTTCTTCCTCCACCTCCAAACAACATGCTTTTAATGACAATACGCACAAATCTGCAGCGGGTTTATATATACAATTCCACAAAGTTGTTGCGTTCGACTGGTACGCCATATTGATGACTCTGCCTGAAATAGCCTGTCAAATTCCGGGTTTCTTCGCTTTGAAAGCGAAGATTTTCTAAAAATAAGTTTTTGCGTTATTTAAAGAAGTCCTTTGAAAGGAGGTTATCCCCATTAAGCACATCAGAAGCATTTTTGAATACTTTCATTGATTAATTTATGAACATCCAATATATTTAGGTATGTTCAACTCAATACACTTATACCTGCAAGTGTTGGCTGTCCACTTTTTTTACAGAGGAACATTTGTGCTCTGAAACGAGCTATTTACAATGTATTTAGAGGGTGCAGCGATCAAAAATTGGAGTACTACTATTTGATTTTAACATTTGCTATTCAGTCATGAAAATTGCATCGAAGTCAAAGGAGCAACGGAGCAAACTTTTGCTTGCGCATCACAAAAATCTAAACTACTCGTACGCTAAATAGACGAAACTGTTGAATGTAGCCAAATCGACTATCACCAAAACAAACCATTTGTCGACAGCCAAGAAGATTGGGGAGAAATCGAAAGCCGGAGGTCGCAAAAACAACGTTTCAAGCGAAGCCACAGTCGTAAACATGCTGGGACTGTCATCTACAACCATGCATCGAGCTAAAAATGAGCCGGACTGTCGATTTACAAGAAGGTGGTAACTCCAAATCGTGACAATAAGTAAAACAAGTCGGGCAGAGAACGATCGCTGAAACTGTACATGAAGGTGCTGACGAAGTTTGATTGCATGGTACAGGATGACGAAACCTACGCCAAGGCAGACTTTAAACAGATTCCATGGAAGAGGAAACGTAGCAGAGATTTTAAAACACATTAAGCTGTCGAAGTTCGCCAAGAAATATCTCGTATGGCAAGCCATCTGTTCCTGTGGCTAGAAGAGTAACATGTAAATGTAGTCGACCAGAACCATCAAACAGGAAATCTATATGCAGGAGTCTGGAAAAATGTCTGTTGCCTTTCCTCAAGCAATAGTTTTAGCTCAAATTGGCATCTTGCAATTACGGAAATCTTTTTTTGCCATAATTACAGAAATATTACGTACTTCGTAATTTATTAGAGGATGGGTGGACATTTTCACCAACATTTTGTAATGCCGTTAATTACTAGCGTTACCACTGTTTCTTGCCTATTTTGAAATTTGAGCCGTTGTCGCGATAAAACGCCAAGGGTTTATAAAAAAAATAGCGGTTTGGTCACTAAATTCCGTTCAAACCAAAACGAAATACATACGGCCTGTGTTAACCCAAAGACGACGAAGCGCCATTTTGAAATACATGCTTTAAAAACGCTGTCGCGTCCAACATAGCACAAACAGCACCCACATCTATTTATTTTTGGGAACACAAAAAGCAAGCGAAAGCAAATAAATGTTCCTTAACTTTCTATGTTAATGATAAATTATCTAAAAATGCATTTTAACATGAAAAACACTAGAAAAAAATTATGGCGCTCAGTTTGGCTTAACGCAGCCCATACGTGGTTTTATTTCATAACCTCAAGGGAAAAGCATTGAAACTTTGCTGTTGATAATCAACCACGCTTCTCCACCAAAAACCTCAACTGATAAAACACACGAATCAAAACAAAACCGCCTACCGTGTGCAGCTTCCCATCGTCGAAATCATCCTTTATCGTCGGCAACAGGTATTCGTTCTCATCTTTACTCGCCGTCGGTTCTCCACCAGAATCTTCACCGCCACCACCGCCGATCGGAGGCGTTGGTGGTCTACTTTTGCTCAGCATCACCCGCCGGAATGGCAACCACCGTCCCCATCGATGATAGTACAATGCCCGTCCCCATCGTCGGCTGGCCAAGTAAAGCACAATCAAAAACCCCACCACCAGTAGTTGCCACATTCTGGTAGAATTTCTATCGATAGACAAACTTCTTGATTTCTCGCAGAAATCTCCTCAAAAAAGAATCCGAAATATTATGCTGCGATGTTTATGTTTTCGATGTGGGCGCAATCACATGTTGCTCGTAAGCCCACTCACCCAGCGCTGTTCACGCACACTGTCACACGTCTCGGACTGGTTGGGCGGTGGTGGTTGTGGCATTCGCCGAGAAGCGGCAACTCACCACTACACACGCGGCGCAAGAAATTTTATTTTGATGACGGTTCGTGTAAATAACTGCACCCGGAGGACTGCTGTTTCGAAGGGAGTGGGTCGCGTGACACAATTTTACAGCTTGAGATCAGATCACCAGACTGAGGTTTAGTATAGATTTTTCCTGTCACTTGCTAGCAGCCGGTTCTAGTTCTTGAGGCACTTTCCCGTTTCCGATAGTCTAACAAGCGCTAGAGAAACTCATTAATATTCATACACACTGGCACAACAGCGTTTGCAATTCACGCAGAACTACGCAATTATTTCCGTAAAATCATAAGTTACACGGGTAGAAACATTTTCATAGGTCACAGTAAAAGTTTTGAATACGTGGAGCAACGATTTGCTACTAAAAATCAAAACGAATGACGCCGGATTGGCGAGAAAAATGAAATAAACATGAATGGTCAGCTGCATGACTACCAACAGGAATGAGGAGACACACTGTGTAATGTGTAAGCTGTAGGCGAAATGGACAGGGCTGCCAGTTGAATCACAATAAAATGTTTTGAATATAAATAACTACATTAAATCACTGAGAACTGATATACAAGTAATGTTTTCAATTTGCGTAAAGAAATAAAACTGTCGCTTTGAAATGACAACTGCAAGTAGCAACTTGCCACTGGCCGGCGCTTCCATCGGCCAGCAATCGCTATACGGGACTTGGGTGCAAACTTGGATACAATGGTGACTCACGCATGCGAACCTGTATGCGATGGTGATTTTCAACGTATTTTCATTTAAATGTTTACACAGGTTTTTCGGGAAAGTTTGTTCCAGCTTACATGTCTGTTCTTTGTGATTAAATAATTATTTAACGTATTTTCCTTCTCTCACTATTCATATAAATAAGTACCATTCTCGAAGTTATTGTACCCATTTCCAAACTTTTAATACAATACAGGAACCCGGGGCTAGTTGGTGGCTGGGGTAAGTTGGCGGAATCCTCTTTCCTCCGTTTCTATTAGGCATACAGCGCTGCCTCTCGTGGTATACCTTAAGTAATGTGATCCACATAATCCAATGTGTTTTGTTGCGAAACATTTCGGTTTGTAGAAGTTGTGGGTGGTATTGTGTTTTCGAGCATATCATATATTTTTATATTATTTTGAACGTTTTGTGTTGTTTGAGGTGATTTTCAATCTAATCCCCGAATTATACTTTTCGTTAGCGCGTGAAAAGGGACAGTCCATATGGATATTACACATATCCATAAACGAAAGTATTTTTTTAAATTTTTTTTATAAAATATGTGAATGGAGTGCGCACGTGGGGAAAGGTTGGCGCTAGTATTTACAGTACAAAATAGCTATCAAATATTTTCATTTCTGGTATTCACTCCTTTTCTTGTGTATCTCACCAATTCACAGAGGGGGGTCTTCTAACAAAAGTCGGACAACACCAGAAATTTTGCTTAATTTGGCTGAAAATCACATTGTAGGGTAATTTAGGGTGCCGAGTCATTTATGATGTCAAAAGCTAGATAATTTTTTCCATAGAGTGCTATCGAACCTTTCTTATTAGCATAATACCATTCTTATGATAGATCTTGATTTACTGATTAGCTATATCAATAACAACATAATAATTGGATAAAACTACTTCAAATCTCTACAGAACGTGTTTGTTTACATTTTATTCCGTTGTTATTTTGCACTGGATTCTGCGCTTCCATATTAGCATACATTTAAAAATGTCAATTTTAGACCTATTCGGACAAAAAGGGGAAAAACAAGACCTTGAAATGACCTAGAATGATTGTATAGAACACATTTGTGAAAAAAGAGTTCGCTATCGACCATCTAAAATATATTTGCAAAAATAACAGAACAAAGATAACAGAACGACAACGCCCCCCGAAGAGATATTGTCATTCACATTTGGCTGAAACCGATTAAGGTTTATAAACTTTCGCCGTAACTTTTTGGAAGCCATAGTTCAGTTTATAGCCCTTTTTCGCTAGAAATTCTAGAGAACGGTCGTCGATACTGCAAAAATACTGCTGCATTTTTTCTGTAAGCGACTTGGTGGAAATCTAGTCATCAGTACTCATCAAATATTTCATGGCATTCCACGGAATGTAAAGGATGAAGGCTATATGGTTCGACGATAAAACGGAAGTCCTTTGTCTTCCCACTTGACTTCTCTAATTTCTGTTTCAGCCAGATACAGCTTCATTCGTTATCCGGAGAGAACCAAACAATACCATGCTTTAGCCATACCCACTAAAACTGGGGATGAATGAGTTAGGAAGGATCGAAAAGAGACACCCATGAATAACTTTTAACAGATTATCCTTCAGTACAATCAAATGGTGATCTTTCTACAACATTGCTTGCATTCGATAAGTACTGAGACTCGAAGACGCGATTCAATGAGCCAAAGCAATGTTGAAGAGAGCACTTCTGCGCTTGCGCTTCTTTTATTTGATTTTGATCAAAAATATTTCCAATTTTTAAGGAATTAGAAAGAGCACGCTTCTCGCAACAATCAGTATTCACACCTGATGTTGTGGAAGTGAATCAATCGATGCCCCGAAGATCCAAAAAGGATATATACGCATCAACGGTTTAATAAAAAAGAGTGGAAATGTACAATCTAGCAAAGTCCTCACAATTGACTTATCACACAGTGGAACTGTAAGAGGTTGTTACAGCTAAAAGTTTAAATGATCAAAAACGATGTACTTATGGTCAGATAACGACGGTTCGAGCTCGTTGGGTACGAGCCAGTTTGCCAACTCATGCGTAATACTGTCAGAGCAGAGATTTACATCTAACACTTATAACTTTGCCAGATCGAGAAAATGGTAAGTGATTTCCAGCGGTAAGTATATGCAAAATTGTGCTGCTTAAATAGCACATTGATATCTGAGTTTCCTCAAATTATGTGGTAGGTATTTGCATCAATGACGATTATGAGTGGAAACCCATTTCTGCCACAGTATGATCCAAGCCCTTTAAAACCATCAGAAGGTGATGATTCATGATGCTGAAAATATGCCGAACAATAGGCGTATTCACTGTTTATGTTATCAACATAAACGATTCATATTGACAGTGACAGCACAAATATTACGAGATGTTAGGTCGGATAGAAGATATGCGTCGATAGCCCTATTCACAAGTTTATATGCACGACATTACACGTGGGTTTGTCATGCCATTTTGTTGTAAACTACAAAGACCGGTTTAAGTAGCTTTCCAACAAAAAAGTTTCCTTCGTGCATATACGGTTCTTGAATCTATGGAAGCTTTTCTTTCCCGCAAAAGGCGGGATAGATTCATAATTGCTGTACGTTTATGCTGAAGATTAATTTGTGCTACTTTTTTTTGTAACTACTCAAACTATGGTCGATCAGAGCATTGCGCATTTAATCACCGGCACTTATTGTTCAGCAACTAGAAGATACCAAACACGTTGGCATATAAACGATTCCTCGAAATGGGCATTAGTGACATGACCATCATTTGAATTCCAGGATTTACGAAGGAACAAACGTCCACTCTGTAAGAGATTCGCTTAACACAGCAAGGATACCGCGTGCGACTGGCATATTTCAATCATGCCAGCCATTCATGGAGACAAATTTCAAAAAAAATTTTCCTGTTTTCAGTCGTCTCTTACAGCATGGGATCTGGAAGCCAGTGGATCAATTCTTGGCTGAGATAATTCAACCCACCGGATGCCACACGGCCTGAATGCTGGTTTTGTCAGTAGAAAGATAATAGACTGTTATCAATCTCCTAATGAACCACAGCCACAATTCGAGCCTGGTAATATTTTGAATTTGGGAAATATTCAGCGCGATTAGAAGTATAAAAATGCTTATAAATGCTGATTTTATTTAAAAAAACAGCAACTCTCCACAGGCCTACATTACACACAGAAAGAATTTTTGGTAAAAGTATGAGTGTTCAGCTCTTAGCAAAAAACAACCAACGCCAACTATTAGGTTGAAAGTAAAACTACATTATCTGCTTGCCCCAGAATGTGATACGTAATTTCAAAACAAAACCCTACAAACGTAGCATAAAATCCATTTACAGAATACTGTTTGAAATTTAAATAATTTTACAGTAAAATAGTAACATCTTTTTGAAATTCGCGAATACGATTTTGACTAGGCGAGGTAATTTGATTTTATTATTCCAGAACAATCAAATATTTTACTAAATAATTTTCATCTACCGGACAAAAAAGACGAAAGGATAGGTAAGCAACACCTCATAGTTTAGGATCTGATAAAATTATTCAGCTTTCTCACAAATCGAGTACACAGACATGTGTTCCACATTCCTCTCATCAATAGCTAACAAACTGACTTAGCCCGTTAGCCAGATACTAAATCCAAAAATGACATAGAAGTTATGTGTCAATGTTTGATGAAGCATCTAATTAACGGCCTGGCTTGATATTTCCATACACAAATATGCAAAAAGCGCAAAATGCACCTGACAAACATGCAGATTTCAATACACAATGTCGTACAGGGTCACATATATTAAAAACTTTGTGCTACCCCGCATTCACAAGTAGTAAGAAATGCAAAGAGAACTAAAATTCAACAAAAACACAGTTTTAACGGAAAACAATTTAAATTTTTTTCCCTTTTTATTTCGACTATGTTAGAGACATTTTCTTTTTTACATTTTAACGATATTCAATTAGCTAGATATTACTGGGTAGGAAAAGTTATGAAAATTAGAGCCATAGTACTCAAGAGAGAGCAAGGATGTGAAGTATACAGATCGAAAAATTAGAAGTGGTAGGGTTATTAGAACAGGCTTAATATCTTACGCAAACAGAGATGAACAGCAGCAATCAACATTAATTGATGCTAATCGTCGACAGGTTTTCAGGTAATCTTGCGTGGCTTTTCTTTTGTCGGTTGTCCCGGTAAAGATGGACAAGTCTGTCTATGCCAAGACACATACTGATGAACTCGGGTGATTCGTAGTTATGCTGCCTAAGCTCGACCCTCATTAGCAGAAAACAAAAGTTAAGCCCGTAAGATATTAAGCTTGTTCTAATGACCCTGCCACTTCTAGTTTTCCGATTTGTATACTTCACATCCTTGCTCTCACTTGAGTACTATGGCTCTAATTTTCATAACTTTCCCTACCCAGTAATCTCTAGCTAATTGAATGTCGTTAAAAAGTAAAAAAAAATTAAAAAGCATTTTGATTATATTTTTGCCTTTAACAGCTTCCCTATACGTAGAGCAACGATGCACAAAAAGAGCTTCTTATATTCCTATCTATTGTGTCTGGAATACACATATGTGAGTAACACAAAGAAACGAAGAGGTATAACATAAAAGAGAAAAACTGCGGTTTGTATGAAAAATGTGTAGAGCATTTATTCTTCCTTGTATTGAAAAGAATTTAAAATTCAAATTCATACTGAATAGATATTGTGTCATTAATGCATAATTTGGTATAATTTAATAATCAGATTCGTGTATTCTAACTTTCGCTCAAGCCGTACGAAGTTCTGATCTCTGAAACTGTGCGGTATTTAAAATTAAAAGATCTAAAGGTCTAATAGACTTTTTTTTATGTAATTTCACACAATTTTCCGGACAATAACTAGAAATCGAAGTGGTATCACTGCAATCTGGAGGCGATCATCTATTGATTTTCACGCTTGACCGGAAACTAGAAACGACTTTACAAAACAATTTGTTCCAATAAGAATGGTTGAATAACATATTTACTAAAGATCAAGTAAAATTATGAGTTGGCTTATAATATTAAAACGTTTCACCACACATATGGGTTGATGAAATTTTTATTTTTACCACTTTTCCGGACATTTTGGTTAAACTAAATGTAAAATAGTTAAAGGATTATTCAAAAAGTAATGAACTAAAGTACTCAGCAATTTAACTGCCATCACTGCTCACATAAACATGCGCAGCCGCATCTTGCATCTACTCAAACATGTGTTTATCGGTCTCAATAATAGAGTACACTTCGCTTCATCGCACGACGGTCAGTGACTTCGAGTCACTCACGACATATTGAGACCACACAACACCAATCTGCAGCTGTCTTTCTGTTTCACTCCGGCATCTGTTACACCAGTTCCTACTCCACACAACCAAAGAAGGTACCTACGGTTATGCGTTTTCACTCATATTATACGCAGAAGGGGAAAAGCACGTGGCACTCAGCACTCACCACTCACTGCTGCGACAGTAGATTCACAATTACCCCCCGGATCACAACAGCCTGGCCGCGCGCCAACTGTAGTGGTGAGAAACCGATTGTGAATAATAATCATTCAATAATTATTGAATTATTCACCACTGATTTTGAGTATCCATCGAGTCGCTTAGACCCTTTAACCAATTTACCATCGAAATGACAAATTTATTCTTATAGAAGCGATACTATTACAAAACCGGTTTCCCTGCGCTTCGCTCCAGTAAGCAAATGCTATCGATACTGCACGAACATTGAAGAGGTTATATCGGCATACGACACATGCGAACCGGTTTGATTAGGCAGCTACTCACAGGAAGTAGATTACCTGAGACAGGGTTGTGAGTAGCAATACAGGTGTCACGCAGTATCATCATATCAATTAACTGGCACCCTATTGCCTTTATACTGATCCACGCGTTGCAGTACTGACTGCAGCTTAAATTAGGATTTCGCTACCTTCATGGATCGAAGTTGTTTGTTGGTGGCAACGTGTGCGAAGCTGTGGAATGGCGTAGCGCGAGACAGGTGAAGAATACTTGTTTGCGGAATTTGAAGGATCATCCCAAAACAAACTGCGTAGCATGAGATGAATAAGCGTACAAAAACCATAAGTGCATTGAGCTAGTATTTTGAACTTGATAAAATGGATTGGTTACTAGGATAGCAACACTGATCTGAAAATGTAACGATACGAGCTGTGCCAAAACATCGACGCCTCGAGGCGAGTCTGCTATTGAGTCATCTTCGCAACCAAGCATTTCCAACACCCAGGAATCGGGACTGTCAAATCTGCAGCGTCGAATTAATCAACCACCCTCTAAATATATCAACTATGCGGGCACGACATGGCAGCTGTTCGCCCCTTTATTTGTCACCGAAGTGCGAAAATCAGCATAAAAGTATCAGATTTTAATAAAATCATAGTCAAGTTTTTTTTCCCACTGTTGTCACCTTGCGCTGCCACACGTATCTGAATACATATACAATACCTTCACTCGAAAGTCACATCCATTGAATGCATAATCAAGTATGGAATTTATCGGGACTAGCTCTGTGCAGTGAGCGAGTCGTCGCGATGGCTGCGATAGGAGCCGATTAACCGTGAAGTTTACTACTATCGAGCCTTGAATCGGGTTGGTATTAAATTAAGTAGACACACTAAATATCTACACACCTCTGTTCCGAGAATATACAATTGCAACCGCTCAAAACTGGCTACATTTCTATGACTTTTGTCTGCTTGCCAGGAAACATTTTGATGACGTCTAGGCAAGGCCGAATATCGTAACAAACGACGAAATCGGTGTCGTGGATGAGTTACGTTCAAGTGAATTTAATTTTCTTTCGCACAGACATGAGGAAGGGAACAGGCAATTTAAAAAGTGCATCTAAACTAAGCTGATTGTTTGGCATTGAATGGGGAGATCAAAATGTCGTTTGAGCTAAAAAAAGCATTCCAATGAAAACAAAAAAAAACCTTCAATATCTAACAGAAATAAAACTCTTACTGTGTAACACTATCTTCACTTAAGTTGACTTGTTGCACTTGACAATGAAAAGGAAGTCAATATCGGTTCGACTTTCGTTGATTATTTCTAATAACAATATTGTCTGGTTGGTACCTGTTTCTCGTATGTACCGAACGTTGTCTGTCCATAAAGTGTGCAATATGCGAGGGACTAAGAATAGCTCATTTAAGAGTTTCAACCTCGCAAAAAGGCTTACTGTCATCGGTTGCTATTGGGCAAGGTAATAAGTTACTTTACACTATCCGAGCATGTCGCAGACTCAGATGATTCGCATTTGTTAAAAAATGCCGAAAAATTCTGCAGTAGAAGACAAAGGGACAAGTCGTTCATTGTTTATGGCGTGAAATCCAAATATTAAAGGAAAAAGAAAATGGGGAAAATAAAATATGTTTCAACGTACGGTTTTGTGGCTTAACTTGTTCTGATGCCCATTTTTATATTTTTAGAAACTACAATCGTAAAAGAGTAACTGAAACCATGCTCATCTGCATTTTGACCTATTTTATAGATTTTAAGTTAAAATCATGTACAATTTTAGTGTATTTAACTGTTTTTGTAGAACTAGAAATTATGAAGAAGTAAGTCAAAGATAGTGTTTCGACTGTGTTTCATCAGTTTCTAACACAGACTTGGCAAAAAGTACATAAGTTCAGACTATCTGATGATCTTTTTATGAAAATTTTATTACGATGTTATTATATTTGTTCAACTGCGATTAAATGTTGATACAAGACTTATAAATATGCCGTTTTTTGTTCAAGTCCTAAGCAGAAAATATTTTAAGTGTTAGTTGAAACATTTGAAGCTTGCGAATGAATTATTAGTCTGTTAATTGTTCTAGTTGACTTCTTTAAAATTTAATTTTAAATGGTTTCAAGCGATTTTCTACTGATACTAAGAATGATTCCTCGGAGCTCGGACAGATGACGACTTTTTTATGAGACTTGTATCACCTGAATAATGATTGGAACAAAATCAAATAATACATATGAGGAATGATTTCAGAATGGTTCGATCTCACCGATGGAATTAATTAATTAATTTTTAAATTGTCCAACTAATTTTATATGATTCGATGACTTATTTCGAATAGTTTTATTAAAGATATCAAGCGTCTGTGATGCAAATGTTCCAGGATATCAAGTTTTAAACGGTTGGCGTTGGTTGAATATCTGCAGTGTTGACAGAAACAGTAAATATCCGCAATTAATTTGACCCTTCTATCTTCTAAAATCCTAGAAAGTTATTGTTCACAGCAAATTTGCTAACCACATTTACGATGCTATAATTGCATTGGATTTTTAATTTTAGTTAAATAGCAAACAAGTAGATTTTACCATACTAATTTTCATGCAAAATTTAAACGCGATACGCAAATTCGAGGAGCAACCAATCGCCGCCCAAATTTTCAGTCAAGAAACCTAAAACGTCCTGTTCTCGCTAATTAGGGCAAGTTTCTACTTTCTCCTTATAACCACGCAATATTCTAGTAGAAATTGTGGTATACGAGTTAGAAATTTGTTACCGTGAGGACTTGCCTCGGCCAAGAGATCCAAACATCGATAATTTGGTTTAATCTGATCGCCGTATTAAGGCGCTTGTTTTAACCATAGCGAATAGATATTTAAACTAGAACAAATCTTTTTCCGGAAAACCTGTGCAAACACTAGGGTGGCAGTTATTTTTGTGACGTTGGAATGTTGTCCATCGCAGATCAAAAAATTAAAGAAGGTACCAAAAAAATTGGTCCAAATTGGACCATATCAACACGTTCTATGAAAATTCATAACTTTTTCATAACTTAATTTTGAAAATTGGTAGAGCTCGAGCACATCATACAATGTTTTAAACGGATAGTTTTCGGATTCCTAGAAACAAGGTTTTTAAAAATGTTTTATTACAAAAATGCTCAATTTCGGTTTTTTCCTGGAAAGTTTTTTTTTATTTTCGATCAATCAATTTTGTTGAGGTCTTTCATAGTATGCTCAAACTCTACCAAGTATTAACATTTTTCAAATACTTTGAAAAAAGTTATGAATTTTCGGGGCACGTGTTAATAAGGTCCAATTTCGCTCAAATTTCGCCCAAATTTTAATTTTTTTCAAATCTTAATTCATTTTTTGAGCAGCTATGGACTTTTGTCCATAGCTGATCAAAAATGAATTAAGATTTAAAAACAAGGGTAGTAAATTCCTACATCGAAAAAACAACTGTCACCCTAGTAAACACGCGAATAAAAATACATTGCTAATCCCACTTAATTTCGCATACGTGAATAACCAGTGTAATGAATCTTGCAGGCAAGGTCCGTATATCGATTACTGGAAATCTTCTGGTCGATCGTAGCGCTGGCTAGCAGCAGGTTGCTACTTGCTAATGTTATTTGAAAACAACAGTTCCATTTCTTATACACTTTGAGATCTTATCTTGGATGTGAGATATTAGTGATTCAAACGAAGCCATAGGCATATCAAAACCACGAGTTATTCGTATTTTACAAAATGAGAGTTTTGCTAGACGGGTGCCGCGTTAATCACGCAAAATCTTCCGAAAGATAACAAGCAAGTTAATGCAAAAAGAAATTTACTTTTACTACTTTACTAAAAAGTTTTGAAATTTTTATTTTACTTTGAAAAGTGCGAGCATTAAGGCAAACGGTGTGGAAAAGCTCAAGTTCCTACCGAGTCCGAAGCGTGAGTGACAGGTCTATTGTAATCTCGACCAACTCAATAGTCGATACTGTTGTTGTTTTTCCATTCCGTCCGATCATGGTCCGACGGTGGTCCACTGTCACAGTTCATTGGTCCGATTTGGGGCCCTATTCTCACAGTCACGTCACTCACATCACTTAAGCAACCGCCGCCTCACTTGCTAGTCACATTACTCATGAAGGTATTCCGATAGTCAATTTAGGTGAGGTGACATTTTTGTGACAGATGTCACCAAAGTGACTGTGAGAATCGCATTTTTCTGAGTCACGTCACGGAAGAATATCAATTAATGGCTGTTGCTTATGTTTGCGTGTGCAAATCTGACGAGATTTATTACTTAAAATAGTAGATGTTTTGAGGTTAATAAATGTCTATTATTTTTACATCCCTGTTTCAAACCGCTAGATCCCCAAAGCATCGAAAACAATCAAAAACTTACGGGAAGTGTCGTGTCTGGTAACCAGACTTAAACAACTTATAAACTTCAAAATTTATATACTTTTTATGGAAAAACAGCAGATCTATGCAGAAGGTGATCAGTACGTCGATATATACACTCATGTTTTTATACGCGGATATTTACGCAGTTTCTTAGACGGATTTCCAAATTTCGCTAAACCGGAAGTCTCCATCTTGGATTCCGAAAAGCGCCAAGCATACACCTTAGCGAACTACTTATCAAAATCATTCCGAAAATACCCCATTTTTGTTACGCGAACTGCGGACCATAAGGTACTATGCACGAAATTTCTACAAACGTTCTCGAAAAATGGCCAAAATTGACTAGAATTGGTCAGACAGAATGGGATTTGCAAAACGTAGTCGCCGTTGACATTTGTATAAAATTCTTTTAAAACATTAAAATGTATGTCATGCGCTATCAAAATAAACAAACAACAATTGTTATCAACGATTGATTGTGAGTTATATTCATTTTGAAAAAAAATGATGAGAAAACACCCATTATATCTGGTTGGTGACATATCGTCGCTGTTGTGCTATCTTATGACAAACGCCATTTTGGGGTAAACTGAGTTAGATATGCCACATTACTTGTCTAAAAAATCTCTACAAAGTAGCGTTTACAGAATTTTGACATTCTGCTTGGTTACTGAGATAATGCGAGAAACGTGCTGAGAAATTTTTAATTTTTTACTTCAAATGACTGTATCTGGAGATTGGCTCAAATTATCTTGATGTACAAGATGTTTTTATATATAAAACTATCTGAGAAACACAACGGCATAATCATTTTCAAAACAAAAATGCATGAATTGTGAGAAAAATACAATTTAAGTTTTATACTGAAAATATAGCATATTTTGGCAACACTGTAACCAAAAATAACTATTTTTTCTAGCATCCCAGACTCATTTTCTTCAAAATGCATCTCACCGATTGTTTATAGACAAAATGAAGCCAAAGATATGAATAAAAGTTAATAATTGATGATTTTTTTCTATGGAAAATTTTCCATGCACGATTATGCCATACAAATTTTGTCATCAATACACGTGACACGTGTGAGTGCGACTTTTGTTTACATTTATACAAAAAACTCGCAACATAGTCAACCAATTTTCGTAATATTTGAAAGATGAATACAGAATAGATAGAAGGATCAATTGTCTCCTTTGAATTGTTTATACCATTTATAAGATTCAAGATATTCAATCTCAAATTTTAAAAATCGTTTTTCTCGAAATGTGCTAAATGGCGCTTGTCATAAGATAGCACAACAGCGACGATATCACGTCACCCGTTGAAAAATTGTCAGAAATGGATATAAAGTTTTCGATGTTCGTGGGAATCGACTATTCACAACCATTTGGTGTTAGGCCCCATTGAAAACTGACTCAGACATCACTTCAGTAAAAATTTAATAACTTATATCAAGGAAGTTGAATTAATTTGTTGTTTTCGACAAAGTCGTAGACCATAAATTTATATTTCTTATTTTCACTTGCAGTGATTAACTGATACATACAGTGCCATTTAGTGATGAAAATGCAAATTAGCACGCTTTCTCCTGGTAAATTGTTGAAAAATCCCAGACAAACTTCGAACACACTGGTTCGGTAGCTGATCTTGTCCGATTTGGCTCAAAAATTGAAGCCGACAGTTCTGGTGGAACTAGATATCGACTCAGGGGTGGCCAGATGAAGGTCTTTTTTCTTGTCAATCATTCGTTGGCAATTATTTCAAAACATTAAATGGTAGATAACAACGAAAATAAACAATCAACAATGGTTTTCAACGATTTTTTCCGCATTTTCTTATATTTTGGCAATTAAAAATGATTACAGTAACACCCTGTACGTTGCAATTCTTCTAAAAAAACGACGCGGAATATTGCCGCAAGTGAGAAAGTACACGCTATTTCTTATCTTAAGCACTATGAATGAGGAACTAGTTAACAGAGCAAAATTGGATTCATAAAAATTTTTCAGAATTTTGTGCATTAGTTCACGTGAAATTATCAATATTATGTTCGGGAACGTGCACTAATTACATAAGGCTTTTTTAGAACTTTTCAACCTCCACCTCCCCCCCCCCCCAGATAAGAGTTCGTAAGATTTTGGTGAGCTCCCCCTCTCCCTACATAAGATCTTATCATGATTTGTGTAATTAAAAAATCATATTGCTAATTGATTAAATTATACGATAGCGAAAACGATACTTATAGAAATATTAATAGAAAATTGAGGTCAAAATTTAACAATAATCATCTGCAGTAATTTTATTTGCATCCTAATCTCGCCCAGTAGAAATTTCAGATTATTTTTTGTAGATATTCAGCAACTTTGATTTGGTCAACATAATTTGCTTCGCTATATTCCACTTTCTTTGAATCTATTTCCTTGTGATGTAGAACTCAAAAAAAAATTTATAACCTCTTCTGTGGTGAATTTATTCTGAGTTCCAACTATAAGGGTATCAACACTTCTTAACTTGTAAGACAGATTGTGACTCCAGTTCTTGATCAGAACAATGTACCATCAAGAGTCAATAAATTTTTGTAACTGCTCCAAAACCATCGACAATTAAGCCGCTCCTCACGTTGGCAACAATCAACAAAATTCCATAACTAATTTAACAATCATATTCTGTCGCAGTAAAACACTTCAATTCGAGGTCCGCCTTTCCTTGACCATGATGTACAATACGTGCTTATATTGTTTAATATACAAAATGTTCATGGCACAAATAAGAAATAGTTTCATTTCTTATGAAAAGAATATTTTTCTTATTGATTTCATTTTTCATGCATGTTTTATGATATTACGTAAGAAGGGACGAGCCCTCTAGGGTTCGCAGTACCTACCCTTTTTGGTGAGAACCGGTACTACGGTACTGATGCCCTCAGTACCGGTAGTACCGGTAAAGTACCGGTATTCGAACATTTTTAAAAATAAAATCAAAATAAGCTTCAAAGTGAAATTTAATGCTCAAATTGATGACCTTATTCTCAGATGATTGATGTTTATTGTTTTCAATTGATTCGGAATGACATTACTCATTTCAACAGAAAATATTTTTCGTATGCGGCACCTTCTTTTATTTCGAAATCTAGGCCACTTTGAAATCAATAACTGCTAAGCGGTGCGACTTTTGTCGACTTCAACAGATGGTAAATGTAAGAAACACTATTAACAACAGTAAATCAAAGCGAGAATGGCAGTAAATCCAGAGGCGACGCGTCGGTACGTTCAACCTGTTCATTGAACAGGTAAGCCAAGTTCGGTTAACAAACGAATCAGGACGGCTTTAATTCCAAAACCCAACAATTCCTCGTGTTCGACACCAACGCAATGCTAGCACAAGAGCTGCCGGTAATGTGAGATACATTAACCAGCAAGACGCGTCAACAGTTTTACATTCATCCCAGTCGTGTATAGAACTCTCCGAATCGAGCAGCTCCACGAACGCCACCACTCACGTTTCTTTTTTACCCGTTCACTTAAACCGTTGCACAAGTGAGCAAAATTTTCTTCGCATTAACCTCACAATGCAAAACAATAGAAATTTGAAGCTCTCTCGCTCGCATCGTTCTATAGTCCGGTGCCGCACGTTATATACGAAAGCTTCAAAAGCAGGCAGCAAAATCTGAAAGCTTTATGCGAATACGAACAGCGAGAGTTGTTCAACGAAAATCTTGCACGGGGTGAAGAGCAAATACACCTTTTGCCTTGTCCTTCGCTCTGATTTTCGTTATTTAGAGGACACAATTTCATTCAGATGTTATCATTATTATTAATCTTACACAATTTATGTACTTTAATTTAAAATATTATGAGTATTTACCAGTACGTGTATGTTTGTTTCGCTCAACATTGAATGGACTATTAGACTATTTCTCATATCATTCCCATTGGTGAATTCATTCAACGCTGGCAATGTGAAGACGCGTTCGCTGAACAATTTGAACGGGTTCGCATACAAGAAGAAGCACAAACACAAAGCAAACTTGCGTTGAAAAAATACTTTGGTGGCAGACGAAATTTAGGCTCGCGTAATTACCGTTTATTCGCAGTTCGTTTTATTTTGGAAATTTCGGACAGTATCAACCGTAGTCACCGTTCAATAAAATTTTAGTAAAAACCGAAGATGCTCGCATTGAATGGTAATACAAATCTATTACATACCTATATATACATATGTCTCGAAATTTTTCCATTATTGTTGTAGATGAAGGAACGGACCTACGTGACTTTTGCATCATTGAAGACGTGTTGAAAAACTCATTTTCATCAAGGCCCATTGAAAACAAAATGCAACTTGTAAAAATGGATGTTCCGCGGCCACGGATGTGCAACTTGAAGTCTTTCTATGGGAAAGGTGGGACCGTGATGACGAGAAATTTCAACCAAGCATCGTACGAAGCTAAATGGCTTTGCGGTTCCGTTAAGCTTAATAAACTTTTCTGCTGGCCGTGTGTGCTTTTCAAATCAGGTACCGAAAAGGGTGTGTGGTCAAAAACTGGGTTCGCTGATTTAAACCATTTATCATCAGCCATGAAGGCCCACGCATCATCTAAAGACCATATTGATAATGCTATGGCTCTTAAGCTATTTGGACGGAATAGAATTGACGAAGCTCTTGACCATGGCCGAGAAATTGGTAGAGTTAATCATAATAAACAGGTCACAAAAAACAGAAAAAATTTAAAAACTTTGATTGAGGTTGTGTGTTTTCTCGGGTCTCATGGATTGAGTTTCAGGGGGCATGATGAACATGAAGGCTCATTTAATAAAGGCAATTATAGAGATCTGTGCTCATTCATAGCATCGAAGGATCCAAGCTTCGAAGAATTTATTTCCGGCAACGTTTTTTCTGGTCAATCCTCGACCATTCAAAATGAGCTAATTTCCTGTGTGGGGGCGTTAATGGTTCGTCGAATATCCGCAGAAGTAGGTGAAGCAGAATTCGCGGCAATCATGCTAGATGAGACAACTGACTCGGCCAGATTATCTCAATTGTCGTGTGCTTTGCGTTACGTCAAGAAGAACGGTATGCAATTCTATTCTATGGGTTTACTAGAATTAGCACAATAAGCAATACATTTTTCAGGTACACCTGTGGAAAGATTAGTGCGCTTGACGGATGTCAGCAGCGACAAAAATGCTTCCGCTCTTGCGATGCAGGTTGAAGAAATTGCGAATCAGTTTGGTCTAAATGTTGACAAGCTAGTGGCTCAAACTTACGATGGCGCTGCAGTAATGTCTGGAGAAAAAGGCGGCACCCAAGCGTTAGTGAAACAGAAGTTTCCTAAAGCTGAGTACATCCACTGTAGAGCACATATTTTAAATCTTGTACTATTACATGCTTGTGTGGACGACAATCGAACATCACGATTTTTTAAAACACTGTCGTCGATTGCAGCCTTCTTTTCGCAGTCTACAAAAAGGAATCGAGAGCTGAAAAATTTTGTTGAGCGCAAGATACCGAATGTATGTAAAACCAAGTGGGCTTATACCTCAAGGATGGTGAATGTGGTCGAAGAAAACTACAGCGGTTTAGTGACATGTTTGGGAGACATCTATCTCGGGAACACAGAATGGGATGCGGAGACGTGCTCATTATCACGTGGGCTGCATGCGTTTATGCTTGAGTTCAGCACAGTGTTCCAGTTGAAGGTTTTCGCTGCAATCTTTTCATATACTGATGTTCTCTACAGTATTTTGCAAACCAAAGAGTTGGACATATTAGAATGCATAAATGCTGTTCAGCTGTGCCGTTCTAGCATTTAAAAATTAAAAACAGTCACATTTTTCGAAGATGTCTACAAAACCACAGTCGAAATTGTTGGTAATGCAGAATTAGGCAAGAAACGAACAAAACATACTTTCCATAACCTTTTCATTGGCATAATTGAACGTGTGATCCACGAAATGAACGATAGATTCAAATCGCTGGAAAAAATAACTTATGTTGGCCTTCTAAATGCAGATAAATTTTCGAAATATGAAGCATCGTTTCCAAAAGAATTGCTGCAGTCTCTGAAGGAATCGTTCGACTGTTTTGATAGTACGAAATTGACTAATGAACTAAAAGTGCTATTTTCTAAATCTGAATTCAGAAACAAAAAACTCAGTGAAATACTCGAGTTAATATTGAGCGAAGAACTCGGTGATGTCTTCTCAGAAGTTGTGAAGTTGTCAAAACTAGTACTAACTCTGCCTAGTACAACAGCTTCAGTAGAGCGTTCTTTTTCTGTGCTTCGTCGGATAAAAAATTATCTAAAAACACAGATGGGTGAAGAGAGATTATTTCACCTTATGCTAATGACAGTAGAAGGTAGATTATTGAAAGAGCTACAACAGCATCCGAATTTTTATGAGGAAGTGGTTGACTTGTTCGCTGCCCGTGTTGATCGTCGAATTCCGCTTCTTTATAAATAATTGTACGACTAAAAATAAAGAGAAAAATAAAGTTTTCTGTGCCGAATGTCGCATGTTATCAAAACGCACGCATATTTTCCCATGTCCGTAGAAACCTGATTGAACAGGTTGGACTTAGGTCCACCCGTCGCCTCTGAGTAAATCCGAGCAGTTTTCGACCTGCATACCAAGGCTCCTTGCTTTCCTGTAAACTATGGAGCTTTGCTGAATTTTCCGATCACCAATAATTACAAATCGCTCCATTTGGAGTAGTTCACCAAGTCTAAAGTTGTTAACTACTAAATCGTTGTTCGTTCTTTTATAAATAAAGGTTAAAGAGCAAACCAAAGACATGACTTGGACCATAGTCTTATTACGCGCCACCCAGTGAATAATGAAACCTATCAGAATGTCGCTAATAAAAAAATTCAAGGCAAATTTTTACGTCTCTTACGCTAGATGTGAATATATTAAAATTTAGTACAATATCGTTTTAATTAAATTTCGACAAAATAAAGCAGAAATTTAAACATACCGTTCAGTACAACGGGAGCTAGTAATGTTTAACTTATAGAAGGTAATTAATATAATTAAAAGTCATCTTGCAGACCGATATTTTGAAACAGGTCCCCCTAGAGAGTCCACATATTTTTCATAAAAAAATTGTATGGAATCGAAAATACCGGTACTAGCTTTTGTTCAGTACCGGTATTACGGTACCAAAAATGGGTCGGTATTCCCGGGATTTTCGGTACCGGTATTACCGGTACCACAACCCTAGAGCCCTCCCTCCCCCTCAGATAAGAATTTGTAAGATATTTTGAAACTCCCCCTCCCCCCATATGCTCTTACGTAATTAGTGTATGGCCCCTTCGGAGAGACTTCAACAATAAACAGTGTTATCTTCTCAATACGTGAACTTAGTCATTCTACTTTAAATACTTCAAACTAGCTCATGCAGCAATCATGGATCTATGAATGTCATTCTACGGTGTGTTCCCGTGAAATAATTAAGATCATGGACAAGACTGCATACTGTATGAACTATATCTTGAAAGTGAACATCTATTTCATGGTTTTGTGTAATATCTGACGTGTAAGAATGATGAATTGTGATCAACGTACTATGAACCAGTTCACGTGGCATGAACAATAAGATGGACTGATTCCCAAAATTCAGAATGTTATTCTTAATGAATAACCTTCTGAATTTTGGTAATTAATCCATCGTATAATCGAACTGCAAACAATAAAAAGTGGTCCAGAACACAAATTTAGCAGAAATTTAAACTTTTCGCGAAGGCTAAGTAGCTTATCCTTACAGTATATTTAGGTAAGTTGTTCTACTTATGCCCATCCTTTCGATTAAATAGAAACTGGAGTGGTTCTAATTTTACCAAGATTTAAAAGTAATCTTTTAACGGTTCGAGATAGAGCTTGGCTGTCTTCAATGAAATTGTAGAACATTACTGCTTTCTTTCCTACTTTTCATTTCACGAGAAATCCAAATGTAAGCTTTAGAGCGTTTCTTAAAAAAAACGGTTTTATTTATAAAACTTTTGTAGTTATTATTTTACACTAAAATACCCTTTGAACAATTTGAATTTGAAGATTATTTTAGGACGCTTACCAACTGCTAAATTATTTTCATTTCAGAGATGTTAAAACTTTTATATAAAAAATATCAAATATCATCTCACCTTCGAATAGGGTACTAAACATTAAGTATTAAAACTCATACTTTGTAGTATAAATCCTCAAAAAATAACAAATGCGATATTTCTTCACATCTTGCAATAACTATTTAAAAAATAGTTTATTTTTAGTAAAAAGTATGTACCCTGCAAGATTAATCCACCGATCAATAAACAGCTATTTTTCTTCCAACGATCATTATAAAAAAATATTAAAAGACATTTCAACTCGATCTTCGTTTACAACTAGAACATTTAAGCAACTACTAAGAACAAATACGCAAATTTATAATCACTATAAGTAACAGATAAATTCTAGGTTTATCATTTTTATTTTTCTAAGTTTATCATTTTTATTCGCGAAAAATTAGGTCAAAACATGTGTTGCATGCTTTGTTCATTCAATTTGTGTGTAGATCACTTAGAAATATATTGACCCCAACCAATTTAATTAACAGTTAACTTTTAGATAACAGAAAAAGTCGGTAAAATGGCGTTGGATTGGATACAGCACACAGAAATGATTATTTGGAGAAATAGGAAACGATGCATACTGGAAATTTTTAACGTTAATATTGTACGTACTATTTCCATATTTCGCTACAATTATAATTTCTTAACTCCGTTCAATACTTGAGTTAAAACGATTTTGCCGTCAATTGTTCGGTGAATGGGCTCTGTACGGTATAATTTTCCAACGGTAGACGCTGGAGGTTCAGTTTAGATTTTAAAACAAACTATTCTCTTTCAAAACATTTGTATTTGTAAAGTTACATAAACCAACAATAATAACTGCAAAAGTTATATAAATAAAACTATTTTTTAAGAAACGCCTTAACTTGTTTTGGTAAATTTCTTGTAAAATGAAATTTACAAGACTTAGCTCTTCAATGTCTTTCCTCAAAGATTTTTAAAACTTGATGTTCTTCTATTTTCTGAAAGATTGCGAAACTATATTTCTACCATTAAAAGTTAATTTGCAATTTTTAATAAATTCAGAACAACCCAAACTACAGATGTTATTGCAAACATGAGGAAATTAAGCAAAACGTCCGAAGCCAAGTTTCGATTTCATTATTTTTTATCAACTTAATCAGAACTCCTTTTCTAGCGGGATATCACGCAGCATTAGGGATTTGCTAAAAAAAAAACAAATGGTGTTTTCGGTTTTGGAGCTAATGTCAATCTGGCGTTAGCTTAGTCTTATCACTAAGTTAGTGTCCGATTCTGATGAGACGAAGTCGAAACGCAAGTTCCATTTCTAATTGAGTTATAAGCTTTCTTCAGGCGCAAATGTGTTTTAAACAATATTTTCCTTAGTGGAGAAAAAATCGTTTTTACCTAAATTTTTCACCACCAGGGAGAAATATAGCTTTACTTGTTTACAAAAGTCTCTTGAAAAATTAAAATGGAATATTACAAATAAATCAATTTTGCACATACATATCGTATATCGACAAATTTCTCTGTCACGGTGTTCCTAAAACCGTTATTAACAAAAAATGATCATAAATTTGTCATACGGCATTCGAAAGATACAGTATCCAAGCATCTTCTCAGTGAATTTCAAAATGATCCATCGAGAGATTCGAGAGAAATTGCGATTTGAAGTTTTATGACACGCTACCAGCAAACACCCACGGGTTTGGTCGTATCTCTATAAACAAAAAAATATTTGTCTACTTATTTAGTACATGGCATTCGAAAGATATAGCAATCAAGTATATTCCCTGCAAGTTTGAAAATAGTTCATTGACGGAATCGAAATTTATAACGGTTTGGGTGTAGTATGCGGTCATAGATGGGTTTTCTACCAGACTTCAAGCGTGAATCCATGTTTGTCCATTGACTATTTAGATCGTTTATACGTGTCGCGGGTTCTAAAGGAAAACCTTACCATTTAATTACATAAATATAATGTACAAAAGGTGTTATTTATATGGTGCACTGAAAAAGTGTGAAAATAGGGTTGTCTACCAAACGTTAAATATAATGTGCAATTTAAAAAAAAATGGATAAAAGTTGGAATGTTTACTTCAAAAGGCCATATCTCAATGGTTTGTTGACCGATTCTAATATTTTTTTCATTATTGAGCAGGTAGACGTTTCATCGTTAATTTTCATTAAGAAGAATATAAAATAGAGTTGTCTAATTCAAACAATAGACAACATAATTATCCTCAACTATACGTATTATCACTATTTAGTGAATATCTTTATATTCAAAACAACGACCAATCAACTTCTATACATTAGTTGAATGCAACGAACGCATGGAAGAATAAAACCATAAATTTTAAAAATATGAATTCAGATTCAGATCAATTTATGTTATGATACGGTTTTTGTTGGAAATTTTGTACAATCGTGATTCGCTGGTTGGGTTGACAGATGTTAAAACTGGTCAAAGGGGATGTTATTAGTACAAGTTCATCTGCTCATATCTCTAACTATTGTCAGTTTAACTGTCGAATTGAACTTATCATGAGAATTTGACATTCAGATGTTTATACAGCAATTGCAATCAACTAATATATAAAAATGGATAGGCCGCTATTTTTAAAACAAAAATATTCACTAAATAATGATAATACATATAGTGGAGATCATTTATATTGTCTATTTATTGATGTAGATGACTCTATTTTATATTATTCTTAATGAAAATTAACGATGAAACGTCTACCTGTTCAATAATGAAAAAATAATTAGAATCGGTCAACAAACCATTGAGATATGGCCTTTTGAAGTAAACATTCCAACTTTTACCCATTTTTTTAATTTACACATTATTTTTAACGTTTGGTAGACAACCCTATTTTCACACTTTTTCAGTGCACCATATAAATAATACCTTTTGTACATTATATTTATGTAATTAAATGGTAAGGTTTTCCTTTAAAAACCGCGACACGTATAAACGATCTAAATAGTTTTTTTTAGTTTTATTTACGTTACTTTAAATAGGAATATTCAAAAATAGTCAATGAACAAACATGGATTCACGATTGAAGTCTGGTAGAAAACCCATCTATTACCGCATGCCACATCCAAACCGTTGTAACTTTCGATTCCGTCAATGAAATATTTTCAAACTTGCAGGGGATATACTTGATTACTATATCTTTCGAATGCCATGTACTAAATAAGTAGACAAATATTTTTTTGTTTATAGAGATAGGACCAAACCCGTGGGTGTTTGCTGGTAGCCTTATGGAACGTGTCATAAAACTTCAAATCGCAATTTCTCTCGAATCTCTCAATGGATAATTTTGAAATTCACTGAGAAGATTCTTGGATACTGTATCTTTCGAATGCCGTATGACAAATTTATGGTCATTTTTTTTAATAACGGTTTTAGGAACACCGTGCTGTTGTAGCCCACACAACTTTCTTTCATTTGAACCAGCACGATCGAAACGCACATTAATTTTAAAACATTGTTCAAATGTGGCAAACGGTTAGATGGATAGACACGTCGCAAATCCATAAAACCGAATATATTAATACATATGCTTAACAGTTTGCGGCTGCTAAACAAGCACACAAAGCTGGTTGTATAACAAAACAAGCCGGCATGCCGTTTGAATGACGTATACAACTCGAATAATTCACTTGTTCAAATTGGTTAAACTAGACCATAAACAAACAACATTTTTCATCTCCTACTCGATGCAGCAGACTCAGTCAACAAAAATGCGATTGCAAAGAACGAGTTACATTCTTTTTTATTTGCGAAATGATAAATGCATTTTTTTTTTCTCTGTGTATCCTAAGACTTCTAGATTGACATCATCCACAAGCAACAATGTTTACCTTTGTTTTGATATACCGCGTTAGGCGGTTGATCTTGGACTTCGACATGATGCCGTTGTAGGAATGCGATCGATTCGCGATGGTTGATCCTTTAATAGTAACCTGTAGCAGATTTCGCGACTGCACTGATTTTTTAGTTTCACTGATTTGTTTTGATATTTGTTTCGAAACCAGTTCACAGCGGTGTAAGTTAGAAAGCACACGTCACGGGTCACTTTGTCTCAACTCAAACTCACAGGTAATGAAAAAACAGACACTCGGTAACAGTAAAAAGTGTAAAACGGCACAAGCACAAAATCACTTTCCGAAGAAATCTCGGTTGGACCCTTCTTTCGTTTTCCGTTTTCTCGAAAATAAACAAGGGGTAAATATCAAACGCACACACGCACACTCACAGCCAGTTTAGGAAGAAGCTTGCGTTACCGAAGGCTGGTTAGTTGGGATGGCGGTCAAAATAAAGCAAGAAAAAGCAACAGCTCAAACAGTTACGTTTTCAGCTTTTCGCTTGTTTTTCCAGCGGGTCCACATGAACTTCCGATTGATTTCCGCGTACTTCGCACACTAAATAATCACCAGAGACTGTGTTCTTTCTGCGTTGACTTTCTTGCAGCAACTGAAACACGTCCGTGGTAAAAACGATCCGAAAGGACGATCTCGAAAAAAAATGCCTTACTGAACTACACGATCGGACTGACTGCAGCCGGGCAAAGCCGAAACAACAACAGAGCAACTACACAGTAAAAAGGTTAACCCCGCCAGTAGCAGCAGCGACGGCACCAGGTCCCATCGATCGAGGTGAGAGTAGAAGAGTGCGCACGACGAGTGGATCGCATATGAATATACCGATCGAAACGAAAACGGACCGGCGCGGATGGGTCTGCGCAGCGATGTGCTGTGCTGTGAGCTGCCACTAGTCGGTCGGCTAGGAACGAAAGAAAAAAACTAGATGGCAGGTTTGGCACAGCAAGAAAATATAAATAAATACACTCGTAAGTGTTTCTGCTGTAATGACAACGCAACAATGGCAAATGATCATGCACACAGACACACCGAACGAATCGGAGCGGATCAGTAGTGTGTACACAGGAGCTGTGCTGTTACGATCGAAAACAAAAATCCGATTAACCCTGAAGGTATACAGGGAGCACATTTGTTAACCTGGATCGGTGAGGTCAGGACTGTTATTATTGATTTCAGAAAGAGAGAATGTTTTGAATGAGGTTACAACTACTAAAGTAGCTATAAATAGACAATTCACCTGATAATTATTGCCAACAGATTAACTAAGTTTTTTCTAATTAACGATTGAATTGGATTATAAAGGTTAAGGAACAGTTAGTAAGTTAAACTCCATCGATGTAAATAATAAATGAAGAAAGTTATTTTATGCTTTGTTATCTAATCATGAAACTGATTTTCTCACTAGATAAATAAAGGTTTCAGAAAAAAAATCCTGTAGTTAATACAATCTTAGAACTCCACGATCTTCAATTACATTGGAAGAATTTGATCAACATTTCAGCCAAATCGGTGAATTTTAGTTATCTTTTCGAGGAACTCGAAGTTAGCTGCATTTTTGTCTTACTCGATAGAAAGGTATATCAATTGCTCTGAAAAATTTTAACCGAGGACCGGAGTATCGAGTGTCACATGCCATTCGATTCAGTACGTCGAGTACGGCAAGTCTGTGTGTGTATGTGACCAAAAATCTCACTCACTTTTCTCAGATATGGATGAACCGACTTCATAAACTTAGTCTCAAATAAAAGGTACAACGTTCCCATTGGCTGCTGCAGAATTTCTAGTGGTTTCGACGTCAAGTTCCGGACTTAGGGACCATTCATAAATTACGTAACGCTTTTAGGGGGGGAGGGGGTACAACAAGTTGTGACATGTTGTGACATAGGGGGGAGGGGGAGTTAGCTAGATCGTTACGTAACATGTTTTCACGGAAGAAAAAAAAATTTCTAGGAATTTGTTACGTAACAGGGGAGGGGGGATGAAGAAATTTGTGACAATTTGTTACACGGGGGGAGGGGGGAGTCAATTTTGGGCAATTTTTGCGTTACGTAATTTATGAATGGTCCCTTACAGGGTGAGTATGATCACGCAGCAAATCCCGATTTTGGCAAATTCTGCGATGATGCTTGGAATTGTAGAACTAGGTTACTAACAGCCATTCAAAGTCTCTTTGGCCACATTGGCCACCATCATCGGTTCTGGAAGCTCCGGAGGGAGTATTCAAATCCAGAATAACAGTCACATCGGTTTCTCGGAGATGGCTTGATCGTTTTGACCAAACTTAGTCTCAAATGAAATCTGCTTTATCCCCGTTAATGGCTATTAAATCTCATCCCGATCCGACTACTGGTTCCGGAGTTACGGGTTGTGGCGTGCAGTCACAAAGTAAATTCCGATTCAAACGAATACTCTGAAGAATGCAAAAAAGGTGAAAATTTAGCTTAAATGTCTGTCAAACAACTTACATTTGCATTTCTAAGTCACTACATTGACCACCATAGACGGTTCCGGAATTTGTGAACATTTCTCAAAATTGTATATTGCAAAACACCGATAAACTAAGCGGAACACGAAAGTTTAAAGAATAAAAAGCATCAAAACACTTCCGACTTTAAAGCTCGATTTTTATTCGTTTGAAAAGAATATCATACAAAGGTCAACTTTAACCTGGCATTTTTTTCTTCATGCATAAAAACCAGCACACCCCTCTTTTGTACGATGTATAAGTTTAGCTAAGACAAGACGTGAAATCGGTTTCTTATTTTTCCTTCGACATTCTTCTTTTCGCACATTTTCTCCCTACCGAAATCTTCCGAACAGTGTTTTATTAATGAAAATGGAGTCTTGTTAACACTGAGAACTGACATACAAGTGAAGTTTTCAACTTGTGTAAGAAATAAAACTGTCGCTTTGAAATGACAACAACAAGTAGCAACTTGCCACTAGCCGGCGCTTCAATCGGCCAGCAATCGCTATACGGGGCTTGTGTGCAAACTTGAATACAATGGTGACTCACGCATGCGAACCTGGTGCGATGGTGATTTTCAACGTATTTTCATTCAAATGTTTACACAGGTTTTTCGGGAAAGTTTGTTCCAGCTTATATGTCTGTTCTCTGTGTTGTTAATTTATTTTATGCCGTCAATATTTTGTATCTTTATTCTACTATATTGATGAAGGGAACCGTTTTTCCATATAATGGGTGTTTAGTAAGGTGTGATGAAACCATTTTCTGGAAAAAATAGATTATAGTGTAGTTTCTGTCTTATTTTTGTTAAAGTTAATCAACCACGTATACGGTAAATGCATGATAAATACTTGTTTCACCTTGCCATACAATTTCTGTTCAATTTTGTCATTTTTACTTTTTTAACGATAATAATTTTATTTGTCAAAAGTAATGACAATCCTTTCCTATAAATATAGCAACACTGCCAACCATCTTTTCGCTATCCCTGCAGTAACATTGCGTACGGTGCAAAAAGTCAGAATCAACCAATCAGGAGCCGGACCATTCTGACGTAAAATTGAAACAAAAACAACCCCCCCTATTGTCACGTCTTGTCTTAGATGTTTAGCAGCAAGCCTTCTGTTGAATTTTTGACATTTGCTCATCAGTTGTGAAAATGGCATCGAAGCAGCTCGTGAACAGGGATGCCATTATGCCAGATTTATCTGGCACAGCCAGATAAATGGCAGCTTCCAGACAAAAAGACAAAAATCTCTCATTCTGTCAGATTTTTAAGTTTTAGAAGCTGCTACATACACATTTTGTAAATTTGGGTAATAATGTCCCAAGTTTTACAAAAATCGGTTAATGCACATTCTATGAAAACTAAAATGAATAAAAACTTTCGATGACTTTGAGGTTACTGTCAAGTGCCAGGTTTTGCCAGACATTTTTAGTTGAACTGCCAGATTTTCTTTGAAAAATAGTTGCAGCCCTGCCCATGGATACCGTTTGTTGCCTGAAGCTGCCACTAAACGCCAGTAGCGCTAGCTACGTTTCAAATTCTTAACTCAGCCCGACGCAAAATATAACAAATTAAGCGGTATCGCCGCATTTTTAGTTATAAAGCTATGAGAAGAGAGCTTCAACAATTAAATGATAGTTCAAATGAACAAAGGTCAAAACTGACGACAGATAAATGTTTCCAAATCTCGCGTGTTTTTTGTAAACGCCCAACAAGCATACTGTCAAACTTCACTTTGAGAGAAAATTCTAGACAAACCGTAACTCGTCGAGACTGGATGTTAACGTTTTATGAAAGAGAAAAGTTTTCTCTTTCGTTTACTACTGTGATTAAAAAATCGGCGAATTATCGTTTTTCTAGAATTTCCTCTCAAAGTGGATTTTGACAGCATGCTTATTGGCCCTTTTCAAAAAAACGCGGGAAATGTTGTCCGATTGTGTGCACCAACTTCAGTCACGGAGATGCCAGATTTGCAGACAAGTCTCGCAGACTTTTAATTTAAGCTGCAGATTTTTTCGACGACGTAGATATTTGCAGATTTTTTAGTTTGGTTGCAGATATTTGCAGATTTTTTAGTTTGGTTGTAGATATTTACAGATTTTTTAATATAAAGACCACTAGATTTTTGAATATAAAGGTTACACTAGCTTTCCTGACATTTTTTGTTCTTCCCAGACTTTTAAAATTATTATTGCAGAGATTTGAAAAAGTACCTGGCATCTCTGCTTCAGTGATAGAGTTCTATCCAAATAATTTCACTCACACTACTTGGGGGTTTGTTTTCCTCCAACTGTCATATATAAAACTGTAAGCCAATTTAAACATTTGAATTAGCTCTCGTAAAGTATTTACAATAGTGTTGAAATGCTCTATGTCGCTGTAAAACTTATTCAGGGGACGTACAATTCCTGTTGGTCACATCCCATCATGAAAATAATTCGACCGAAAAGTTATTTTCGATTTATTTTCCTCCATCTATGACAGGTGGAGGAAAACAACCATTGAACACACTAATACAGTTACAGATTGTCAAATACTCTATAGACTTTAAAAGTTGCAATGACCTCGTATTTATCAACGCAGTTTGGTGTCTACTGATATAAAATAGCTTCGGAAGGAAGATATACATCCTAATTTTTTGTGTTTTTAGAAGCAGTTTTACTGTAATTTCAAATAAAATGCAAAAATCTATTGAAGCAAATATATGGAAATCCTCTTCGTTGCTTGCCGCTTAGACAACGCAGAGATCACATAACAGTGACGTAGATTCTTCTACGGAAGCTTCTTTTATTGTCCAACAAATTATCGACAAGCAAGGTATACCGATAGCGTTACACAATAATGGCAGACGTTATGGCAACGAGGACCTTTTTCGTAACGTTTGACGCATTACTTTAATGGATCAGACCTTGGATGAAAGTCACCACTGTTAGCTCTACCTTGAAATATGTACTAGCAATGACACTAGACAGGATAGATGATCTCTAATTCATCTCTTTAGACAAGTTGCATATTTTGGATGAATTAGGTTACCCGCATGCGAGCAAAATTGAGTTCATTTTAAACTAGCGTTTAACATGTTAAGTAAAAGTTCAAGCGACCTTCATTTCGTCTTAAAACTTAAGTTTTTGCGTTGAATGGAGATATTATCCCAACCCTAATTAATATGTCCATATGGGTAGGATGAACTAAGATGACTTAGGGAACAGTTACCCTTTAAGAATACAAATGATTGGATCTTTTTTTGCTGATTCAGATTAATTTCATTGCTTACTTCATGTCATTTGTATTCGAATCCAAACAACAACCCCAATAGAATCGTCCGCTCAAACATTCAATTTGATCTCTCTCGGGGGACACCATCGGTCATGCTTTTTGACAATACACCTACCGTTTGCGCATGCCGGAAATCGAGTGCCACGCGATTCACCCTAATCTGTTCGCTTTCGGATGATGATACCCCAGCCCGTTACCATGCGTCGCGGTTAATTGAGCTTAATTGGTACTCCTTTGTTGTTTCATTTCTATCGGTCCTATTCAAAACACGGCCAATAAAAGCTAGCTGACCGGACAGCGGGAACCGGCTTCTGACCGCCGTGAACCTCGTTCGCCAATAGGTGCATTGAATTGTTGGACTTAACTAGCAGATTTATTCTATAAAGTCCAGCCGATGCTGTGTACTGTACTGGACCCGGACCGGACAGATGAATGACATTTTGTTCGTTGCCAATTATGTAGGTCACCAAAACAATGATCTGACTTTTGGCACGCATGTGGAGATTGTGACGCTGCACAGTGGTCCCCCCATAGGTCAAAAATACAAAATAAAAATCATTCGAAAAAAGTGTGTTTTTATATCGCGGGTATATCGTTATAAATAAATATTTCATAACTTCATACTTGATTTTGCTAGTAATTAACTGATTCTTTAACAGAGTGTTTGGTGCATGGGTAAGCATCTCTCGAGATATATAGATAAATGTAAGGTGGATACGATCGAATCAGGGGCGGATCCAGAAAAAAATTCGGGAGGGGTTTGAAATTTTGATTTTCAAATGAACATTGCACAATTAGAAATACGTAATAACCTTATTTAATGAATATCAGTTATGTTGGACACATTTGGTTTGGAATGATTTTGAAATAGGAATTTATATAAAATTAAAAATACTTTGAAATTTCTCAACAAGTAATAACATTTCGGAGGGGGTCCGGACCCCCAGGACCCTCCCCCTGGATCCGCCACTGGATCGAATTCTAGTGGAAAAACATATACTATCGAAAGGAGACATATATTTATGACCGCCTTCTTTGAGGATTGAGATCACTGTGCGCTGATAGCATCAGCACACCAGGAACGAGTTACGGTAATGTATAGCAACAATGGTAATTTGTAATAAGCAATTTCCCAAGAAGCGCAAGCTCAGTTCACTAATTACGTTGCTTACAAACAAGTTTATCAAAGTCTTACAAAGTATGCTGTACGGGTAAACCGATTCAAATAATCAGCTGTCGGTAATGGAGGAAATGGAAAACTACACTGTTCGACAAAAACCAACAATATGAGACGGTTTTCTGTTATCACTAACTACACGAAATCCCAAGTAGCAATTTTTGTTTCAGTAACTATTTCATAACCAGTTGGTAACAAAAAATAGGTGCTGTTGCAACTGACATCTAACTTCCTCCGCGACCCAAAAAGCGCAGTTTTGGGCCGATTTTCAACATAATTATGATTGAGCAAAACTGTAAAAACTAGATTCCGTTTCGTTGCAATAACGATTCGAGAATAGCTAAATAAAATCATATTGTTGTCAATATGTTGAATGTAGATCGCAACAAGATTACTTTATGATACCTTTTTATCGTTCACCTGGTCTGTCAATCGCAACTAAAAAGTAACATATTTTCATGCAAATGGTTAATATTATGTTACCAGTGGAAATGAAAATGAAGACCAAGTCAAAATACATGTTGATTATTTAAATATGAACAGTAGCGTCATTCTTCATATTAAAAATTGCCAATGAAGCATCAAATTTTACTGCCCATCAGAGTCTATCGAGTGATATTTTATTCCACTTCTTAATATTTCACGCGCTCTTCATGAAAACAAATTATAAATAGTATTTAAAAACAATTTTTCAAGGGGAAAACAGATTCATATTAGAAATCCAATGTAATTCAATATAAAATACACATTAATCATAAATCAGGAACATAACTTGCTTTAACGGTAGACTTTTATAAATGTTCGCGAGCCGGTTGAGGTTTTATTTCCAATACAATAGAAAATGATGCATATAAGCAACATGGCTTTCAAGCCATCCAGGGCCAAATTTAGGATGTGATTTTGGTGAATACGAAACAATACGCTTTTCGAACAAATTTATATCAATGAGCAAAGATTTTTATTTGTAAACAACTATTATCCCAGCATATGTTTTGTTTTCATCGAACAATTTTCAGTTTACATCCAAATATACCTTTCCTTAATAGGACCCTGTACTATACTATTCTTGCTGAAATCGTTCTAGTCGTATTCTTGTCATACGAACGCATCAAGCACATGTCATCGTTATACCTTGAATCACAAACTCACACGTATTTATGAAAGGCATTCGCAACATTGAATTGACCAATTCATAACTAAAGTTCAGCAAAATAAAAATTATGTTGTATTTTTGTTTGCATTACGTTGTGAAAATTCACCGATGACACTTCATGCGCTACACTTCATATTATACAGGAGTCGAACTGTACGGTGGCGCCAACTATAATATGTTCGGTGTATCGGAAAAATGTAACCATGTGACATGAATGATTTTAACGAAATATTTCTGTTGCCGCATTAGTAGTATTAATACCAATAGTTGAACTATTGGGTTATACTCCTATGCGAAGCACAGGAAAATATTATTACAAGACACAATAAAAATAAACTATTTCCACTAAAATAGGGGCTATTTTAAGCCAACGGCAAATCAAGTGTATTTATACTTGTGCATCTTATAAAAATGAATGGATAGGGATAAGGATCAATAGTTATAGGAACTGAAATTGGTAATAACGCAACCAGTGTTAGTTAGTGGACCAGGTGACAACATGAAAAATAAATTTTGATTATTTTTCCAAAAGATAGGAACTGAAAGTATTTGATTGCTGCAAAATTTTTTCTCCTTAGTAATACATTGATCGATAAAGGGTGCTTTCAACGATTCATTTTTATTTTGGATTATTTGACGGCTGAGTTGGCATGTGATCATCAATTTTTTTCACTATTTCAGTTTTCGTTATCTTCTGAATCATTACAAATGGCAGTCCGTTGAACCAAACTTTTCCTAGTTCACCAAGTTTCACTGTATTCAATTATGGCATCTAGCTCATCAGTTGTTGAGATTATGAAAGACATAAATTCGAATGGTATCGAAACGGAAGAGCAGACGGTCAATCGACATTACTCTTTTTTAATATGATTCATCTTTCGAACTTGGTTTCAATTAATCGATGGTCGGCCGTATGACTTATTACACCACTAAAACTGAAACTAAAGGTGTTGCAAACCTTGTACGGCAACATTTGGAAACAAGCAGTTCTCTACATTATGAAAAAAACGCAAAATTTATAGGATGCACGGAGTTTCTAGGATATCTTCAGGCCACTCATCATACCGACAACATCGTTTTGTTTGTTTTTCATACACATTTAACCAAAAATTAGCCTTGTATAAATAAGTAATTGTTTTATGTAAAACATCATAAATCGAGAACGTAGTTCATGCGTAGATTTTTTCATGAAGGCTGCAACAAAAAGAAATAAGGATACTACATCAACTCATTTGGTAAATAATCTTAATTGTAAATTAAATGCTGCAAAATACCCATTTTACCGCCGCACGAATTGGAAAAAAATGTTTTAGTGGAACATTTTTAAATACTTTTTGTTGGGAAAAGCCTACTCAAGTGTGCGAATGGGGAGTGGGTCTAAAAATGCCGGAATTTTGTCTGCACGGTTTGTTGACGGTCCCTTTCCGGGTGCGTTATCAAGAAATTTTTGCATTCATAGACAAAATGTCATTCAGCAAAACAATTACAAAAAAAATTAATTTGAAAATTAACATATCATGGACTAGTATTTTCAGACGCTTCACATATTAAACAAGGAATTTTCTAAATAGTATTACTCCTAAGATCACGTTATTTTGTTTTCGGAAGGTACTCTAGGTGAATGATTTGTTTCAAATTCATACTACTCGTTTCACCCTTCTTGTTCTTAGTTCCGAAATTATTTTCCAATATATTAATTATATGATCTGTGTGGAAAGGATTTAATCGTTTTATTTAATGTCAGTAATAACATACATGCTATTTGTTTATATTTTTCCAAAACACCGAACATATTATAGTTGACGCCACCGTACAGTTCAATGCCTCTATAATGTCAAGTGGAGCGCATGAAGTGTCATCGGTGAATTTTCGCAATGTAATGCCAACAAAAATACAACTTATTTTTCGTTTTGCTAAGCATTAGTTGTGAATTTGTTGATCCAGTGTTGCGAGAGCATTTTATTAATACATGTAAGCTTGTGCTGAAAGGCGTAATGATGGTATGTGACGGATACATACGTATAACACGAATATGACATTGTAAACTGAAACGTTTTCAGTAAGAATCTTGGTGTTGGACAAATGAGCAATTGTCAAAATATTTATCACAAAATCAAAATCGTAACTAAATTTCAACAAACTCTGCAGCATCAGCAATCAGTTCGGAACACTAATGAACATGTTATAGCTGGCTACATAAATGACTATTTGGTGACAAAAGATGTTAATAGATAACCTTGATGTTATCTATGTTCAACCAGTGCAACAAAAATAACTTTATTGTTTTCTCGTTGCAACATAGTTCGGACTTAGACGATTAAAACTAGTTGCGATTTGCTACTTGGGATTAATCTATGATATCTTCAAAATTGTAATATAAACCACAAAATGTTACCGATTGAGACGACCGATTGAAAGCTAGATGTTGGGATCATCGCTTGAAAAATCAATTAAAGCAGTTTTTTACCGCATACAGCATTTTTTATCGAATTGGGTCATTAAGCTATATATAGTTTTCCGTTCCATTCGATAAATTTTAGGTCCAATATACATAATATAACATTATTTCAAAAAAAATTCGTTGTGATACTTAAAAACGATTTTTTTGTTTTTTAAAATAAATCTTATGTAAACTTGGCAACCATACATAGGAAAACTGCGGTTGTTTATATCTGGCCTATCAGGACAACACCCAAAATGAAGAAAACTATATGCAATGGATGGTGTTTATGTCAAATAAAAATAACACTCCGCGAAAACCGAGAAAACATGCATTGATTTTTTCTGACAGGGCATTATTTGTCGTGAAATTCGATATGTCAAATTCTTCCTATAGTGTCAAATCCAGACTGTCAACATATTTCTTTATTTTAAATTTTAATATTATTTTCACGTTTCCTGAGTTGGAAAAAAACATTGTTGCAATCACGAAAATCAGCTTTATCGATGTAAGTAATAAAAAACGACTTTTTTTCTCATTTAATGACCCAATTCCCAACGAAGCTTTTAATTCCGAATATTTTTTTTGCAATCATTTGAAAATGCAAAATTATGTAGGTATCTACTTTAAAAAAGCAACTCACGGTTGATTCATTTTCGTTCCCACCATAGAATCTGCAACATCACACCGGTCTATTAGTGGTTTGGGATAAAATTAGCACCTATATAATATTAATCAGACAGACGCCGTTTGATTTGATTAACGCAATTTACAATATGTTAGCAGCGTAGTTGGTAGTGTAGGGTTTCAGTAGAAGGCACAGGCTGGCGCTGGAAAATGCCCACCTCCCCTAGAGACGAATGATATTCTTAGAGCCGGTGTGTTTGCAATTACCTCAAAAATACACTTGAAGAAATCTAAGATTCGCTTCTTTAAACAAATTATAAAATCAAAGGTTTTGAAAATACCTACAAAACAGGTCCTCAAGAGTATTTTTCATGGTTCTCAAAGTTTTATCGACACTTTCTTATAACGGTGTTCAAGCTCTTCTTAAAACTAATATGAGTTTTTATAGATGTGTTAATCTCCAAGGTTTTTGTTAGTTATGGCGTATTCGTTTTTTCTCGGTACTACACCGGTGTGGCGCAAAAAAAGAGATAGACTGATTACACCCAAGTTTGAATGAGTGTAGCACCGACTACACCGGTGTAGTGCACAGTCAAAACCGAAAATGCCATTAGAGAACTTGTTTATAATTGAATAGAAACTATTTGAGAAGTAAATCTGTCAATAAAAGGGTATATTTTTATCGAAAATTGGGCAAACAAGAATTTGTCTATATCGATCAAACTTTTTTGTACAAAAATTAAATCATGTTTCTTTTGCAAGTTAAATTCATATAGAGCAAAGAAAATATATGCACACAAGCTCTCTATCTAGAGAATGCGAATTGTCTGACTTTTCCTTGGACACTTTCCACCAAACTTGTGCAAAACTTTGCACAGCTTTCTTGGTAACTTTTCTCGTCTCAAAACGCCAGTTTTCCTTGAACTGCATCTCACTGACAACTATCTTTTGCATCTTTTTGAGGTTCCACTCAGGATGGCCAGACCTACCGATTTATCGGTAGTCCTACCGATTTTGGTCTTCCCTACCGATTCAAAGACGACCAAGGGAAAACTACCGGTATTTTTTTTATCCCTACCGAAAACTATCGATTTTTAAAGATTTTGGATACATCCTACTCAACATTGATTTTTGAGTTGAATTTGGTCTGAGATCTGTGTTCTCCATATTTTATAATTCTATGTCAACACTACGTTTTTGAGACAACAACCTGGCCTACCGATAACTACCGATAAACTTTTAGTGACCTTACCGATATTAAGGAATTCTATCTGGTCACCCTGGTTCCACTTGATGATTGTCCAAAATGTTTCAATTGGGCGGAGCTCTGACGTGTTGGTAGGGTTCATGTTCTTGGGTTCCACCTGGACGTTCGCGGCATACCACTCCATGGCCTTCTTCCGCAAAGGCAAGATGCCAAATCCGTCCAAAACGGAACGAAACAATTAGGCGATCCATTAGACGTTTGTTTGACAATTCAGCGGTGGGTTCTATCAGCAAGTCTACTCCTGCGAACAGAAAAACTCGTCCGACAAACATCTTTCGTTAGTCCGATTCGTTTGATGTTGGATCGAATCAACGATATTGCCGGACGTCCTACCCCTCGGAGTAACGTCAGAAGAGGTAAACAGGAAATAATCAGCTGATCAGAAACGTCTCATGGATTGCCTAATTGTGTTGGTTAAGGAAAGGCCAAAGAGAATAGGGAAAGAGACGAATAGTGTGAAGCCAAAAATACCTTATTGAGCAGACCAATCGTGCAATGTAAATAAACATTACTCACGCCTGAGTTGGAGGAGATAAGTATTGTACATCTATCAAAAAAGAAATTTGATTTTCCCAGAATTTAGTTCAATCGTGATTGTGTAAGGTCCATTCTAGAGTATATGTATGAGTAAAAACAAGTTTTAGAATTATTTCATCTCTTTGTTTCGAAATGCACATCGTTTGATAAACAAATCCAACGATCGACGTAACGTTTGTTTTCAAAATATAATAGGAGTCATTTAAAGTGCTGCCCGCGGAAGCGGTTGCCAACATTCTAGTATTGAAATCATCATAAAGAGAGTGTTGCCGTTTTGACTGATTTTCACTCTTCGTCTCTTTCCCTATTCTCTTTGGGAAAGGCAATAGACGTTTTCCCCGTCACGGTTACGATGTCAATGTCGCTCTTCATGTCACAGGAACAGATGGCCTCCCAAGCAACCAAAAGTTCGGATAATACTTAAAAAAACACACACTTTAAAGTTCACATGAAGTTCTTAGCGAACTTTCAAGCTGCTTAAGCCTTAATGGAACATAAAACATACATAAAATGTATAGCAAAATTACTTAAAACTAGAAGCTTATGCAACTCCCTTATACGAACTTTTGGGTGTTTGGGCTACCATACGAAATATTTCTTTGCAAACTTTGATAGCTAAATGTGTTTGTAAATCTCTGTCATCTTTCCTCTTCCAGTCTATGTATAACATTCCTTTCCAGGAAGCTATTTAAAGTATGCCTTAACGTAGATTTCCTCATCCTGTATCACGCAACCAAATTTTGTTAGCATCTTCAAGTACAGCTTCTGCGGTCGTTCTTTGGCCCACTTGTTTTGCTTATCGTCACGATTTGGAGTCACCATCTTTTTATAAGTCGACAGTCCGGCTCTGTTTTTCAGCTCGATGCACGATTGTAGTGTCGTCTACGTCAGCTTGCGAGATGTCGCATAATCCACTCTTACTTCGATGCAAGAGAGTGAATGTTGTGATGTTTCTTTGAAAAATGGGTGAAGCCAACATAAGCTGGTTTCTTGGCTCGGTTAGTTGCCAAAAATGACAACGAATGCGCTTTAAGCAGCATTCACATTGATATGAGCCAATGTTGCTAACTCGTCCTGAAACTTGTCGAATGTGAACAAACTTTATTTTAATGTGTTTAACTGGTTCTCAGGCAGTAAAAGCGTTCGATTTTTATGGGAAAAAGGCGATGCCAAAAAAGCAGTTTTTCATGCTTTTTTTTAGGGGAAACTTTGCCACTGCGACCACTATTCAGGTTATCTTTTGTGACTGCCCCTGTTTACTCTACATGTTACAAATGGTCCGAATCCAATGTAGTTGGAAGCGAGTTGTTTGTTTGTCCACATGTGTCGTCCCAACAGTCAGCAGGACAATGTCCCATAAATAAACCTTTATACGTAAATTTTTTCGTTTTAGATCCATTAGTTTTTTGGCTGTCGTTGTATCTGGATGTATGAATTTCTTAGCATGTCGAGCGCCTTCTACGTTACGACAGTTACCTCTACCTGGAAACCCATTGATATCGCTTCTTTAATTCTTGGTCCGTAGACTCCCGTGCCAGTCAGCTCCCCCATTTCAGAACCATCCGTATAGAATAATATTGTACCTTGAGTTAGTATGGGACCCCCTACATCCCATAATTGACAATCCACTATGTGGGTCTTATATGAGATATCGAAGTTCGGTTTAGCCTCCATTTTATCTTGAACTGTAGTCAAAACAGAGTTTAGTTCCTTTATCATACTCAGGTGACCATTAAAACCCCCATCAAATAGTGGTTTACGTTTTAGCACTCTCAGAGAGCCTCGCCTCCCTCATAACATGTTTGTGCAATGAAAGTAGATGAAGCATGGCTTCCATGACTGTAGTGGGTGTTTCGTGCCCCAGGATTTGTTTGGAATTGGTTTTCGCATAAGTTTTATCGTCGATCAAAACATATCTGTCGAGTTTCATCGGCACTCGGCCGTCCAGCTGTCGGTCTAAGACCGTTTTTGCCTTTATTATTATTATTGTTTATTGGGGCTTTAACCTATCAAGAAAAAATATGCCATCACTCCGAAAATCGATTTTTCAACCGGGTGTTATATACCATTCGATTCAGTTCGTCGAGATCGCAAAATGTCTGTGTGTGTATGTATGTGTGTGTCAAATAAAGTAACTCAATTTTCTCAGAGATGGCTGAACCAATTTACACAAATTTAGTTTCAAATGAACGGTATAACGCTCCCATAACACACTATTGAATTTTTGTTTAATCGAACTTTCGGTTCCGGAGCTACGGGTTGAAGAGTGTGATCACACAGCAATTTCCCATATAAACTGGTAACCTTATGATGTCCGAATGATATAATACATATTTAAGTACGTTCAACATTACTAGGATTAGCGGGTCTGGATAACTAATGACCAACCAAAGTAGTTTTGACCACATTGGCCATATATAACGAATCTTGATGTCCCCGGGGATGCTAATGTCACACCTATTTCCCAGCAAACTCTTGCCCGATTTTTGTAAACTTGATTTTAAATGAAAGATATAACACTCCCATTGATTGCTATTGAATTTCATTCAGTTCTGACATTTGGTTCCGGAGTTACAGGTTGGTTATTGTGGTCACATAGGAATTTCTGATATAAACCTCATAAGTTAAAAATCAATTCAAATGAACAACAAATTACTTCGATTCGCAGGCCTAGATTACTGATGGCGAATCAAAGATTATTGGAATACATTGTCCATTATCGATAATTCCCGATGTCCTGGGTTCTGGGCATATTCCAAAACTAAAGCCGGTAATGACTGAACCAATTTTCACTAACCTAGTCTCAAATGAAAGGTATAATGTCCAGCTCACCTACCCCTCCCTAGTCTTCCTTTCAACTCTCTCCCACTCTCTCAACCCCCTCTCTCAGACCCTCACGCTTGCATTCCCTTTATGCACCCGGTATACCAAAATAAGTTAGGTGGTTCCCGAAGCATCCTCCCCTTCCTATTAATTATACCCCTTCCCTTCCGCCCACTACGCATTTCAAAATATGTTAACATGAGGACAACATTGTACTCACGCTGATCAAGCTATTTAAATATGTTGGTTTTGTTTGTTTGAAGTGTGTTAGCGTTGACATGTTGCTAATCAGGTTCGTGATAGTCGTGCACTTATATATGCTTATCAAGTGTAATAAGAATGTGATAGACATTTTTACAATGTTATATTGAACGTATCCAAGTATTAAATCGACTCCCGGTCACCATCTACGCCTTCTCTCCCCTGTCCTTGATACATCTGCTTCTACACCGATTTTGGAAATAATCCCCCCTCTGAATATCTTGACCAAGCATAAGTCTCCGATAAAAAATCAAATTTGTATTCCGTATTCCTGGTTTCAAGATAGTTGTAATTTTACCTATTTGTTAAAACTATTGTCCCCCATCTTGTAGATAGAATTATATCCCTAGTTTTAAAACACCGGTGAAATTTTTCATAAATATTTGTTCCCCCTTTTGTGTACCAAACTATATTGTTAGTTTTAAGATAACTGTAAATATTTCCTAAAAAACTAATTCCTTGTTTTAAAATTTTTCATAAAAAAAATCTTTTGCCCCCTCTCTTGTATATAGAATCTTATTTCTAGTCTTAAGATAGCTGTAAAATTTTTCTCTTTTATAAAAAAAAATCAACATTGTAACCTCCTAGTTTTAAAATATCCAAAATGTAAAAACAAAAGAATTTGGCACCGCCAAGCTAACGCATTTGTGCCTATCAAATAAACGAAATGAATAAAAAAAAAGTATTAAATCATAGGTTGGATATATGAGAAAGGCATAATTGCACCACTAGGTGGATTAAAACAGGTTTTTGTTGTTTGGGGCTACTGTTAGGTTATTTACCTTCTCGGTGACATCAGTAGTCTTCTCGGAGACGAATTCGACGCTTAGTTCAGCGAACAGTTTTTTCGCCGTGATGGCAATCATCTTTGACGAATAAACCAAAGATCAATTTTCCTAAGTGACTTGCTTGTGTGAAACCTATAAGCGCTTTAACTAAGATTGAGCCTGAGACACCAACCCTTCAAAAGTTGCAGTACGATATTGGATTTTAATCAACTGGTCAAGGACTTTTCGCGGCTCCAACGGTTCCCAAAATTTGCAATTATTTTGTGCCACAAAAAACTGAAAAAGTTTAGTGTTTTCATACAACCACGAACCAGTATATCATGTAACACATGTCCTCTCTACAAATATGAGTAAATGACTATGATAGAAATGGCTTTATAACTCTTCTCGTCCATGACGTCACAAAATTGAAAGTGTTCGAGTATTGGAAGGCCGCTTAGAGCAGTAGCGTAAAAAATCAACAAGCTTTAAACGCATTAGGATTGAAAGAAAAAAACCCAAGGAGACTCAGTTTATTTCATGGTCAATCAACTTACTTATGAAGTGACCTATGTAGTGACCCTCATAGTAGTCAGAGCATCGAAAAGTAATAGATACTAATCTGGCAGATTTAGGGTATTTTTAGAGAAGTGATTCATGATCAGAACCTGGATTATTTTCTTTTACGACTAGTTTAACCTTCTTCTTATAAAATTGAAAGTTTTTCAGCTTGAAAAGGTTAGACTAGTTATCAATACTTAACTGTTATTTAAAGTAATTTCGTACAAACTCTTTATGATGGAGTGTATAGTTTGAAAGTAAACGAAATCGATGACCCTATCTATTCGGCAACCTTTCAGTTGCAAAACAAACATTGCATCGGCCACTGCACAAGTACATCTGTATGATAACTTAGCAACAAGCTCCCAATCGTAGAGGTTATCCCCAAGGGGTAGAAAAGGTCGCGAGATAGTGTAAGATGCGTGTATTTCACCCGAAGCCATAGGATTGACATTTACTTTGATTGCGTATGTTTTTCATACTTTTATTGCAGCGTTTAATATTAGTCATTGATACGAACGAATGAACTGATAATGGGCACTCGGAGTCACTTTACGAATAGTAGAGAAGTATCAATCCTTTCAGATTAGAGAAATTATGTTTTTCTATGCATAATCAATATAAGTACAACAATAAAAGTTTTTATTTTTAACTTGAATGTTAAATGAAATTTCGTCCATGAAAGACGAACGAATAGTTCCCTATGTATTAACGTTTCACTATTTATCATTTCACCCAGCAAACCAAAAAAAAAAAATGAACAAACTTATGGCGCTTTTGCTTAACTTCGAAACTGAGTCAGGTTCTAACCCTAAGCGCTGTCAGTTCATACATTTTGAAAGCATATGGGGTTAGAACCTGACTCAGTTTCGCTTCAAGCAAAACCGACATTAGCGACGTCTCATAATCCTACAACATCTTGTACGTCCGGCAAAAGATAGTGTAACTCAGATTCCTTGTGTCTAAAAACACGTACTCCAATCAGTACTAGCAGAATGCCCCCCAAGCTATTCGTTCCGCCTGATTACACAGTACAAATGGCTAGTTTGTTGAAATGCGGCAATCGTTCTTCCATTCGTTCGTCCAATCCGTAGGGAATGATTGCCGCAGTACTCGTACTCCATTGCGTCCACTGCGAAGGCCAATTTACTTTCATTTTCTGCGAACAGGCCACAGATCGAAGAGGCTCGTGTCGCGGAAAAGGATGCCGTTTTCGCGAAACAAAAACAACAACAATAACATCAACAATGTTGCCTTCCCTAAAAACCGGCTCACCTTTGAAGGTTGTCTCAGTTTCTGCAATCAGTGTCAACGTCTTAATAAAAATTTGCCATTACAGTCAACTACTAACTATGTGTATCGTACTATTCGGTTAAGGTCCTCATATATACGTCGCCCGACCGTCGTAGTTTGGTTTTGATGGAAAAGGTTGCACAAATAGGGTCAACGGTTTTGCGAAGCAAATCCAATGATCAGGTAGTTCGAGGGGGAACAAAACAGTCAGGGAACACGGTACAACTTGGGTCTAAAAATAGCCCAAGCTTGTTTCCTCGTCCGAGCGGAATGCGAATTACATGGACGCAATCCTTTCTCTTACAGAGAGGCCCGGAAGGCGCCGAAAGCCAAGTGCAAAAACAAACCAGTTCTTTTGCGAGTAGAATGCGAACAAAAAATACTAGCTGCTATTTGGGATATGAGTGCCGTCGTGACGGGTTACCTTATGAACTGGTTTTTTTCGGAGCTAAATGTCATAAGTGTGAAGATAACACAGTTTTTCACAAGGATGGACCTAATTTTGTATACATGAAACATTAATTACACCGTCTGTCCAACTAATCCTGAAGCAATCATGAGGAGCGTGTTGATGAATGATAGATAAATAATTATTACAGTAGATGCATATTAGCTAGTTGAACTACTAATTTGAGAACATTTATATTAAAACACTATCTAAAATAGTATTTGATTGACTCAATTTTGGGGTATCGTTTATTCAGGTAAATTTAGGTGAGCCGTGTTGAAGGTAGCTGTCATTGAACCACCACAAAAATCAAAAATCTAAAGAAACCACTTGAATTTTAGTACAGATCTACCAAATTTTTAATAAAAGTACCTCAAAAAACTAGAAAAGACCATGTTGAATCGACTTGAATATTTAAAGATGGAATAACCTGTTATTTAATTTATTTTTCTGTGTCGGTTGGAATTCACTGTTTATTGTTTATGAGAAACTTTCCACTAATGAAACATTGTTATGGTAGAATCAAATATAACTGAAACCACTGTTTTATAATGAATCTCCTATAACTATAAAAGTTCGGATTCGATCAAAACTACCAGATTATTTGATTCACTTAATATATCTCAAAAACAGATCTCTTAACATCGGCGAAACATATACCAGCCGAAGAGCTTACGATGGAAAAATCTGAGCTATGATAGTCGGCGAATACAGGTTTTTTTCGTAAAAACTGCTGTAGGTAGCACCATAAGCTGGTTATTGACCGCATTGAAGTGTGCCACATTTCTTGGAGAAGCTAACAAGTTATGTTCCCTACACCATGGCGATGCATGCCGCTGGCAACGGAAAATTACAGCTGTGTAATTGCCACAATGTACATAATGCCTGTAGGAAATAGATGAAAAGATCGCCGTTTACCGGGCATGCGGTCAACAGTTGCATTGCTTCGGGTGTGAATGAGTAATCCAGTCAATTGTTGCTAGACCACAGCCGGCTAAGAAATAATAACAGGTAAACTGAGTGTTTAGCAGTTTAGAATATATAGGGTTAAGTGCCTATTTTCACCATACTAAGCAGGGTGCCTCACTGATTCATTAATTCCTCGGCCTACAATCAATGGAATGCGTAAAAATGGACATCAACAACTTTGCTTCGTTGTTAAGAACCAATATAATAACACAAATACGCTGAAAACAGTGTAATTCTCGTGTTTGAGCGCAACGAAAACTCGAATCGAGTGTCCCTATTGTTGCGCTACCATTTGACTCAATGCGTGGAACAAAGATGGCAGACACTACTCTAACCAACGGCTTCAAATGGGTAAGGTGATAATAGAAACATAGCGAAAATGGGCTCATCACCCTACCAGAATTTAATTTCAACTGGGAAAATTGCAGTGCACTACTTCGAGCATATGTGAACTGGCTGGTTTCAAAGAAAATGATTTGGGAATATATTTCTTCACTGTGCTTTTTTTTATTATTTTGATTGTAGAGATTTTAACCTTAGCGTCATTCGCCACTTTTCGGGTTAGAGAAACCTCAAACAACTTACTAAAAATCTCTCTTTAATCACAGGTTTATGGGTTTTAAAGATTTTCAGTTGTAAAACCTTGAGGGACAAAGTTGAGGTCCATAGCCAAGATTTTGTTTCAAGAGGGGTTTAGAAATTCTATGCTTAGATGAATTATATCTGAAGATAGTCGCAGAAAACAGAACGAAACTTTGTAACTAAACTAAAAACCCAAAAAATATGTTTCAAAATACACTCCAGATACATCGTAGAAAAATTCTATTCATTTCATTACAACGAGAGTTAAAACAATGCATTTTTAACCATTCAAAGAATTGAAAGGCTAACCGAATATGATAATCCCTGATTTCGCTAGAAATTGCAAAGAGTTCTGGACTACATGTCTACAAGGTGTAGAAAGCAAAAAATCGCAAAGGGCAGAACAATATCGTAGCAAAAACCTATCTCAAAAAACTCCACTCGCAGTTGCTCATCAAATCTTGTTGCACCATTATGGATGACGACGACCGACTTCCTCGACCTCCCGGAAAAGGAATGTTTCAGCGTAAAGGTCAAGTTTACTGTCCAAAAGTAGGTTCGAAAGAAGAGATTGTCAAAATTTGTCCTAAAACTTCTGATCGGGCAAGCAATTTGAGGAAGTGGTGAAATGCGAATTTGGCGCTACATCAATTTCATAATATTTAAAATTTTAAAATTAAACTACACTAATAACTTGTGTGTACTTTTACATAACGTGTTCGGCAATATTGTCAGATTAATGAGAAATTGACAGAACCACAAGTAACAACTACTAATTTAACTATTCCTTATAACTATCATTTCTATATGCGAATGATTACAAACCACAACCATGATATTCTACTTTCACAGGTCTTTTCTCATTAAAACAAATCTTTTGAACTTACTAATTTTGTTTTTATTCCTCGGCTTTTCGGTCTTTCAAATCAGAACGGGTATTGCATACTGCCCGACGTTTCGATCACTGGATTTGGCCTTTTTCAAGGGAAACTGTAATTTTATTTAAAATTTTGATTAAGTGTTTATGTATAACAATTAGTGTGAGACGCTTACTATGTTATCATTCTACGTCGTTTATCGACGTTGAGAAGGTCCATAAGTTTTGCTTCATATGCAACGGTTCTAAACAATTGGTGAACAGTCTTAGTGGGTAGTAGTAGTTGGAGGCCAAAACCAGTGGCCGAAACGTCGGGCAGTATACAAGTATACATACCCGTTCTGATTTGAAAGACCGAAGAGCCGAGAAATAAAAAACAAAATTAATAAACATCCGGTCGTTTTTTGAACTTACGTATTATAAAATAGCGGTGGTCAACTATTTTCGTCCGCGTTTCTTTTCACGTATTTTATAACATTAACATTGCTATCTTTGAAAATGAACTGGCCTGACTGTGCAACTTTAAAAAAGTGTTTATTTCACCGGTTTCACAAGGTTTCTCCGAGAAAAATCAACAAGTTCTCGAAATAAATATGTTGCGGTGACCATAACATCTGAGGGTGTACCCCATTAGGCGTAAATACGTTAGGCATACGGACGTTTGGCATAAGTACGTTATGCATAATGGACGTTAGGCATAGAGACGTTTGGCATAATGGACGTTAGGCATTATATACGTTAGGCATAATGGACTTTTGGCATAATGGACGATTGGCATAATGGACGTTAGGCATAAATTATCATGTTGAAGTATCCTTTACGAAAACAACTTTTTGGTGGTGACAGCATCGGGTTGTAAGAGCGCAAATGTTTGAATTTTTTTGACGTTGTAGAATTACTCTGGAAGCTGATAGAACTCGATCAACATTTTATTCTATTGTAAATACCTCAAAAAAGCATAACTCAAATAAAAAATGTAGAATGCACATCGAATGAACGAATAAGAAAATTGCACATCTCTAAAATAGGCTAATACTCTTGTTTAAAATCGGTCTATTTTGTATTAACGCATGAATAACGCACATCAACCCCTTCATGCCCATTATTTTTGTAATCAACATCTTTAAACTGCTAAAACTTTTGATTTAGGCAGAATTTACTCAAAAAACAAGTAAGACCAACTGACTGAAGTTATTTCTATTAGTCTGATATAACTCTGCTGGAGCAGTACGACCAGAGATATTTACAGTTAGCGTTGATAAATAAAACTTTGATATATCTTCATTATTTTCCATTATTGTTGAAAACTGATAAAACGCATGAATTTGGACCGGCTTCGACTATCTTTTCCTAGCATATATAATATTGAAAATTTTGTAGAATTGTGTTGAGCACCGGAAGGTAAATATTGAGCAGCTTCCAGCACTGCGAAAGCACTGCATCTTTCAAAGCGGATTTTTCGTGTTTTTTGAACTCTATGAACACTACAAAAAGTTGGGCATGTAAGGGTTAACTTAGATTAGTTTTTATTGAATGCAAGATGAAATTGTCCAAGAAGAAACTATATAACCTTGAAGAACAGCTCATGAAAGAAAGAATGATGCATTTTATTATTCATTCAATGAATATACGAATATTGCTGGTTCTATATTGATTGTCTCCCATATTCTTATGCACAATGATTGTATTCTCGAGGCCATCACAAATAGAGCTACGGGAACTTTTTGATATGAGAGAATCCTGTACTGTGACGAGTTACCGAAACGAAAAAGGTATCATCACAAACGTAGAATCCGTAGCCTAATGTTGATCCTGTACATGACACTACCAGTTTCCATAGGATCCAAAACTTAATGTCTGCTCATTATTTTGTTTTTTTTTTTTTAATATTTGGATGCAACTGTATTAGTAATAAATCGCAGAGGCTTGAAATGTGCTTGTACCAAAACTGTTCACTTAAATAAAGGGATATTTTCTTCATCTCCTCTACAGAAAAATTAGAAAAAACTACACTTGCAAGTGTTAAATATCTCGCATGGTATTTTTCATTTTGGAGTCTCTCGCTAAAGTTATGCGAAGGTATGGTATAGCAAAGCGTCCTTTTTTTCTAATCTGAAAAAAACAAGCGAAATCTCTATGAAAATGAAAACCTTGCGATTATATTTATATTTTTGTGAATTATGCCTATCGTCCATTATGCCTATCGTATTTATGCCAAACGTATTTATGCCTAACGTACTTATGCCTAACGTATTTATGCCTAAGGTCGCGCACCCACATCTGATATTAAAAAGTTTTCTTAAGTGTTATTTTTTCCACAAAGTAAATATAAGAAAAATAGCTTTTCAAGGTTTTAATCAATCTTACAAAACCTGTTTCATATAAAAATATGGGTGCGCATTGTTTAAAGAACAAATGAAACAATTCTTTTTATTTTAGCCGTGGTGATCTATCGAAATGAGTGAGTCATATTAGCAAGAAGTGGTGCTCCGGTCAAACACGGTGGTTTTAGACTTCCTTTGTCACGGTAAGACCGATAATTCATGATGTAAAATACACTGGAAGCTCCATTTTCGAATTTGCGTAAAAGAAGTGTTCGTTATTTGGAATTAAGTTCGTGAAAAAAATCTTTTTGCATTCTTCTTACAACTCGTTTCATCTAAGCAGCTCACAAAATTTAATGATTGTAACATAACATAGATCTTTTTGGAATGGACTTACCGAGCATATGATGAAAATGGAAGCTTGGCGCCCATTTGAAGTCCAAGAGGGCGACATCCGATCGTCAATAATCCCAACAATATGAGTATTTTTGGAACGGGCTTGACAAATAGATGATAATATTAAACATTTGGAACTTCGTTGACATCCAAGATGGCGCCTTCTAGTTGAGCGAAATTGTCTATAATCCGAACCAAAAGGGTATTTTTGAAATGAGTTTGATGAGCAGATGACGGATATCAATTAGTGATGTCATTTTAAAGGCCAAGATGGCGACATCCGAATGAGCAAAACTTTCTATACATCTACTGTATAACTATCGCGTTCCGAATATAGCCGTATTGCCATCCTGAATATTGAAATGGCTTCCGACATCGATTTCTGTCATTATGTAAAATACCCATATTGTAAATCTAAATCGGAAGTTGCCATCTTGGATTTTGAAATGGCTTCCGACGACAAATTCTGTCATTTACTCGTCACCCCATTCCGAAAACACCGATACTTCTGAAGTTTTAGAACGGAAAACCGAATAATCTCAGCTTGCTAACATAAAGATACAACCAGTCGCAACATTTTAGTCGCATTCCTAAATTACCAATTGATGTTTCTTTGCTGTTTCATCATATTTTTTGTTGACTTTCATGGGTGTCAATTTGAGAATGGCTAAAATGCTTCTACTCATTGCAACATTAAATTCCTCATAGTCCAAGAACAAATGATGATTGTCAATCTGTGAAAGTGAAACGACAAAATCACGACGATTTACCAATTACTACTGCAAACGTTATTTCCTATCAGCAAAGTTCATAATATACGGGTATAAAATCATTTTTACCCTGATTGTCTTTGCAAGTATTTTCACTAAAGTTTTCTTTTATTCATTTTTGTTGTTTGTTGAACGCTTGTTTTTTGGACTAGTGACGATTTCAACAGGGTTTTAGTACTAAATATGTCTCTCGGATAAAAAAAAGAAATTTGGTATCAATGAACATGGGATTGTATTAATATGCCCAGACCAGAATACATATGACCCTGTTCTCACATTAAAGTGAGACGAACCGGTGCCGGGAGACATGTTGTTGGTTGACCCTTAGTAATCTCTGGCTAGTTGAATGTCGAAAGGCAAAAAGAAAAGTGTGATTAAATATTAGTCGTAATAAAACATGGAAAAGTTTAAATAAAATCGAGTCAAAATTTCTCAAATTGGCCACCAACATTAAAACTTCGATGGAAGCTCCAATTTTTTTTGTAGTATTTGGCATTGCAAAAGTAAATTTGATAAGGTTAGGTTTCGCAAAAAAAAGTAGACATAATATTGATAGTTGAAGTTTTTGGCTCTTTTATTAAAAAAAAAAATTACTACAGGCGACTTACTTGACCGATTTAAACAAACTAAACAGGTTGAATTTGTCGTAGAGCACCGATTGTTAGTAATTTTTCCCCAACCGAAAAGTTACCATTTTGTATATTTTTTAACAATTGTTCATCACAAAAGGAATTACAAAGGTGTGCTGATTCTCTTTTTTGGTCGAAAAAAACACTAGTAGTAATTTTTCAGAAATAAATGGGTTGAAATCTTCAAATGTCAACATTATGGTAAAAAAATCACATCCGCATTTGATTTTGCAACAGCAAAAACTACAAAATAATGGGATTTTCCTACGAAATTGTAATTTGACCTAATTTTAGTGGCCCGTTTGAGAAATTTTGGCTCTATCTCATTTCGCACATGGGGAGACTGAGGTGGTGATAAAGAATTTTGTGACATAGAAAAAAGGAGGAGATCATATAGAGAAATTTTTGTGGAGAAAAAGGACCCTTTTTGGAAAGAATCCAAAAGAACTATTGTCTTTTCACAACAGCAGGTTCTATTAGCCCAGAGATGCTCTTCAAAATCTGGCTCACAAAAGTCTCTCGCGTTTTATAACAGAAACTAATCAATCTCATTTTCATAAAAAAATATGAGCAAAACAATGAATAAAGAAATACAAAATTCGAGGATTAAATAGATATTTGCCCATAAGCCTCATATTACCCGGCAGCATTACCAATAAATTCGAATCAATACGCTGTAAATATTTTTCCATCAACAGGTCAACATTCCACAAATCAAAAAGCTATCAGCGCCTGTTCCAGGGGCTATAACATTCAACCGAACCGTGCCGAATCGACAGAGATTGCATAAGCGTAAATATTTTGACCCGCTTTTTGAATAATAGGAACACAGGATTGTTTTGAATTTGGTTCGTTTCTGATAAGACCGAAACCATCAAATGTGGTTCACTTAGAAACGAAACGGTAGATTATTATGGGCGTTAAAGGTGATTTATTAGGATGAGGTGATATATCAAAAAAAAAGTTATATTTTGCGGTCAATCTACTAGTTGACGAGAAAAGTTGCTGACTATAAATGTATGAGCCATAAAATAGTTGGGTGACTTGATGCCAGGTCGATTACTCAATGTTTGCATTAAATATTGCGACCAATTGCGAATTCTTAACCCATAAAGGCGCAAATTATTTGTTTCTAATTTTGTGAAAATTAATTTTGAGACATCGATGAAGTGCCTAATACAGGAAGAAATACGCCTCGTGATCCGATTATTGGGAATCATGAGAAAAAAAGCTAGATAAAATTTTTAAAACATCTGTGTTTTTGGGGGCGTGTCCTGGTTGCACTTAACCGTTCGTGGTTTATGCCGAGACGGACGATCAACGATAGAGCTGATGTTTGTGCTCCAACAATCCCTTCGCAAATGATTATTGATGACTTTTACAAAGAATTCATTATAAATCAAATTGATGAGATTCCACCAATTTTCAATAGGCAGTACTTCTCAAGAGCATTGTAATGGTCGTCGCAAGCTGTAATACGGCCGTTGGACTCCAGGATAGAAATAATTCCTCAACCAATTACCAGTTAGCTGTTCGAGGACGCATTCGCAAAAATTAACAATTTTATGACCCGGCAAGCAATTTGCTGATATGGTGAACTGACGAATTACACAAGATATTATCGACGGATAAGTTTACAAGCGTTTTCGAAAATAGATCTAAATTATCCAAAAGCACATCAAAGTTTCAATTTGATTCTGGACATATTTAGCGACATGTAAGCAAATGTGGTAGAGCGTTGGTGTGGTATTAAAGTAATAATGGCTCATTTGTACCGAATTAATTGAATTTAAAAAAACTAACTTCAGGTAAGGTAGAATTGAGGTAGAATTTCGGATGAATTTTAATAATGTTACAAACAAATTGGAGTATAATAAAATACAGTAGATGGTTTTTCGACCAAATGGGAGTTATTATTGGCCAATTCTGATAGATTTTGGGCAAATGCAGATCTTGTGTATTACGATCCTACTAACCGCTTGGAACTAAGACGATTTTAACACTCTTTCGATGGCAGAATATTTTTGCACTTGGTACACAAATTATACCAAGTGTAAAATTATTCTACCATCGGAAGACTGTTGAAATAGTCTTAATTACTAGCGGTCAGCAGGATGGGAATTATTTATCCAATCTATTTTCTATGTTCTGTTTTGCCAATGAATATACACTTTTTCAAACACAACGAGTACTTGATAATAATTGCTAGGCCTGAAACACTTCGCTAAAAGTTTAACAACTTCTTTTAACAAAGCCGGATTGACTAGCAGTCTTCGATAAAGTTGTAGACAATTGAAATATCTTTCATATTTTCACTTACAGTGATAATACGATGCATACAGTGCCACCCAGTGGCGAAAATGCAAGCTAGTGGGTTTTTTTTCCCATGTAAATTGTCGAAAAATCCCAAGCAAACTTCAGGCATGTTGTTCCGGTAGCTAGACTTGTCCGATTTGCTTCAAATTTGGTGCAAGTAATCCTGGTGGGATCAGGACTGATAGGAGTCATTTTTTTCTTGTCACTCTAGTACATATCTGAAGACAGTACAGAGCAGCAGAGAGTATCAGTAATTTTGACGCAGAAAGTTTTATTTGCGTTTATACGCACTAGAATTGTAGCTGATTGCGTTAACTGTGGAAAGTATTTTTTGCAACAGCGACAGGCAATTCTATCCAACGGTTATCATCAATATCACATGTCACAAATGTTCCAAGATGCATGAACTGGTCAATAACCTTCTCATACTGTATACAGTTAACGATCCGCGTTAGATTCATGTGAATTGAGCTATAAAAATTCCAGTTTACTACGGTTATTCTTCGTTATACCTTTAGTGATAGTGAAGAGATTTTCTTCTGGCTTCACTACATAGCCGTTGTGGATATAAGTGACTGCAAAAGTAGACCACCCACAGAAGAAGAAGAGCGCTTGCTGAAAAATTAAATGTAAATCAATGAAACTGATGATATTCAGTTTCACCATATACGCAATACTATACTGATAGTATTCAGCTACAGCTATCGAGCTATTTGTTTCCCGTAACAACCAGACTTGTTATTTGCTCATACAATGTGCAAAAAGAGCGAAATAAACCGATGAAAAATAGAGAAAAAAATCACTGCGATGTGCAGATCACCCGCACAAAAAGAAACTTAAAAACTAAAAAGAGAAAGATCTGTGCACAAAGAGATGCACAATTTCGCACAAAGAGTCACCTTGAAAAGTCACTTGTTTGTGCCTCCCCTTACTGGTAAATAAGGAGGAAGGCGAATAAAACTATAATTCAGATATTGTTTAATCGGAAGAACGTTTCTAATTCTTTTTGTTGTTGTCTTCCTTGCCTCCGTGTGCGTGGGACCAAGAAGTACACTAAAGAGCCTCTTTATTTCTAGTATTTGTCTTTGATGTGTGCAGCCATGGCGTAGAATGCATACATGGGAGCAATACACGTCGGAGTGCAGAGAAGAGCGGCGGTTCGCATGCAGAGTGCAAAAAGCGTTTTTATTCTTCTCTTTATTTGCTCTCAAGTGCATTCCATCCCTGGTAACAACATGAGCTTTTTTCTTGAGAGTGACAATATTAGAATATCAAAATCCCCGTGTACTATGAAGATAACGCAACGAAGTGTGACTACAACTGTTTCCGCGTACATATGATAACTCTATTCGGCTATCTATGCTTCAATATGGAGAAGTGCTTTTCATTAGCGATAATAAATAGAGGAACTTCTTTGCATTAAACGGTGTTCGGGCTACGAGAGTGCGACTGGAGCATCCTATACCTTTCTTCGCGATACAGCGATTTAGCTCTACCAGCCCCTACGCTGTGTACTTATGACTACCAGGCTCCCATGTGTCAGTGATGCAAACACTCTATACACTTCAGAAAACCCTGCGCAAGATCACCCAAGGCAAAAAAAAAACATACAACAACGAAAACAAATACAGCGGTTACGACTACATCCAGTACGATTGAGGCAACAAACAGCATCGCCAACGATAAGACAAAAAAACGAGGAAGATCGTTTGACGACCGTAATTCGCAAACCGAAAAGAACAAGTCAAAGAAATCAGTAATCTTCTAAACAGTAGCTTTAGCGACAATAGGAACGAAAGCTATAGCCAAGGAAGCGGAACGATGAATGACCCTCTGGCCTTTTTGGGTAAATTATCTGCGAAGAATTCGACTGACACACGACTGACTTGTGTTTTGTAAACACAAATAGTTTCATGAATTCGACTGACACACAATAAATTTATATTTATTCATGGTACGATACCAATTTCGGCTAAAACGGAACGGAATGTTTGTGTTTCTTCTGGAAATGGAGCAAACGTTTTTTCGAATCACTCGCGGCTCAGTTGTACCAAAAATGTCGCACTTTATGTCACAATTACAGACAGCATGCCATACGAGATATTTCTTTGCTAGCTTTGACTGTTTTCGCGCTTTCAGTTGTCGTATAAATGTCTTGCCCAGGAAGCTGTTTGGAGTTGTATTGAACCCCGAAGACCCAAAAATTACACATTGGTAGTAAAACATTTTCTGTATCACCACTTAAGGGTCATTCACTTCACTTTTTGTAGTCGCTTTCGTCCATACTATCCGTACTGCTGCCTTCTTGGAGATTATTAAAAGCTTTGATTTGTGTCTTCGGTTTACGGATTATGGTCGTAAAACAAACTAAACCTATTTGCTTGCTATCCTTTCGTTTGTGAGACTAGTAGATTTTTTTTCTAAAGCTACTGATGGTTTGACAAATGGACAACAATTGGTTCCGAAATTCCGGATTTTTTTTCGTTGTGGATATTTTATTACGTAGGGGGTCGCAGGGTTTTTCGTAGAGTGCCGATTGTTTACAGTATTGACACGTTGAAGACTGATCATCACAAGTACACAGTGTGGTCTGTGATTAGCCACCACGTACTTTATTTATTATCTTCGTTTGTTTGAAAAGTTTTAACTTCAGTGAACCGTGAGTTCGGAAATCTAAAAAAAATGGATCTTCAATCCAGTTTCTCCAATTGAAACAGCGGCACGTTAACAATATGATAACTATACCGAAAAAATGTTCCCAAAAACGTGAATAAAGTGTAATGAAATTTTGTTCTAAAACATAAACATGCGACACATGTTCACACATGTGTCGCATGTTTATGGTAAATTTCCTTTCAGTAACGCCCGTATAACACTACTATTAGTGGAGATATTTGTTTTTGATTAATGAACTTCAGTAACGGTTTCGGTCATGTTATTGGCAAACGGATTTTTTGTATGTAAATTTATTCACAGCTTTATGGACATTATTCATAATACCAAAAATTGACTCGTGATATAATTCATAGGATCGCGAAAAACTATTCAGAGTACGAACAAGTCCGACGTGATCTAATTCATGATTTATTTCATCTCGATCATGATCTGGTTTTCGTAGTTGTGAATTAGTTAACAAAATCGAAAAAAAATCTGGATATTTTTTGTGAACTATTTCACGAAACTCGAAATTTTGTTCGGGAATCATTTTAATCCTCGTTAGCTAATTCACTAATTCCTAATAAATTAGTTAATATTCAATATCGTGAAATACTTAACAAAATCGTAAAAGATTATTAATGTATTTGTGAACTAACTGATGATTCCTAGACTTCTTGTTCGTGAAATAGTTCACAAAACCATACAAGTGCATTCATACATTTGTGAGTTGGTTCATGATTCCTAGCATAATAGTCACGGCTGAACACGTAGTTCAGTTCAGAATTTTCTTAAATATTATTCACGAATTCGTGAACTGCTTAATAAATCCTAGTATAATGATCACGACTTACCATTAGTGCTCGTGACATACTTCACAAAATCATGAAATATTATTGATGGGTTCGTGAACTGGTTCAGGATGCCTAATACATGAGTCATCTATCTTGCGTGCGTGCTTTGTGATATTTGGAAAATATTCCGAATCATTTTCATTTTCATGCAACTCTACAAATGATCATAAAACTTTCAAGTGAACTATTTCACAAAATTTGGAATATTATTCGAGAAATCATTTTTATTTCATGTAGTCCAGTTACTAGCGAGCAATAATAAGTACGAGCATCATATATAAGGAAACTATTAGGGTCTCCAATATCGTTATTCATTTGATAAGATTCAGCGTGATGGCTGGACAGAAAACGAAAACTGCGCTGAGCACCAAAACACATTATAGAACCACAAATCGTGTTTTTTGATATAGTTCACAGAACAAAATACTGCGAATCAGTCTCACGCCACGCTGCCAGAAAATTTGAAAGAAAATTCATTAATAAAATATCACGGTAACGTGATGAGAAATTACGAAAATCGCGACTAAGCTCCGGGAATATTGAACATCGTTTAACTGGCATCTCTTTTAGTTGATATAATTTATACAAACCAGAGTATCCCAAAATCATGAACGAAAATCACAACAGACAATATGCACAGTAACCTAACCAAACATTCGAATGTAGCACCATGTATATTCTAGGCGAGAGCTTATGTTTTGGAAACACAAATAGTTTCATGAATACGAGGTTTATTATTCATAATATCAGGAACTTGGTCACGTTTTTCGTAAATCATCCAGTTCGCGAAAACGTGATCTATTTCTTATGAATTTTTGAACGGTTTTTTTCGTGAAGACCATAATGGGACTAACCGGTATAAAAAGGGGCAGGAAAAAGAAGAAATATTTGTTCCGCATTTTCTTAGAAGCATACAAGAAGCTGCTGAGCGGCTGTTCGTAGCTCGGATTTCAACATAAAAAAAATTTTAGGCACCGATTTTGTCCACTCGTGATTTTATCAATTTTCTGACTCATTGTTGTCCATTCTTTGGTTTTGATTCCTCTATAAATGACGACAGACTTAAAAGATGCAAACGTAACATCATGGCAAAAATTAAAAAAATGAACATATAATGAAATGCAAATACAACTAGTCAACTCACATGAAAACAATTTATATACGCGTTCAAAGTTGTACAACGGTTAAAAATGAATTCAAATTACATCACAGTGATACGTTTGGTGCCTCTAGCTGAATAAACTCATTTTTCTCATATTATAGACAAAAAATATGCAAAATTAAAAAATCCAGTGTATGGATTTTTTACAAAATGTTAAGAATAAGTATTTCAACAAAGAAACAGGTCGAAAAATGAACGAGTAGAATACTGCCGTTCTACGCATAATTGTCCCATGTATATAGGGAAACCCTTAGAACATGGGACAAATATGCTTATAACAGCAGAATAGCAGAGATTAAAATCCGAGAAAAAAAATTCCGCTCAACTGGCTGCAATTCGAAGCTTAGCAAATTTTCTTAGCGACTCCGGCGCTAACGCATTACCCTACGCTACAGTTCTGGATACAGAACCGTCCGTCCCTGTGCATGTGTAGTGCGGGTAGTGAAACCAAAAGTGACCAAATCAAATGCCTGCCCCCCAATGATAATCTTTTTGCAGGCAATCCCCGTCATCCTTGAATCGCTTGAAAGAATTGATTACATATTCCTAAAATTGCTCAACCGTAAATTTTCTGGCTAATATTTTAGTTTGGTGACACTGACGATTCTTTCCTGTTGGATTCATAATTATTGTTTTGATTGGGGTAGTGCATCTGGAGCAACCTCGTAATAATTTACACCACCGTTTTCCTTAACCACGTATTATAACTTTAGCTCGTTTAGCAAGTGGTGAACGAATCACCAATGAGTTCTCCAGTTAAAATAAAAGTATATGTCAGTATAACGTTCGATACATTTGCAGAGGCGGAATGAGGTATTGGGCAGGCAAGTACCGCTAATATTCGTGAGTTTTGCTAAGCACACTTGCATTATATGAACTATTTGGTATTCGTTTTACTAAGGTAATTTTCATTTAAACTAAAAGGACAAGTTAGTCTATAGTTTGGAGCAAATCTACCTGAACTTATCACTGCACACCCTTTCTAACCAATTGGTGTCTTCATTCGAAACCAAGAGTTGTGAAATCTGGTATCAACTGGCGAGATGGACCACTCCAGGTCTAAAGCCAAAGACAGCGATAACAAAAAAAATCTGGTATCAACTGATTCTGACGTAAGGTGCCTACGTTGGCGTTGCGGATGCCAAAGTTTCGTGTTAATCGTAATTTGGCGATAGTTATGATTTCGTGCAATTTTGCACTGCATTTAGTGATTCAATTGATTTTTACGATATATAATAAAAATAAGTAGAAGCGACAACGGCACCTATTTTGTCAGCTAACTTGGTCTTCATTAGAAGCAACCCTCAACTCTGTGCGATGCGATTAGGTCATATTAGAAGGGTTAGCTATTCGCACATTCTTTGAAATTGTCTCCCAGTTTGTACATTTAGATTATCGCAAAGCATTATATACACAAACTTATTACATGACATTCATATTACAAGTAGCTTTGCACAATCCCACAATATTTTCGAAGCACATTTTATAATTTACATTATTTATGTCCATATGTACAACCAGTGTGCTCGCGAATCACAACTAATTTTATTTATCCCTAAATACAGAACATATACCTTCCAAACAATGATGGCCAAACAAGAACATAAGCATGGAAAAATTTTGAAAAAAAATATAAGATTTGGAAACTATCGAAAAGCAGTTGCACATCAGGTGTCATATTTCATTCATTCATTCATTCCCTACGCTCTAAAGCCGGCTGTTATCTACGGTGCGTCGGATAAGCTACTCATATTGGTACCAATTAATAAATAAGACATTTTTTTCAGCAAAAAAATAATCCTTATTTGTCATCATTCAATCCAAACTACAAAACAAGATCATCAAACTAATGGTGTGGTCAACTTTACGGAATAATAAGAATAAGGTGCATTTTTCTAGCTTTCAATCAGTATTTTACATTGCAATAAATGAATAAATGGGGAGAACTAAAAAAAATGCTCGCGACAATCGCATGTCTATAAACACAAATACATCCTCGAAACATAATTCAATTACGAGCCAACAAACCTACTCCCGTCAAAATACAAAACTCGAACACTCCAAAACATGTACAGAAAACATCCTAATTTGCCGGCGTGTCGATTATAGACATAGACATGGTCCGCTACTAGGAACAACAAGGAGTTACAAAGGTGAGCGTGTGTAGAACGTCTAACATTCCTCATAGCCAGAACAAAACGCAGAATAGAGACAGAGAGTGAGTGTGTGTGATTTCACTACTTATTACAGGACAAAAATAGTAAGAGAGACAGTGAAAAATGCTACTGCAGTGTGTCGGTGGGTACAAAGATTAGCACGAACGACTCCGACCATCCCGAAATCGGGAACGATCGTGGGTCGTGGTTTTAAACATGATGTATTGTTTGTTATCTAACCTCACAACCATCCAAATCGTTGGATCCGGTTTGGCTTTTAATAATATTGTAGGTCTTGACAAACGGTGCCTTCAGCAGCTGCGCTCAGCGGATTTACACGCAATAGAAGGATTCACACGCGAAGGAATAGAAATTGAATCACACGAGAAATAGAAGAATTGTTAGATTTCATTACGAAGGGTTGTTAGCTGGTGTGGACGCGTTCATTTCAACAGCTTTCGAAATTTGCTTTCCGTGGAAACTTAACAGCTAGCACTTACCTCCCACGATTCACGCGTGTACTCGGTTATCTCTCCGTCGCTGGCGGAGCGTCCCTCCTAGAAGGAAACGAAAATGTTAGCTAGAATCTTAAAAGTTTTACCAGTGTAACGTACCTTGTTTGAACTACCACCCTTCGTGGACCACTCGGTGTCGATTTGAATCAGCTCGTAGCCACGTTCTTTGATGGCCTTCTCGTCCAGCTCACCGTACAGGTGATGGACCCAGGCGGTCAAGAATCGATACAGTTCATCGACCCTATTGAGGAGATATAATTCAATAAGTAAAGGGCTTAAAACATAGAATCCTGGGTGACTTACTTGTTCTTGGGAATGCTGAACCAGTACTCGGGCCGCAGTTTGTTCTTGCCGTAGGACATGACCGTCGTCGGCAGTGGGGTATTTTTGCCAATTTTGAGGCCCATTCTCAGTCGCAAATACATCGGTGGATCGGGACAGGCACGGGCCGGTCGCGGAATAAGTTCTGTTGGGGGTAGGGATGAAACAGTTTGTGGTGCATTAGAAGATGGTATTGGTCCAAAAAATGGGATATCGGTTCCAGAGGATAAATTGTTTGCACACTGAACGGAGTACGACGGTACAGGCGGAACACATAAAGCCCGGTGATACATGCGGACAAGTAGATTCAGTGATATGTACATACATACTTACACTGGCCATTGCTTGTGTTGGTTACAAATGGGATTTGGCTGTGGCTCTATTTTGGAACCATTTTGATAAAAGTAATAGTAACATGTTATATCACACGAAGGGTTATTTTTGTTTTGTTGAGACTGGGACCACTGCGCCCATTGAACTACTAATATATTGCAGTAATGATCAGGTTTAGTAATAGCTTTCGACGGTTTCAGGGAAGCTTAATTAATTCTAAGGAGGGATCCAGAAAGTACACAATATTGAAGTATTTTTCGTTGAGACGGGTTTTAGTTCAATGTTTCACATAAATACTGACTAAATTCCAAAAAAATTAATAGTACCCAATTGGAATATAACTGGTAAAAGAAATGAAGAAATTCAAGAAATGAAAAAGGTAAATTGTTGAAACATCGCGCAATATACCTCAATCGTTCTATCTTTACCGACCCCAAAAAATTGAATTTGTGTTAATAAACTCTATCATAATTGCGAAACGTAAAATTGGACAAGAGGTCGCAATAGTCTATCTTTCGCCTTTAAGGATCATAGTTTTGTTTAGTTCAGTAGAATTATTTCTCGAATTCGCACAGATTAAGTACGAGATTTTTAATTAAAACTATACAACGGAGTCGGAAAGACATCGTTATATCGTTATAAAATTCTGTATGTACTATTTTAGTGATCCAGAAAAGGGCTGTTGGTTCGATAGACAGCAGAAGTTATTCCGTAACAGCAAATTTGTCCGTCTCTCCCAGCAACAACAAACGAACGATGGTTTATACTTCGATACATTTTACACATTTTTGCCAAATAAACAGATGGATACAAATTGTTTACATGCTTTAATTGTAAAACAAAGTCGGCAGGGAATCGTAATGCAACTCTAGATTCGTTGCCTTGAAACGGATCAATATGGTTCGATAGACAGCAGAAATTATTTGGAACTAGTATACTGCCGTTATAAGCTTAATTATCCCATGTTCTATGGGATTCCTTATATACATGGGACAGTTATGCGTAGAACGGCAGTATACCGGAAATAGCCTGATATTGACTGGTATAACGGAAATGATCAAAGCAAAGTAAATAAAATAAATCATAATTATTATAATCATTATAATGACTGCTTTCACAAAATCCATTTTTTCGTTATTTATAGAAGTCGTACATTTTATGATCTGGATACAAACTTGTGTATTATTTCCGAACAGATATCTGCAGTTATTCCCGTTCAAAAGTTGAGGAAAAATTCCAGCAGAAAATTTTGAAACGATGCCCCTGTGTTGAAACAATAGAGGTATTCTGCCTTATATAAAATAAACTGCAATCTTCTCTCATTCAAAATGAATTAGTCCTCCAGAAGTAAATAACACTTTGCTTTTCTGTTGGCAGCTTCAAATTGCTAGCCAAATAAGAGAATTCTAAATAGTTTAAATCTTTCAAGTTTTATAACGTTATTGGACACATATGTATTTAGTCCGATGTTAGAAGCTGCGATCCTGGCATACCCGGACATGCTCAGGATGGTGCTGCAGAAGCGTCTAGATGAAGGCAACTTTCTCGAAATGTGGAAGGTACAGAAGCCGTGGTTGCTGCCAAAACCAACGAAGCCACCTGGCGATCTGGCCTCGTATAAGACAATATGTTTGCTAAATACACTCGGAAAACTCCTGAAGAGAATCGTCCTTAACAGGCTGACGAAATGCACGGAGGGGGAGCGCGGACTATCCAGGATGAAGTTCGGATTCCGCAAAGGAACATCGACAATGGAGGCAATTCGAACAGTGCACGAGAGTGCCGAGAAGGCATCTAAACGGAGACGACGAGGAGATCGATACTGCACTAGGGTCAAGATAGATGTGAAGAATGCATTTAATAGTGCCATTAGGGGAGCCATTGCACAGAATGAGGGTGCCCGACTATCTATGCTAGATCCAGAGGAGCTACTTCCAGACCCGAGTGCTACTATACGAGACGAACGAAGGGCAGAAGTCTCGCATTACAACGGGCGTTCTACAAGTGCTCCCTTCCCGGTCCAACTCTTTCGAACGGGATGTACGATGAAGTATTGACACTGCGGCTGCCCAGGAAAGTGAAAATCGGGGATGACGTGTCGCTAACACTTGAAGAAGTGGAGGTATCGGTGACAGAGACAACAGCTGGACCTGGATGAACGGGGTCAAGCTGCATATAGCTCACCACAAGTGTTGTTGGTCAGAAACCACAAAGTGGTTCAGCGGTAACAGATTGACGTCGGAAGGGACGTAATTGCATGGAGGCGTGCACTGAAGAGAGTGATAATCGACGATTGGCTTATCTTCAACAACCACGTCAACTACGCCTGCGAAAAGTCGGCGAAGACAACGAACGCAATAGTGAGGATCGTGAAGAACGTCGTCGGTCCAAGAAGCAGTCATCGATAGTGCAATATGAGGTTCCTGCCTGGGATGCGGCGCTGAAAACCAAGCAGAATCGCGAAAAGTTTAACAGGACGTTCCGGCTGATGGCCGTACGAGTTGCGGGTACGTTCAGAACAATATCGTCGGAGGCAGTATGGAAAGGAAGGTGTACCTACCGCCTCATCCCAAACCTGTAAACGTGGGTCACTAGAAAACATGGAGGTGGACTTCTACCTTACACAGCCCCTGTCGGGCAATGGCTGCGTCAGAAAGTAATTTCATCGGTTCAGACGCGCAACATCACCGTTGTGCTACGAGTGTGAGAACGTCGAGGAGACACGGGAGCATGTATTCTTCGAATGTACGAGGTTGCTTGAAACGGGAGGGGGGATATCAACCTGGATATTGTCGTCTACAGACGTCTACAAACGACGTAAACACATGGAACGCGGTCAACAGAGTTGTGACACAGATCATGACCGCCTTACAGCGGAATTGGCGTTATGAACAGCGAGCAACGGTTTCAGGAGAGTAACCACCGCCTGGAAACTCCCCGTCGGAGCTAGATCCATTGCCAGGGACTAGTCGAGTAGACTGCGACAGAGTATCGGTTAGAAATCTCCAGCGGACATCAGCGAACCGAACGCGTCGCTTCACCTGAAAGTGCCAGACCGACCACGGCACCCTACCGGTTTACTCGAGAAAAATATAGTGAAAACCAAAGCAGAATCGGTATCGGGGAAACTTCTTTCGCCGAGGAACTCTCCGTCGGCGAAGGCTAGTTTCGGGCAAACTCTCGCCGGGGAACTCTCCGTCAGATTAGGCAACATGTCGGGAGCTGAAAGGTTTATCGAGGAAGTGGTGCTAAATGGCGCGAAAAAGAAAGCGAAGAGCTTAAAGGAGTTGCGGTGCTAAATGGTACCGGACAGAGATCCCGAGGACTCAACAAATTGTGGTGCTTGTAGCAAAGTAGAATCGGTAGAACTTCCTTCGCCGGGGAACTCTCCTCGGGGTAAGCTGGATTCACCGAATCATTCTTTAGTCTATCTTTCGCTGTTGCCTTGCACCTAGTGCACTATTTGATCATTACGTCAGGTAATTATAAGTAAGTACAAGTTTTGAAATAGAGCGCATTTTTAACATAATCTGTAGATTAAATGTTTACACAAAACATGCTCTATCTCTAAACGTACAGGACCTACAAAGTTTGCATCGTCAGAAGATATATTTAAAATGATGGGACCTCAAGCTTTCTCAAAGATACCATATTTGTAGGTTTATTCAAAAAGCAGCATCGCCCTAGCGGCAAAATTCGAAACTAGCATGATGCGGTGCTAAGTGAAATACAGAAACTTATCCGAAGAATCTATAACGAAAGATTATAATTTTCCGATCATAATTTACCGTTTTTCTCCTCACATCTTCAGGAATGACTGTTTGGGCCGAAACGTCAACGTACAACGCAATCCAATTAAAATCAGTAATATATCGAATTCACGTGTGGTTACCCACTTTTGGACGCCAGCTAGTACTGGGGTTACCTCCATGGTCAACTTTAATGCTAATAGCAAAAAATCTAAAAATTATTCACAAATCTCTCAAATGACAGTACACGTGGATTACTCAGAACTGTTAAAAAATTCAAAAAAATCAATTTCGGAAAAAATGTGGAAAACAACGTAAGATCAGCACTGAAAACCTGTGGACGGTTAGCATCAATGTAATTGCTACTGTTCATCTCTGTTTGCCTTTCGAATACCGGGATAGATTTTTATTTGACTATTGCCATTGCGCTTACAGTAGGTTTGACATAACTTGAGGTACACAATGAGAGGCATCGCTGTATGTCTAATAGAAACGGAGAAAATGGGATTCCGTCAACTTACCCTAATCACCAACTAGCCCCGGGCTCCCCTACTAGCGAATGCGACATACAAACGCCCACACAATAAGAAGAATGTGCACTATACATACAAAGGCTAGAGTCTTTCGCGATAACACAAATCCGGCCATAAATGTAATCAATCATGCACGCCTACGCCAATGATTTGGCAATCATGAAACCCTCCCGATAGTTAAGTCTTCGTGTTAGCGCTAACAAATTTATAAATGCTGTCTCAAGTACCAACATACAAACCAACTCCCGCTCTCACGAAATTAGGAATCATACTCGTTCGGGAAATTTCACTCTTAAATACGCTAGATACCAAGCTTTTAGGTGCCATAACTGAGGACTCCAGTGGGAACCGAAAGCCCACTTTCTCATTACGACGACCCGTGCGAAAATTCAAAAGCCCACGTGAATATGCAACAACTAAATGGTTGTATAAACGAAATCAAATATGGGAAGTTATTCATACGATAGCATCCACAGCATAAAAACGCATACATATAATGCTCCGGTGATCAAGTCAATATGTAAGCGCATACGAATACGATCAAACACGTTAGCATGCAAACGGTATAGGCCTTCGCGATGACACACAAAGACGGACAAACAGTCGCGATCATCCCCGCATAATTTTTTTTTTTGAGATTTTATCAATTTTTTTGAGATTTTATCAAATCTCAACGTCTTATGCATTTTTAAGTCATTTGGCATCAAAAATGCAAATTCGTTTTTAAAATTTTCCCTTACTCCCCCATTTGAGAATTTTTCATTCCAGTAACTCTGGAACCGGAAGTGCAATCAATAAAAAGTTCAATAGCAGCCGATGTAAAACTTGTACCTTTCATTTGAGGCTAAGTTTGTGCAAATCGGTCCAGCCATGTCTGAGAAACAGAGGTGACATTTTTTTCAACATACACACATACACACAGACATTTACTGATCTCGACGAACTGAGTCGAATGGCATATGACACTCGGCCCTCCGGCAGGGATTAGGTTGACGATTTTTAGAGCGATTGCATAACCTTTCTATATGAGAAAGGCAAAATTTTATCTTTGAATTTTTTTTTTGTGCTGGGGTGCTCTACTTTAGTCTAATCAAAATATATCTTGTTTAAAAAGTTACAGAATAATATTATCTGTAAATAGAATTGTATCCCTAGTTTTAAAACACCTGTGAAATTTTTCATAAATATTTGTTCCCCCTTTTGTGTACCAAGCTATATTGTTAGTTTTAAGATAACTGTAAATATTTCCTAAAAAACTATTACTATTGAATTCCTTGTTTTAAAATTTTTCATAAAAAAAATCTTTTGCCCCTTCTCTTGTATATAAAATCTTATTTCTAGTCTTAAGATAGCTGTAAAATTTTTCTTTTTTAAAAAAAATATTTCAACATTGTAACCTCCTAGTTTTAAAATATCCAAAATGTAAAAACAAAAGAATTTGGCACCGCCAAGCTAACGCATTTGTGCCTATCAAATAAACGAAATGAATAAAAAAAAAGAATAATATTGTGAACATATCCTACGGAGAAATGCTGGCTCTAAAATCACATCTAAGGCCTCAAATAAGTTTTGTTCCACCTTTTGCCTTTCTCATATAGAAAGGTTATGCAATCGCTCTAAAAAGCTGAAGACCGAGGAACGTTGAAATCCGCTGTCATGAATCGGAACATCACAGAAATCATACAGGAAATACAGTGTGTCCCACATTTATACGTTCACCCAACTATTTTTTGATACCTTTTTTCTATTCACACAAACTGCTCCAGATTTTCAACGTTTATTTTCAAACTTAATCAACGATTTTTTCGAAGTTATAGAAATTTAAGTGAAAAATGTGTCTTATTTATCCGATCACCCTATTTTCTCAGAATAACTTTTTCATTCAAGCGTACTGCACCAAATTTTCTAAGTTTATTTTAAAGTCTAATTTGCGATGTTTCTCAAAATTTGGAAACATTGGTGCGTTTTGTTTGTTTGTTATGACAGTTTAAGTGAAAAAAGTTGTTCCTGCATTCATACGTTCACTAAGAAAAAATATAGTTTTTACCATAAAATGCATTATTCAAGTAAATAACCGGTAATAATCAACACTACATTTATCAGTCAATCGAATTCCCATAATTTTTTAGTATAAGTTTCATTCGCTTCGGCATTTAATCATTACGATTGTTTATATTTCTTGCTCTAAGCTTGTTTTAGAATAATTTGATTGCTTTCTAGAACTTTGCAACTGACGACTACTGCTTCGCGTTGTCATACACATCAGAGGTCATTCAAATATCGCTTTCTCCAGATGTTTTCTCGATTGAAAATGTTTCGAGTATGATGGTTCGTGATGAATATGACAACGATAAGCAGTGTTCGTCAGTTGTAAAGTTCAAGACAAGAAAGCAATCAATTTTTCTAAAACAACTCAGAGCAAGAAATCTTGAAAATCGTAATAATCAAAGGCCGAAGCGAATGAAACTTGTATTCAAAAATGATGGGAATTCGATTGACTACTGCATGAAGTGTTAATTATTACTGGATAATTACTTAAATATAGCATTTTTTGGAGAAAAACTTTATTTAAAGGAAACATTTTCACTTAAATTGTTATAATATACTAACAAGATGCACTAGGGTTTCCAAACTTCGAGAAAAATCGTTGATTAAGCTTTAAAATAAACGCTGAAAATCTGGAGCAGTTTGTGTGAATAGAAAGAAAGTTATCTAAAAAAATAGTTGGGTGAACGTATTAATGTGGAACACACTGTATAAGCCATATGGAAAATCCATATATATATAAAAATCAATGTTTGTATGTATATGATTGGAATTAGCTAATGGCTTATAAAAAGATCAGAGGTCAACAATAAACAATAGAGGAAAACGTAGCTTCAAATTTTCTATTATTCATTGAGTTGTATTTTCGTAATTTTATCTCAACAAAGTTGGTAGTTTTATTTCAGCATTTTTTGTTTCACAATGCTGGTTCAGAATATATCCAACAGATATCTCGTTTTAAGCAAGAATGAATATGGAACAATTACGGGCAGTAAAACCTTTCCACATTTTGTGGTAATGGTATCCTTCAATAATAATGTTTTATTGGGGAAATATTTCAATTTTGGAAAATTAGATGTATTTTTTAGGAATGGTTCAAGCAACGATATATGGTTGAACTAAGTTAAATATTGGACAAACGTGCATAAAAGACGGTCACTTCAAATGGAAATGAACGGATATGGTTTGCGTTATGACAATAATGTAAAATGAATGCTTACAACGAATGTAGGAATCATGTTGGAAACAATTTGTTTTTAAACACATGACTTGTGACAGATAGCAAATGAGTTGAGGTTAAAAAACAACACTGTGGTTTTCACACAAACACAACCCAAGAATAGAGCGAAACAATAATCCATCATAGACGAAATATACAACTAGGTATGTATGCGAATGTTTGTAATGTTCCGGCACGGATGACTGTATACAAAAGCATAAGTGAAATCATACTTTAAACCAGCTGGTGACCTACCAAGTTTTTCGAGTTGTGGAAACAGTGGCGCTCGCACTGGAATGATGTTGTACATTGTAGTAAAGGTTGGTATTGTGTGGTTTGTGTACAGTACAGGACATAAAAAGTGCACCCAAACTTGATGTTGCATTAAAAACAATTAATTTATTTTTTTGTAATTTTTGGAAACAACCCTATCAATACAATCATAAGAAGTTAAAAAGAATAAAATCTGTTTTATAAGACATCTAATGAAGCGGGATAATTAAACATATAAAAGGTTAAATAAGAGTATTAAATTTAGATTTTTTTGGCCGGACCCAAAAGCTTAACTTGACATGTATCAATATTTATTGCTAGATCTTTGTCACATTATCGACATTATCAAATAAATAAAAGAAAACATTGCACCCTTATACAGTCTGGTACATCACCACCTCAAATTGGGCATCACCATAACAACTAGATTACAACCAATTATTCTAAGCCATTAGATTACTTGTAGTAAAAGTTATCATATGATGTATATTTCTTTGGCACTGTATCTAAAAATTACACAGTTAAATAGTTTTTGAGGCAAAATCATGTCGTGCATTTTTTAAGCTCAGTACTGTAGGCATGGTTTTGATGTTTAGAAAGATACAGTAAGAAAAATAAAAATGAAAACGAAATTGTTCTGACTTCATTGTACAAATGTGTAATGGTGGTTTAAACGTTTTATAACCTGAAACATTATAGTTCTATATTCATTTGAAACTACAATAACCAAAAGTGTACCGTATTTGTCAAAGACACGAGTGAGAATGATCGGCGAGATTAGTACATTGATTGTGTGCGATGAAAATTGCATTTTTGAAGACTACTTCCTAGAGAAATTACAAATAACTAACTAAATAAATGAAAGCTTTAGAACAATGCAAACTATAAAAGAAAAAATCAAACAAATCGTTCGACAATCGGCGGTAGCTGCACAGCTCTAGTTATTTAGTTTTCGCGGATCCACACAAGGCTAGTCCTTGGAGATCAAATTTTCGTTAGCAGTTAGAACGAAACACTGTCAAAACCAGCACATAACTCGAACTATATCAGAACAAGAACTTGAACGAATCGAAAAATGATCTAAGAGTGTGAAGAGAAGAAAAATGTCCGAACTAAATCGGCAGTTAATTAGACGGAAGGAGATACTTACTGTCGAAACTGACGAAAAGCGTTGGCATGTCATCGATCGACACCATCGAGCGGTAGTCCAGCTTCGGTGGTGCCTGTTTCTGTTTGGTGGTCGGTGCGCCGTCTCCCGTTGATTGCGGTCGGATGAAAGTGCCTATCGAGGAGCGTCTGCAGGAAAAGAAGGAGAAGTGTTAGAACGATTGCAGGAATACAGGCCATACACATCGAATAGATTGTTCAAATACTATTTTATGTTGCACTGTGCTATATTTTGTATGCTCGGCGGGAAGGAACATTCATATGGGACCATTCATAAATTACGTAGCGCAAAAATTGCCCAAAATTGACTCCTCCCTTCCCCTTGTAACAAATTGTCACAAATGTATTCATCCCCCTCCCCTATTACGTAACAAACTCTTTAAAAAGAAAAATTTTCCTCAGTAAAAACATGTTACGTAACCTCTAGGCACAAATCCCCGACTATGTACGGGGAACGTGCCATTTGAGCCAATATATTCTGATTCCTTCTAGCTTACTCCTCCTCCCCCATTTGTCACAATATATCACAAACTGTAGAACCCCCCCCCCCCCTAAACGCTTTACGTAATTTATGAATGGTTCCTATTGGAAACGCCTTCTGAGAACTAGCTAGCAAATGTAAAAGAATCAGTAGCTGAATACCATACTACTCGAAACTACTTGTTTGCAGAAGTAGTGCTACGTGCTTAGGAATTACGTCCATGTGGTACCAAGTCGGTTCCAGATACTGATGAAACAAAGTCGAAACGCAATCCTCGCCTTTCGGAGGACTAGGCAAGTTAAATTATTTCTAGAATTTTCCTTCGACCGAACTGTCAAGGCGTGCAAGTTATTGCTATATAACTACAGAACGAAGATCTAAAAATCACTATTGACCATAACGAACAACTAGTTTGGGGAGCTACAAGGAATAGTTAGATCGAATAATTAAAACTAATAACAAATAGAATTGTATGAACAAACTAAATAGCATATTGCACACCAATTGGTCCATGAAGAAAAAAAAAACAAAAATATATACCACATCGAACAGCGAATTCTATCTACACAAACAGAATGATTAAGTTTCAAAACATTGTCAGCTGGAAAGTTATTAGTCAATGGGTTTGCATCGTGTTTCACACAGAACAGCAGCGGTTTAATCCGGTTGAGCGTCTGCACAGGGTTATAAAATGTTTCTAGAAAATCCTTCCGATTTGTTCACGAATCGGACACTTGATAAGATTGCACGTGAAGCTGCAATTACGTAAACGTGTTTTGCGTTCGTTTTAATCAGTCAATCGAGCCTTACTCAACAAAACGTCAAGCGCGGATGTCTTACTGATGTCTGTGTCGTTTTGAATGTCATAACACCGATAAAATCGGGTATAATCTTCATAGATAGTTAATAATTGTGTTGATTTGTAGGAGCTTTTGACAAACCTAGACACGACCCGAGTCCGAAATCATAAAATTTAGGAAACCGGAACTATACCTGAACCCAGTCTACCCAAAAATAATGCCATCTGACCAAGATAAAATATTGATTAGTTTTTTTGTTACCACAGGTTTGTAAGCATTAGTATTTTATATTAATCGAATTTTTTAGGGTACTTATATTTAGCAGCGTAGTGCTTAACATAGTAGTTTAAAAGTGGAATTGAAACGGAAACAATCACATCCCCAGCATAGGGTTTTGATTTATTAGTACAAATAGTTTTGTTTCAAACTTTAAAACTGGTGTACGCTACTGTTCTCTTTTTTGCTTCATTTCTAAATACATTTAAAGCTGACTTTTGGATATAAAGAGTATTCAGCACATACCCTACGGTTTGATAGATTTGGGAAAATAATTTGGAGTGAAGTAACGACCTAAGGACACATTCTGGAGCAATTGAGTTATCGATTCACAATTTTGACAGCTCTGTAACATAAAACTGAAAATTTTAAAACTGGAACTTATTCTCTCCAGCATCAGCTTGAGTGGGTGTTTTTAAGGGGGCGTCTGGTATAATGTGCTCAAACCGAAAGTCATTTTGTTTTACTATTTTAAAGGCAACGTAGCAATGGATATTTCGTGCAATGTTAAGATCTATTTATACATTCATTGTGTATGAAGAAAAATATTTTCAGTCACGCACATACGAGTGTTCCAAGAGTAGACGTCCAACCATTTCCATGACTTGTAAAGCTTGGACTTGTAGTTACTCGACACTTATAGAATATATTCGTAAATCACTACGAAATAGTTTCGTACGGACAATTTTCATAAAATATACGAATTTTTTGTACATATGATTAATCATTCGTATTTGTATTGAAACACTTTTATTTTTTATTACGAGTTTTTCGTGAACACCACGAAACGACTTTCGTTGGCTTATTACGAAACGGCTTCATTAGGCAAACGAGTTCTTCGCTGTTATCTACAAAAGTCTAATATTCACGAGTGCTATTCGTCAAACCGTCAACGTGAAAAGAGCTTCAATAGAGATAGAATATGAAGTCACTGTTGCTATACGTCAGATAATTGTTGATCATCACGACGGTCTCGGTCTGGCTATTTAGTAACAGTATCCGTGTCCGCCGGTTTCAGAAAGATGTACTGAATTTCTTTCGCTTTCAGTTAATCCAGAATCCGTACATTCACTTGAGCCATCGCGAACTGCTTGTTGGTTTTGTATGGAAAAGTTTTAGTTTTTCTTTGCCGGAGCAATGACGAAATGATATGCAATTAAATATGAAAACTTCTTTTAGATGAACGAAATGAATTCGTGCGACCAACGAAATTGTTCGTAATATACACAAACGTTTATTAAAATAAACGAAACATGTCGTTTCATTCACGAACAATAGTGCAATGCACTAAATAGGTAAAATTTACGAAAAGTTACGTCCATCGACCATTTCTTCATACCACAATAAAATCTATGTGGCCAGATCGATTTTTTTAAATTAAAAAAAAAATCAGTGTCGTCAAACATCAATTCCAAACGATCGAATGAAATAAGAGGCTAATTAATTCGAAAACTTTTTTTAAGATAAACGAAATTAATTCGTGCGACCAACGAAATCTTTAGTAATATACACAAACGTTTATTGAAATAACCAAAACATTTCGTTTCAATCACGAAAAATTATTTCGTATCAGCGACAACATGCGTGCAGTGTACACTAGATATGAAAAATTTTCAAAAGCTTCCGTTCATCAAGCGGCCATTCTTGTTCATGAAATGAAAGAAACCTACTATTTACAATGCACGAAAATACTTCGTTGCAGAAAACGACGAAAGGACTCGTGCATTGCATGATCAATATCATTATATTAACGAATTTATATTATCAGTGGATGAACCAACAAAAATAGAAAAAAGTTCGAGATTCGGGAAATGGCTTCATGAAAACCGAAAAATCTAATATTTTACTGTAAAATTGGCTCACCTTTCTTCAAAATAAGAGGGAGAAAATTTTTCTCTTGAAAATTTGGGTATAAGTAGTTTAGAGTGTATTGTTTGCTCTGCATTTTTAACGCTGTCAGTTTTTCGAAAATTGTTGCCGATCGATTGAAATCAGCGTGAATTATGGCAAATACGCGCGAGGAATGCATGGCTGTTTAAAACAAAGCGCGGCCACTGAGATTGTGGGAGATAATTCTAAGGAGTTTTTACTTTACTTTATTTTTATTTACGTGACTTTAAAAGTATTTTTTTTCATTCGTCATGCAAATTCTAAGGAGTTCAATAGTAAAAATCACGCGGATAAAAATAAGTTGATTTTTTGCCCATTATACCAGACGCCCCCCTTAAGTTTAAAATCCAAGCCACGTCCTGTCTTAAGCGTTACTGAACTGAAAATTGTTTTTACCCAGTTTATCAAGTCTGAGTGTCAGTGTATATTTTTCTTAAAGTTGCTAATTGTAATCAATTGATGCGAAGAGGAAGAGATACTTGATTAATTAGTTGAAAAGTATAGCAGAAAGCATGGTGTTATACTTGGTTTTAGAATTTTGTTTATATAGGAGAGGAAGTTGGAACGTGACATAGCATGTTTATAGTGAAGACTATATAGTCTCCAGCTCAGAAATGAGTCGATAAATTTGATGTTTAACTTCATTCGCGAATAAAATTGCACGCTCTTGAAAGAAGTTATATTTTTATTGTATCCGTGGTCGTGTCCTGTACAATTTTTGCAAACGTTTTATATTATAATTCATAACTTTTTTCAAAGTATGTGTGTATTATCCCTTTTAATCTCACTGGTTTTATTCTGAAAAAAATTTCTGCATATGGTCCAATCATCCAATGCAAACAACTTAATCTCGGGATGTAGTAGGTGTTAGCTCTTCCAATTTTCCAATGACCAATTTCAGAATGACAGAGACTTAGCGGTACATTCCCAGACCATTTTCCGTCGGCGAATTTTCTATACGGTTGAATCTTTTCCGAATAACCAACCTTTATTACAAACTCACTATATTTTAGGACGAGCTGACAGGCTTGAAGAAACAACACCTGCTCTGTTGAAGCTTGCTACGATCTTTAATTCATAAAATTTTTCAAGGCGGTCGAAAATTTTTTTAAACTTGAGCACACTATGAAAAGTGTGCAACGGAAGGTTATCGGATTCTTAAAAAAACATTAATATTCTTTTACAAAATAGCTTAGCTTTAAAGTTTTTCATTCCCATATTTTTTTTGAAACCTTTCATAGTTTACTCGAACTATACAAAATTTCAAAACTCTTCGATTACTTTGTAAAAAGTTGTGAATTTTCATATAAAACGCATGAAAAAATATAAACTGAAAAAATAAATTCGTAAATAGAATAAAAATGATCGTACAATGCACGAGTTCATTTTTCGTTTTCGTGCATTGTGCATTAGATTCGTGCATTTCACAAACTGAAAAAATGGCCATTTGACGAACGAAAGGCGTAATTTTTTAGTGTACATTGTACGAATGTTATCGTTGATAACGAAATTATTATTCGTGAATGATATGAAATGTTTCATTATTTTAATGAATGCCTAGTACGATTTCATTGGTTGTTCAGCATGCAGGCTTTAAAGTAATCTGGACTGATTTGCACTGTGCAAATCTGTCCAGATTACTGTGCATGCCGAACAACCTTGTCCATAAAACTCCGATAGTCGTACAGGAATAAAGAGTTTTCGTATTTATTTACATTAGATTATGTTCATCCGATCTTTTAAGATCGATGTTTGACAACACCAATTTTTTTGCAATCACTGTAAAAATCGACTTTTTAACCGAGGCCCGGAGGGCCGAGTGTCATACACCATTCGATTCAGTTCGTCGAGATCGGCAAATGCCTGTGTGCGTATGTATGTGTGTGTATGTGTGTGTATGTGTGTGTGTCATTTAAACTCACACAATTTTCTCAGAGATAGCTGAACCGATTTTCGCAAACTTAGTTTCATCTGAAAGGTATAACGCTCCCATAAGCTGCTATTGAATTTTTAGTTGATCCAACTTCCGGTTCCGGAGTTACGGGTTGAAGAGTGCGGTCACACAGCAAATTCCCATATAAACTGGCACCACCATGATGTTCAAATGATGTAAAACATATTAAAATTGATGTAACATTACTCTAGTTTGCGGGTCTGGATCACTAATGATCAATCAAAGCAGCTTTGACTACATTGGCCACCTATGACAGTTCATGACGCCCCCGGGGAACCCGCCAAGTTCCTAAGCTAATATCACACCCATTCTCCAACGAATTCTCTACCGATTTTTACAAACTTGATTTCAAATGAAAGATACAGTAATACCATTGACTGCTGCTGAATTTCATTCTGTTCTGACTCTTGCTTCCGGAGTTACAGGGGTGTTAGTAAGGATACGCTGGAATCTCCCATATAAATCGGTACAATCGTAATACCTCAGAGGCTAAAAACTATTGAAATGGTCATCAAATTACTTCTAATCGCAGATCTGGATCACTGATTGCCAATCAAACAATCTTTGAATATATTGTCCACTATCGACGATTCCGGAAGTCCGGAATTCCGGGCATATTCCACAATTAAAGTCACATCGGTTCTTCGGTGATGACTGAACCGATTTTCTCAAACCAAGTCTCAAATGGAAGGCAAAATATGCAGTTGAGCATTGCGTCGCCGCCCCTCCCCCTGCCCTTACACCTCCCTCCTTCATCACTCCCCTCCCCTTGGACCACCCTCACGCCCGCATTTCCTTCATCCACCCCGTATACCGAAATAAGATGAAGGATTTATGACGCATCCTCCACCAACATTTCAAAATATAATCACATGAAGATAACATTGAACTCATGCTGATTAAGCTAATTAAATATTATTCTTTTGCCTTTCTCATATAGAAAGGCAGAAATGATACTTCCGGTTTGATGGCGGCTGGTTTGTTATATTTGTAAGCAGAAGGGAAAGGGAGTGTGCATTTAGTGCAATCGGAATTCCTACTATGTTGTTTTATAAGTGACTTATACCCAGCAGACTAGCCACCGTGTGTGTAAAACCTATTGATTCCAGGATTTTGGGAAGGTGCAAGCTCAATTGATTTTCCAAATACCTATTTCGTATACAGGGCAAACCGTGTTCCGAGGTAATCGTTCCATCAACCAGCCCCGCCTTAATGTAATGTTTGTATCAAATGGATTTGAACACTACAATAAGACTCTGGATTCCTTACATGCGGTAAGAAATCGACATGTATTGAATTGAATATAATATAATTGATATATAAATTAGAATATATTTATAAAAAAATATACAACATTTTCTATTTTACCAATAATATAAAGAGAACTTCATCCAGTCCTCGACAGAATATCCCTCCATCCGCCCCTCGTCTACCCCGCTGTTAACCACAGACAATGGACATACACGGTCTATCCACTCACCGAATACTCACTAGAAGTACGCTCCATAAACGCATAAAAATCACAGCAGAATAAAAGAGACCGAAACAGAAACATGCAAAGTCTGCATATTTCTGTTTCTCGGTATGCACCGAGAAACAAAAACATGCAGAGCCAACACATCCCCTACTCCCGTCTCCCACACTTCACCACGACTTGAATGCACCCCATATAATACACCTCCAGTAAGCACTCAATGAGTGAACAGGCCGTATGCACCCAACGCACAACTTCCACAGCAGAAAGAACGAGAGACAGGCAGAAAAACACACCATCAATGACCAAACAAAGCTCTCCGTGTAGTGTGTATACGTTCTTTTCAGTGGGTTCGTCCGTCTCCGTTTTGCAGAAGCTTGGTTCGTACGCAAGGGGGGAGGTTGGAAGTTCAAGCACCACCCATGAGGGTTTAGAACTACTTTTAAAAATTTAATAAGTTCAGGAAAAAAATATACTGCAAACCGTTTTGACACATAAAACGTCATTTGAGTTCGGTCACTCTAGAAACCAGTCAATGAAGAAACCAGGGACGAAACTTTGCGAGGGTGTCTGGAAAGGGATGTATGTCAAGTTGGACGGCTTCTCTGAAGGATCGGTTCACGTTTCGACAAGCTTCCATATTAGCGACAGTAGTGAGTAGAAAGCAGATGTAGGTCAGCGGGCTAGCAGCGGCAGCTAAGAAGGAAAATCACGAAGTTGGAGAAAATCGAGATATCGTTGTCTTGAGAAATTTTACCGCCGACGATTATTCCCTTGAAGTGGCAGTGAAATGGAGCGCGAAAATAGGCATCGGTACAGGGTGAAATACCGCTGCCGACAAGTTCCCAGCACCAGCTAGCAGATAAATAGGAAAGACTAGCACCAAGAAGGATAAGAAGCGCGGCGAAGGTGGTTGTAAACAGATGTAAATCCTTATGGTCGACACCTCCGGATTGGTTTATGTGTCAATAGGTGACGATATTTGCAGCAGACTTGAGCAGATCAGATATAGAGCGAAGGTTCGACAGCGAGCAAGGAAAAGTAGCTATGGATAAAAACATGACGATTAACGCAAAACAAAATAAGCAAGAACATAATCCCTACTAAAGCTGTACTTAACGGTTGCCCCGGATGGATGAGGATTGCGAGATACAAGAGGTTTAGGTTTAGTCGCTTAAAAACTACTACGAACCAATCCGAATCCACCATGAGCCAGCAGGCAGCGCACAGTGGTCGGAAATGCCAAAAAACGTGAACTTACGTCACTAGAGGCCAAACCATCGAATATATTCACAGGGTGTCTTTGGAGGAATTGTTCGTATGAATATTCCCCACAGTCTGATAAAAATTAAATTGAGGCATGGTTTACTATGAGTGAACTAGAAAAATCAACATTTAATACTGACAAGGTAGAAAGTTGGTGTCTTCGACAAAGACAACTTGAACTTGTAGGACTAAAGGTTATCGATTTATGAAGCGTTTTCTAAGGTAGCCCTTAAACTTAGTTTTTTAATATAACGTTTTCCACTGTGACTTTTCGTGCAAACGATGTTCCAGATAAATATTGAGGTATTAAACCACATAATATTGTTGAAGACTGCATGTAAAAAATTTACCTGAAATTGGCGGCGCGGCGCACACCTCTTGTAAAAATACTCATTTGTTTTAGAGCTATTGAAGAATTTTAAATTTCTTACACCAACTACAACTGCGTATAAGATAGAAAAGTACATACCAAAATGAACGAGCAGGTACAGTTTTCAATGTCCAGACTACGCATAGTAAAGGTAAGAAGGTTTGATGCGTGGCACTCTAGAATCCTATGAATAGGGCAAGCTCACTCTGTGATATTTTTTTTACTTTATCCATATCTTCCATAATTTATTTTCGGTTTTTTCGTAAAATTTTGTAATTAATGGTACAAACTGTTAAAATCTTCAATAACTTTGAAACCAAGGAGTATTTTTAATTACAATCTTCAACAATATTATGTGGTTTAATAATTCAACATTTGTTTGGAACATGGTTTGCACGCAAAGCCACAGTGGAAAAAGTTTATTAAAAAAAAATTAAATGTGTTGCCAACTTTCTACCTCGTCAGCAGAAAAAATTAATTTTTTAGTTTGATCGTAGTAAGCCATGCCCAATTTTAATTTTTATCAGGTTGTGGGGAATGTTCTTACGAACAATACCCTGTGAATATATTCGATGGTTTGGCCTCTAGTGAATTAAGTTCACGTTTATGGGGTTTCCGACCACTATGCAGCGGTGTCTTTTGATGACTTCTTCTCGATAACAAACATTTATCCAATTTATTGAGCTAAGTCGTTTGGTTCACAAGCCTAGGTCCAGCCCTCTAAAAAAATCTTCAAAGTTTGAGGGCTTCTGTACGTTCCTTTTAAAATAAACGTTAAAAAATCAACATAACAACAGAGTTCTTCGTATTATCCCAATCGTGTTGATCTTTCTCAAGCTTCTGATTCATCTGTATTCGACATATCCATGAAAGATGAGATTCTTGGAATCCTGGATCATATACGACCGCAGGTGATACCAAACATATTTTGTTGTAAATTCCGAGAAGTTGACTGCAACAAGATGTTTTACACCGACGCGTCAAGTCTCAACAACTCCACTTGCTTCGGTATATTCAATTAAAAGCTCACGCCTAATTGAAACTCAACGATCCTGCTTAAATATACGTCGCAGAACTCGCTGCTATTCAATAAACGCTATGGATCATTACTTTATCGTTCCGGACATCTTCAGCTCAGTAGAGGCTCTTCGTTCAATGAAACCTAGAAAGCACATTCCGGATTTTGCTGGGGCAATATGGCAACTTTTGCGTGGCTTATCTGTAAGATCGTACAAAATTATTTTAGTTTGGGTACCCTCGGATTGCACTGCTGCAGTTCAACAAATTCTACACAAAGCGATCATCCAAGACAGTGTACTCATTGTAGGTGATTACAACATTCTCCATCTACGACCGATGTTCGACGACAATCTTTAATATTGTCTATCCGAAAACGCCACAGCTAAACATAAGATAACTATAATAGAAATGGTATTAGTTGGTAGGCTGTTTCAAATCAACTCTCACAAATGCAAATCGACGAACGCTTGATCTGGCGTTCGTAAATAACGCATCACACGCGGGGAATGGGTTGTGGATCACCCTAAACCTTACATTTGAATTTCTTGTGCATAGGAAAGTATGAAAGATAGAGCTTGTGTGTCTTCAGCAAATTTATATAAAATGTTATTGAAGGCAGTCAAGCTCTATCTCGAACCGTTAAAAAGTTCAATTTTCGATCTTGCTAAAATTAGGACCACCCTAGCTTCTGTTTAAACGAAAACAATGGACATGCAAAGTACATTTTTCCTGAACATATTATTTAGCTTTTGCAAAACATTCAAATTTCTGCTAAATTCATATTCTGGACCACTGTGCATTGGTCTAAATCGAAATGTTCAGCAATTCAAAATCGTTAGCTTATTTCTCGTACATATCATGAACTATTTAAATGCCCCAATTACATTACAGTATAGTATGTACATACAAATATACTTGTGTGAATAACGTTTTTCGTATAACTATACTTCGTAAACTCTGCGGAAGTCGCATAGTGTGCTGAAATTCTAACACATTTGTCTTAAAGTTTCCGGGGGTCGCCTAAATTGATGCGACTATTTGAAGGGTTAAGGATCAATTTAAAGTAAATTAAAAAATCTTGCAATTTACGTAAAATAAAAGTTTTTAAGCTCCATTCATTGGCGGCAAACCCATCAACAACTTATCAGCTTCAAGGACAACAAAAAAGAACAAGAAAATATAGAACAGATATGATTTTCCATCTAAACGACTAACAGTGGACAACATCGTTTCACTAACAGCTACGCGACATTTGCTACCATCACGCGCTGGAGGGTAACCACCTCGCCGCAGCCTGAGACCTTTGCCAGTCCCAACCGGTGATGAACACGTGGTTACCTTACAGCCGTGTGCTGATGGGCTAATCCTTACCCGGCTCCTGACGTGAAGGCTCCTGCCCCTCCACTCGGCGGGTGATGATGGTGAGCATCGTGTGGTGTCAACGGAGGCACCGGCGAACCACCGGAATCTTCCGACGGGGTCTTCGACAAGAACAAATTGCCACCCAGCTCGGAGACCAATGTGATAGGCGAGCTATTTTTTTCAGTACATCGAAAGTGGTATTGGCGGCAATTTGTTCCAGAAACGGGGGTATGGATTTTGAAGACGATAGAAGAGGGCAGACATTTTTCAATCGATTGAGATAAAATGGGTACAAGAAGAAGACATGATGGAATTTTGAAATATAAGTTCAATAACTAAAGTCGTTCGTGTGTGCAGTTTGTTTAGTGTGGTATTTTGAACTAAATTGAATAAAAATTGTGTTGTGTAGTTTACAAAATATGAAAGTAGCTACGATTAGGCTAGCTTTTCGTGTTTCACGTTTAGGTGTTTTGGTAGTGCTTTTAATAAACCAAATACTCACTAAACGTAAATTGTTTTCAAACTCAATATGGCAGGATTGAAAGAGCACTATTGGAAGGATATAGCTTACCTGGAGAATACTTTGGAAAATACACTTTGATTAGAATCGCCAGTATTGGGTGCAGATTCAATTGAGTCCGATTTGTGACTAGCTCCAGCTCCTTCTCCGGTCAGTCCTTCTACCCAAGCCAAGGGGTAAGAAAGGCGTTTCAACATCTAAAATCGAAAAAAGAGAGATTATATATAGCCATATAAAATGTCAGACAACAAACCTTGTTCTTTTTCGTTTCACCGCTCTTGTCTAGCTGGGAGCCAGCACTCAGAGAATCGTGCTCGTCAACGCTAAAACTCACGCTGGAAGTTTTCTTGCGTCCGGGTGTATCGGTTTGCACCGTCGACAGGGAACTGAGCTGCGATGACGCAGCTGATGAGCTTCTGGGCGAACTGTCAATACAATGTGACGGAGCAATGGTTAGCGGTGGCACCCAGTCGGCACTGAGCACAATGTCTGCATCGCTGTAAACCTTTTTCGTTGGAATGGGTGCCACGATGAGAACGCCAGCCGCCGCTGCGGCTCCCCCCATTGGCAGTGTGTTTGGATCACGAATGTCAATTCCCGAATCGTGACATGACTGTTTCACCAGCTGACCAGCGTCATCGTCAACGACATCTCCACCGCCAGCGATTCCTTCGGCGGCCACAAGCACAATGCCGAAACCAGCACCACCACCGGAAGCAGCTGTCGTGCCACTACCAGTGCTGATAGCTTCTTCGTCGTCCAGTGATCTTTGAGATGAAGTTTTATTGCAGTTACATTTTACTCTGACCGGTACACAGACAGTTTCGGCAACCACAACACAAAGTACGACGAGGACAAACAAGAAAATATAGAGTGAAATTTTCAAAGAGAATGTTTCAGATTGTCTGGTAACTATATGCCAATTACAAACCCCATGCGATTAGTGATCCGTGCACTAGAGTAGCTTGAGAAACTTTTGGGTTCTTTTTAGTTAGTTGGAAAAGTGAGGTTTAGAATTTAAAAATTTCACTTTAGGAAGGGGACCGAGCTGACACGATTTGAGCGAAATTCGGTAGTACACCGTTTGTCCATTCAGAGTCCAATAGATTGTTTGATATTGTAAAAAATAGTTGACAACTCGAACTTTTAATATAAACCTATTTCTTTGTCAAATATTCAAAAAACCTCTATCAGCTACGATCGATTCAGTTAAAGAGAAGAAATTCAACGCACCACGTCGCAGACACGCTTTCAAACAAGCAAACACTTTGCAGGAAAGAACACACAACCATTCCCACTTACCTATCCTTGCTAGGAATGGCCCAGTGCTGATCGAGCAGGCTACGTCTCCGTTCCTCCAGGGATCGTAGCGCAGGATCCTCAAGATTGCTGCGGTTGGTCTTGTCAGTCTTATCATCGGCGGTACCTCGGTCTTTGGCCCCAGCCGAGTCCTGACCGCTGTGACTGTTATCCAGCGAGTTCGGTGTATGTGACTGGGAGTCGCGATCGAAGCTCAGAAACGGTGGCTCAGCCGATGGAGGTTTCTCCGAGCTACCACCACTTTCGGTTGAATCGCCGTGCAAACGTTGTAGGTTATTTGGCGTGACTAGATCCCGCTCGAAAGCCTTTGGGAAAGCATCTCCCTCGCGTTCGTTGCTAGAGCAGATGCTCTCCTGATCGTCACATCCTTCAACCGAACCTACACCAAGCTCAGGGAATGTTTCGTCTTTGACCAGCAACGAATCCTTGCCCGGTGAGTGGGTATCACACCGGGAGCATGATTTTTCCGGTGCTGGATAATAAATCTCTGCCTTCTCGGTTGTTTCATTTCCACTGGTCGCACCCTGAACACGCATATGAGCAATATCGTTAAAAATAGCGGCGTTGACAATGTACTCCATCGGGGCGATCACTCCGTAACTTTCCGGTCCATGTTCGATGACTAGAGGATCGGAAACATTCGGGTCGAACATGACCGCATTTGGGGTAACCAGCAGGACGCCACCAACCACCCCTTGACCATCGGTAATGTGTCGCACATTGATTTTGAGGAAACGCTGGATCGTAACTGGATCATCCTCGTTGAAACCAGCTGCCGTATCTCCGCCGCCACCTCCACCGCTTTGAGTGTTGGGCGATGCGACACGCTCGATGTGGCCTGGTTTCGGCGAACCTGGACGAAGGCCCTCCAGCAGGTCTGCAATCAAAAAAAATAGAGAATATGGTCGATGTTTAGAAATGGAACTGAAATGACTTGCGCAACGCTGTGGAGCAAACAAAAACGTATTAATGCCAAAGCAAACAATGTTCGCGTGATCGCGTCATCGTTCGATTTTGCTCTCAGTTACTTGAAAATCATCCAGCGGGCACATCGAACCTGTCAGTTTGCTCAGCAGTGACATAGCAGCGGCCATTTGGATCCCAGTTTGAATTTGCTGAACAGATTAAATCGTATTCCGAGTTGTCTGTCCTAGCATTAGAATGCGCTAAAATACCGGCTAAGAAGAGGAAAATAGTCCCACGCGACACTCCGAAAGATGGTGATGACAACGCGATGGCAATGTGTGCCACTAACTAAACGATCTTATCACATGTAGATGTAGTGATCGGGTCGGTTTTAGTGTACACTCTGGGGGTGTTTCTTGTGTACCGACTAACCGAATACATGGCATAATGATTAGCGTTCTCGCTCTCTCTCTTTCTCTTTCTCTTCGCTCCACGCAAAGAAGGGTGTGAAATGGTGCTGTGTTAGTTGTTTCGTGGTTTGGAATATTGAAACTGCGAATGCATACTGTTTAGAATGATTTCATTGATGATCATGGTTTCTGGAGTAAATCTTCAATAGCACGTAACAATAAGATATTCGATCATTTTCATTTTACTTTAACTTCTTCAATTGACGGTGAAAAATTTAATATATCTTCGTCATCTGAAAACTGATAAAACTTATCAATTTAGACTGTCTTCGACTACATTTACCATGCAGTTGGACTACATATAAATATTGTATTGAGCGTCGGATTGTAAAAATCGAACAACTTCTAGTACTGTAAAAGAAGCATTTTTTTATCAAAATAGGTTTTTCATATTTACCGACCCGAACAGTATTAAGTTTTGGATCTCTGCTGCTCCCCTATGAAGCAATTTACACGATCCGATAGACATTTGCCGTTGGTACATAATGTTATCGAATCCTTGAAGCTGTCCCATAACAACCCAACCATCATAGGCGGCTCCAGCCGTCTTCCTGACGAATTAGCGTCAAATTTAAAAAAAATGTATTTAAACACATTCCGTATTTAGAGTTTGGCGAATAGAATGACAAATCACACCATCCTTGAATTCAAGCATTTTCTACTAATTTTCAGGGAGTCCATTTCGTCATTGATCCTTTCGTGGTGGTTGTTATTTTGTTGTTGTTCCTATTGGTCAATCTAAAGGGTTTTGCTATAGCAGATCTATTAGCTGTACAAACTCAAAAAGCATTTTTGTATTGTCAATGTACAATCGTGTTATTCCCCGTGCATAGTCAAATATTTCGATTTTAGCTTCAAATTCAATTGTTAGTTTGATTTCATATTGTGATTGCCAAAAAATACCAAAGCAAGAGAGAATAACTAGCACAAGAGGTGCATTTCTTCTCAGTCGTTGGCCAGTTGATTCAAATCCAAAATCTTACTGCAGCTTTCGAACGGTTGGTACCTCAGACTCAATCTTAGTTGAAATTCCTATAAGTTTCACACAAGCAAGTTACTTAGGACAATTGATCTTTGGTTTATTCGTCAAAGATCTATGTTATCATGGTGAAAAAAACTATACGCTGAACTGATCAGTAAATCCATCTCCGAGAATACTACAAATGTCACCGAGACGGTAAACAACAGGCCAGATTCGATTATCCGTAGGGTGCAGAAAAAATTCGTTTCGGATAATCGAAACAAACGAATTGTTTTTTTTCTTCATGAAATATATTTGTTATATGTTGAAAAACAATATCTACGGTACATGCATCAGTGTTTGACTTATGCAACATTTTTTTTTGGTCAAACCGTTTTAATAAGTGAAACGAGTATCGATCACTTTATACTGTATAAAGTGATAGTAAGACATGTATGACAAATAAGTTATATAGCCAACTTATTTTATTTTAAAGTATTGTGTTCGATGACTCATGTTTGGTCTAGCAATCAAGACGCATATTAAATTCTCTGCGTGAAACTTCAGTAAACTTAATGCTGGTTTTGGTAAATTCCGACAGAAATAACAGAATTTAAGATTACGCGCCACTGGTCTGTATACGACAACAAAACTTTGGGAATCCTCTAAAAGAAGCAACACGCCAAATTCCACGGAGAAGCCCAAAAATTTCTTTCAAAACCGCCCAAAACAGGTCCAATAATGGACCCTTCTAAACGGTCAGCTGGGCGTCGCTAAACGATTTTAAAACATGGATGTCTAAGAGGATGAGTTTTGTACACGTTACAAGTTCTATGCGCACGACGCGTCATGCGCTCTAGGGCTTTGGCGAGCCAATCAGAAACTAGATGATTCTTGGTTCTTGGAAATTTTTAGCTATAAATATGCTTGTTCATATGCATAGAGTGATTCAGTTTGTTATACATCGTCGCACAGTAATTTTTTTTCTCTTGTTTGCTTGGTGGAAACATCATCCAGGATCTTTATTTGGCCATTGTTCAGCGTTCTACGATGCCGAGTCACTTAAAGGATGTTCAGTGCATCTACTTTCTTTTCAAAACGGTACGAAGTACTGACTGCAGTAAAGCTCCTATTTTATTAGTCCCTGTGTTTGACCGCCTCTAAATTTTTCTGCAACAGATTTGTCAGCTTTTTGACCCGATTTTGCCCGTCACATTTAAGTCAAAGTCTTCTGATTTGATTCTCCTACGTTACGTGACGGAATTAAAGCAAAAGCCTTTTACATAAGTGTGTTAAGAAATCAAAATGTCAATGTTCTTAAAATGATTAAAAACTTTAATTTTTTTTGGATTTTGTATCATAGTCCCAATTAACATGAAACAAATATGCTCAGATTTTATCAATCTTCAATACATAATGGGGCTGACAAAATCGGTCATTGTGTTCATTCTAAAAATTACAGTTAAAAAATAACACATTTTAAAATTTTGTTCTTCCAGTTATTATAACTGACATCTACAAAAAAGATTTGTTGATTAAGTGAAATTTCTTTATTTTTCCCAAATTATTGTAATTTTTTGCGAGAGTTTAAATTTTGTGCTTCCAGGAATTGTAGCTGATAACAATTTCTATCGGTTTTTGTATTTAAATATTGAGATAGAAAAAAAAAGTTTTTTTTATGTGAAAAATCCGACATTTCTGTATACCTATGTATTTTAGTGAATATTTTCTGAAAACAAAATTCTGGTCTTCCAGAAAAAGTCTAATATCAATTGTTATTGATTGGTATACGAAAACATGTAAGTCATTGCATCGAATTCAAAATTATATGTTGAACGATTAAAATTTCTGAATTTCTGCGATGTTTTCATTATTTTTAAAAAAGATTTATGCTTTCAAAAACAGTTGTTATATTATTAAATATTATAAATGTGTAATGTAGTTTGAGAAAAAATAATCTGCGGATAATCGAAACAATTTCTTCAGATTGTCGGACTACGGGTAATCGAGTCATTTTCTACGAATAATCGAGTCTACGGATAATCGAGTATGTCCTGTACTGCGGAGTCCTGATAAGACTCGATGGATGTGTTTTGATCGACGATGAAGCTTATGCGAAATCCAATTCAAATAAATCCCGGGCTCGAATTTTACAAGGCTACTGCTCGCAGTTTCTAGTAGATTATAGTTTGTTTTCATGGTTGAGTTATTAAAAAAAATAATTTGGCAAGGAAACTGTTCATGTAGCAAAAAATCAGCATCAGCCGTCCCGTTACGTTACGGACAGATCTAGCCCGCTGTCATAACAGAAAGCTGAATTCACAAAATTGTCCCCATTCCGTCCAGTAGAGACATATTGGACGATAATGAAGAGGAAACTGGAGATGAAGGGAGCAGTCACCAGTGGCCTTGGTCGAATGAAGAATTGATGGAATTTGCTTACCAAGACCGTGACTGAAGAAGATGTGCGACAAAGTTTCTCGTTAGGCCGGTAAAAAGTTTGAAAGAGTCCCACTTTTTAATGATCCAGCCTTTAATACTATTTCTTTCGCACTGAATTAGAAAAGATTTTGAAATAGGGAATTTCAGAAACTGCATTAAATAAATTAACGGGTATCAAACAAAAATCTGAGTTTAACAGTTGAGCGTATAGTAAAATGTTAGGTAGTTGTTTTAGAAACATAATTTCAATTTTTTGTCAGATAATTTGAAAAAATATGCAAATATTCTTGAGATTGCCTATAGATAAAATGTTTGCCTTGTTTTATCTATTTTGGAAACAATTATTTCCCTTAATGGAAAATCAGTTAAATGTCTTAGTACATAAAACTGTGTAATTCACAGATATTGTCCAGATATTTGCCACAACAAAACTACTATAACTGGTAGTTTTGCACTTCATCGATCGCAACGAATCATGTATCCTGAAATAACTCAATCTTTAAAATCAGTAGTCCAGTCAGCTTTAACATGGCTAAGGATACTGTAACCACGCAAAGCAACAGATTTAAGATTTTTGTTTACTTGTAAATTAAGCGAAAATAAAGAACAATGTGTTATATTCCTGAGACTACACCTTAGCGGTTGTGTTAAGTATTATATCGGTATGTGTTAAGTATTCGTCTATTCGTAAGTACCCCCCCCCGCGAAATATTTTGGAAAATTTTGAAAAAAAAATCAATATGTTAAACAAAAATATGCCCAAAATTTTAAATGAAATGGAAGTTTCATTTGCAAAAAGTTATCTTGTGAAACTATTTGCTTGCAGTGAAAATCGGCTGCAGACTCGACACCTACCTGACGGCATGTTGTGGAGGCTAGCTCAACCGCCGAGGACTATAACAAATAGATCGCGGCACAGCGAGGAGCTGGGAGCTTATTGGTTCACGAAACGGATAGCGGTACCGAGAGAAATTTCGCCACATTCTGTAGTCCTTGACTGACGGCGAACATGGACTGGAGAGTGTGAGAGAAGTATCCCCATAGAGACCACCAGGCGATTCTGCAGCACGAAGAAGGACGGGCCGCAAGCTAGTAGAAGACGAAAGCCTTTAACGAAAACCTCTTTGTTGAGTTACTTCGGCGAACAACGGAATCAAGTACGTTAATGCGGCAAGAAGGATTGTGACGGCTTGTGACGTTACAATGTCACGAAAACTCGGGCCATGCAGTAGACGGCGTGCAGATTACGAGTTAAATGAGTAGCTCAGTACGCTGTCTTAGATCCAGAAAACGGACTCAGAGCGTAAGGTCGGAGAGTGAGAGAGGAGCACAAGCGACGTTTCGAGAAGGTAGGGACTCTTTAAAATGGGAGATCAAGCTTAGCAAGCCAATTGCCATAAGTAGCTGTGCTGAGAAATAAACGCCAATCCCTGGGGGACGCGTACTGAGTCGTCATGACGAAGACGAGGGTCTGCGACACCAGCTGAAATATACCCGGGAAACTAAAGATAATCGTTAAGGGTCTCTTCCCGAATCACGATTCAACTACCTGGCCACCGACACCGTACGACGAAGAAGAAGGAGGTAACACAGCCGAGTGGTAAGTGACTAACGACGAGCTCAAAGAAGCGTCGATGTGACTAAAATCAAAGAAAACCCCCGGTCCGGATGGAATACCAACCGTGGCGCTGAAAGCTGCGATCCTGGCGTATCCGGACATGTTCAGGATGCTACTGCTGAAGTCTTTAGATGATGGTAATCCCCGAAATGAGGAAGGTGCAGAAACTGATGTTGCTGCCAAAGTGTGGGAAGTCACCGATTCATACTTCCAGAGTAGAGCACTGCTGTACCAGACGAACAAACGGGCAATAGGCAATGCAAGTCACAGCGGGCGTTCCCCAGGGCTCCATTCTCTGTCCAACATTTTGGAATGAGATGTACGATGGGGTCTTAACACTGCGGCTTCTCAGGAAAGTGAAAATCGTTGGTTTCATGGACGATGTGTCACTAACGGTGAGACACTTGAAGAAATGGAGGTGTCGGTGACGGAGCTGAACAGGACGCTTCGACTGCTGGTCGTACGAGTTGCGATTGTGTACCGGAGGCAGTATGCCTTGTCGCCGAGATGATCCCCATCTACATTACCCTGAAGGAGGATATCAAGTGCTACAAACAATGAAACGCCAGAAACGTGAGGAAGATGATGAGAATCGATTCGATGGGGACGTGGCAGCAGGAATGTGACAATACGGAGAAAGGAAAGTGGACCTACCGGCTCATCCAAACCTGTCGGCGTGGGTCAACAGAAAGCACGGAGAGATGACCTTCCACCTGAAACAGCTCCTACCGAGCCACGGCTGCTTAAGGAATATCTTCATCGGTGTGGGTACGCAACGTCAACACTGTGCTTGGAGTGTGAGATCGTCGAGGAGACACCGGAGCGTCTTTGAATGTCCGAGGTTTGAAGTCTTTGAATGTCCGAGGAGAGTCTTTGAATGTCCGAGGAGAGTCTTTGAATGTCCGAGGTTTGAAGTGACGTGCAGGGAGCTACTTAAAACGGGAGGACCGGACATCAACCCGGATAATGTAGCCTACAGAATGACAAGCGATGTAAAGACGTGGAACACAGTAAACAGAGATATGATGTAGATCAGTGATTTTCAACCTGGGTCCGCGGTCCCCTAGGGGGCCGCGAAGTCATTGCTGGGAGTCCGCGAAGAAAAATATATTTTCCGAGTGCATATTGAAATTTCAAGTCATGTTTCCTAACAAATTGAAAATAACATTGATAGCATACAAAATTGATGTTTATCTATGGGTGTCCGCAGCAACCCAGTGTGATATCTAAGGAGTCCGTGCTACGAAAAAGGTTGAGAACCGCTGATGTAGATCATGATCGTCTTACAACGGAATGGACATCGAACAACGGTTTCGGGAGAGCAATCACCTCCAGGGAACTTCCCGCAGGAATAAGCTAGATTCACCGCCGAGGACTAGTCGAATAGACTGCAACAGAGCAGCGAGTATGAATCGTCGAAACGCCAGAGAACCGGACGTCACGCTCCTTGCGGATTCGTCAGACCGACCACGGCACCCCACCGGTTGTTCCGATAGAAAAATAGCGAAAACCAAAGAAGAATCGATATTGGGAGAACTTTTTTCGACAGGGAACTCTCCGTTAGCGTAAGCTAGATTCACCGCTGGGGACTAGACTGAGTAGACAGCGACGAGACACCACTAGTCGCGGGTCATCGGCGCACCAATGCACCGGACACCCTGCTTCACCAGAATCGCCGAACTGACCTCGGCATCTAGCTGATTAGCTCGATCTCGGGAGAACTTTTCTCGCCCGGGAATTCTCTGTCGGAGTAGGACAGGTCCATCGTCGGGGACTAGGCCGAGTTGTTCGCGAACAAGTCGAGGAGCTGAATGGATCATCAAGGAAGTAGTGCTAAATGGCCCAAGAAGAGAACTAAAGGGCTTAAAGGAGTTGCGGTGCTAAATGGCACCGGTCACGGAGCCAAAGGGCTCAAGAAGTTGTAGTACTGAAGAATCGGTATCGGGAGAACTTCTTTCGTCTGGGACCTCTCCGTCAGCGTACAGTCAGATTCACCGCCGGGAACGAGACAGCGTAGATCGCGACGATTCACCACCAGCCGCGCCGGGGCTCCAGCAAACCGGATGCCCTACTCTACCGGAATCGCCGAACTGACCGCAGCACCTGGCTGGTTGGCTCGCTTTCGAACTTCCCTCGCCGGGGAACTATTCGTCGGAGTAGGCTAGATCTATCGTCGGGGACTAGACCGAGTAGTTAGCGAACCAGTCGGAAGCTCAACGAAGAAGTTGTACTGAATTGTACAAGAGAACTGAAGGGCCCAGTAAATTAGACAGTCTGAAGCTTGCCGCCCAGATTGTCCTCGTAGGGGAAGAGCATTAATTCTATACCAACAGCTAGCTTTCCTACCTTGACTACCCAAACCCGTTCCCTGAGTTGTTGGTTTTGAACATTTTTTCATATATATACAAAAAAAATTCATATCCCACCCGAAAAATTTTCTTACTACGCCACTGTTCAAGGCTTATTCCTCTAATGACATCACGTCTTCTTTTTACACTCACCAGCAAATCACAATTATCACCATTCGAAGCGATTCGTGCATATTGTGCGTAAAATGATGTACTAAATCGGTGTTCGTTCTTTTGTAGAAAAATATTAGCCAATCGAAACCAGATGTGGACGCCACAAATTATGTCGGCATATAGCGAATAATGGAAACTAATCAGAACGCTTATGAAACAATCTCAAATAATCATATTTCCCAATCGTTGTAAATACTTTGAAATTTAAAACAAGATCGTTGTAATTATTGTCGACCCATTATAGTTAAAATATTTCTTTCAGTACGACGGTAACTATTCATAACCATTAAATTATAATACAACATTGCTGGTCGATATTTTGAAATGGGCACTTATCTTGAAAAGTTTGATAAGGGTAAAATTGTGAGGTGAAGTTAATTTCCAGTTTGTTAGTTCGAAGATAAAGCAGTCATTACATTTACCGTACGTGAGTTCGTTATCCTTTCATTTTCGCTCGTCACAATATCTCTTATGCTTATGCTTGCTTATGCTTATGCTTTCATTTTCGCTCGTCACAATATATTCTATATAAACTGCATATCGCTTCTGAGTGCCCTGTTTACAACAAATAATAGCAACTTTAATGACGCGATTTGTATTTACTTATACTGCGTGATTCTACTCATGAGTGTGTCATTTGACTCCGGTTATTACAGAAAAGGGTTTCTGGAGGCGATGACGTTTCAATTGTTGAACAAATTCTCTTAAAAAAATCTCTAACCCTATGTATGGGGTTGGGAATCGAAACCAGGTGAGCTGCGTACAAGGCAATCGATTTGTTGTATTTGCATTTGACTCAAATTTAAACTTCCAAAGAAAAAGACGAATGGACCTACAACTTAGAAATTATGTATTATTTACGAAAAAATTCTCAGTAAAGAGTGAACACGAAATTATTGCAACACAGTAAACCCATCAAATCTCAAGATATACAAAAAGTACGACGTAAGAGTCAGCTGTCAAAATACACTTTGAGAGACAATTTCGTGTGATCTGTTACACGCAAAGAAAAGCTATTGACAATAAACAATTTTTTTTTGCCTTTCTCCTATAGAAAGTCTATGTAATCACTCTGAAATCCGATTTTTTCATCGGATACCATTCGACTTAGTTCGTCGAGTTCGGCAAATGTATGTGTGTATGTGCGTGTGCGTATGTATGTATGTATGTGATCAACAAATGCACGTCAGTTAGAAGGAGACGGCCGAACCGATTTTAATAAACTTAGTCTTAAATGAAAAGTACAACGTTCCCTGCTATTGAATTTCATTCAATTTAGACTTCCGATTCCGGAATTACGGGTTGAAGGGTGTGACCACGCATGAAAGTCCCATATACATCGGAATTAGCATGTTATCTAAAAGACGCAAAACTTCATATAATATATTCTTAATTGTTGGGATTTATAGTTTCAGTTGACCACTTTGGACACCTTCGGCGGAACCGGGAGCTTCGGGAAAGAGGCAAAGTTCCCGAATTGAATCCACATCTTCTTCTTAGAAATGTTTGACTCGATTTTCTCAAGTTTAGTCTCAAAGTAAAGCTACAGCTCCCTTTTTGCTGCTATTAAATTCTATTGGGATCGGAGTATTTGTTCCTATGTTACATTCCCATACAAATAAATTGCTTGAAATTGTTGATCCTGATCACTAATTGCAAATCAAAATCTCTGTTACCACTTTGGGAACCATTGAGGGTTCCGAAAGATCAGAAGAAATGGCCGAAGTTCCGAAATTAGATTCACACCTGTTTCTAATTTATTGCTGACTCGATTCTCATAATTTTAGTCTTAAATGAACGGTATGATATTCACATTGATTGCTACCGAATTTCATTTGAACGAAGTATTTGTTTGTTTTTATTTCTGAGTTGGCGTTAAAAATTTACCATTACACTGAGGTAGGCTAGACATAAACCTACTGGAAACATCAATCCCTCAATTCGCTTTTATAAGGGTTTCATTAGCTATAGAGCTACAACTGTTATTTCATTGAAACTGTAAGCAAACCTAAGCCTTAGGTACTATACTCCATCGCAGAACTTGACATTTTGTTTCGACATACTTAGCAGCCGATTCATAGTGTACATAAAAGCTGCAGAGCTAGTGCTACGATCCTACTGACTACTAAGAATCCTTCCTGACTGGTACTCGATGGTACGACGAGCGGCTAATGAGATCAGTGCTTTACTATTTGAAGCACCATACAGGGTTGTAATATTTGAAGCTTATTGTTTGTAATAATCGTCATGGCAGCTTATGCTTTTGGCGGTTTCGAAAGTATATACTGTAAAACTATAGAACAGCTTAATACCATCAACAACTTTCTACTAGATTCTGGATCACGATATTAAAGGCATGCCATCAGCATACATTTCCATATCTAATTGGATTAATGAAAGTGAAATCGTATTTAATCAGGAACTACGAAAAAAACACATTTGATAATTACGACTAAATGTAACCGTTTCTGCTAGTCTGTATTTATGATCCAATCATCATTGCGGTCAAGCCTCATCATTTGGTTATAACATTAATGTATGTAATCATTCATCTTCTCAGTTTTCTCGAGATTTTTGTTTCATTTTTCGTAAGATTTCCAGCATTTTTTCTATATGTTAAGGGAGCTTACATTTTCACTTGATTTGAAAAAGGTTAAAATTTTAAACTAGCCATGCCCTCTCGTGTACCAATTGGAAATGTTTCTAGCAATATTCCAGCACTTTAAACATGCTTCTTACCGAAAACTCGGTATCTCTAGCTGAAACAATCAAAAATGTTAATAAGTATACAGTCCCTGAAGTATGTTGTTACATACTTCGTATTTACCTCTACTGGCTCATAACTGATAAGCCAGACAAAGCCCCCAGACAATTTTCTACATATAATTAGGAGGTTTGTATCAGCCCTTCAGCTAAGATTTGCATTGAGTTGCTATTGTAACGTATTAACAACAATCATCTAGAAACATACTTTTGAAACTTGTCGATGTTCTCAGGTCTTTACAAAATAAAAACAATCTTGCAAGTGTTTTCTTCAACCGGTTCTCACATGATTTTCTTCTATGATTTTCAATGCATGACATCAGCAGTATGTTGCTATATCTAATTGGATTTTGTAAGACGAACGTTTGAATAAAATTTTTCGAAGCAACGAAAAATTTCATGTAAGCTGAGTACCGCTAAATGGTACCCGTATTTACGGTCTAATTAATATTTCGGTCCACCCTTTCCATCTGTTTAGAATATTCTGCACGGTGCGTATCTATTCCCGTTTAATCTAAAAATGTTTGAAGTGTGCATTTGTGACCATCAATCTAAAAGAAACCCCCAAATCGCTGACTTATTGCAACCATAGTCTTATGCAAACTTTATCTAATCGCTACATTGCCCGTAACACAATTATCAAGCGATCGATAAAGAATTGCCAGCAGTTATTACGGTACTCGGAACCATTTGAGCGCTTCTTAGTCACCACCGCAGCCGTGAGCAGCAAAAAAAACAACAATCCACACATTAACAGTGTTCCGTTGCTAGTGCACTCTAATTACCTCCATTCTTCAAAAACACCGCTGTTTTCATGATTATCAACACATTTTACACTTTGCAGTTACACGAAAAACAAGACGTGTTCACCTCTTCTCGTGGTTGGTACCGAAAGAATCACATCAGATCCAGAAAGACGATTTGCACAAAACATAAACACACCCCCACAGTCTCCCGATTCGGTTTTGACTTGACTGACACGGCGACAGTTTTGTAAATAATCTGCAACTGAGGAAGCTCGGTGCAAGTATGAATGGATGTGTGTTTGTGTGTTTAATATACCACCTTGTTCTGACAGAAAAAGAAACACTGCTTGCACTGCTTCCACTATTCGTAAATAGAAACAAAATCTAGCGGACCGGGTGATACACATACAAGCATGTGACAAAATTGACAGTCGGATGGAGATACCACAGTTGATTAAACGATCAACAGTGAATGGATGCGTGGAGCGAGCGGAGCGAAAGAGATAGAAACTTTATTGCTTGCAACTTGACGAACCTGCTGGTTTGAATGGACGGTTGCTTCGTTAGCTATATCTAATTGCAATAATTAAATATTATGATTGTAATGATTATCGGAAAATTGTTTCAATAAATTATAGCACATGATTTATAATATCAATCGCATAAAATAATCAAAATCGAACAAAACGTTGTATTAAATGTAAAATTAGAACAATTCGTCAAAATCCAACGCTCAAGTACTTTGCTACATCTCTTCAACAGAAGAAAACTAAGAAAAAATGATGTGCTGAATGGCACAATTCCTACATCAATCAGATTCTTTATTGCGCACTTCCCACCAACCTGGACTCCGCACTTTCAAAGTGCGAGTGATCAAACTGCTACTGAAAACTGCGAGCTGTCAAAACACATGTATTTCAAGTGATAGAGATGGTACTTTCATAGACAGACCAGTCGAACTAACCAGTCTATGAGAAGTATTTAATAGAAGAGTAGTAAGTGCGCAGTGCGGTTAGAATCCAGTTTTTAGTGCCACAAACAACACAATGAGCAACTGATTTGGCTCGAAAATGGGGTGGTCAACTGTGTGTGTACAGGATAAGATGTATGCCACAAGTTGTTCACAACAAATCTACTCCAGCTTGAAGTGATCGGATATGCAACCCCCTTCAAATATTTAACAGCGACTGGGTGCATTTTCGCGAGTTCCAGGAAAATTTCAGAATGATAGATAATGACAGTGGACGAAAGTGAAAACTTATCTCTTTTATAAAATGATAGAAGCCATCCTGCGCCCAGAAATTAGTTAAATTGAATTTTGACAATTAGTATATTGATCTTTAAGAAAAACGCGATGATTGATACTAATCAGAAGAGCAAAGTACACAGTATTTTCAATTACTCCTTTAGCTCAAATTTCGACTAATTAACATTGAACAATTTAACATTTTTGAAGTAGGAATCTCTATGAAACGTCTTTCCGTGCCGAAATTTCTTAGATGTAACCGGAGTTGGCGATTTCGCAAATTATCTTTCAAATCTGAGAAAATAGCTTCACTTTTTGTGCAGCATTTTTTTAAAATATTAAAATTTATTGAAAAATATAGATTGATTTCAATTCCATTGGTTGAAGAAGTATACTTGCGAGTCTTCGTAATAAACATCAATAAATAAGGGAACCCGGGGCTATTCGGCAAAGCGTCTTTTAGGTAGGTAAATGTGAAAGAATTAATCGGTTACAAGTCCTAATTATTAGTTTAAAACCATAGCTACATTTTGAAGCTTTATTTTTTTAGTTTTATTTATTACTTTAATCGTGGTTTTGCCATTATAATGATTTTAGTTTAGAGAATGGCAAAAAATGAAACATGTTATATCTCGTTTCTAAAATACTGAAGAATGATATTCATCTGCCACAAGTAATGTTTTGTAATGTCGCTTCCACGAATATCTACGAAAGCCAGGAAGTCTTACGCTTTTCTGAGACATTGAGAGGGTCTCGTATTAAGCAAGACATAACTGTTCACTCTTAAGCTGCTGTATCTCAAGGAGGGAAACATGGGGAGACTTGACCAGGTTTTTAGTTAAACTTACGTAAATTTCTATAACAAGCTTTCAATCCTTCAAAAGTCATTAAAACGTAGTGTGCAAAAGTATTGAGCGTATTCATGATTTATTGCAGAATTTTTAATTTAATTTTGCAAAAGTTATAAAAGTTTTTCTGTAGTTGTAGAGGCCTGGAGGACGAATAGAATTTAAAAAAATCAGAATAAAAAATAAAGGCATAAAACATGCTAGACTAATTTTTTCCATATTATCGAGGTCCTTGGGTAACAGTTAAAATACAAAAGTGTTGCATTTCAAAAATTTTGATTTTTTAATGCATTTCCATTTTGGGATTAACTGTAGGGGAGACCGGGGCTAGTTGACAGTGTTTTCAGATTTATTTTTTTTTATTAAGATAGATATTTCAAAATAGAATACGTAGCATAAAAGGTAAGACTGTTGGCAACATTCACAAAAACGCGACGTGAGACAGGACATAAGACTTGTTGCCCTTACTAACCAGATGTGGGAAAAAACCCGGTTGAGTACCGGTACGGTAAACGAAATCTCCACACGTGTTTGTGTTTCCTTTACATTGTGTGCGGTATTTCTGCTGGTTGTGTTGCAACGAGACACGTAAACCAAACCGAGTTTCGTTAACACAGCACCGCGGTTTGGTTTTGATTTTCGTTTACCGGTGCACGAGTATGGGAAAGAAACACGAAAATAACGAAACCAAACTTCGGTTATGTTGCGGTTGTGTATTCGGGTTGATGTTTGTCGGCTATGCCAGTGCTGCTAGTATTTTTATTAAGAATTCTAAACAAATTTGTTTTGAGTATAATGTCAGGATTTTTTTCGGTAATTGAAAAAATGTCTTCAGACATCTCTGTTCATATAAATTATGTTCGTGGTCATAAATGGCGTCCCTTATCACAATATGGTGACATTTTCATAATGATTTATCAACAGGAAGTTTGCAATACGGGTATGTTTGGTATAGGAAATTGCCCAAAAATCGAAGGTAAAAGGAAATAATAATATAAGAAATATGTCAAAAGATCACAAATTGCTGCCTGCCGTCATTCAAAATCTAATTTGCTGAGATATATTCAATACTACTGACATTCAATAACGTTTTAATGGAAAAATCATGAAACAAGGGTATTTTGGATATCGAAAAGTTGCCTAGAGAATATTATTCGTCGCCATTTTGCATCCCAATATGGTGCTATTTGCACGACAATTTAGCATTTGAAAGCATGCATATTTAAGTAGGTATATGGTTCCAAGGAAACGGAACTTAAATTCGTCGTAAATTAGAAATTTAAAATAGCGGAATTATATTAAAAACTCTTTTAATCCACCTAACAGTGTGATGAGACATTTCTTATAACTCTTATCACTCTCTTCGGATATTATATCGTTTGAAAACATTTAGAACTTGATGCTTCGTGATGTTTTTGATAACACATACTACATGGGATAGTGGCAGAACTCAGAGAATTGCTCAAATCAGCATAGGACAACATCAGTGCTAGAAATCTCAAACCAAATCAATGGGACAGCGAAAAAATGGCCCATAAAATACAAACGAATTATTGCTAATGCTCTGTTAATAAAATATCTACATTCCTCAATCAATGCATTGTGGTGGGAAAACTGAATTTTCGTAAAGGGGTTATGTATATTGTACTGAGCAAAAAAATCGAATTTTTTTTTGAATCGATTTGAAGTTTATACTTTACTGAAATTTCCAACGCGACTGAGAACTAAGAATTCAATGCTTTTTATTGAAAAGGACGATACTAGCAGTGACACCATTCAAAGAAAATCAACAGTGAATATTTCCAGACTTGGTTTTATTTCCTATTTAAGAACTATTGTGTTTTTTACATCCTAGATTGCATGATTCAGTGATCGAAACCCAAAACTTCATGAAGTATTTGAAATTATTAAATTAAAATTTGTGTTTGCTATTGAAATTGACAAAATGATAGTATATATAGTATATAGCCCTTTGGCGATTGTTTACTTTTTCGGTCCCACCTATCAGCATTGAAGTATCGCCCTTACGTTTTTTTACAATACCAACTTTACAATTGGTGGGGGTTTGGTGAAAATTGATCTTACTGTCCAAACGGCATAATTCTGAAACCGTAATTTTTGAAGTTTTAAAATTATGCAGAAGTAATTTTACAGAAAATAGTAACAGAGTTCATGTCTTTAGCGAATTTGTTGAGACTTTATTGTAGTCATGATATTAACCTGAGAAAATTCACCATAAATACTTCTTGGACGATATACCGTCAAAATTATTTTATCAAATGATGCGCTGTTTAACGTTTGTAAAACTCATCGAAGATACTAAACCTCCGAAATTGGCGGTTTCAAAATGATGTTATCTTGACTTTAAATTACTGTTTTTGAACATTTGACCTATACATATAATTGGTCATACAACAAAAATCAAATTCTCATCAAAATCGATCAGGACCTGCTAGAGTCGAATGGAAATCGTCATTATTCATAAATTTCTCTCTACATTCGGAAAGTGTTATCCTCGTTATTAATCATATTACATTTTCGTCTCAACTCGACGCATTCCCAAAATTAAAACCTGTTTTAATCCACCTAGTGGTGCAATTGTGCTTTTCTCATTTGTCTAGACTACGATTCCATGGTTGGTTATGTTCAATACAATGGTGGAAATGAATATTACATGTTCAGTACGATTTGCACGTACATACAACGGATCGACAGCCACGATCTTGAGATACTATGTGATACTGAAACATCGCTTGAAACCAGCGGCGGATCATGGAGAAAGATCCGAGAGATCCGGGTCCTGCCGAAAATTTTCAACTTGTTAAGAAATTTAGTTTTATTTTTAAAGTAGCAACCCCTCACTGCATACTCGCTCCGGGCCGGTATGATTGACGATTTTTAGAGTGATTGCATAACCTTTCTACATGAGAAAGGCAAAAATGTACCAAAGTCCAAAAAAATCAATTTTTGTCAAACATTATTTTTTTCGAGTTTACATCAAATCTCAATGTTTCATGCATTATAAAGTCATTTGGCATCAAAAATACAAATTTGATTTTGAAAAATTTTCATTTCAGTTTATATGGGAATTTGCTGTGTGATTGCATTCTTCAACTCGTAACTTCGGAACCGGAAGTCCAATCAATCAAAAATTCAATAGCAGTCGATGGGAAGGTTGTACCTTTCATTTGAGACTAACTTTGTGCAAATCGGTCCAGCCATCTCTGAGAAACAGAGGTCACATTTTTTTCCACATACATACATACACACATACATACTCACACAGACATTTTCCGATCTCGACGAACTGAGTCGATTGGCATATGACACTCGGCCCTCCCGGTAGGGAGTAGATTGACGAATTTTAGAGTGAATGAGAAAGGAAAAACATTTTTAGCAAATGTTGAAAGTTATGCATTTTTTTGGTGAGCAGTTCTATGTTTCATAGACATTAAATCAATTTTAACTTCGCTTCCTATTAAATAAAGACCCTTATTACAGTACATCTCTACAAAAGCGAGCTCAATTTGAAAATAAATCTGAGGATTATGATTAATTACAGAACTCTGGAATTTTCTATTGGAATGTTTTCAGGCAGGAATTTGATATTGATGCTATTAGACAACTGTCAAATCAAGACCAATAGATCAATTACATATCAGGACCCCATTCCGACAATTTATCAAAAGTCCTCATGATGTTTACAACAACAGGTTATCAATCTACGGATCAGATAACTGTTATTGTAATATTGAATTAAATCAGTCAGCATCCATAAATTTTCAACTTCAATCCAATATTTTTTTTGGTTGTGGTGGGGGGGGGAGGGGGGTTGTATTGTCTTAAACCCCGAAACCTTCTCTTGGCTACGCTGTTGCTTGGAGTTATTTTTTTATCGAAATAATGTTTGGCTTATTTCAATGGATTATAAAATAAATAGGCGACAAAGAGTAATCAATAAACAACAAGTCATAACTTTTAAAGTATTCAAAATAGATATTTGAAGACTTCAGTAAAGTTATTCGCAAAAGTAAGAGCTACAAATTTGCTGAAGGCATCATTTCGATATAATCATTTCCAAGAAAATTTGTGAAAATATCTCACTCATAGGGGAATTAATCAGCAAAAGCACAATACCAAAAGAAAGGGCATATTGCCTCCATTAAATTCTCCGAAGATACTATTGACCTAAAATAAGCCGTTTTGGCGTTAAAAATAGATTACATGTTTTTGGTCATATTTCTGGCAATAGGAAATGATAAAAATCTTTCGTCCGCATTTAATGTTAAATATCTTTTTTGGTAATAGTCCGATTTCAACAAGCTATAGCTTGTTCGAAAGGTATTCGTAAAAGCTGTCTAAAAACTTATAAATTGTTAATCTATATTGTCAATTTCGGCAGATAATTTAAAAAAAACTGCAAAAAACGCCATTTTTACGCATTCAAACATTCATATCTTGGAAACTAAACATCAGAATCAAAAACAAATTAATAGCGTTCATACTGTTTTTTAGTACTTTCATTTAAAATTGGTTTGGATAAGATCGGTTCAGCCATTGCTGAGAAACACGAATGAGAATTTGTCCGTTACATACACACACACACAGACACACACACACAGACATTGTCCCAAATCGTCGAGCTGAGTCGATTGGTATATAAGACTCGGCCCTCCGGGCCTCGGAAAAAAATCTTGAAAGTTTGAGCGAATTCTATACATTTCTTTTATAAGAAATGTAAAAAGATGGTCTATTCATGATTTATCAACTAGCAAATTTTTTATATTCGTATACTTGTGCACATTTTTTTTAATGGCATTGTTCTGCAGTAGATTTACATACACACCGGAAATATGTATCGGTATCGCCGGAAATATTTATTCCTTAAAGAAACTTAGTTTTCAACCGCAGCCTATTAAATTTTCTTGCTATACGTTAGTTGGTTTAGTTGGTTGCTGTTCTCAATGAAATAAGTTTTTTTTGTAATTGAATAATTGAGTGGTAGTTTTCTCTAAACTCAAATGTTCGCGACCAAACCCTCTAGAGGACCTCCATAATGTATTAAACCGATGTACAGTAACAGCAACAATAACAGAAAGCTTGAGAGTTTTTTCAAAAAGACATATCTACAATGAGTGACTCTCTTTGTTTACTTTCTCTTTCGATTTTTACGGCGTCACTATACTACCCATGATCGCATAGTTGTCCCGTTTTCTATGGGATTTCCTATCTTTATGGGACTGATATGCGATCATGGGCAGTATAGCACTTTTCACTTATTTTACAGTATAGATCGAAAGAAGGTGGTTTTGACTAGCATATTATGCAAAGAGTTGAGGGATAAATGTTAAAGCGACCGAATTATTAACAGAACAGAAAGTAAACAAAGAGAGTCACTCATTGTCAGAGGGGGAACAACTTGACAGCTCCTATACAAATCGTTGAAACCACTTTATTTGGGTCTGTGGGTCTAAAATGGCGGATCAATTTGAATTCAAGAACAATTTCTAAAAAAGCGTAAACTTGCTCACAGTGAAAATTTTCTTGTTTATTTTTTTTTTACTTTCGATAATTCATTTTTGAAGACTTTTTGGGAGTTTGGTGTTGTTTTGTTATAAAAATGCATCTTTATTCCGATGCATTATTTTTAAATGATTCATGATTTTTTGGAATCATCAGCATACAAACAAGCGGCGCTTATACTAGTTGGTGAGCACCTTTATTTTGTCTTAAGATATTAGGTAGTAATATTTGTATTGCAATGTAAAAAACACACACAATGATACTGGACTGTTTTGCTCCCTCTCCGATAAAAAATGAACTGTCATCACTTCTGAATTTCGTGGAAACCTTTGCACCGTACATGTCGCAGCACCTATCAGTTAGATGCTATACTGTCAGAAATAAACAGTCGAAGTCAATCCTACCTTTGTTAAATGCGAAGTGAAAAATGATAATTCCAAAGCTAAATGAATTTAAAGATTAACGACAAACTTTCGAGAGTTGTCATATGCGATAGATATTTCAAGGGCAATGGGAGAGGAAAAAGTTCACACTAGAAGCGCACTCAAATCAAATCATGCATTTTATATTTTACATTCGGCACAATTTGTAATCCTTAACTTGTTTGTATTTATCTTAAATTATTACGCTGTTTTGAAATGATCATCTTGATTATCTCTTCCGAATGTAAATAAAGAAAACAAGTTCGTAAAAGACGTCACGAAATTATTTTCTCGCATAGAAATTTACAGTATCGCAATTAGTGGACGGCGTTCTATGGTGGCGACATCATTCGAAACACGGTGGTTCAAGCAACTTAGGCTAAACGTCAAGTTGCGGGAGGGTTGCTCATTGTAGATATGTCGTTTTGAATAAAATGTCTAGAAATATGTATTACCAGCACTCAGTCTGAGTTGTTTACCATATATTAATAACACACACATACACGCAATTGCTTCTGAGTAATCAATATCAATACGATGCGCCGTAGTAGTAATAATGAGGATATATTTATACAAAATGCGAGTGTGTGCTCGAGATTATTCGAGAATCGCCTCACCATCACAACCGGACGGGAAATAGATCTCGTTGATACGACTATTGGCGATATAAATATAACAGGCCTCTTTGAATGAATTGAGTGTTAATGTAAAGTTTCAAGTGATTCAAGTCAAGTTTAATTGATTTCATTACTGTTATTGATTGTTTTTGTTATTTCATTGACTTCGCTGATTTTATAGTTTTCTTTAATTTCAATTTAAACATTTTGACATTAACATCAATTTGTATGCTCGCCAAAACAAGGTAGCAGTTTTTAGTTTGGTGTACGCCATTTTTGGTTTTCAGCATTTGTAGAGCTGTTGACAACTGCTCGGAACCAGCCATTTCGATATTGCCCCATCGATTCTCAACAACTAATTGAACTCAATTGAGTTGTCTATTCGTCAGCATTGCAGACGAATTTACTGCCTCTTCTTTCAACCGAAGCACCGCGTACAGAAAAAAAACCGAACCGAATCCGCTGCTGAGAATACATTAACACAAGTTAAAATTCGTACACACATGTAAACGGTGCTGAGTGACTCGGTTTGGTTTTCGAAACTGAGACTCGGTTGAGGTTTTGATCTCTTTTACTGTGTGAACAAAATCAAAACCGAATACGATGTGAATCACTCGTTTACACGTGTTGAGATTTTGAGAACCGTACCGGTGAATGTACGTACCGGTTGGTTTTCTTACCCACCTCTGTTACTAACTATAAAAAGGAGTTAAAATTTATCTTTTTGTCGACCGATTTCGGGCTCGATGTTGCCCATCTACGGGACGATGTCCGATGTCGAGCCCGAAATCAGTCGAAAAAAGGTAAATTTTAACCCCTTTTTATACACCCAAAACGGCGCGCTCAGATTTTCTGTTTTTGGGCTCACAATCTCATTCCCAAAAGCAATCCTTTTTGAACATTGAGCTGTTCGCGCACAATTCGAGATGAGCGCAACGCTCACGAAAAAAACGATGACACACACTCAAACACAAGGAAACTTTGTTAGTATTTGATTTCGTATCTTTCTTCTACACCTTACATACCCCCCACCCAACCACCACAAGCAATCTCATCACCGTTGCTGCTGCATTGCATTTTGTTTTGTTTCATTCTTTTCTTCGCTGCTATAAATAGCTCGTGGCCTGAAACTTCTAGTAAAAAAAATCTGATATCAGATTCAAGATTTGAACCGACAAACTTCGAATCGGTAAAAACACCTCTTTACTACCCGTACCATGACGACACACTGGTGGAGTAATATAATGGCATATATAAGCTTCACACTAATGATGAGTGAGATAATATAGTTTGCCTCCCCGCCGCCGCGTCGGTATTTCAGCATCGTCATTGACGCATTTTGCTTTGTACCATTTCCCCGCTGTTATTAATATTTAGTTTGTATGTATGTGTTGGGAACTAAGCCTTCCTAGAAAAAAAGATTAACGGGTAGGATCAGGACTGGACTCGACAAACATCTACTCGCTAAAACGCCTACTTTACACCTTATGCCATAACGACACATAATGTGTAGTCGATCGAATGGGCTATATAAACTTCGCATCATTGCAGTAGCGATAACAAATGGGACAGTATGAAGACGATGGTATGTGTTATTCAAGTTATCCCTGCACTGCATGAGCCAACGGCGTGTAGCTATGGGGTACGATATTGTATTGCACAAGTATGAGATTGGTTGAACACTAATGCAACGTTTGGAAGCTTTTCGCTCACAGTTTGAGAGCGAAAAATACAGAATCAATTACGCTCCCAAAGATTCGTTTTGGGTGTAGGGTTTCAAAACTATTTTTCCTTCAAAACGGTGAGGTCAAGAAACACGAAAAGCCTATTTTCAAAAAGATAGGTTCTTTTATGGTAGTGCTAGAAGCTGGTCAATTTTTACCTTCAAATGCTCAATACAATTCTCCTAGAATAATTACAATAGTCCAATTACAAGGAAAATGAAGCCAACGACAGCCTAAATTGATAAGTTTTATCAATTTTCAAAAATATTGCACCATTACGAAGATATATGAAAAAATCATTTTCCGTCGTCAACGTAAACTGTCCCTGGCAGCTCTGCTCCATCGGAATCCAATCCGACTAATTGTAATAACTTCAGTTCTAGAGCTTATCCTTGTAACTGCTAATACTCAAATTAAAAGCATTAATCACATTATTGCGCCTTACTTGTTTTTGTGAGCAAATCTCGCCTCAATCAAAAGTTATAGCTGTTTAAAAACGTTGTTGTCTACAAACAACATGGGCATGAATGGGTTAATGGTTCGCCTTTTTGCATTGATGCTATTTCTAGCTTACTGTCCAACCTTCGTGGTATGACAGACCTATTCAGGTCAGCTGCAAATATTGTCACCTGCCGAGACGCGAACCGATCCAGAGATGCAGAACATACCGACTTAAATCTGTTTACAACAATCTTCGCAGGGTTCTTTATCCTTTTTGGCGATACTCGTTCCTAATTATCTACCAGCTGGTGCTGAGAGTTTGCCGGTGGTGGAATTTCTCCCGATACCAATGCCCGTTTTTGCGATCCATTTAGTTCCCAGCCAAACTGGCACAGAGATCATCTATGGCGAAATTTCTCTAGCAAATGATATCCAGATTTTTTCCGAGTTCGAGTTGATTCGTTATTTTCTCTTATTGGCTGCTGTTGTTAACTTGCTGGCCTTAACTTTGCTGTGTAACCAATCTACTCACAATTGTTGTTAATATTGAAACATGTGGAGGCTTGTTTCTAGAATGACCAAACTCAAATGACATTGTACATCAGGTTTTTTTTTACGCGGGGGATACGTTCCGCGTAGAAAAACCGCGTTAATTGGAACTTCCTCGTTTAGAATGACGCTTCCACAAATATGTACAACAGTCAGAAAGTCTTACGATTTTCTGAAAAATTGAAAGGGTCTAAATTACCCCCACGGTCTTACACACTTATTTTTGTCTGCCGAATCTCAGCTTTTTTCGCATCTTTTACCGAAATCGGAACAGCTGAGATCTTAGCAAACAATGTTTTTGCTGAGTTTTCGTTAAAAGTAACGCTTGATTGCTGGGACTTGGAAAATATTTCACCGAAAATCACTGTCACAAATGTCGCTTTACTAAAATATCCGTTTCTAAATTTGCTAGCTACACGTCTGTTGGGAACCGCGGTAATTCAAAAATTCGCGTAAAAAAACCCTCGGCCAGACTAAGAATATTTTTGGAAGTTTTTTTATAGGATTTCGCAAAATAGTCCTTTTGAATTCAAAAGACTTAGAAAATTTTCGGAAAGATGGTAGACTCCATACGGCCCGCGCCTCAAAAACATGGGAATTTTCGGAATGGACTTGACGAGTAGGTGCCAGAAATTGATTTTTGACGCCATTTTGAAATCCAAGATGGCGACATCCGGTTTAGCAAAATTCGCTATAACCCTTGCAATATGGGTATTTTCGGAATGGTCTTGACGAGTAGGTGTCAGAAATGTGTTTGTCGCCATTTTGAAATCCAAGATAGCGACTTCCGGGTTAGCAAAACTCGTTATAACCCAATTAATATTGGTATTTTTGGAAGTTGAAATTGTAGCACAAATAGTTTTGATTAAACAATTGAATTCACTTGAATTTTAGCAATGTGTTTAATTTGAATCAATTCAAACCCAACTCACAACGCATCCTTCTCTTTCTCCTCTCACTTCCAATCTCACCGCACTCTTCTGGATGAACACATAAAAACATTTTGCATTTCGCTGGTTTATGATTAGATCTTACATTCGAGGAAGCTTTGGATGATCGCCCAGATTTTTCATGCGGGAATTTCAGTAAACCGGAAGTGACCATCCAGAATTTCAAAATGACGTCAAACATCGACCTTTGTCTCCTACTCGTCAAGACCACTCCTAAAATTCTTACATTGATTGGGTTATATCAAATTTCATTAAACCTTCGCCATCTTGGATTTCAAAATGACGTCAAAAATCAATTTCTGGCACCTACTCGTCAAGACCATTCAAAAATTACCCATATTTATTGGGTTATAGCGAATTTTGCAAAACCGGAAGTCGCCATCTTGGATTTTAAAATGGTGTCTACCATAAATTTCTGGCACCTACTCGTCAAGACCATTCCGAAAATACCCATATTGTTGAGGCACGGGCCATATGGAGTATTCCAGAACCGTCCATTTTTCCGAAAATCTTTTAAGTCTTTTGCAGTCAAAATGACAGAACATTTTTTGCAAAAACCGTGTTAATCGCGAAATCCGGGCAAAAAACTGCCAAAGTTGTAAGTTCTTTGCATTTAAAAGAACTAAGAATCTTTTTTCAGGAAAACGTCTTTTGCATTCAAAAGGACTCCGCGAAAAAAAAACTTCCAAAAATATTCGATGTCTCTTGCTGAGGGTTTTTTACGGTCATTTTCGAATAAACCTCGTAAAAAACCGCACAAAAACTACAAGGGACAGACAGCCCTATGGGGTTGCACGAACTGTGGACGTAGGACTACACTACTTAGTGTGAAATATTTAATTTCTTAGTGCATTTGAATTAATATTAAATCAAGTATATTTCATTCGTTCAGTTTAAATATAACCAATCAACATCTAATGTAACATATTAAACCAAACCTTCTTGCTTATCAAGTCATTTTATTTGTAAGCAATCGAATCCGATTAAAATTATTCGAGATGACTTGAAAAAAAGACGGAAAACTACGGCCGAAAACCGAACTTATAGCTGGCATTGTTTTAAATCTTAACGAGACAAACTCAACCTTGAAAAATTGTAAAAAAAATTTCGATTGTGTGAGGTATATAAATCAGATCGGTAAAGAAAATTTGAATTTTAGGCAATATAGTCACGTTTCATGTGTGGCTTTCTAGTTATATTTTGCCATTATTGTAACTTTCCTAAAGTACATATTTAAATGTAACGAATGCAGTGGACTTATTCATATATCGAAGCACGAATAATATTGTATTAGTAGAATAAAAGTAGATAGGCTGAGTGGAAATAAATCTCGTGGAATCAATGAACGTAAATAATAAAGCTTCGTTGCGCTTTCCATCGATTCGCGTAAATTTATTGCTAAGAAAGTTTTATCTCTGCGCAACGAAAGCACAGATTGTTACAGATTGGACGAATGCAACCGCGTATACACATTTGCATCAAGCATTGAACCCAAGCGAACGGTGCACAGTTGTACAATGCTTGAATCAAGCAGCTGTGTGAGTGCATCGTGTCCGTACACGAATTGAAGATACGTACCAAGCAAAATTAGTCAATGCTAGTGACGAAGGGGGAGTGAAAGAGACAGCTAGTACTACGACGCTATGTTAACAGTGTTTGTAAATGGTCGGTGTTGAGTCAGATCGGAATAAGTCGCAAAACATAAAAAAATACATAATGATAGCTATGGCGTAGCCAGGGGGGATTTGGAGTTTAAACCCGTCCGCCCCAAACCAAAATTAATTGGAATGAAAAAATTAATTAATGCTGAGGACTTTTGGAAAATTGTGGGAAGGGGATCTTGTAACTTCTCTCTTCGCCGAAATCCTTTCCCGAGCAAACGAAAAGCCCACAATACACCTATGCTCATGGGGTTTGACATGGGTGTTTGAAATGGGTTCAATCACCATGGTCCGGTAGATCCCATATAAAGTATCATATGTTGGTGTATGTATGGGTTGTTGAGACCATTTTATGGTGTCTTGATGGTTGTGAATTTTGGCACGGACCATGATTAAGGTCTTTTCAAGGGGCTATGTGGTGTTTGAACCCATGAGTATTTGCTCGGGTTAGCTGTCAAATTATTTCAATGTAAAATAAAATAACTCTCTGAATATTATGAGCTCATTTTTGGAAATGCGCTCCAAAATATTGATTAGAGACAATTTTTCGAATGGGAAGCTAAGTTTAAATAGGTTAATTGTCTATAAAACATAAACTTGCTCACTGAAAACTTGCATACATTTCAACAGTTGCTGAAAATGTATTTTTTTAGATTGCGTAGAGTTTATAAAAAAATTCAATATGGTTAACCCTCAAAAAGGAAAGCTAAAATTATGACTTCAAGATGCATCGCTCCTAAGACCCAATGAAACCAAAAATCTCATTTTTGTCGTTTCATCAGTAAGAGAATCGAGAGCTCGAACATTTGTATTTAAAATTACTAGTTCATTGAAACTAGAGAACTGTAGTTAGCCTTGCCTTTTTAAGGGTTAATAACAAGAATAACGTTTCGGAAACTAGTTGGAAGTTGATTAAAAATGACGTTTACAGTTATCAGGTCAGGATCGGTTTTTATGAGCATTTGATTTTTGTTGTATTATCAACTATATGAATAGCCTCTAAGCAGGATTGGAATTAATAAATATTTCAATATATTTCAAATTAGTGGCTATTAATGGTGCATAATTGAGTGCTGAATTTAATGGCGTACTAAAACTTCGTGTACTAGGACTCGTTGATAAGGTGTGAGCTTGAATAATGAAGAAAAGTAAAATCAATGCTCGATAAATTTTTAACGGTCACGATCACATTCATTCAAAACTGCCATATTTCGATGTTAAGTAACATTGAAGAATTTCAAATCGTAAAACTCTTCCAATAAAATAATTTTGGCGACTTTTCCTCCTAGAAGTAATTATAGAGAATTTTCTCTTCAAGTAAATTTGGGTCGAGACTTGATCTCTCCAGCAAAGTTTTCGAAAATGCTATTTTAAACAACTTTGTCGAAGAGGTGAATAGTCAGAGTATTGAAATATAGTAGTAGAACACCTTTACAACAAGTTATTCTGATATTACTGTATTTGATAAAGATCTCTTCTGCGGTTAATAAACAATAAATTCACATTGCATTTAAGGTATGAGTCTCTGAAGCTAGCAAAAAAGATATATTTAAGATTCCCAAGTATTAAAAGGACTAAGGGTTTGCGCAGAAACACATAGATTGTTTCCGTTTCTTGAAGCTAGCATAAATTCGACGCTAGCTTAGTTCTGTCACTAAGTTAGTGTCGGTTTCTGATGAGACTAAGTCGAAACGCAAATTCTATAACTAATTTAGTTATAGGTTTTGTGTTCTCAACTTGTAATGATTGTTTTAATCAATTTTCTCCTTAGTTGCGTTGCGTTGCGTTGCGTTGCGAAGCACGGTGCTATTCGTAGATTGCATACTAACGATTATCATGTTGCCTATAGGTAGCTCAACTCATCTTGCTTGTGAGATAAATGATCGGGAATGAACTTTATCTCTTATGAGTTCAGTAAACCAATAGCATGAGAATCGTTATTGCCGGCCACGACCATCTTCACCGATACTTAGGATAGGGTAGGAAAAGTTGATGTAATACCTACTTAAGGAAGGCCCCCGACTCAGCGACGCTTCCATAGATATTACGGAGTTGGATTGAAGGACAGGTACAGGTCTAGGATTCTCCACAAGCAGGCAATGCGACCACAAAATGAATATGTTTTATGCGGTGGGATGGTTAATCTCCGAGTACACGTATACTCAGAGCAAAAAGATATTTAGTTATGATTTTTCTTGTATTTAAACTCTGGATAGCCGGCCATCAAGAGTGATTTAGTTTTTCCCTAAACTACAGCAATTTGAACTCCAAACAGCCGGCCGTAGGAGTATTGCTAAAAGCGCGAGCTATTCTGCTATAAATATTCGTTTGAGAATTGTGTAGTAGGAACACAAGTCAAGAGTATTTTTAATGTGCACTTTCAAATAAAACCACAACTTAGTCTATCCTCATATCGAGTCATAGCCACCTCGGGCTGAACCTACCTCCAACCTCTAAGGCAAAGTTTCGTCGGACCACCGATCGCGATCTACTTTCAAATATCCAGTGTATGCACATATATACACACATGTGTGCATGCCTGTAAACATACATATGAAAAGACGCATGTATACATGCATACATGCACACACACATACTTGCACATATACATATATACCCATACGCGTTTAACAGCGCCAGATGAGAAGCCATCGCTGCAGCGCTGTACAGAATATGGGTCCTCGATCTATGACCGATCCTGAAGAGCTATTAATTGTATAACGGAACGTGAGCTTTCACCTTGTTTCTATGCACGACATTCAAAGAACTGTAGAATACAACGAAAAGCGACTATTTTTTCTGACTCATGAGTTTTTTTTATGGTAGGAACCATGTAGTTAAAGTCTTCGTAATATAGCTAATATAACAATAATCGCACGCGTCGTTATGCTAACCGGAGTGCATCCTGCGAGGTATAAAATAAGTATAACCGATGTGTCTGAACCGAGCGACCCTGTATGTCGGACACACAACCGACGACACACGCGTGTTTTATTTCTCAGCCTACCACTAGAAATAGAAACAAAACTAGAGACAAGAAGAACGACAAGAAACCAATTTGCCAATTAAATGTGAGCATAAAGAGACCGGCCGTGTCGTGCCACTCCGCTACTGACCAGTGTTTGGTACTTTTAAAATGATGCTTTAAAAACTTGCATGTATAAAAAAAAACTATAGAAGTCCTCCGAACTATTTTCCAACAAACAACTCCGAACCATCTTCCAACTCCGAACTAACAAAGCATGATTTGTTGAGAAATGTTTAAGAGAAGCTTGCTACGTGGAGAACATAGTAATATTGGCTGAAATTTTTTAGAAAATGATGATTATGCATAGTGTAGTTGTTACTCGCATTGCCCCTATGATGTAATCCAATATCAACAAAAACGTTAATAATAAGCATCGAAATTATGCCCATAATAATTACACTGCTGGTCAATAAAATAGGTGTGAGATAAAAATACATGAAATTTTGAGTTTTCTCTAAAAATATTTTTATATTCAAATATTTTATAGTTAGGCACAGTCATGATAATGAAAAAGAACACTTTCATTTGTAAATTAAATGTTATCCTTTATCGTAACTCTTTCTTCTCCATGAAATCCAAAAAAGTACCTGGTCAATGAAATAGGTGTATTGTATTCCATTGCAATAAAAATTTTCAAATCCAATGATTTTAAGACTTCAACATTTTTAACAACTAGTAACCTGTGTAAACTCCCTTATTCAACCAAATTTTATCCATTTGTCTTGGCATTGAGTCATTCAAACGCTGATAAGTTTCCTTTGGTATAGGGTAGCATTCCTTTTAAGCTGCTTCCTACAAACGATCCTTATTTGTGAAATTTCGATAGAATAACTTCTTTTTAAAGACATTCCGGAAATTTTCTACGGGATTGATGACAGGAGATTGGCATGGTCCGAAATTATAGTCACTTTACTATCCCGAAATCATTCCTTTACATACTTCGATGTGTGTTTTTGGTCAATATCTTGCAGAAACTGTCATGTAAAGGCACGTTATCTTTGGCATAGGACTGCATGACATCCTTTAGGATGTCCATCCTTTAGCCTTGCATTCGAATCTTGCCATTATAGCGGCGTTGCGAAGTATAGGACCTGCGCAATTCCACGAGAAGCAAGCTCCAAACCTCATTGTTCTCGCCTCCGTGCTTTACCATATTTTGCGTGTGTCGCAGATCAAACTATTTGCACTTTGGACATTTAACGTTTCGTTGTGCATCAGAGGAAAACAGGTTGACCTTTGATTCGTCCCTCCGAAGGATATGTCACCATTTTTTGATTCCTTCTGAACCAGGCCCATTAACGCTGTTGAAAAGCAAATTGCATTTTTCTTCAAAGGCTTTGGCTTCGAAATAGTGGAACCTTCTTAGCAATTCTTTCTGGAAGATTGGAATTTTACGGCCTACAGCTAACTGTTCTCGGACCTGCCACTTTTCCAATTTGTGCTGAATTGGTTTTGGATGACGCGAATGGATCAGATTTCGCTAAAATTGCAATACGATGGTCAGCTGCTGTAGATGTTTTCTTGGGTTTTTTGCGTGTTTCCTTTTTTCAAAGGTTTTAAGGCATTTGTAACGAAGTTTTCGGAACGCCGCAGTGTATTCGCGATTTATTTATACGTCTTATTTTCTTGAACAGAATTTCTTAGCAAAATTCGTTCCACTTGAGTACAGTGAGATGCTCGACCCATTCTATAACAAATCTTTGACTTATTCAACATTTGAATACATTTATTAACACGCAGAATTCAAACTTCACCAAATAAAACGTATAATGGAATTATGTAAAATAATAACACGTTAATATATTTCACACACCTATTATATTGACCACACGAAAAAGCCTGCGGTAGTCTTGTTTTGCATCTTGACAAAGATTGCAAATATAATCTGCGCCAACAACCCACTAGTAACTTGACAGATTCCAAGGCTTCTGTGTGCGGTAGGTGTGATTGAGACTGCTGCAACTTGGTATGCGTAATTGAGAGAAAAACAAAATAATCTACCACACACCTATTTTATTGGCCAGCAGTGTATCTCAATCAGAACAAATTGAACTCCAGTGTATATTCCATCGAGGTTGTGCGCGTGACGGTGCCTTGACGCATTAGATTTTGTTGAAACCTGTCCTACCCGCACTGAACTAATTAAATCATATCTCGACAAACTACGTAAAAGCCATCCGCCAAAACTCCCCCCGAAGGGGAACCCCGGAGAAACCATTGCCGATCCCGTTTCCAGACCGGAGTCGCTCTAGGTCTGTTCTAATATTTACAAAATCCATATAAAAATGACAGCTCCGAGCGAACCCAGAGCGACTCCGATCCAAAAACGAAACAAGCATATTGCTGCTTGAATACAGTTCCCATCAGTTTATGAAAGAGAAAATTTTTCTCTTTTGTTTACTTTTAATATCTGCGATTAGCGAGCAGCGGCTCGTCCGGAATCCCCATTCAAAGTGAATTCCGACAGTCGGCCCGCAATCATATGTTTGTCGAGATATATTTGGCATTATATAAAAATCCTATTGGAAATTTCTCACCCGAATACATGAACGATGCCATAGCACGACACACAATGCCATTCCCATGACAACACATATGCCTTGTAGTTGTAGTGGTATTTACACCAAACGGAATTTAGTAGTGCACACACATTCTGTTTTAATCAATTTTCTCCTTAGTGCAGAAAAAGTAGTTTTTACCTAAATTTTTCTCCACTAATGAGAAATATTGCATATTCATATATATCTCGATATGCTGCATTCATGTGGCTTTCATATTTTCAACAAATTTTAAAATGACATTATTAAGAACTGACATGACATTATTAAGAATTTTGCTGAAGGCACCAAGTCTCCTGCTATTTTTAGGAGTTCCTTCTCCATAATTACCTCTATGAGAATTAATCACTAAATTTTTTATATCAAAGTACGCGCTGTTTTATGTTGGAAAACTTCTCGAAGTTGTCAAACCTTCAATGCCAAGGATTATTAAATTAGGTAATCTTGACCGTTGAACTTCGAACATTTTTCAACTTGAAAAGATCGCCATCTTTGACTTCATTGACATATTATACAAGAAAATAATTTAAAGGTTTGAAAACTGTTTGAAAACTATTTGTTTGTAGACTAGAATGACATGTGTTAGACTACTTATGTTTATGAATTTTCAATAATTTATCAAATTCATTAAATTTTAGCAATTTTTTTTTTCTAAAAATTTACGATTTTTATCAAAACCCCCTCCAAACCAAATTTCTGGCTGCGCCACTGTAGCAATGGGTAAAGAATTTCGTCAGCTACAATGAAGATAAAGGATGAAGAAAACAAGCTGAATATTCCAGTTAATCCTAGATCATCAGGATAAGTGAAAATGCAATTGATCAAATTAATATGCAAATTTTTTGTGCCGTTCACGTATATGCTCTAGCTTTTACTATAAAAAATGATCCACAGCTGTTTCGCAAACGCATAGAGCCGTACCAATCACTCAAAAGCAATAAAAATGATTGTTGAAAAGCACTTTCTAATCGAGCCTATTGAAGAAAATCAGGTGCCAAACCACCTGTTGTGGCAATTTACATACGCAGTTATTTGTTTAAAATCAACGTCTTCGAAAATAACATACAGTCGTATTCTGCATTACGAGAAATCATTTTTTTTAATAAATCCGGTAGCGATGCATTTCTTTTTCTGTTATTTTATTCAGAATGCAAATAAAATCTGTTTGAAAAGATAATCCGCCATTATACATAATAATGGTGATGCACTAAAAGTTTTAAACTCATATATAATAAAACATGGTAAATTTTGTACGGCAATTTGTTCCGTTAGAGAAACTCAATTACTTGATCGCAACTAACTCTTAATTTAAGCTAAAAAACTATTATAACCCCCGAAAACCAACACTCACCTTTCTCATCCTGCGACAAATCCTCCTGCGAACCCTTGCGGCGTCCCTCGATGGGACTGTGCAACGAACGCTCGGCACTAGCATCCGAATCTCCGTCGGCACCGGCAGTTCCAGCTGCGGCCGATTTGACGGATTTGTCCGGCACCAGCAGCTGCTGGCCGGGATAGATGAACGAACTGGCCAACCGGTTCAGCTGAGTCAGCTCAGACGGTGTGGTTTCAAAACGGGCCGCCAACGAGGTCAATGTGTCCCGGTCCTTAACCGTGTACGACATGGTCGGAATTGTTGGCATCGAGCGTTTCTTGTCGCCATCTGAAAGAAAAGACTGATTAGAGAAGAGGCTTCCAAGAAAGGTCAATTGTAAACATAGCCATAGGTTTCGTCAGCGTCACCTACTTTGCTGTTGATATTCGAACGGGCAGTAGCTTTGTTCCACCAAATTGACGGCAATCGTTTCCTTATCGGTAAAGTGAATCACATAGTCAGTGGTCGGTAGAGGGAAACGTCTGCTAATGAAAATTACTATTCGATAGTTTTCCTTTGACGAACCGACGAAACTCATGTCAACCGATAGTGGGGATAGCTTCTGAACCACCGAAGACGCACTACTTTACTGAGCCACGACTGACTGTCCATCTGACGGTTCTGGGATCTCGAATGTCATAACAAAAGCGCGACTGCTGCGATTCGCAGCGCATACAAATCTGAGGTTTTGCTGAGCTCAGCGATACATTTGTGAGAAAATGTTTACACTTTGATTCAAGTGAGAGGATACAACAGCGGCTTGGCGATTCTGGAACGTATGGTCACTAACGAATGCCGTTTGTTTTCCAAATAATTGCCATTGGGTTATTTAATTCTGTATGCAATCATTATAATGGTGGACGGAGGGAATAATGTGAACAAATCGACATCCATAGCAGAGACAGTGGGAGTTTTATCGAATTTTAATTTTTTCCGTTTTCCCAAGTATATGTACAGTACCATAAAAACTTGAAAACTCTTGTGAATGAACTAGAGCTATCTGAAAAAGCTTATACATGCCATACAGTTTACCATTTGAATTTGCAGTGTTCCGCAAAAACGATTTGTGCCGGTCGAACGGAACGAATCGAAGATCAACCAACAAGAAATAACCTGAACGCGGCAGGTCCCTGAGGCGCTCAGTATAACAAACAAAGGACCGCGCTTGTGGTGGAGTGGTAAGCGTAACCACCACTCACCCCAGTTGGTCTGGGTTCAATCCCAGCCGATATAAATGACAAAACAAACGATTTGTAAGGCATTTGTGTACCTAGTGTGACAAAAATTCTACAGGTACAGATTGCTTGCCAAATAACGCATTTGCCAACCGATCAATGAACTTTTTATTATTCGAGATTTTCAGCATTTTTAAACGTGATGCGAATGTTTCGATTTTTCAGACGATTGCATATTTCTTTTTTGGCGGTTTCAATTGCTTTATCTCTATCTTGACCGCAACGTAACACGGAATTACGGAATCCACAGGATATAAACAATGCACTTCACCAGGAAACGAAATTGGCTATCCAGTTAGAATAAAATTAGCTGGTTGAAATGTTGCAATCATTACTTGTTCCCCTACTCTGTTCATACTGTCGTAAAGCACTTGTTTACACTGCCCACCCTGGATGGAATGCACTACACAAAATGTTAGATTTTAATGAAAAACATATTTTGCGGTGAGCCTTTTCATATTTCTTATCTCATTACAAATATGCCATATTTATCTTGCCAATCAAAAGAACACCATTTTTAACGATGTTATTGTCACGTTTGTTCACATCATCATCAGCCATAAACGCAAGCACGACTGCGCAACTTATATGATTTGTTTGTAGCCGGAAGTTCTGAGAGTAAGTGACTAATTTATTCTCCTTTTATTTAGTACTATTCATTACAAATCTGTAAACAGTCATAATTCACTGGTTGGGCCTCCACCTCAGTTTAACTAGTGAATAGTGTAAAGTAAATTAATGTAATCACATCTCAGCGAAAATGTATTTGTTGATTAATGTACATTTGTACGTCGAAGTATCAATTACTCCATTCTTTTAAATTTCGTTACATTCATTTTCCGTTCCCGACGATAGAACCATCTTTAGTGGGTACTGCAGCACGCATCATAGTATTGACTAATAGGGATGTATCTCCGACGACCGACATCCTTGCAGGTTTTGTGGGGGACGATTTGAATATTTCTTCAAAGGCAAAAATAATGCCGATAAATCTCTTTTTCAATACAAACTATATCCAGCTAATAGAACTATATCGCGTGATCTAACTAAACAACACTCGGCGTGTACGAATAAGTGTTTTGTCTACGTAACCGCCCGGGAAGTATAGACGAATGGTGTAGTCTCCGGACGGGCCTTAATTACAAAATATGGGGTTGGCTCCTTCCAGAACCCTTCACTTCAGTCAGTGAAAATTCAGTTATGCGATAAGCAAAATTCGAGGTGTATAGGAAAACAATTTACATTTACATTTACAATTACATCAGCCTCATTTTGAGCCTTTCGCCGAATCTGTTCCTCCAAACATTTTTTAAAGGGGCTCGTCTAGTGTCTAGTTTTCAATGCGAATGCCTTTTTGTGGCGCAGGGCATGAACTTCCGTCATTGCAAACAATGGGGCCATAGAGTAACCCATTGTAGAAATGAGACACAGTGTGGAAAATGCGGAGATAATCATGAAAAGTTTTCCTTCTGTGGAAAAACTCTGCATGAACTGTCGACATATCCAGCATATAAATATACGGGGAGAAACTGAAGCATTCTTTTGAGGACCACTCCGAGAAGATATGCTAAAGAAGGCTACGCCACTAATTCCTACGCTCAATTGTTTACTAAAGAACGAGATTTTGACAATCCCATTGAGGGAACAACTTCTAATTTTCTAATGAAGAGAATCAAGGTTCCTCGTAAAGGTCGGAAGTGTCCCTTAATGGGTGCTGTTACAAAATCGAAGTAAGTGCGCCAGTCCCATTATTTTCCTAGATTTTACGCAATACATTTGCATTATGTAAAACCTGATTAACTTCTCACGTAGATTTTCCACAATTTTAACCCTTGTGAAGGCAAGCTAAAATCCTAACATTAAAGGGCAAGCCGACGTATTAGAGTCATCGAGAACGGTCTCTGCGCTTGTGGTGTCGGTTATCACAAAATTAAACATGTTGTCTGGTCGTGCGCCTAGCATTCTAGCGCCAGATCTTCGTTAAATGAATCCTTTCGGCTTCGTTCCAGTCTGAGATGTGCTGGCTATGCTCGACTCCTCATATATGTCTCTCATACACGTATTTTTAAACACGATAGGTATCCAAAATTAATTATCCCTTCTCTTTTGGTTGACATGCTAACAGCTACCTGGAAAGTTGATCCCAAGAGTTCCCAGTGGATCCAAGGAGGCCAGTCGGCGATTCGGTTCATAATGTTCCGACAGTGTTCTTCCTTTTACCAAAAAGCTACAAGTTTAATTTCTTTTTTCCTTGTCATTGTTGTAAGCCCTCTTTTCACTTTCCCTGATAAGGACTCTGCTAATGATGTTGAAATCAATCCCTGTTGTGTATGTTTTTTTATCTTCCTTGTAAAAAGCCTACTAGTATTTCTTCTTGTATCAATTTCTAATCAAATATTTTTTTCATTTATTTAGTTCAACATCAATTTCATGATAACACTGAATCAACAATTTGCCTTCACAATACTCGATTTATAGCTGCAGCTCTCCAACGTCGGTTACGCCCAACACTCGCCAAATAACGTTCCACCTGGTCCGCCCATCGTGCTCTCTGCGCTCCTCGCCTTCTTGTACCAACCGGATCATTAGCGAACACCATCTTTGCGGGATTGTTGTCCGGCATTCTTGCAACATGCCATACCCACCGTATCCTTCCAGCTTTGGCCGCCTTTTGGATACTAAGTTCGCCATAGAGGGCAGCGAGCTCGTGGTTTATCCTTCGCCGCCGCGCACCGTTCTCCTGCACACCGCCGAAGATCGTCCTTAGCACCCGTCGCTCGAAAACTCCTAGCGCTTGCAGGTCCTCATCGAGCATGGTCCGTGCCCGTAGAGAACCACCGGTCTTATAAGCGTTTTGTACATGGTGCATTTGGCGCGGCGGTGAATCTTTCTTGACCACAGTTTCTTCTGGAGCCCATAGTCGGCCCGACTTCCACTGATGATGCGTCTTCGGATTTCACGGCTCACGTTATTGTCAGCCGTTAATAAGGATCCTAGGTAGACAAAATCCTCCACGACTTCGAAGGTATCCCCGTCGATCGTAACGCTGGGGCCTAGCCGGCTCTTGTCGTTGTCTGTTCCGCCTACCAGTATATACTTTGTTTTGGACGCATTTACCACCAGTCCGACCTTCGCTGCTTCGCGTTTCAGGCGGGTGTACAGGTCTGCCACCGCTGCAAATGTTCGGGCGATAATGTCCATGTCGTCCGCGAAGCCGGATTGGCCGGATTTCGTGAAGATCGTGCCCCGGCTGTTGAGCCCGGCTCCTCGCATCACACCCTCCAGAGCGATGTTGAATAGTAGACACGAGAGTCAGTCACCATGTCTCAGTCCCCGTCGAGATTCGAATGTACTGGAAAGTTTACCCGAAATCCTAACGCTGTTTTGTACACCGTCCATCGTTTCTTTGATCAGTCAAGTCAGCTTCCCGGGAAAGCTGTTTTCGTCCATGATTGTTCTTAGCTCTAAGCGGTCGATACTGTCGTATGCCGCCTTGAAGTCGATGAACAGGTGATGCGTTGGGACCTGGTATTCACAACATTTCTGGAGGTTTGCCGTGCGGTGAAGATCTGGTCCGTTGTCGACCGGCCATAGATTAAGCCAGCTTGTTAGCTTCGCACGAGCTGATTTACTTTAGGTGATAGACGACGGAAGATGATCTGGGATAGCACTTTGTAGGCGGCATTCAAAATGGTGATCGCTCGGAAGTTCTCACACTACAAATGGTCGCCTTTCTTATGAATGAGGCAGATAACCCCTTATTTCCACCCCTCCGGTAGCTGTTCAGTTTCCCAGATCCTGACTACTAACCGGTGCAGACAAGTGGCCAACTTTTCCGGGCCCAACTTGATGAGTTCTGCTGCGATAGCCAGCTGCTTTGTTGTTCTTGAGCTGTTGGATGACATCCTTAACTTCCCTCAACGTGAGAGTTGGTTCATTCCCGTCCTCAACTGCACTGACGTAGTCAAATCCTCCGTTGCCTTGGTCATCTGTACCCACATTCTCCTCGCCGTTTAGGTGCTCGTTGAAGTGCTGGTTCCACCTTTCTATCAGCTCACGGTTGTCCGTCAGCAGGCTCCCGTCCTTATCCCTACATATTTCGGCTTGCGGCATGAAGCCTTTGCGGGATGCGTTGAGCTTCTGGTAGAACTTCCGTGTATCTTGAGAACAGCACAGCAGTTCCATTTCCTCGTATTCCGCTTCTTCCAGGCGGCGTTTTTTCTCCCGGAAGAGGCGTGTCTGCTGCCTCTGCTTCTATTTGTATCGTTTCACATTCTGTCGGGTTCCATGCTGGAGGGAGGGATGCGTCTCGTCGCGCTGCATTATTCTCCTCCAAAACCACTCTGCACTCCTCGTCGAACCAATCGTTCCGTCGTCTCCGTTCCTCGTACCTGACAATGTCCTCAGATACGTTGTTGATGGCTGCTTTTACTGTTCTCCAGCAGTCCTCTAGAGGGGCCACGTCGAGCTCTCCCACGGCTGGCAACGCTGCCTCGAGGTGCTGCGCGTATGCAGTGGCGACATCTGGTTGCTTCAGTCGCTCCAGAGCGTACCGAGGTGGCCGTCGGTACCGTACATGAATAATGACGGATAGTTTTAAATAATAATTATACTTGTTGTTGCCGCGCAAATGAGTTAATTATACAATGTCAGCAGTGCATAAGAAATGCATCACTGCTACGCGTAGGGAAGGTTGATGTTGATCTTAAAATCCCGAAAATGAAATGAAAAGAACACAGAAAAAGGGATCACTGTCTATTTACCAACCTCCCTCGCCTAATATACATCCTTCTCACTTCTTCTACAGGCAGGATATTAATAAAAACAGAAAAACAGTACAAATGTAACCACATACTCCTTTGTTGTCAGATTGAACTAAAATTGCAGGCCAGAATTTATACAGAAGTGAACAGGTAGGCAATTCAAATGGGGAAAAACGTTAGGATTAAAAAAGATAAATTTTCCCGTCACGATATATGAATCGCGCGGGCAACATGTAGCTTTAAGATAGCCTTTGTAAATATTTTTGAATAAAAGTTAAGTTTCAAGTTTCAAAGTGATTCACAGTGCTTCTTTAACTAACGAAAGAAAACCAAGGTATAATAATCAAATCAGATCTGTTTCGAGATCGTCATCGTCGTGGCAGCGTTGTTCCAAGTAGTGTTGAAATCATTGTTAATAGGAATTCTCTTGCGTCGTTTCACTTGTTAAAAAATTAAAATCCTGTATCTAATCTATAAAAATATTTCTAACTTTAGTATAAATTAATGAATTGGAATGATTTTTTTGTGTAGGGGAGAGTGGGTACACTTGATCCCCCTTTTGTTTTTTTCTCATAACTTTTCAATGAAATAAAAATTTAAATTGAAACACTCGCCATTTTGTAGTCAATTTGAATTGTAAGAGCTATGAATAATATGTAAATCCGAATACTATGCCCTGTCAGTAATGTAAACAATTTTGAAAATCATATTAAAACGAGGTTTTTGTAAAAACGTGTGGTAACTTGATCCCCTGCCTACTAGGGATAAAGAAACAAAGCACACTATGACTAATAGACATGGATGTTCAGCTAATCACCTGTCCTGACAAATTAATTAATTAGACTATCTTTTTAGATGCACGACAAACTTTACAAATCACAGTAGAAAGTCAAGACAAGCATTTGCGGTAAATCAGTGCTGTTTAACTGGCTTCTCCAACCTTCAGTAACTTATACCATAATTTGTTTACGGATAAAACATTATAAATCAATTAATAGTGCCAGGTACTTTATGAAAATGATGTGTTTCTATTTCTACACATTTCGAAAGTGTTTGAGCGAGCTAATGGTAGGGATCAAGTGTACCCAGTGTTACAGGGATCAAAGATACCTATTGTACGAGGTGAACAAATTTTTTTTTTGTATGTGTTGTAAAACTTTTTATTCGAAAAACGTTTTTTTCTAGATAAAAGTCCTTAGAAAGTAACACTTGAAAATATTCATATATAATTAGTTCGCCGATATCAGACAACCGTTTAAAAAATTTGTAAAAAGATCTTCGAGATAGATATCAACACATATTTTCTAAAATATTGCACAACTGTTCCAAACAAAATGATATACGTTAGATTTGTTTTTTAAACATCATAAGCGACCAAATTTTTCATTTTCTTTTTGTATTGTGGTAAATTTTGATGCATAGATTATGAGATCAAGTGTCCTAATTCTCCCCTATCGATCTGATCTCCTTAGCATAAATATAAAACATAATTTCAAATTCCAAACAAATCCTAATTATCATCCCATATTTCCAAAAAAAAATAATTGTGAATCAAATAAATTTCTATCTGAATAAAAATATGAAATTGTTGTACATCGAGAATATCAGACGCATGCATTTTGTGCGCGAGACACATACGTGGTTAATATCAGGTTTTGGTTTGTTCCAAACATTTGACGGAGTAATTCCCCTCTCGGTAATTTTCGAGTGGGTAGTACTCTTCTGGTTTGACCTCTGTGCCTCCGAGTTTTAAATCAATTTCTCCAGGCCTGTTGGGGCGATGAATGGTGTTAGCTGTTTGAATTTAATGTATTTCTTGCAAAATATTTCATAAACGTAATTAGTGCAACTACTATTACTTGGGTTCAGATTTATATGGCCCAACTAACCTTTCGTTACAAGGTGGCCAAGGTGAGTCCACTAAATATTTCGGATTTCGTACGCAAAACAATAATAATAAAAAAGGATTTTCATTACAAAAATATTCCTTTATATGTTACAATTGAAACTTTACATCCCACTCAATGTCTCGAAATAGTGTAACAATGTTAATTTCTACAATTTTACAACCTCACTTCACCAGTTTGGGATGGCGGGTTCGTTCTAATCCAACCGGCTGGGAAAACATTAAGCTTTCTCCTGGTTTTGTCGTTGGCTGCTGCTACATCAGCTCTTAATTGTTGACTAGAGAGAGGAGCTGTGCTCTTTGTTGGACCTTCCCCCTGGTGACGAATAACCAGATTTTTGCTTTCCACAAAGTGCTTCCCAGGTGATGCCGCTACTCTGCCTCTTGTTAGTTGTGGAGGAGCAATGCTCGTTTATCTTATCTTCCAAAGCGAGAGTGAACAGTGCTCTTGTATTCTTTGAATTTAAACGGGGAAGTAAAATTGTACACATTAATAAACGGATGCTTCCGCCAGGGTTCCGAACTCTTCGATATGATACGATCAGCAGAACTATCTACTTGGCGATATTTGATGCAAAATGACGCCTCATTAGCGACTTCATTTCACATTCTGCAAAAATGTGTGCACCATTTTTGTCCAATGTGTAAATGTTCGTGTCGTTCGCTTACATTATTATAAATTAACGCTGTGAAGAATATTTTGAGTCCAACTTACTATCGGTTAAATTCAGTAAAACAATAAAAAAAAATCGATGTGTAAATTTGGGAGACTCTGTGTCACGGCTTCCTTCACAAGGTAAGCACGTTGGTCCCGGTTCATGTGTTGATCACCCGATACAGGTCCGACTCGATTATCCGGGGATTCGATTATCCGTGATTCGATTATCCGGGGAAAATGATTCGATTATTAGGGTGTTTCGAAAAAGATTCAAATTTCAACTAGAATGTCTGATTATAGTGCTAATTCGATCATTGCAGTGAACAAAACTTTTTTTTCGGGGGGTCTACAGCTAACCTCCTCTCAAATTTTGGCGTACCTCAAAAAAAGCTTATATATGGGTTATTCTGCGCAAAGTGGCCAAATAAACCAAAACTTGGAATCGACCTTCACGAATTGGAACCAGTTTTGAATAAATTGTTCATCTAGAGCCAATATATAATATCCTAAATTATTGCGTCATTTTTAACCACCCCTCGGTCCATGGGAACACTCCTAATTTTAACAAATTGTTTAATTGTTTAAAAAAAGTAGTTGTTCTTCGGATTATATTTCTGGTACTCTTTGCACTAGAAGCAATCAGAGAGATGATTCTTGAAGGATTTGTTTAATGAATGTGGAAAAAATGTTAGTTTTTACGGCAGTGTTGCCAAATATGCAACTTTTTAGTTTTAAACTAAAAGTACATTTTTCTTGTAATATATATATATATATATATATATATATATATATATATATATATATATATATATATATATATATATATATATATATATATATATATATATATATATATATATATATATATATATATATATATATATATATATATATATATATATATATATATATATATATATATCGGTACAGACCTTTTTACACATAAAATGTCGTTATACCTACTCGGTCGGTTTCTGACACTCTCTTGGGATAATGATGACATGCTGTTCAGGATTCTGCTTGGATACTTTCTAGGATTCTGATCGAAGTTTTCTTAGCATTCCAATGGAATCTATTTCAAAATTTCGAATTAATCCTTATCCGTATTTCTATGTTTTTTTTCTCTGAATTTTGATGAATCCTGCTCAAAATAGCATTCTGCTGAAGATTATGATCATAATCCTATTTTCAATGAAATCCGGTGTAAAATTCTGATGAATATCCTGCTTTGAGTTCCAATGGACTTTGACACAATATTGCACTTCTTCCATTATCCCCTTCAACAATTGATTCCTGCTCAGAATTCTAATGGCATCTTTAACCCATTCATTCCAGTGTTGTTGATATACAACCATGTTTTTTAACTACTATAACTTTTGGTTCACTCAACGTATGTTTACAACAACAAGTAAGGCTAAGAACTGGGACTAATATCTTTCATTCGAGCAGTAACAGTTATAAATATGAGGAGTAGAAAAAAAGTTATCACAATTAATCTGATTGGGTTCCGCTGAAACAGTCCTGCCAGGGATAGTTTCTGTTAATGGTGAAAGTGAAATTTTTGAATATTTTCGTAGCCAATATGTAAAAATTATTGGAAACTGATAGAACTTTCTAATTTATACTGCCTTCAACTACCCTTCTTCATGAAATTGGACTTGATCGAAAAATAAATATTGAGCAGCTTCTAGCACTGCGATAGAAGCACATATCTTTATTAAACCAGGTGTTTCGTGTTTCATGATGCCAACAGTTCTAAAAAAAATAGTTTTGGAACCCTATAAGCGGTAGAAAAAAGTTGGTCGAGAAATGGTTAACAAGATTCTGATAAGACATCCGGCAGTCACTGGAAGCAATTTCAATTTTTGGGTAGCTCAAGAAAAAATGGATGTTAGGCTATGTTAAGAGAGCGCCAGCAGTACTTCTCGCTGAGAACCTTCTGTAGTTTTTCGCTGGTGACAAACATGATTGGGAGAGTTTGCAAAGACTGCATGCGTAGTGATTACCTGGCAATCCGGTACGACATTAGTCAACTAAATGATGTTACAAAGACAAGGATCTCTTTTTGGATGCACAATGCGCCCTCTTCTAACTAAAATGAGTGTTAAAAGAAACATTAGCTGTTATATGTGACACCACCACGTAAATTATACTGGAGATAAGAAACAGACGACCCCCCGTTTACTTACTTTATTTTTTTCTAGTCTACGAGTAATCGAATCATTTACCCCGGAAAATCGAAACCCCAGGTAATCGAGTTTGCCCTATATTACAGAAGACACACCTTATTAAAAATGCAAATAGCTATAAGCAACTGATACATACTATTAACTCGTTAAGAATATAAAAAATAAATGAAAACCAACATAAAATACAAATCACGTCTTGAAATTCTGAGAAATCGACTAGGGTCAAAATAGGCACATTTGCATTTACCATGATAGGAAAATTCAACCAGACCATTTTATTTCCAATTTCTTCGTGTATATAGCTTATATTCATAAAATAACACACAAAAAAGTTTAATTCGAGATGAGATTTTTTTTAAATCCCCGGATAATCGAGTCCGACCTGTATCTGTTTCTAGACACACCTATCTGGTGTCGGTGAAACACTGAGTGCGTACAGAGACCGGCGGAAAATGAACGAATAAAAAAATGAAATAAAAGCACTCAATGTATTCTACTACAGTTCTGCCACAAAAGTTTATATGCACTATACTTAAAAGTATCTTTTCAATAGATATCGATCGTAACCTTTTCTGTGTTTGAAAAATCTAGGGGAACGCGGGGCAAGTCCGACACCTTAAGCGCAATAATTTTTCTAAAATTCCACAAAGATCCTAAAATTGTATATTCTGTGCATAATCCTTGTTTAGGTGGTTCTTAACAAAATATAATTTTTTCAGCGTTTCAAAAAATTGCATTCATTAAAAATTATTGGTTGTCAAAAATGACCGACACCCCAAAGGGGCAAGAGCGACTCCCTTTTCTTTTTGTCCATTTTTTCCCATTAAAAATGTATTGTGTATGTGTTATAAAGTGCAATGATGTGTATATGAGTATGTGTGATGCAAACGAATGCTTTCTGTAGTTTTATCGCGTAGCAAGAGGAAGAGCATTAGAATACGTGGTGTTATGAATAAATAATGTTTAACGCATGGTTTATATTATAGTACGGGTTTTCTCAAGTAATTCTTTCGAGCTTTATTGCCACTTGTATAGCCATTCTAATGAGGAAGAGCTGTTCTGCAAGCAGATTATATACGCTGTTACTAGGAGTCATTCACTTAGAAGTGACGCACGCTTCGTAGTAAGCTATCGGGTTCGTGTTGTGATTTTTCGGAACACTGTTGATCAACAATCCGACGGTCAATGAAAATTTTTCCGTGTATTTCCGTGTATTTTGATTATTAACATGACGTAATTATAGTATAATCGAACACAACAAATATACCGAGTCGTTTGTATCGAATCAAAAACGAACCCAATTATCTAAACACCGTGTCGGTCTTACCCCACCCAAAAACTGTCGGTCTTACCCCAACAGCGCACATTTTTGTTAAATGCTCAATTAACAGTCAATTAACAGTATTGAAATACTCAAACTTATCTTCAATACACACAAATAACGATATGGAGAGTAGAATAGAATGTGTGACAAAAAACTGGTCATTTTCAAAGCTTTTGTGTTATTAAAACCTTAAAATGTATCAACTAAAAATAACATCCAAAAGCGTATCAACTTAGCTTTCGCTTTTGTTTATTTTGTTGACGTTTAATGAACCCATATGGCATCGATATGTATCGAAATGCCTAAAATAGTCGTACTAATAATATCCTGTCATTATTGTATGATTTAAAATTTGATATCTGGGAAAAGTCGTGGGGTGTCGGGCTTACCCAGGGTGTCGGGCTTCCCCCCAGTTCCCCTACAGTGATGTAGGGGGCTCTTATGCAGTAAAAATCACCAAAACCTAATTATTACGCAATTTTTGCGTACAAAGTCAAATATTTTGGAAACAAAGTTAAGGAACCTTTTATTTGAGCCATTGACAAAAAAATCGATTCAGCGGTTTAAATGTTGCCAAACTTTTGAAAAATTGTTGATTTTTTATCCCAACCCCCAACGCGGAAAGCGACAACCTGATACAAAATACAAACACCACATTTTTCGATAACAAACGATTGTATCAATAATTACAAAATTCTGAGACAAAGATTTAATACAAGTTGGAAACTTTCGGAGGCAGTGCTTGTAAGACGGAGCCCGATATGGAAGGAAGAAGTCGATTCCTAGTCCTACCATAAATGTCAAATTCAACTTTGAAGCTAATCGGAAAAATCTAGCTACCGGATCAGAGAACCTTAAGTTTGCTTACGAATCCCACACCCTAGCTGCATTCAGCAAACATATCGCGGCTTTTAAAGCCTTTCCGTGTTATGTGCGAATCAATCAACATACCTTTTGACAGCCGATCGATGCTCTCGAATCTGCCCTCCACCTTGGACCGTAGTGAATCCAGATCGAAGGGTGCCGCCAGTCCATGATCGACGCTCCTCGATTTGCTCCTGCAAGAATAAGGAGAGGGGAAAAAAGAACGAATATTAACATTGTATTGACATTTGTGTCTGCCTCACTATTTAACTGAGAAATAAATCTCCTGTCACGTTGGGTGAGAATCGAATCGGAACGATTAAATACAACAGTCGACAGCGTTAAAATGCTATTTATCAATTTTAATAGTGCTACTTTTTTATGAGAATCTGTAAAACTTGCAGCGAATGTCGAAGAGAAAACACAATGTACAGGGTGCGCATGCATACAATCAGGCACAGATAAATTGCAAAAATATGAACCATAAAAATGTACTTCTGATAAGCTGTACATTACTTCTAAAAATAATATAGACTTACCTTTTTCGGCGGTGTTTATTCTACTTGAAATTCACACTTAAGAATCATAGCCAAAAAGTTTATTGCAATCGAATCAGTAATCAGCGAGCGGTACAGCCGTTGCGATGTAGTAAAATAATTTCAACATAATTAAAATTGTGAGCATAAAGTTAAACATTCAGGGACATTTATCATTTTAGACAAAAGTAAAGTCACCTAAGGTAAGGTGTTGAACGGAGTTCTCCAAAATTCGATTTTTTCGAGAGGAAACGACATGATGAAAATAATCGGATACATAGTGATATTAAATAGCACAACTAGGTTAAGGTCAAAAATTGCCACTTTATAAACAGTATTTGGACATTTCGACAGCTTTCAATTAATGCTGATTCTCGTTCCACGCATTTTATGAAGTTGAAGTTTTAATCTTCCATACTTCAAACCATGTTGAATAATAAGCTGTCAGCTGTCCAATTAGTAACAAACTTCGAACTACCTGCCAGTGAGATTTCATATATGACGACCGACCAGTCGAGTCAAGTCGGATCTGATTCGCGAAAAAATAAGATAAAAAAAATCTCCAAACAACGCACCAATCCGCCGCCGGTCGACCTTGAATCAAGAGTGCCCCGGAAATTGGCCTCTTCGTCGCTGAACGGAATTCGCACAAAATCCTACACCCGAACGACAAAACCCCGACTCTCATTTCCTCTCTCGAGCAGCCTGGCTGCCGGTAAGTTACCCCTGCGTGCACTTAATGATTGTTTCATGTTCTTTTTGATTATTCACCTCCTACACTCACTCCCCAACCGCTTCTTCACCAGCTCCGCGGCGGCGGTGGCGTACTGCAGTACAAGTGTGGTACCAGGTCGGTGCTATTAAGCGCGTGCCTGCGTGTCGTAAAGACGCTTTTATCACACTCAAATTAAGACAACACGAGAGCAAATTGAAAATTAAGTACCCAACACTCGGAAGTCCGATATGGAAGGTAGGTTATTTGTGCAATGATGTCTTCAGAACGGGAAAAGTTTCGGGAAATTCACCGGAGCGGTTGACCTTGAATGGGTGCGTGGCCCTCTGGCGGATCGGTTCATTGTGCAAAAGGTTGCAGAAAAAGGTGAGGTTTCAATGGAAAATGCCATTTTAGTATCCGAATTTTTACACTTGCCTGGTCTAATGCTACTCGTAGGTGTATGGTCTATCATTATCCAATTATATTGATTACGTTTGACCTCTCACCTTTACCTTTTGTTCTTAGCAGAAACACATCATCGTTTCATTAACCCAATGAATCACTGGCTTGAAGACGTCGTCGACCCTCAATAACAATGGTTTGCAACGTACTTTTAAGTGCAAGTGAGAAAAATTCTAGTGTGAAAAAGATCTCTATCTGAGAAATTTTCATGTAGAATGCATGGAAACTCTTCGATATGTTTAGAAGAGCTTGCTATACTTAAGAGACAATGCAAATGCAAATAATTTCAGTTGCAAGTTGATGATTTGGCAAGGCATCGATAACCCAAGAATGTTATCACCGACTATGAATGTGCAACTCTCCAGTAGAAAATTTTATCACTCATTCAGAATTCGTGAAGTCGCGACCTAATTTAGCAACCATAATAATGGAATAAGTGAAATAAATTCGGTTTGATTGAAATTGTCTTATTGTCCTATCGAGTACTTTTGGACAATTATCAATAGTAAAATGAAGAAATGTGACAAAACAATCGATTTTACCAGGTCATGAATTTGTGTTTCGAGTTCGTCTCATTAGCAGAGCTGCTAATTTGCGACAGATTTGTTTGAATTTGAAGATGGAACTAATCTCAAACCATGCTCTACTATGTTCAAACCGCAGTTGTTAGTTGCATCATTTAACCAAACAGCCCAGCCGCTCAATCATTTTCCATTCATTTTAAATTTAATTGGCTCTGTGAATATCTATCGACTGGGGTACTGACTAAGGTTTTCAAAACAACGCTGAATATATTTCACACTGTTCATATATGCTTGAAAATACTAAACTAGCAATTTGAAATGCATGCGTTCATTTATGTCACGGAAATCACGCCAACTTGAAAGTAAATCGTTGAAAGAGATTTTGAATTTGTAACCTGGTTACGGTAGATTCAACTGAAAGTTGACATATGAAAATGAAAATTCGCACGACTGCTCATTAGTAGGTATCAGGCAGACCAGCTCAGAGATATGCTAAATCCAAAAACGGAACACTACTTGCGGCCACTAGCAATCAACTGCGAAACAAACTTCAAGATAACATATGGTGCTGGTAAGTTTCCTATCTCGTGAGTCTATTGACCACATTTGGTCCTTAGGCTGGAGACGACTGGGTGCTACGTATCAGCCTTTTGCTATAGTAACTGAAGGAGAAGGTGTCAGTGGAAATGGTTGTAAAATTTCTTCATCAATAATGTAAGGTAAAGTTGATAACAGTCTATTAAATTAATTATAAGTAGTGAAGTCTCATCGGAACCCGACACTAACTTAGTGGCAGGACTAAGCTAGCGTCGGATTGACGTTAGCTCGACAAACACGAAAACACTATTTGTGTTTCTAAGCAAACCCCCAGCCCTGGGTAATGTCCGGCGAGAAAAAGAGTTCTGATTAAGCCGATGAGAATTAATGGAATCGAAACTTGGCTTGGCTTAGCTTATTGCATTAATTCTCATTGGCTCCTTTTCATGCGGGACATCACTCAGGACAAGAGGATTGCTCAGAAACATAAATAAATAAATAAATAAATAAATAAATAAATAAATGATGGCAATTTTCTCCAGAGCCGTAGCGTGGCCTTTGGTGTATAGTTTGGCTTTCTTTTTCAGTTCGACCTTCTAATAATGATTTGTGTACATGGAAATGGCAACCCCACTTTTTACTTAATTCGTGTTCAACGTAAATTCATTCTTTTCGACTGTGGAAATTGTAAGAACGGGAAATGTTTTCGGCAGTGCAGTCACGTACGAATTTGCGTCGATTCTAACTTATCTTCGCCGACGTTTCGATCCGTGGTTGGGATCTTCTTCAGGGCTCGACAATATTCGACAATGCAAAACGAACCGTGACATTGTCGAGCCCTGAAGAAGATCCCTAACCACGGATCGAAACGTCGGCGAAGATAAGTTAGAATCGACGCAAATTCTTTCGTGTTCAACTATCGTTCATTTCATGCTAATTCCGGCCACAAATCTTTTACTGTATATTTATGATATCAGTGTTTGAAGGCGACGGAGGGAGCATCTATTCAGAAGACTGTATATTAGGGTGCCAATGTCATGTGTGGAAAACAGGTGGTCATCGAATTTAATAACCAGACGTATCTCAACAGAATTAGCACCTCGAAAAAAGTCTCTTCGCAAAAGTTAAGCTCAAACGCACACGATTAAGGGGTTGTTCAAAACGGCCAAAGTGCAAAAATTTGTACCTGTGAAAAAACGCAAAAGGACCCATAGAGTATTTAAAAATTGAATTCGAATTTTTGATGCATAATAGCTTAGGATGCAATGAAACGTCGAGATCCACTGCCACCCTGATTTCTTTTAAAGATAGCCTTTATTGAACATGGAAAATTCTAGATTTGAGTTAATGCTGGGTTTGAAAATGCTGTTTTTAATTTATTTTCTATGCCAAATGTCTTAGAAATGCATGAAACAACTGATCTTCTACCTTCTAAAATAAATTGTTATGACAAAGTTGCCTCTCTGGTTTTTTTTAATTCATGTGCTTAGATTTTCAAATAAAAATCAAAACAATTGTTTTTTTTTCGGATTGACACCAGATTTCGACATTTAATTGTTTTTTAAAACATTTGGCATTAAAAAAACTGCATTTCCAAAATCAAGTCCCGTCTCAAACCAAGGATTTTCCTTATATCACAACATGACATTATTTTTCTGTAGCGCTAATATTTAGACGGGATTTTTTTTCGAGGTACCAATAGTTTTGAGCTGTGTCCGATTTGAAATTTAAGGAAGACCATACATATTGGCACTCTACCGTATATCAAGTATACTGACAACTTAGAATTGATTGGTGAATTGTTGGTCTGCCACAATTCCGAACCAAACAGCACCTGGTCAATTCAGAAGAAACAAAGAGTTTCCAACGCTTTCAGGAACACCAAAAACCATGTGACATTTCAACTAGAGATTCAACTTAGTGCAGGATTGGTTAGACTTTGTGATATTACGGAATTCCTCCCTACATCGAGGAGACTTCAATTTTGATGGTACGGTATGGGGTTATCTTCTTGATGATAATTGATCTAGCTTACTCTACGATCTTTGCTATAGCTTTAAAAAGACGGCCTGCTTTACTGACTATGACCACATTTTCGTTCCCCTTGTTTCTATGAAACTGAGAAAACGAGCGGAAAAAGTTTGCAATATTTTTCGCTCTTTTTGTTTAAATTTGAAGTCTTTGTCTTGTTTGTTGTTTATTCTGGACTAACAAGACCGTACACACCTAGAAAAAGTCGTGTAAATTTACGTCTCCTGACCCTGACATATACGAGCATCAAAAATGACTTAGTTTTACGTTTGGTTTTAATTTTACATGACGCTGATTTTTGTAAATCGTGTAATTTTACTCAACATATGGCGTTTGTTTTCAATGGCAGTAAGTGCAATTTTGTGTCGTTGCGCATGTAAAGTATATGTTTCATGTAAAATTAAACGGAACACGGTAATGTTTCGTCAATTCGAGAATTACAGGTTGTTAAATTGTGTCATGTTTGCTATTACGTCAATGATAAAATTCATAATTTTTTGGTGTGTAGCGTAGTCTTTTGACGCATTTGGTAGAGTCTCAGTTATGCACTTTTTTGCTGCCTGCTTTGGCTTTCTATTTCAGTTCGACTTTCAAACAATGATGATACTTCTATCATGACTAATTTCATGACTTAATCTCACTTATTTTAAAAAGCAGATCAAGATTTTAGCGCCCCCTAAGGTTGGCGCCCTTGGCGGGGACCAACCGCACGCTACGGCTCTGAATGTGAATATCTGCCGTTCAATGGCATAAGCAAAATAAATGTTAGCACTGCTTGGAAATATGCCCAACAATTTTGTAACTAATTCCGTAGAATGTACAATTACTAAAAATAACGGAAAAATGGATTTTGTGAAAACAATAATTATCTGCCCCCTGATTGGTCCGTACAAGTTGCTAAGTCATCCAATGAAATGCGACAAATGTATAAAAATTGAACGCAAGAAAAAATCGTCAGTTTGTGTTCTGACGTCGTAGCAGCTGCTGCGCTTCAAGTCAGCTTGCATTCTTCGGTGGCAATACATCCCATGACTGACACCAGGTACTGATAACATTTCATTCTAATGATGCACTGGCGTTCCCGTTTAATGCGATGGGGTGGTTTGGTGCGAGAGAACCACGCTCTCTTGCTCTTTAAATTATATATGGCGTGTTCAGATAAATCCTGTGGTGTATACATTGAAGTGTGCTCTTTTGTTCGTTTTCTTTTGGTAAGCTGTAGCTCGGGGGTGATTGACGATTTGATTGGCACTGATTGTTGCGTTGTGTAAAGGAGGTGGTGTTAGTTTATTGAATGCTGATATTATGATTTTCTGGTGATAATTTGATACGAGACGAATTTCGCGCTAAATCGTATTCAGAGTTGGCAACACCCTCTCAGATTTTAATGAAACTTTCTGTACATGAAGACTTTGTCACAAAAAGCCATTATGCATACTTTGTTATTCCAAAAATAATCTAGACTGTCTTTTGAAAAGGGTCAAACTTTTTTTTACCAATTTTTTTTTTAAATGGTTAGAGTCTAAAAATGACAAATCCTACAAAAATTTTTATAGGACTGATTTTCACAAAATTAGTCAAATTTTTGAATAAAAATATTGAACAAAAGCTTCATTTACTCGTACACTGAAAAAATCGATTTCGGAAATGTAAAGTCGATTTACAAAAAAAAACATCTTTGATTTGGATGAAATTTTGTTCCAAGATAGGTAATTATGTTCCCTAACTACCGTCAAAAATTTAAGTTGGGCACTTTCAAGGAAAAAAGCTTTTTGAAAAAAACTTTCTTGTCCAAACTGAATTTTTTTTCAGCAAATTTTTATCGAAAACTAAATCAATGAAAGTCATAATCAATAGAATCCAATAAAACTCAGTTTGTGAGAAGATATTGTCTAATTTAGCAACTAAGTATATTTCATCAATCAAGAATCCCACTGAAAGGAGTAAATGTCATTAAACAAATATTCCATTATTACATCTTTATTCTTTTTTTAGTTCTGAGGAAGGATCAGGGAAAGAAATAACCACCACAACATTATATATAGAATTTCTAGTTTTAGAATACCTTTTCGCCTCTACTTTGCCACCAGGAATAGGCACAAAACTGTGGAATTTCTGAGTGCCACATACTGCTTTGGCGTTATTATACAGTTCTTCGAGTTCTTCTGATAGTTTGTTGTGCTGTTCAGTGGATATGAAGCAGAAATTTAATTTTGTGATATTTTTTATCAGTTTGTTCAAATGCCCAGTTAAATAACTCTCGGGGAGTTGTTATGGTATTTCCATAATCACGAGAAGACTGGCTCTTTTTGACGTAGGACTACGTCTTTGTGTTCGATGTAGGGGTGCACGTTGCAAATTCTACAAAAATGGTATGTAACGAAAAGTGGTCCAATTTTAAACGCATATAATTCAGCCATCTCACGATAAATTTTCAAATTTTTTGCGCATATCGCCCCGAAATACTTCTAAGAATAGATTCCAATAGATAAACCCAAAGATTTTTGATATCATGGCATTAAAAATTTAAGTAATGAACAACCTAGTCAAAATATCGCGCATTTACACACAGAAGATAGCGCTTCCCTAGTCCAGCACGACAGATTTGTGTACCAAGCGCGCTACGCTTCTATGAATGACGTCATCATCGACTATTTAAACGGACGGATTTCGCCAGTGCAGCTCAGTTGCCTGTTGAGCGGCAGACGAACTGCGTTGTGTGTTTTCACAGCCAGTGTAACTGAGTTAGAAGCCCGTTACACTGTGGAGGTACGCTATCCAGTGAATGCGACTGTGCTTGCCGTCCAAACACCATGGTATCTTTTGTGTTGTGCTCGTTTCCAGCACACTTTTATGTATAATTATTCGTACACAAAATAGTTTGTACATGCGAGCTCCATTTGCAAACACGGTTAACATAGTGTCGTGGTATTAGTTGTCTCTTTCGCTTTACCCATCATCATCAGCGTTTATTCATTTTGCTTTGTGCGCTTGGGTTTAATATTTGAGGCAAATGTGTAGGTAGGTAGATCTAATTTGTTACTAAATTGCACAACGAAAGTTTATTATTTACGTTCGATCAATTCATTGATTCATTTCCCCTTCACGTGATTCATTTCCACTCAGCCTATAGTATTTTGATTCTTCTAATAGGTACATACTATAAAGCCTATTTATGAATGAATACACTGCCACTTGAAAAACCGTTGCAAAGACGCATCTTGTCCATATATAGAATTGTTTTCGATTCTTGTATATTTATAGTTTCGATATATGATTAAGACCACTGCATTCGCTATATTTGTATGCGTACTTTAGAAAAGTTACAATAATGGCAAAATATAACTAGACCAAGCATTCTGGTCTATACATGAAATGCGATTATTTTGTCTAAAATTTGATTTTTCTTCACTGGTCCTGGTTTTTTACTACACACAATCGAAAAGTTTTTACAAGCTAATCTTATGCTATAAAGATTTAGTTCGGTTACAATTTTCTGTCTTCTTTCTTCAGATCTTCTTAAATAAGTTCAATCGGATTCGATCACCTACTACAAATGAAATGACCTGATAACCAAGAAGGTTTGGTTCAATGTGTAATATTCGATGTTGATTGGTTGTGATTAAACCATACGTAAGAAATATATTTGATTTATTATTACTATAAATGTACTAAGAAAATAAATATTTTACATTAAGTAGTATAGTCCTACGTCTACAGCTCGTACAACCTCATAGGGCTGCCCCTTGTAGTTTTGCCACTCTCTTTAGAGTGCCACCAATAGCATCACAGGGTCCTTTTCCATGGCATGTTGCAAAAAATGCCATTCTGCGCTTAATTCATACTTTGACTTGAATCTACACACGCTTGCGAAGTTTTTTTTTATTTTTGTATTGTGCTGCTGCTCCATCAGACATAAAATAAATTTTAAAAAAATTTATCAATTGTTGCATATTCATTCATATATATTTTTCAGATGAACAACTGAACTGCAATCTTCCAGTCTTTCAGTCTTCCAGTCTTTCGGTCTTCCAGTCTCCCAGTCTCCCAGTCTTCCAGTCTTCCAGTCTTCCAGTCTTCCAGTCTTCCAGTCTACCAGTCTTCCAGTCTTCCAGTCTTCCAGTCGTCCAGTCTTCCAGTCTTCCAGTCTTGCAGTCTTCCAGTCTTCCAGACTTCCGGTCTTCCAGTCTTCCAATCTTTCAGTCTTCCAGTCCTCCAGTCTTCCAGACTTTCAGTGTTTAAGTGTTTCAGTCTTCCAGTCGTCCAGTCTTCCAGTCTTCCAGTCCTGCAGTCTTTCAGACACTCAGTGTTTCAGTCTTTCAGTCTTCCAGTCTTTCAGTCTTCCAGTCTTCATTCAAGTTTGTTATGAATATATACCAATTTCGTTATCTGTCTACCCTCGCGTGTCAAAGTTTAATCCCAGTGATATTTACTGGGATTTTCTAAGATGAAAAATTCAAACCATCCTTCGTAAGGGAAGTGGCTCACATTTTGACTTTGCCTTTACCGTTTGACTGTAAACTGAGGTTTTGATTTTAACATCTATAAATAGCTCTGTAAAATTTAAATTTTATGTTTTCAGGATTGTAAGTTTTATCTATTTATGATCAGGAAAAATTGGTATTAGTGACTAAAAGAACGGGGTCGCTCATTTTCAGCACGATAGGGCAAAGTTCTTTTACTTCTTTTGTCGGTTCTCACGGTAAAGGGGAGGGACAAGTCTATTTTTACCAAGAGGCATGTTGGTGGACTTAGTGAGTTGTAGTTATGCTGCCTAAGCTCGACCCCCACCAACAAAAAACAAAAGTGAAGCCCGTAAGGTATTAGGCCCGTTCTACTGACCCTGCCACTTCTAGTTTTCCGATGTGCATACTTCACATCCTTGCTCTCACTTGCGTACTATGGCTCTAAATTTTCATAACTTTCCTTACCCAGTAATCTCTAGCTGATTGAATGTCGTTAAAATTAAAAAAAGAAAATGTGACACATAGTCGAAATAAAAAATGGAAAATAGTCTATTCACTCCGTACCAGTTTAAGAGGGTCCTGGTATAGTTGAAAAGCAGAATTTTGAGAGTTTTACTTTTTTAGAGTTGTTCGTTGACGGTCCCGAATGCTCCGATTAAAACCTTAATCATTTTTCCACATCCGAAGAACGCTTGCAAGACACAAATTTGTTGGTCATCGTGTTCCTTCGCTACTGTTCGGTCCCTTTCGACCTATGTATACTTGTATCCCATAACACATCATTGGTTTTCCTCAAAATAAATTGAAACTTGAAAAGATATTTTTCCAAATCATCAGCAATTATTTGTCCAAAATTTATCCAAGGTTTACCCAAATTGTCCAAATTGTAATCAATTTTTAATCAATTACCTTTTCTCCCTTCACAACAAACGAATCTAAACATAAAGATTTACTTTTTATTTCCGCTTCACCATCTCATATGTTTACAAAAAGGAAACAAATCACCAATCCCCACTCAGTCCAACCGCGGGGGAAGCTCTGCTCTAGTCTCCGGATAGTAATAAAATTATAAAAAGTTGCTTCACCTTATTAGGATGCGGATCGACCGAGTAGATCGAGATCCACTTTGGCACAATTACACGCTGCACCCCTGTTTATTTACTTGTTCGGCGTGAGTTGTCAGTTAGTCAGTTTCGCGATTTCTATCGGAAAGATTAGCTTCGCCTCGCGATCATTGCACCTTTGGACAGCGATCATTGTACACACTGACACATACCGAAACGGTGGCGGCGCGCTAACCAAGTTCTTTAGTTCCTCTACACAATGAAACTAGTTGTGCTAAAATCGGACCAAAATCAAAAGAGCAACATGCATTTGAAGTGAACAGAGCAATGGTGGTTTCGGAAATGAAAATCATTAAAAAATCCGGACTTTGGTACGTTTAAACTCGTGTTAAAAATCGTGTTCTTATCCAATAGTCATAAAATTTCGAATATACATCATTCAATACATGAGAAACTTAGGAAAAATATAAAATATCAATATTTCAAAAATAAATTTTTGAGGTTTTGGCCAGCCTCCGGCCACTGTGCGGCGCGCGGCAGCCATCAATCATGACCGGAAGCATAAATCGAGCCCGGAAATTTCTCCTTGATCAACTCACGTCGAAGATCCAATCCATACAAAGCGATCGGCTTTATCAGGTGCGCGCACTGATATAGTAAAATCTGATTTTTCCGCCCGTTTGACACACATGTACAGGCAGGAGAGGATCACTGCTGAACTTGTTGCTTAGAGGCGATAGGTGTCTCTCCAAAACTTTGCGTCTCACATTCCTTTGTGCAGTCAATTGGAACATGTAACACCCCTTAGCTGGTAAGTTCGTACGTCTGGTGACTTGAAGGCAACATGCTCTGAAGCACGTACATGCGATCCAATCTGTGACGGAGGGATCGATCATGTTACTGTGTGCGGGTGTCATGCACTTGAATGATTGAGCTGGCAGTACTTGAGTTGTACTTTGACGATGACGAGTATTGGTTCGGTTTGCACGTGGGAGGAAGGTTATTCACTGACTTTGATAGAGACAATATCTAGCTTCATCTTGTAACGAGATGTTATAGCTTAGGTCATTCAAGTGATAATCTGGCGATAATTTGTGGTAGTTCAACGTGTCAAGTAGATCAAATTATTTTCAGAGCTAGACACCAGACCTTGTGAAGGTTTCTGTTAATATGACGAAGCTAGGCGACAAGTGAAAAAAGTTTTTAAACAAACTCTAAGAGCTATTTGCAACCCAATTCAAAACGTTTTCAACACTCAAAATATTATGATCAGGGCCGCAATGTGGTCCTCTGACGTTTAGTATCTGCAAGACAAACCAAACGGTATGTCCATGGAGAAAGACTTTAGTTTTATAGAATAAACTATTTTTCATAGACAAACATGGTAAGCAAGTTGTTCACTTCAATAACACAAAGTTTGTTCGCGATTAGTAAAATATCGTTGTATTTATTTCCGATGATAAATACACCGAATAACCTGATTTCCAAAAGAGTCAACCTAAGTTCGTTCGCGGTTGGCTGCTCATTTCATGTTATTTACAATCGCAAATCTTGAACTGCATTTTCGTGAAATTAGTTGACGCTAAATGTTAAAAGACGATGAAGGAAGCATCTATTCAGAAGACTGCGTTTCAAACCAGTATACTAAGAAGATAATTTTTAGAAGCTTGACCTAGTTGGTATTTGAATTACCAGTCTAAGTACCGTCACAACAATCCAGTTATGTCCCGAACGTTACTCATCCATCCTCTTGCAGATGCGAGTGAACCAGAGATGCTTTGTGATCTGTTACTGACAAAGGGTTTTACGCATTCTTCGTGTTAGTTGCTAATAAAATCGGTAGCATCCAGTTGAACATCATGTAAAAATAAGTGGCCACATTTTTGCTTTCCTATCATCTGGCTTACCTTTCAATTTATTATGTCTTCCATAAATTCTGTTTCTTCCTTCGTATTCTTTAGGTCTCCCTTTGTGCCTTGGTTCTAGGTTCTTCTCCTAAAAATAACCAGTAAATGGTAAAATTGATGCCGAGCAAAAGACTACGACTTCCCATTTAAAAGCATACGCATTGAACTTGATCGAATAATTTTTTATCTTCATTCGAAGCAAATATAATCCATGGCGGCTCAGAAATATAATATTCGTTACAGGAAACATGTTTTTCCTGAAGAACTAACGCGTCTACATGTCCGCTCACGAAGTTGAGATCGACGGCGACGCCGATTCGGGTTTACCGTGTGTGGATGTATTGGCTGGGTTGGCTGTTTCAGGGCACTTTGGTCCTGTGGGCTAAGATATTTTAATGACACTGGAAAAAACTGTGTGCTCCTTTAAACTCGTATCGGGTTATCTTTGATGGGACTGCTTTGTGTTTAATTACGTGTTCTTCGACAAGGATCGTCTGCCTGTGTGTACCGCGCGTCATGCATTGCAGTATTGCACTACCAACTGTCGTTATCAAAGCTTCCATCTTCTCGCTTAAAAGCATACACATTGAACTTGTTCGAAACATATCTGATCCTCTTTCAGAGTAAAGATAATCTGTAACAGATGTATCGATAGTCCGCCCAGATAAACTCAGAATTGAAATATTCGCTACTAACACCACGTCATTCATGAAGGACTACCGCATCTACAAGCCCACTCACAAAGTTGAGATTGACGGCGTGATCACCAATTCGAGTTTGTCGTGCGTGGATTCATTGAAGCACAGGGTTTGCTGTTTCAGGGACACTTTTCTCCAGTGAGCAAAAAATTTTGATTGGCAAATTTCTGCTTTCTTGGTACGCTGCTTATTATTTGCTCTTCAAGCTTCATTGCTCAACATGATAAATTGTGGGCGGTTTCGCTCAATGAAATTGCAAAGTACAAAAGAAATGCACCAAAATACCAAAATTTATCAGCAATCATGGCTTGGGGAGTTATTTGAAGAAAAAGCAAGCTTCTTCTGATTATAATCGACTCCAAACACTACCTTGAAGAGAACTCACACAAAAACTTGATTCCTGCTGCACAGTAATGTACGAAATAGAACATGTGGACATGTTGACGGATTACCAATTCACACCGACAATCTTGTACGGAGGAAATGTGAGGCAAATTTAACGGATTTCATCTAACAAGAACTAATGGCCTCTTGATTTAAATCCGTTATATCTTTTTTTCTTTTTTTTTATCTCGATTAGATATTTTAACCTTAAGGTCATTCGCTTCTTCGGGTTAGAAAAATCTCTTATGAAAAATTCTAACTCTATGTGCGGAGTCGGGACTCGAACCCAGGTGCGGTGCGTACAAGGCAATCGATTTACCAACTACGCTACGCCCACCTCCGTTATATCTTTATATCTGGGGATATATGCAACAGAAGCTTAAGGATTCCATGTATCGTAACATGGATGATATTAAAATTGTGATTATAATGGACGTAGTGGGCGCCGCTTGTGATGTTTCCATTAAGCGTTTGAAGCAGGGTGTCCGAACAAATAGCGATTCAATCGAATGACATCATATGACATCGTATTGATTCTTAAAATTAAATTCGAAATAGTACCACTACCAACAAAAATATATGAACTTTTTGTACGAAATACATACTGTATATAAATGCTTCGGATCTTCCAGCAGTGTGTAGCTTTTTCCTTCTCCTGTCAGTGTATTGTAAAATATTCGTTGGCGTATCATGTAAAGCAAAAATAGGGTGGATGAAGTCACTACATGACACGCAAGTCCGTTTTAATTGAGATCTTTTTGCATTCTGGATCTCAAAATTAAAGTAATGACTGCAGAATTTAGGAACAGTTCTTCCCATCATTTACGGGAAGCAGGACCTGCGGATGGGATCCACGTATTCAAATCGGCAGGCACTTGTCTGGTTCTTAGCACCTAGGTTGATACAGGTCCGTTCTTCCAACCTCTCTGTTGAACTTAACTCTAGTTGCTGACATCGGTGCCCAACCCACTGTAGACTTCCGAGAATTATTAGCGCCACGTATTTGGCATTTTTGTATACTTGGTGCAGCTCGTAGTTCATGCATTTGTGCCATGAATGTGAATATGTGATGGCATCATCACAGTTCCTCGATGGCGGAGTGGTGAATTTTCGCCGTTTCTTCATTCTCACCGTTCCGGTCATTCTTTCTCTGTCTGTTTTCCAGTGAACACAGTTCAATCAGTTTTATTAAATCTTACGTTATTTTTTCGTTACGACAGTAGGAGTCTTATCAATCGAGATGACTCATCAGTGATTGAGATGAGTTTTCTCTGGGGCGATATTTGATTTCAATAGCTGCAAAATTAAACCCCCATTAGAGAAGTGGAGCGCTTATTGAGAGATCAAATGTGTAGCGAAGAGTATAACTCGGGTGAATTGCGTTTGATCAAAATTCCAAAACATCCCGCCTCCTGCAGCAGAGCTTAGCTTGGCTTAGTTCACCGCCCGTGAGTTTCCCGTATGATACTTGGGAGTAGTTCATCATACTCAACGTGCAACCTAAAGAGACTAAGATTATAGTATGCTCAATAACGTAGATGGCCACGCCAATGCAGGTCAATTTTGGGATGGGAAGGAATGTTAGTTCAATACTCGTGACTATTATGACCGAGGGATTCTCTGCATAATCCAGAAGTGTCACAGGATAGGATTGGTGTTAGTAGGTAGGAAGATGAATCAGGATATATCTTGGTAGATATTGTGATTTAGCTAATTACTTATGCGCTTTGTTTTTTTCATTTTAGATCAAAGTTTTCAGGTGTGCGACCTCCAGTAGAAATATAAATACCATTCGAATAGGCATATTAATAATTATTCTTCCACGGGGCGTTATATAAAAGGATAAAGAAATATGTACGAAGTCACTCTCGATCAATTTCCGAGAATTTAAAACGAGCAATTTGAACTCCGAACAGCCGGCCATTGGGAGTATTGCTTCTTATTAACACTTCAATTATCATTTCCAACGTTTGCAGTACAAAGAAAACGAACAAAAAGTCTAAAAGATATCTCAAATTAATGTGAATAAATTCGCTGCGAAATGTTAATGACAAGTTGGCATCTCCACTCTCCCTATCAGACACGTTTCCATAATTGGGTTAAATTCTAAATTGCACACAACATGATGCGTAATAAATATAATAAACATAACGACAAGGGTTCTTGATCCATCGGTGGCCAAGAAGAAGAATGGATGGGAAAAGAGCAATACTGGCAAAGCCCGACTACCATATGTACGATTCAAACTCGAAAGAAGGACGCAGAGTACTGCACTGGATGATTTTGAAGAAAGGACCAGGAGTGCGATTTCAACTTCCGATGGCTCTAAATTTTCTGACAAAGTGAAGCTCAAAATTGTTGAATTTTTTTCCACTGTTTAGGAAATCAAAAGCAGTACAGAGCTAGTGTCAGACCTTCATGAGACCTCAAGAAGTCACTTTTGGAGTTATTCGTAAATGTAAATTTGTCGGCAGGCGGCTCCAGGTTTAATAAAAAATGGCTTATTTTAACACATCTACAAATCGCTTGCCACACAAAAAAACTTTTTGTGCAATTCAACTCTTCATCTTAGGCCAATTCAATAAATTTACTTCATGAAAGTTTACTTCTTTTTAAAAACGGTTTTTAACCAATGCTTTGAAAGTTGCACCTTGGCGTGGAAGAGCCGGTATATTAATATATGCTGATACTTAGTGTAGAATTAGACTTCATCCTTTACGGCTATTGTACAACCGCCAGAAGAAACCTAAAACGTGGGTACACAATTGGGAATAGCGAATCAGAAAAGTTGACTATATGTCAGTGATTCACTAAATACAGAATGGATAATGGCCAGGCATTGCATTTATCGCTCATATGAGTAAATGCGTCCGGATAATTTACTACTGCGAAAATAAAAAACTCACATTTTCACACGAAAAGTTATTGGCACTCACACAACTTCTCCGGATAAATAAAACCGCCGTAGAATGAGAGAATGAGTTTATCACGGTATCCTTTTTGCGCTCTCTGATTTGCTCCCGCTATTCCAAAACACGAAAAAACAAGTCTATCATACTCCTTTGCCGCTTTTATTTGAAATTTAGTGTATATTTTGGCGCTTTTATTGATTTCCACGAAATTAAAATATTATCACCTTCTCCGGTGAGAGGGAAAAAAACAAATAAATTTTAAATTCTCACGCTATTTATGGAAACGGAGAATTTTGCGACTCATCTTATCTCGGAAAAGTTGGACATCGGATAAGCTTCTTCTCGCGTGAGTGAGAGAGAATTACAATGCCTGATAATGGCTATTATGCAAAACCTTGTGGTCCGTCCAGGTTAAGTCTTCTGTACGGAGCAATATCTTGACCTAAGAACTTCTAGCATGTTGTTAGTCGCCTCTTACGACATGGGAGCAGGTTCCCAGTGGCTCTTTTTTGGCTGAAATAATGCAAAAAGATTTTAGCCCGCACACACACCACACGGCTTACATCTCGACTCCTGTAGTAGAAGACAAAAAGTTAGTTCATCGAGAAACTTTAAGCTTGCGTATGTGACCGTATTCCACGCCTTCTTACACGTTCTTCCCTCACATCATTGCCCTACCGAGAGCACACCGAGTCTTTTGCGAATTGAATGTCGTTAGAACATATAAAAAGGAGAATTATAAAGATAATACAATTCAATTCCACTATATACGAAATGTTGTAGTGATAGGATTCGACGGTGTAATCGTAACAGAAACCTTTGTTTTAAATATCATCATAAAATGTTACAATAATGCTAGAATCTAAATCTCTGCAGATTCAGATAATAGAAACGACCGAAAAATTCGATGCCCAAATTACCAAATTTATGGAATGGAAAAGTTTTCATAGTCAACGGTTTTGGATTGGTGAGAATGCGGTTGGACCAGGATTTGTCTATTCTCAGACTACGCTGTGTACTTATGACGACCAATGTGTACAATCAGCGCTCAATGAAAAAACCTACGTGGTGTACCCAAACCAAAAAATCAACAACAACAAAAACGAAACTCTAGGACAAATTGTTGTACAATTTATTAAACAATCAGTAAACGCTAAATCAGTACTCTCTTCATCGAGAAGACTAGAAATAAAGAAGCTGGTTTCGATATCATAATCTGGAAACCAAAGAAACTAATCAAGGTATTCAACAATCTCCAAGATAACAGCAGGAAGGATAGCAAGACAACAACAGAATGGATAGTAAGCGACAACAAAGCAAGTGAATCAGGCAACCCTTAGGGGTCGTTTTATTTTTCATCTGTTATAAATAAAGAACACACCACTCTGTTCAGCTTACGCACTGAGTCGTGTCAAAAACAAAAGATTGAGAAAAATCTCCGATATTCAACGGTTTTAGTAAGAAATATTAAAATGCTGTTTCAAGAGATTTGTTTTTCTTAATTCGTGTATGCGATAGAAACATAGAAGTAAGCTTAACGGAGCCATTGCTCTTTTATATTTACAAATAATAGATGAAAAAACTCTTGCTGGATGATTGGATCTAGCGTAGACAATTTTTAAGAGAGCGCGGATATTGTTATTTTCGACTTTGAAGCTTTTTGGGTATCGTCCAATAGCACCTGTTTTCGGTCGGTTACTCTGCTCTGGTGTTATTTTGTCTTGTGAGTTTCGGTTGTAAATGTATATTCCTTGTTATATGCATTTTCGAGGCGCGTTGGTTTATGATTGAAGAGAACAGTTATCGTTTGCTGAATATTTGATGCTTTGTTCACAATTGTTGCTTGTTGTCCAGTAGATTGTAATTAACTGAGGATTTTTGGGTTTGAGTGTTGATTTTAGCTAGAATGAATGCCTTGTAAGGGCTTCTGCGTGACAAAAAACACTTTGATTTGCGATTTTTTTTTAAACTTTCGTACATTATAAAGTATCCTTTCAATAACATGCTGTAATTTTTCTATGCAAAAATATCGACAAACTACTCGGTGGCGATCAGTGGCGGATCCAGGGGGAGGGTCTTGGGGGTCCGGACCCCCTCCGAAAATTTTCAACTTGTTGAGAAATTTTGAATTAGTTTCAATTTTATATTAGTTTCAAACTTAAAATCATTTTAAAACAAATTTGATCACTAAAACTGATTTTCATTAAATGAGGTTTTGACGCAAAACGTATTGTACAACGTTCATTTCAAAATAAAAATTTCGGACCCCTCCCGAAATTTTTTTCTGGATCCGCTCCTGGTGGCGATGCTTTTTGTAGAACGTCTCTGGAAAAACGTGATTTGCGGTGTTACCTGCCATTCAAAAACTGCTTAACCGGTTTCTTTCAAACTTTGCATACATATCTATGTAAAAAATACGTAACCCCTACGTTAAGTTTTTGAGATTTATCACCGAGTCGTTTGTTGATATTTTTGCATAGAATAATTACAGAATGTTATTGAAATGATACACTATAATATACGAAAGTTTTGATCAATTCGCTTCACGCAAAGTTCTAAAAAAATAACAAATAACTTCTTTCAACATAGTCGGATTGACTAGCAATCTTCGACAAAGTTGTAGATAATTAAATTATCTTTCCTATTTTCACTAAGAGTGAGTGCCACTTATCGGCGAAAATGCGAGCTAGTGGTTTTTCTCCATGTAAATTGTCGAAAAATCCCATACAAACTTCAGGCACGTTGGTGCGGTAGCTAGACTTGTCCGATTTGTCTAATTTGGAGCAAGTTCTGGTGGGACTAGGAATCGACTCAGGGGTGGGCCGATCTCAAGCAAATGAAACTATCGAATGATAAGAATGATAAGATATCTAGTATGGCATGCTGTCTGTACCTGTAGCTTGAAAAGCGACACTTCGATTGCAACCGGGATTTTCAACCACGAAACAATAAAAGATCGGCAGCCTTTTCTGCATGATTGATTTGAGTTATTTTGGCCGTATTTGGTATCCTGCCATGACGGAAAAAGGTCATTAAGTGATTTGTCACCAACAACGCGCAAGTTTTGACCCCTCCAAACTTACCAAGTCCAAACCCCAAGGACCCCTCCAAACTTACCAGAGCTGGTGTCTTCATCAAGTGCAATCTGAAGAAGACCACAAAATTGCCGGAAACGAGAAGCAGTGTAACGTGCCAGCAAACAAAGCGAATGAGGTGACAGTATAGAATCTAATGGAAGGAGCCAAACGAAAGACCCGACAATTCAGATTCGGTCAACCTGAAGAGTACCTGATTTTTTTTTCACTATTTTATATTATTTATTTTAAAAATTAAAAATTATTTGATTTATTTAATAAAACTTTCAACTTAAACACAATGTTTTACCAAATTTTGATCGTAACACCTTTTAGGTAAGACACGTAGCGCGAATGCCTAAAACAAGAGCAGCTAATGTCAGTAGGCAGCCTGGAGGTGGTCATTGACTTCTTGGCAGACCCCGCACTCACGGGCTGTGTGTAATTATAGAAGAAGCGCGTGCGTACAGGGACACAAGAGAGTGACAGCCCAATATAAACAACCTGGATGTCTACAATATATTCCGATTGGGAGCACGCGTATTGTTCGGCCATGATGACCACGATGCCTTCCTTTTGGAAGATTACATTATTGACGCATAGTTATTTGAATCCTTGGAGTCCAGAACGTAGTCTGAGCTTGAGGAGTGTCTTGAGCCAATATCATGAAAGGGCGAATAGCGAGGGTTACCTGCATTTTCAGCTTGCTAACTTTATTGTCAATGCCAGTAAAAGAGCATCCAGGTCTAATTATGGATTCCGGATTCTTCATATTGCTACATGAATGTTGTAACTCTATGATAGTAAGCCGAATGAAATAAAAAATGCCTTCTGTTTCAATAGACTTCGCAGCTTCGTACAGTACAATACATTCCAAAATATGCCTGAATTATATCCCACAATCACTCAAACGGGGCAAATCTCCGGACAGTTTGAAGTTTGCCTGTCCCTGATGTGTGATTATTACCTTATGAAACAGTTTATGATTTTAAATTTTTGGGTCCAGCTGTTTATTTCTTGAGCTTTTCCCGTTAGGTTCATTTCGTTCCCGGATCATGAATCTTGAAATAGTCATGGTATTGTTTTATAAAACCAAAACGTAATACAGAATCATCCCCTTCCAGTATGATAGTGCAAGTCTTACGAGTTTATATCACGAACATTTGCCCATCACCATCACTCGCCAATGGAGCCAGAATATGTACACATAAATAGCTGGGATTTTTACCAATATGCCACTTTAAATGATCGCATCATCTTATGTACGGCTTAGAGCACACCTCTCAGCAGATTCCTATCAGCTCACGCACCAGCCACAATCCCGCGGATAAGTACAAGTAGCAAGATATATTTATTCGCCATCACCACTTCCCCCCGGTCTACCGGTAAGCTATCGGTCGGTTTCATACGAGTAGACTAACCCACTACCGGAAACCACAGATTTGGAGATCTTCCGTTTGTCTAATGTGCCAACCCTCATCGAAGAGGCGACGACCGACGGTCTTATCGACAAGGTAGAGGACGACGGTAAGGATAAAATTTTCCCTTCCGATCAACACACCCTGGTGCGGGGGCGGGTGACCGGTCGAATGATTCAATGCTGAAGCCGATTTTCACGTAACGGTCCGCAGGCGACCCGTTCCAATATAAGTGGTTAACAGGAACTGTTAACGGTTGATGATGTTTGTTTCGTTCGGTGCTCGAATGATTGGCACTTTGCGGTCGACAAACTGAAATTTGATCTGCTGCTCGTTGAAGGGCGTATTTTTCTGTTAGAGGATGATTGACAAGTGGCTAAAAATCAACAATAGTTGGTATTAGTAAGCAAAAATTCTATCCTTATTTCATCAATCAATTTTGGGTAGAGAAAATGAATTATTATCAATGTTAAACACATTATTCATAACTGCTACATTTAATGTGCCGTTGTTATGTTGAACTCATTTTATACCACGCCACATTGAAGCTCTACATTGAAAGTGTGCCGCTTCTCGATATTCTACCTTGTTTCCGCGGAAATAAAATTATCTAAATGCTTGCACGATGCCGTTCGTGTGAACTGCTCCCGTGCCGCGAGGTCAAAACGGTGGAAACTGTTTTCAACCGACTTCGTCATAACATAACACGAGCAGTACTGCACCCCACATGCCGTAGCCATACTCAGCTCGAACTCGTTAATTTCCCATTTACGCAGAACGTCTATGATTGGTCTATAGCTTTGGCAGCGGTTTTGCTTAATAAAAAAACTTACATTACTCATCGTAATATTCTGACGTGTTCAGCTATGATTTCCTAATCGATGCATGAGCAAGTGTAAAATCCTTGTCTTTATCGCAATCTGATAAGGCTTCTAACTCGATTTAGTTAGCGTTCGTCTGTTCACTACCAACCAGCGAAGATAGGAAAGTAAAGCCTTGGTACTACATTCTGATGTGGAACTTGACCTTCTATTTCAACGGTAACGGTTCATTCACACAGTTCATACAGGACAATAACAGAGTCAGTCCTACGATCCTAGTGACACAAAAAAAAGAAAACCTTTTCTGTTCATGACCTGAATATTTAAACGGCTAGCTTATATGAGATCAGCAGGCTGTCTCCCGTAGGTATTGCTAAACCAGGATCGGAGAATGACAGCAAGATGAATATATATGGGCGATGTAATTAAATTAACTTGTACAATTTGTGTGCCTATCTACAATCTGCCGCCTGCATTAAGTATTCAGTTTAGAATTCACGCCAAAGTGTTTGCCCTCACCTATAGGGAGACATTTCTGCTTCCGAGCAAATTGCTTCGGTCACGAACCGTTTCCAGAGATTTGTATCTTTGTGTTTATAGGTTAACTGCACGGTTTTCCAGTAGAACTTACTTTGCATGTTCGATTGTAGATTAAGGCTGGTATGTCATTACATTGATTAAACGGTCCAAGTCAGGTGTACCGTTAGGGCTCAAATAGAATACACTCCGTTAATGACGCAGAGTAAGACACAATTTTAGAAGTTTTGAAGCTGTCGCTTGATATACAAAACAATCAACAATTCGACAGATTGTTCAACCCAGACTTTGACGCTCCGCAATTGAACAGCTACTACAGTTGGCTTTGGAGTACATCCATAATGGCGAAACTAGTGATTGAATCGCATTGTCGTTTGTAAGAAGCAGTTAGGGTTGCCACCTCTGGAGTAGCTTTGACCCGGAGATTTTCACTGACCTGGGGGATGGTAGATTATGAGTGAAACTAGCCAGAAATTGAAATCAAAGCGATTGCTCAACATTTTAGAGCGCTTTCGTCGCTTTCTAACCTAATGATCTAAAAAGAGTAAAATATATACGCTTTCATTACCAACAATCACCGTAGTGTTATGTTTTTGACAAACTTATTGCGCATCACTCACTCTCTCGTTAAAAGAAAACTTTACATGTTTTTACATTTTTAAACGGTTTTGTCGGTTTAATTAGCTGTATAATTTCACTTCCCCGGCTAAGTGCCCAGAATACTAAAGCACCAGCTATTCTCACTGTGGTAGATAAATCGAATGAGCATTGCTCTGCTTACCGCTATGAATGAATTATTCAAGAAACGATTACTGTTCCCATCAATCATAAGCCAACATAAGCCATGAAGATACAAACACCAAGGAATATATATTCACAACCGTAACCCATAAGATAACAACTGAACAGAGTAACCAACCAAAAGCCACAAAACATCACAGGTACTATTGGATAATACTCAAAAAGCTTCAACGTCGAGAATAATAATCTCCGCACGCACTTAAAAACTGCGTATGCTAGATCCAATCACTCAGACAGAGTTTTTTTTATTATTCACTGTAAGTGTAAAAGAGCAACTGCTCCGTTAAGCTTACATCTATGTTTGTGTCGAATACACAAATTAAGAAAAACAAATCTATTAAAACAGCATTTCAAAGTTTCTTAGCAAAACCGTTGAATATTGGTGATTTTCCCCAATTCTTTTGTTTGACACGACTCGGTATGTAAGCTTAACGGGTTCGTGTCCTTTATTTATAATAGATGAATAAGAAAACGACCCCTGTGGATCGACTGGTTCATTTGCTTGGTTGTTGCTTACTATCTTTTTGCTGCTGTTGTCTTACTATCCTTCCTGATGTTATCTCGGAGATTGTTGAATACCTTGATTAGTTTCTTTGGTTTACAGATTATGATATCGAAACCTTCTTTATTTTCAGTCTTCTTGATGAATATAGTACCCTAGTGACAATCAAGGTTTTATGGTAGTTTTTTAGCCATCATAAAACTTAGATTGCACTTGTAGCGTGCTATAAAACTTCAATTGTTACTTGGGTACTGATTTAGCGTTTACTGATTGTTTAGTAAATTGTACAACAATTTGTCCTAGAGTTTCGTTTTTGTTGTGGTTGATGTTTTTGGTTTGTGTACACGATGTAGAGTTTTTTCATAGAGCGCTGATTGTATACAGTATTGATACGTGGGAGACTGATCGTCATAAGTACATAGTGTAGTCTGAGAATGGACAAATCCTGGTTGCAGGGTCACGAAGGAAGACAAGGGATGTCCCAACCGCATTTTCACCAATCGAACACCGTTGACTGTGAAAACTTCCCCATTCAATAAATTTGGTAATTTAGACATCGAATTTTTCGGTCGTGTAGTCGAAGCTCGATTATACTATCCGCATCCGCAGGGATTTAGATTCTAGCATTATTGTAAAATTTTATGTTGATACTTAAAACAAAGGTTTCTATTACGATTACACCGTCGAATCCTATCACTATAACGTTTCGTATATAGTGTAATTGAATTGTATTAACTTTATAATTCTCCTTTTTATATGTTCTAACGACATTCAATTAACAAAAGACTCGGTGTTCTCTCGGTAGGGCAACGATTTGAGGCAAAAACGTTTCAGAAGGCGTGGAATACGGTCACATAGGCAAGCTTAGAGTTTCTCGATGAATTAACTTTTTGTCTTCTACTACAGGAGTCGAGATGTAAGCCGTATGGTGTCCGGCGGGCTAAAATCTTTTATCACTATTTCATCCAAGAATAGAACCACTGGGAACCTGCTCCCATGTCGTAAGAGGCGACTAACAACATGCTCGAAGTTCCTAGGTCAAGATATTTCCGTACAGAAGACTTAACCTGGACGGACCTCAAGGTTTTGCATAATAGCCATTATCCATTCTTTATTTCGTGAATCACTGAAATATAGTTACCTTTTCCGATCTGCTATTCACGATTGTGTACCAACGTTTTAGGTTTCTTCTGGCGGTTGTCCAATAGCCGTAAAGGATGAAATCTAATTCTGCACTAAGTAACAGCATATATTAATATATCGGCTCTTCCACGCCAAGGTACAACTTTCAAAGCTTTCGATTAAAACCCGTATTTAAAAAAAGTAAACTTTCATGTAGTAAATTTTTTGATTTGGCCTGTAATTTGATATTGACGTCATTAAAGTAGAGAAGAAATATTACTGGGCCGAGGTGGCTTCCTTGCGGGATGTCGGATGTAGCGAAGAATGATGCAGATAGACATCGAGGTAGGAACAACACCTGCGCAGTATTTGTCCACCGATGTTGTTCAGCTTCGCTATTGCGATATCATGGTTGATTTTGTCGAAGGTTGAACATAACATCGGTTTTGGAATTCGTCGGCGAATTCATCGAGTACATATATTATGAACGAGAGCAGATTGGTCGTTGTTGATCGTTTAGGCATAAAACCGCGTTGGTCGTCTGCAATGTAGTGTTTGCAGTGAAAGAAAATAGGGTATAAAACAACTAGCTCGAATATTTTTGATACGTCACTAAAACACGAGATTCCTCGATAACTATATGCATGTTCCAGTAGCGAGTGATAGCACGAAGACTCGCCGAAATGGTTCGAGAAGCCCGCTGATGCACTTTTTGATAAGAATCGAGGGAACGTCATCCGGGCCCGGGGAACTATATGATTTCCGCTTCAAATTTGCTGCAAGAATGGCAGCATTATCCACGCATATTCGGTTGATGATTCATGGTAGAAGGCTCTCATTGGAAAAATCGCTTGAAAATTTGTCGGAGAACAGTTGGTAAATTTTCTTAGTGTCGGAACCTAAAACTCTATTAAATGACATACAAATTGGTAAACCGGATCCTTTTCGCTGCTCGTTCACATACTTTCAGAACGACTTGGCCTTAGATTTCAGTTGAAAATTCTCTCCTAGCTTACCAGCGATAAAAGATGTAGTGAGGGATGATGATGCCCATGCTGGACTAAAGGAGTCGGAGCAGTGCAGCAGTAGTTCCGGGCACTTACACTTACAGCAGTGGTTCAATGTACGTCCACTCTCGTTGATGACATTAATTTGGCGAAGAATTACGTTGCTGTAGCTGTCCAGAATATAACTGGCATTGCTTATAAGCTTCGGACCGAAATCACGAATTCTGTCAGGTGGAAAATACACGACACACAGGAACAGATTGCGATCGGCAAGTTTCACTGATATCCACACTTGCTCGGAGCTCGCCGACCGGCCATCGTTGATCAGCCGGGCGTTTATACCATGGCGAACAGTGATGTCTTGTAGTTGTTGAGGGCGTTGCGGTCACAGCGGTAGACATCGAATGTTGAACCAAATACTTGGCGAGAAAGAGTACTGTTGTCTGTCCGCTGTCATAACAGCAGCCCGTGGTCCTTAACAAATAGCTGTCCGCTGATGAATTTGAGTCACCAACATTCTGGTAGTAAATCTCGATGTTGTTGGCGAGCGGATCAGGTTCAGCAGAGAGCGAAGCCATGTTACCGTTTTGAGCGCGCAGGAAGATCCTTTGGTCAATCCCACGAACAGTATCGGAATGGATCACGATCGCTTGGTCAACTGTGGTGGGGAACTCTATGCATCCCGAATCAACTGCCCCAGAACACGTTGATTGTTGGTTGACATGTTGTCACAAGATCTCGGAGCAAAAGTCAAATAACTGGAAGCGAAGAATACATCAGCTCTTGAAGTGTTCGGAGCAGATGTATTCTTGCTATTTATGTCGAATTGGAAGACCCTATCGCCCCTCCCACACACAGGACCGGGACGACTGATGATCGCTGGCTGCAATTGCTCGACTGAAACGGGGGATCGAGGGCTTCTATGGTGTCAACTGCAGTGCAATTTTGATATCATCCACGAAAAACAATCGCGTAGGTTTTAATGCTAAATGAACATCATTGGGTGGCTGGTAATCTTTAAAAAAACCTTTAATTTCTCGATGCAGTAGGTAGGGTTTTATTTGTTCTGCTCTCAAGCCCAGCGTTCACTTTGGATTTTTCTTATATTATGAAATCAATATTCAAACATCGCATCCCCTTAATGATGTCTGATTGAGCTAAAAACTTGCAGAGATTACTTCTTCGATGTAATAAACATTTTATGTAAGACTTTATGCGAAAATTTCAGATGGCCACTTTTTTCAAACATTTCTTCACCAGAGGTGAAGACTCCAAACTTTCGCCATTTTTTCGTTCTGCGCCCAATTTTTTTTTTTTTTTGTTTCACAATGTAATCGTTAGCTCCAATAACTGAAAGTATGCATGGATTGAATAATTTCCACGGCAGTTTTTGACATTTCGCTTACTGCCATGTTTATGAATCAGGATCAATATCGAGATCCTATTTTTACGTTTCGATTTCAGAAACCGAGATTCTATTTTGATATGAATAAAGCTCCTTTTACAGGTGATATGTCGTTAAATAATTAACTTATTTAAAGCACATATTTCGAACTTACATATCGACGTACTGAAAATTGTTGCTCAAATGAGGTCGTCCTATATGCGAAATCAGCCTGCAATAAACATCATGGAAGGTATTTCTGAAGTGACCTAAAAACCTTGATACAAGTATGGCTGATCAACATTCAACAGCAATTGAGCTCATTTGTCAAACCAGCAACAGGAAATGATCTTACAACCATTATATGTCAAATCATTAACGCCATTGGAGTAAATAAAACCTACAACCCTACCGGAGAGCCACCTGCGGTGATAACAATCAACACCGGACGTTAGCTCACCCTTCAACTTCACGGTGGTTTTCGAGAATCGTTCAGCGATGTAGGAAAGAAACATAGTGCCAACCCATTCATCAGTTCCAAACCAGTAGCGTCGCCTTCAGCAGTCTAATGATTCGAAATTGGATTGCTTGTTCAACCGACTGATCATAACTTAGTGATGACCTAGAGCTCGTCTCCGTCCGAGAATCGTTGGTCTTGTTTTTTCTACTTTCGGTCACGCCTTTTCAGCGGACCACCTATTTACTGAGACACACCCTTCCCCTCCGCCACCCATCATCCTTCAATTGGTTTATGATACGAGTCGTGATTTCCGGACACACGAATGCGTAAATTGTCACGCGCAACCAGCTGATGTAATCAAAATTACCGCCTCCTCTCGTTGAAACTGGTTCTGCGCTCAGGTGCTTCAGTATAGAATCATCATCATCATCATACTTAGCTACCCACGCTACGTCGATTGTTAGTTTGTTTTGGGTAAAGTTCGCGATGAAGCGGCGCGACTTGTGCCAAAAAAAGAACACAGTAAAGCCCCGCCGAGACAGACGAAGCAATTAATCGGTTCACTGCTAGTGCTGAATTGATACTGATGATGTCGTAAAGTAATAACACTTCAAAACATACACGCCGTTACCCCCAGGACGGTCATATAGCGAAAAAGATTGTGAATGGTGGTCTGTTTGATAGAATGTACAGTTTTTTTTTGTTTTGATGGCAGCTTCAGTTTAGTCAAATCAGGTTCTTCGTTTTCTGAATCCGAAGAATCGAAATTCTGAAAAAAAAAAAAGCTGACAACCTGAATTATTACTATTCGAAGCGTTGTCATTAATTTAATATTGTGTTACAGAGACTATAATTGTTCGAACCGAACTCACAGACAAACAATTATTAATTATTTTATTTGTTGAAAATATAACAATGTTGATTCATGTGCAAGTTTAAGATGCCATAAGCTAGTGGTTCTGAACCTTTTTTTACACTGCGGACCCTTTCGAAATCACCCTGGACGATCGAGGACCCCTTCGAACTCTAAATAAAACTGAGATACAATGACTTAAGTTGATCAACGCTTCATGCCCAACGATAATCAATTTGTGTGCGTCATAAACCGGCAAAGTTTACAGATCATTTCAGCGAAACGGTATTGTTGTAGGTACGGTTCACCTAACGTTGACCCTGAACCGCATCCGCCCAGTAATAGTACAGCGCACCCGGCTCGGTCTCCTTACTTAGAAAATAACGGTTTTATTGAACTTGGTTCAACCGCGAATCGTTTAATTAGGCGGCGGGGCCACCATCCGTGGCGTAGCGAAATGGCGACGCGGGCGGTGTACCGTTTCGGTCGTCGTTTGTTATCTAACTCCAGCAAACAATAGGGAAGGGCGAATTCCATCGATCGACCACATGGACCTTACAAAGCATCGAGGACACCATAAACGAAGTGGGCTTACGACACAAAAGGAAAAGCTTTTCTTCTAATTCATACAGTTCAGACAACAACGGCTAGCTTTAGTACGTACCAGGTAGATCGAAAGCGGTGACGCATTAGTTGCGGTTTTTTGCACAAAGTTTCCTGCTTGAAACGATAATTGTGAGAAGTGCGGTTTCAATCGCTCATTGTATTAACAAGACACGGTACTCGAAGCAGAACGATATGCGATGGTAAATAAGCAACACAATTGATTCAATAAAACTTATGTTATACAAAGAACTTTTTGTTGAAGTTTGTTTTTGCGTATTGAATTTTTGTTACTGACTTTGGTAGTGTTCTTAAGCTTTTTACATAACAGCAAACCTCTCAGTTCAAAATCATCTTGTCAGATCTTCCGAGTTCAAGATTAATGTATCACATTGAGCGATCATGAACTTCCACATCCATTCAAGCGTCGCGGTGAGTTACTACCCTGCCAAATCTGCCATCTCGTTTTATAGCCGGTTTTAAAAATGAAAACAATCAACCACGTGGCTGTACCCTAAGTTGATGGAATGTGAAGTGATCTTTGAACTTCCACATCGTAGTCTAGGAGATCGTGCGCCTTGAACTTAACCGAGGCTCAGTTTTATAGAATCATGACTATTCTTCCCACTTTTATAGCTAACGAATGGGGGGCGACGGAAGGAGCGAGTAAAAATATTTTCAAACCTTCTGAAGGCCATTTTTGATGGAACTTTTGATGCACCTTCTCAAGATGATGAAACGTGTATGATTGAATGTTGGGTTTCGTTGTCGGTTGGTATCGTTTTAATAAAAATTAATTAATATTTTTACGACCGAAGAGAACCTGTTTGTCGTCGTTGGTCAATAAAATATGTTGTGATATACGCTTTTGGGCGTCGACTCAAGCAGCATTTAACTATCTGAATGGAAATGGAATTGTCATTGATTAGATCAATTCAATTAGACTCTATAGAATGTTTAGAAAAATATTTGCTAATCAACTTTTTTTTTATTTGTTACTATTTGCCACAAAGTTCTACTGTATCGATTTTTATTGGCTATTTTCGGCAAATTGAATACTAAAACAAACGAAAGATACGAAAATTGAGAGGTTTTCTAGAGCAAATCAGTTATAAGCATAGAATGGAAAACTAGAACTAGGCAGGGTGATATGATCAAAGGATGAATATTTTGCCCTCTGATATTTTTAGTTGACCTATTCCTCTTTACCACACTGGGTTATGAACAATAGCATATCCTTGAGTTTTAACTCACTGTACTTATTTTCGTCTATGTATGGAGAACCAAAAATCCGGATACGTAATTGCATTACTACAGGGCAGTTATATGTCAAATGATATGATGTTCCGTAATCGGTTTCACAAAGATCACACGAATAATACTCAGCACGCTGAATAATAGCCATGTGATAATTGAGTTTGCAATGTCCCGTCAGCACCCATACTAGAATACTGCAATTATGCTTGGAAAAATGCAACAAATTATTTGACATTTTCGGAATCAAATCCGAAAAAAAAAAGTTTTTGTTTGAATGCAAGTTTGCAAGCTACGCCAATGATTAGCATACTCGAATACAGCCCAAGAGCGAATCCTGTGCTTTTCCCAACTTATCGACAGTGGTAGTACTGGTTCTGGACCAACGAAGTCGGTCGCTGTACCTGCTCCGGCCAATTCGTCCACCCATTCATTTCCAGTAATACTGAAATGACCGGGTACCCATAAAAAGCAGATAGCATTTGAAATGCTCAAATCTTCGATTTGAGTTCGACTTCCGATTGCTAATTTTGATCTCGAATCTGCCGAACTAAGTGCGTTTAGGGCAGCCTGACTGTCAGAGCAAAAATAAATTATTTTACCGCAAATTCCCTGTTGAAGTGCTTTTTGTAAGCCACACAGTAGAGTAAAGATTTCTTATTGGAATACAGTACAGTACCTACCAAGCGAATGGGATTGGTCTAATCTCAATTCACGACAATTGACGCCGGCTCGATACTCCAACAAAGAACCGTCAGTGTAACAAACTACGTATTCTTCAAGTTGTCGCTCCATACAGCCAGACAGCCATTCCTCGCGAAGAGGCACATTAAAAGTTTAAAAAGTAACCATTTGGGGCCACAGCCTTGTGTGGCTAGTTGCACGATCTATTGGGTTACTGTTCCACTAACCTTAAGATGGTATGCACAAGAAAGGAGCAGTAGGTGTTGTCGGGAACGCACCAGTCATGGCCATCAAGTCCATCCTCTGGAAATGGTTTAACTTTGATTGGATTGTCATGACTTCTCCCTTCAAGGAACCAGTATTTTTTTACAATGGAGAAGACCTTTACGTCCTAGCCCAGTACACGTGCTATTGGTAGGGTCCAAGCTACCGCACGGGGTGCACTGGGGGCGGTATTACTTCTGGGGGGATGGCTGTACTTAATGTACTCATTCACTCTCACTCACGCGTTCATACGTCCTGTATGAGGCTTACTTGGGTGCTCAAACACTCCACATGAGGCTGACTTTTGTGCTCACCGTTTTCGTTCCTTGCGAGGCTGACTTGTGTGCTCACCTTACTCATTCCTTGCTAGGCTTACTTTTGTGCTCGCCTCACCCATACCATGTGAGGCTGACTTGGGTGCTCACCCTTAACATGCCGTGTGAGACTGACTTGGATGCTCACACTTTCGCTCCTCTGCCACGCCATGAGGCATCGATAGCTAAGTCACAACATACTACGCTACGACCCTCCCGTCTTGGCATGAGGCAGTCCACTTATACGTCTATACACTCACTCTTCTGTCTTGCTTCGGGGTGGCTGGGTTTACCCCTTACGCGGTTGCCAGTCGCTGCGCCAAACCTGCCTCAGCATGAACAGACCATTCACTCCCTTTTTTGCGCTTGGCCTTTTGTACTCCAACTAACCAATCACTAGTTAGCCGTGCTCGTCGTCTGTTGCTCGGTTCGCCAGATTACCTGTAGCCTACAGGCAATCTGGGTGGTAGCAGCCGAGACTGCGTTCCACTTCTACACCGATTGACACATCCGCTGAATAAGGGTATCAGGGGTTGTGTCCCAGCCACAGACGTCAAGCATTGCTCTTCTTTCGACGTCGAACCGATGACATACGAACAGTATGTGTTCGGCAGTTTCGTCTACACCTGGGCAGTTCGGGTAGGCTGGGACCTCCGCGTGCCCGAACCTGTGGAGGTACTGTCGGAAACAGCCATGGCCTGACAGGAATTGTGTCAGGTGGAAGTGAACTTCCCCGTGGGGTCTTCCCACCCAGCTCGGTATGCTAGGTATCAGCCGGTGAGTCCACCTACCTTTCGAGGAGTTGTCCCACTCACGCTGCCATCTGGCGACCGAGGATACCCTGGTGCGCTCGCGGGCTCCCCTATTTCCACGTAGCTCGAAGCATTCCTCATCTTCCGGAATGACCAGCCCGACTGGCATCATGCTCGCTATCACGCAGGATGCATCGTGTGATACCGTGCGGTAGGCAGATATCACTCTGAGGCACATCACGCGGTAGGTGCTCTCCAGTTTCTGTAGGTAACTGGTTACCCTCAGTGCTCTTGACCATGACGGGCCGCCGTACCTGAGGATAGATACGGCAACGCCTGCCAGTAACCTACGTCTACTGGCGCACACCTTTGAGCTGTGGGACATCATTATCGATAGAGCCGCAACAGCAGTCGACGCTCTCTTGCATGTATAGTCGACATGGCTGCCGAAGGTCAGCTTGTCGTCTATAATGACTCCGAGAGACTTGAGACTCCGCTGTGAGGTGATCACGACTTCTGCCACATGGAAAACTGCATGTTGTGCCGACTTTCGGTTGTTGACGGCCTCTCGCGCTTATCCATTCCTCCACCGTGTTGATCGCGTGTTCTGCAGTTAGTACTACCTTAGGGATTGACTCCACATAGACCTTCAAGTTTACGTCGACGGCAAAACCGACGATCTTGCCCCCGGAGCGAACTTCAGTCTCAAAACCCCGTCATACATGAGGTTCCATAGCACCGGGCCTAGGATCGAGCCCTGCCGGACTCCGGCGGTAATCGGAACCCTTTTCTGACCGGCATCGGTCTCGTATAGCAGTACGCGGTTCTGGAAGTAACTTTCCAGGATCCGGTACAGACCCACCGGTAGGCTAAGCCGGTGTAACGAGAGCGCGATGGCATCCCAGCTTGCGCTGTTGAATGCGTTCTTCACGTCAAGTGTCACTAACGCACAGTATCGAATGCCTCGCCTTTTCCGTTGGATCGCTATCTCGGCAGTATTTATCACTGAGTTGAGAGCGTCCACTGTGGACTTACCCTTCCGAAAGCCAAACTGGTTGCTTGACAGGCCGTCCGTACCTTCCGCGTACGGGGTTAGCCTGTTGAGGATGATCCTCTCAAGCAGTTTGCCAGTCGTGTCGCCTGGCGGCTTCCCGGGCTTCGGCAACAGCACCAATTTCTGCCTTTTCCATCTATCGGGGAAACGGCACTCGTCAAGGCATCTCTGCATAGCTAGCCTGAACATGTTCGGGTTCGCTATGATCGCTGCCTTGAGAGCGTTGTTTGGAACTCCATCCGGCCCTGGAGCTTTGTTCATTGCTAGGGATTTAGCCACTGCGAGTAGTTCTTCGTTCGTCACTGGAGCCACCATTTCGGCCGTGTCCGCACTGTCTAAGGAACCAGTATGCCTGTATTGATCTAACAATTGTTGTGTAGATCAACTGAATATACTTGAGTTTGGGTTCCCAAGATTTACCGAAAGCTTGTCTACATTGGCCTAAGGCAAATCGATTACACGTTCCACTGATTTGAGAAGGAAGGAGGGCAGACTGATCGGTCTAAAGCTCTGTGCCTCCTCCTAAGTGACGCGGCCACCTTTGGGAATGAATTTGACAGTTATTTCCCGCCACGCCCATGGAATGTATCCTGTTGCAAGACTACAAGTAAGAATCTTTTTCAAAATATGCTTGAAGTGTGCATATCCTTTTTGTAGACAAACTGGAATGATTCCATCCTTTCCCGGAGGCTTATATGGAGCAAAACTTTCAATCGCTCATTTGATCGATTCGGTTGTCACAATTCTACGAGAAAATGCCCAAGAATCAGAACTTTCTGAAAAGAACTCAGGGGCAGTCGTCAGTGATGGCTCCGTACAACCTGGAAAATGTGTGTCAAAAAGACAGTTGAGTACTACATCTTCGTCAGGCGAATATTCACTACTAGCAGTTCTAATCAAACTGACATGAAAGTCTTTCGATTTCGAAAGTAACTTATTTCATCTACTAGTCTCGTTGAGACATGATACATTTGTGTTGAGGCTTTTCCAACCACTTCACTCAGAGGATCGAAGGGCATTTTTGTATGCTTTACGAGCCAACCTAAAAGCCTCCGACCCGTCCTTGCGTCTGCGATAACTTTTTGAATCGAACAACTTCGGTATTCCACCAAGATGTTCCTCTAGAAGCACACATAACTCGAAGCGGACAAGCCTCTTGGTATGCTGCTACTATAAGTGAGCTTGTTTTATCCACGACCTCATTCAAGTCACTCGGAGATTCAATCGTTGGAAGATACCCATGAAACCTAGTCGCCAAGCACTCTTCGTAGAGGGCCCAGTTCGTAGATTTGGGATTACGATATGTGACAATATCTAGCGAGACGTTTAAATGATCAAAGAGGATATACTTATAATCAGATAACGACGGTTTGAGCTCGTTCGGTACGAACCAGTTTGCCAACTCATGCGTAATACCATCAGAGCAGAGAGTTACACCTAATACCTCTTCTCTGTCAGCCTGTGCAAATGTTGGGCGATTTCCTGCATTAAGTATGTGCAGATTTGTACTAATTAAGTATTCCATTGATTCGGTGCCTCTCAAAATGATATCTGAGCCGATTATGAGTGGGAACCCATTTCTGCCACAGTATGATACAACCCATTTGAAATCAACAGAAGGTGATGGTTCATTATGCGCAAATATGCCGAACAATAGACGTATTTCTTGTTCATATTTACCGTGACTGCACAAATATAGCGAGTTATCAGGTCAGATATAAAACATGCGACAATAGCACATCACGCAAGTATACATGCACGAGGCATTTCACGTGGATTTGTCATGCCATTTTGTTGAAAGCTACGAAGACGGGGTTAAGTAGCTTTCCAACATAGAATTTTTCTTTATGGAAACATGGTTCTTGAACCAAAGCTATGGACGCTTTTCCTTCCTGCACAAGGCGGGATAGATTCATAGTTGCTCTACGTTTATGCTCAAGATTAATTTGTGCTACTCTAACCATGCTCGATTACAGCACTACACATTTCATCATCAGCATTTGTTGTACAGCAACTAGAAGATACCAAACACGTTAGCTTATAATCGCCTATAGCGAACCCCGAAATGGGTATTAGGGACATGACCATAATTTGAATTCCACGATTTGCGATAAAACAAACGTCCACTGTGTCAGAGATTCGCTTAACACAGCAAGGATAAGACCCAAAAACTCCGTGCGCGACTGGCATATTTTAGTCCTGCCAACCATTCAGTCCTTGGCACGGAGAAATACCTTGATTTGAGGACTCCTGTTTACAGTCGCCTCTTACGACATGTGAACAGGAACCTAGTGGATCAATTCTTGGTTGAGATATTTCAACCCACCGGATGCTTACTTACCTTACCGTTCAGGCTAGAGTCTTGTTGTCTCTTGCTGTATGCAGAAGCCGTCTCCACTCCACTCGGTCCATTGCTGCTTGTCGCCAGCCTCGCATTCTTCGAAGGGTCCGCAGGTCTATCTGGTCGATCCACCGTGCCGCTGTGCGCCCCGTCTACATGTTCCTGTAGGGTCGCCCTCAAGAATCATCTTCACCGGGTCGTCGTACGACATTCTCAAGACGTGTCCAGCCCACCGCAAACGTCCTATTTTTGCGGTATGCACGATGGATGGTTCTTCCAGCAGCTAATGCAACTCATGGTTCATTCGCCTGCGCCACGTTCCGTCTTCCAACTGCACGCCACCATAGATGGTATGCAACATCTTTCGTTCGAAAAATTCCAAGGGCGTGTTGGTCCTCCACGAGCATAGCCCAGGTCTCATGCCCATAGAGGACCACCGGTCTAATCAGCGTCTTGTAGATAATCAACTTCGTGCGGCGGCGAATTTTGTTCGACCGGAGCGTCCTCCGGAGTTCAAAGTATGCACGATTTCCCGCCAAGATACGTCTCTGAACTTCTCCGCTGGTATCATTATCGACGGTTACTAGTGAGCCGAAGTACACGAATTCGTCGACCATCTCAATTTCGTCGCCGTCAATCCGAACTCGGGATGGAAGGTTCATATTGTCGTCTCTAGGATATCTTGCTCTCCTATATTTTGTCTTCGAAACATTGATGGCAAGTCCAATCCTGCTGGCTTCAGCTTTCATTCTGATGTACGTATCCGACATCGCCTCAAAGATCCGTGCCATTGTGCCAATGTCGTCGGCGAAGCCAAGAAGCTGGACGGATTTCCTGAAGATCGTGCAACTCGTGTCTATCCCCGCTCTCCTTGTTACACCTTCTAACGCAACGTTGAACAGCAGGCACGATAGACTATCACCTCTATAACTATAACCCTCTTCGAGATTAAAGGGACTCGAGAGTGTGCCTGATACTCGAACAACGCACATCACCCTATTCATCGTCGCTTTGACTAATCGTGTTAACTTATCTGGAAAACCGTACTCGTGCATTATCTACCATAGCTGATCTCGATCGATTGTGTCACACGTCATTTGAAATCGATGTGTAGGCACGTTGTATTCGCGGCACTTCTGCATAACCTACCGAATCGCCAATATTTGGTCCGTGGTGGCGCGGGAACCCATGAATCCCGCTTGGTAGTGCCCCACGAACTCCTTGGGTGACAATCGGTGGCAAAGAATTTGGGAGAGGACGGTGCTAAGTAGTGTGATCGCGCGGTAGTTGCAGCAATCCAACTGGTCACCCTTTTTGTAAATTGGGCAAACGACACCCTCCATACACTCCTGCGGAAGAATCTCCTACTCCCAAATTATGGCGATTACTCAGTGCAGCGCTCTAGCCAGTGTTTCACCACCGTATTTTAATAGCTCGCTTGGTAGTTGATCTACACCTGCAGCTGCAGCTTTGTTGTTTTTCAACCGACCGATCTCCTCCTTGACTTCTTCTGCGCGTGCTCCAAGATCCGTTGCCATACCGCCTTCGTCCTCTGCTGCTTCACCGTTGAGGTGCTCGTCATAGTACTGCTTCCACCTCTCAATCCGTCTAAGTCCCTGCACATATCGGCTTGCGGAACGTAGCCTTTGCGCGAACCGTTCAGTTTCTCGTAGAACTTTCGTGTGTCGCTTACGCGGTACAGTTGTTCCATCGAGGTTTGCCTGTTCCATGCTTGTTTGTATCGCTCCACTTTCTGTCTCGTTCCGTGCTGCAGCATCTTCGCTCGTGCTGCATTCTTCTCCTCTATAAACTGCTTACATTCGTCATCGAACCAGTCGTTTCCTCGATTCGGAATCGCTGCACCTAGTGCCGCTATAGATGAATGGCTGGAGGGAGATCCGTTCCACCATAGGAAGTACTTATGTCGAAACGGATCTCCCTCCAGCCATCTTCAAGAGTAGCTGCGACCAGCTGTTCTTCCGTGGGTAGTGCTCATTTCGGGAAAATTTCCATCATCTAAAGACTTCAGCAGTAGCACCCTGAACATGTCCGGATATGCCAGGATCGCAGCTTTCAGCGCCACGGTTGGTATTCCATCCGGAGCGGGGGTTTTCTTTGATTTTAGTCACATCGACGCTTCTTTGAGCTCGTCGTTAGTCACTTGCCACTAGGCTGTGTTAACTCCTTCTTCTTCGCCGTACGGTGTCGGTGACCAGGTAGTTGAATCGTGCATCTTTAGCTTACCCGGGCATATTTCAGCTGGTGTCGACGGGCCCTCATCTTCGTCATGCATGACGACTCAGTACGTGTCCCCTAGCGATTGTCGTCTATTTCTCAGCACATCTACTTATGGCTACTGGCTTGCTAAGCTTGATCTCCGTTCCTCTCTCACTCTCCGATCTTGCGCTCTGAGCCCGCCTTCTGGCTCTAAGACAAGCAGCATGTAGCGTACTGAGCTACTCATTTAACCAGTAAGATGCATGCCGTTTACTGCATGACTCCAGTTTTCGTGGCATTGTAACGTCACAAGCCGTCACAATCGTTCCTGTTAGATCAGCCGCATCAACGTACTTGATTCTGCTGTTCGCCAAAGTGACTCAACAAAGAAATTTTTGTTAGAGACTTTCATCTTCCACTTTAGCCTTCCGGTCGTCCTTCTCCATACTGCATCAGGGTTCCATTGGTCGTTGCGATAGCGAATCGCCTGGTGGTCGCTACGGGGATACTTCTCGCACACTCTGCAGTCCATGTTCGCCGTCAGTCAAGGACTACAGAATGTGGCGAAATTTCTCTCAGTGTCGATATCCGTTTCGTGAACCATTAAGCTCCCAGTTTTGTCACGATACCAGGAGCCATTTATTCGTTGTAGTTCTCGGCGGTTGAGCTAGCCTCCACAGCGAACCGACAGGTAGATGTCGGGGTGTGCCGCCAATTTTCACTACAAGGAAATATTCTCAAAAGAAACCTTTTGCAAATGAAACTTTGAGAATTCCATTTAAAATATTAGGTATATTTTTTGTAGAACATATTTAATTTTTTCAAATTCCCTCAAAATATTTCGGGAGGGGGGGGGGGTGGTTTCGTCCCCCCCCCCGCTACTACGCCACTGTTGTTAGGTCTTGTTTTTTGTTAGGTCTTACTAGATATATGACGACTGCCGCTGGTAAAAAAGGTAAGATATCTCATAAGGCCAGGCGACTTACATTTCCCGAGTTTTGATGAACTTGTAATTAGAAATAGAAATGATCCATCGTTTTCGGGCTTTCAATTCTCTCACTGATAAAACTATAAAGAAGCGGCTTTTAATTCCACTGGACGTTAAAGGCGATACTTCTGAAATCACGATTTTAGCTGTCCTTTAGAAGGGTTACTAAACAAGCGTTGAGCTGTGAAAAATGAAGTTATTTATGCAAGTTGTACTCTTATCAACATTTGTTTTGCAGTATCACTGTAGTTATTTCGTCTAAATAGCGCAGTAAAATAGATATTTATGTTTAAGGGCAGTAATACGCAACCATCGCATAGATTAATCGGTTAATAGACGCAATATCGTGTTAAACAACCTCTATCAATTCAAATTCTACACTTTGAACATCGTGGGTGTTGAAATAATTACAGTAGCACCACTTCGACCACCAATTATACAACTTAGGGAGACTTGATTTACCTACACCACACAGTCGTTCGCTTTGGATAATTATTTCTTTTAATTTTGTTCACTTCGAAGAAACCCTTTAACCAAATTGTCCCACACGGCATTCTTCTCAGTCTCAGAACAGTATCATACAGCGTTGTGACTGCCGCTGTAATGGGTTTACAACTACCCAGAATGTCCGCAAACCAGCCGCAAATGATTGATTATCTGCGGGATGCGATCCCCCCTTCAGCAGTACATCAAAGCATGTCTTGGCGTTGATTGGGTAGCGGGTGACGCAGCAGGCAGCGAATTGTGGTTTTTCTGCCTGCTGCTAAACACATTATTAAGCCATTAGTGGCGTCTTACCACTGTCCGAAAACAAAATCTCAAAAATAAACTCGACTATAACGACAGGAAAAAGAGCTGAAAACTTAAAAACAAAACTTAAATAAAAAACAAAAAAACGATAGTCAACTAACCTTCGGAAGGGTGGGCTGAGGTTGTCCGAACTTTTGGACAGTATCACATCTTGACTAGCTCGGCGGGTCCTGGTTGTTCGTCGTTTGGATGCGTCATGCCACGGGGGTGTTCAGTAGGCAAGCGATGAAAGGGTCATGCACGGGCAGCGGTTGGATGTTGTGATATGCGGGTTTGGATGAATTGAAATATTCATTACACGTGCAGGAACGGATAGCAATGTGTCATAGCAATAGGGCAGCAAGGGGTCCAAAAAAATAGGTGACAGATAATGAAAAGAAACGAAGAAAGAAAAACAAAACAAAATAAGAAAATCATAGCTAAACTTTGTGTTTATAAATGGAAAACATGAAATTTAAAATAAGTACAATATTATAAATAAATGCTCAATGAAAGGTTTTTCATAGTTCTGATTACAGTTTCGTGATCTGCTGATATATTCTAAAGTTTTTAGAACGTTTATGTTGTCGAACTGAGTCAGCCCATCAAATTATTCCAACGACAATTCTTACCAGTAGTTTTTCTTAAATTTGGCTAACTGTGTTTTCAATTTCTTCGACTTTTCCGGTACCTCTATCGGCACTTCCGTCACACTATCTACGTCACTATTGTCCTCTTTTTGCTCCATGGTAAGAATCATCACGCACTAGGTCTCACTTAAGCTTTTACTTAGAGAAAAATAAAACTCAACTTTCGAGACACTCACGACCCTCTCCGGTTGGTCGGTCGCGCTTCACCGTCATTCACTCAAATTTCAGATTCTTCTCGGTTACACAAACTCACACACTCGCACACACCGGCTGATAGCGAAACGCGGCGCACGATAACAACATTACCGCCCTAGCTGGTTTGTGCTTTGCTTACATTAAATTACGACCACGACAAATTGATCCCCGTAGCACCCGAATCTTCAATTAATATTAAAAACGTGTCACGTTGGATCAACCGTTTTTGTCTTTATTGTTGTTGTTCGTCTTCGAATTCGTGCGTTAGTTGTTGTTGTGCTAACTTCGATATCAGTTTCCGCTTGTTTTCGCTTCCTTAATCGAAATTAATCCGCCCGCCTTAACTTGGTTTGCCCTCGAGGTCTCTTTACAGGCAGGCGCTAGAGCACTAAGCGTCATCTAAATAAATGCAGTGAACAAATTGTTGGCTGTACTCGACCCAATAGGGTGGCTCAAAAGTGTCTATGTGTCAACGAAAAGGGACACAAACAAAACCATTGTCATCTTCATCATAGCTGAGTATGGGTATTCACGGTTTATACGTACAACAATTTCAACCTTGGAACCGTTCTAGTCTAGCAGCTTTCTAATCTACAGTACATAAGACACGTTTCAAAATCGAAGTTTATTGGGCTCTGAAAAAGTGCATGTGGCCCAAATCGACGTTGAATGCGCTGATAAGAGCTGATATACGAGTTGGAATAGGTAGGATGGAGTATAAAAAAATAGACGGACAGCTGACAAGAAATGCATTGGTGTGTGTATGTAAGACGTTGGCATTCCCGGTCGAAACAGAACGCAGAGGTTATCATGTCTAGTTATTTTATCCCGGTGGCGCCATCCTGTTTCATATTTTTTAGAGATGGTCACCTGTTTTGAACGCATAGCTGACATTTGAATTATAATGATTATCTATCAGTATAATTAATAATCAAAACGATCAATTTAGCAGGACTAAAAAGAAGCTGAAACTAATGAGTGGATCACTGGCGAGAGAGAAATAGATATGTTTTCACAGCACGCTGAGTGGTGAATAACTGTACGCAGCGTTCCAGATTTATCTGGAATTTATCAGATTTTGTCAAGCAGACAGGCTACTAGACAAACAAGTTATTTTGTTAGATATTTCTTGATACATCCAGAACTCGCGTGATGCGTTCCTTCACTGCAGTTCAATACGTTGGCAGTCTTGTAGTGCAGTGGGTTCGGGACGGATTAGAAATTTTCTTATCAAAAAAAAAATAAATACAAATTGTATACCGTTCTACCAATTGCTCATACATTGAAACATCTACACGGGAAAAAGTGTTCCCAAATTTGTGAATAACTAGCCATATGTTTGTGATTGTACTCATGAATTCAAGAACATTTTTTGCGGTCTATATACGACGTGAACGGATTCCTGAATTGTTAAATCTAGATCATGGCCGGCACATTTCTTTATTTTCGACGCGAGCTATATTATTTTTCTTTTCTCCAGGTTTTTGGGAAAATGTCCATCGCAAAATAGACAAAGAACAGCTAGAAAATAATATGACGAAAATTCGCCACGCCGAGATTTCCAACAGATTCGTGATCTACAGTCTTAATACCTACATCGACCTCCTACGTCTATCACGGGTACAAATCCGTTCTCTTAAATGAGAAAACTCGCTCATGATTTTCGGAATATGGTGTTTTTTCATGTTATGAATAGACACCATGAATTATGTGCATCATATCATGAACTATGTGTTTGTAACGCAATATATGCGTTACTCTTGTTTCGTCGACGAGTATAACTTCGGGCGTTCTAATGACATTTATGATTTCAGGTATCATGAACTAAATTTCTGAAAATTGACAGCTTTTTATTGAAATTGAAAATAAGTTAAATGATAATCATTTCTATGATAATTCTACTAAAATTACTAAAATTTGTAAAATTTAAAACCTCTCTTCTTTACTATTATTAAATTGGCGGCCCTAATTTCAAAGCGATACTTATTTATTCACTAGGATTTTTTGCCCAAAAACTGAATTAGTACCATAGTGGAGATCTTCTAAAATCCCTAATGAATTGATTGAGTATTGTAACGAATAACTGCAAATTGAGCATATTAGGACTCGCAAACAAAAAGCAATACTCGAGAATGTTATTTCTTGATTTTCAAATCAATTACCAAATCATCCATTATTGACCATCGTCATTGTCAGATTTTGCAACTGATTTGTAATGCACAACAGGACAACTATGGTGTAGTGCGAATGCTACTGGAAATATTATTATTGCAATTTCTTAATTTTTAAACCAAATATGTGGTCATTTTTCTGTAAATTACGGCTCCGAATTCACGATAATTTGCCCTTGTTCAAAACATGTTTACTAATAAGTTCTTCAAAACAGGATGATATTGGTCGGCATTAGGTAGTCGAAAAATGTTATGGGTCTTTTTCATATAAAATGAACATGGGATTTCTAATGCCCTGAACAACTTTTTTCAACCAAGTGAATTCGCCGTTTTACTCAACTTCTTAAAATAAATGTTCTACTACTATGAATTATAAAATTCATGATCAAAGCATTGCTATAAGTGAATTTTGAAGTTATTTACGGAGAATTTTTTTTTTCGTCGAGTACTTAGCACATGAATTCATGACCATAGTCGAATGGTAGAAACCAAAAAGCAGTCGTTTTTTGATTATTTGGCTCTAATGATTGTAAGCAGCAAAACAATACTAATTGTGCCACGTGACATTTGCTTGACAGCGAGGTAGAGTGGTTCCCACTCAAGATGTACAATTTATCAACTAATCGGTGACCAACCAGATAAGTTACGAACGTTTCTCTCGAAAAAGAACCGGCACTAGGCTAGACACTTATGGGGCGAAATTCGAAGGACAATGACCACTGATAAGCTGAACAATCGCATTCGGCTCGGCCTCGGTAACTTTCAAATTCAAAAAGGTACAAAACAGATGTCATCTGTTTCAGTTCGACCTTTTATTGTTCGTTGCGTTAGAGTAGGGGAAACGGAACTGATGGAGTGCTAAGGGAAAACATGGGAATATTGCACAACAAGAATCGAAAAATAAAAGATAGGCGAGAACTATCTGCAGAAATCACAATTCTCCCTGAGGCAGATTTCGAACCCGCAATATTTGGGTGCTTTCCGATCCAATGCCCTGACTCTTATGTTATTGCTAGGCTATGACGTCCCTGAAAGAACACACAGTTATTGCGGTTATGGCGACAACGACGTCAAATCAGTAACTCAAGCTGGGCTAATAATTAATTAAACTGCAACCATAAAGGTACGGTAGTCTCCATCGCAAGCTCCAACTCGTTGACAACAAAGTTGCTGATGGAGTGGTGTTGAAACAGTAGCAGCTAGCCGTAATAGACGTGAATCGTTTATGGTGATAACACAGATACCGGCTAAACCATTTTTGTTTAATCAACTGCTGACCATATGCCGGGACAATAAAAAGAGTTCATTCCAAGAAAGCTTTCTTTTCCCACCTGCAACGGTTCTGCGTTTATCAGTAGAGTATTGAATTCAAATACCATACAATGTAGGACAAAATATTAGCATGCTTCTTTGTGACATCAAAGGACGAGTTGTAATTAAAATTAGGTTACCTAAAGTTTATCACTAATGCTGATGTGCCTGTCAGCATTATCAACTTGGTGGTATAATGTGATGCAAATAGAAATGGCAAATTAATGAGCGATTTCTATTATCTCCCAGATTTGTGCAGCTGCTGCAAACTTGCAGAAAAAAGAGGTCGAAGATGCATTCTCCAAGACTCGAACCTGATTTATCTGTTAGGTGAATTAAATCGTGTTTTATTTAATGAATTATGAATATTTCTACACAAAATTGTATATAAATTTGCGAACATTTTTTTTTACTTTTTCCTAGTCTCACCAGCCCTAACTAAATTTCAGCCATCAGTTAGTGTCTTAGACATGTGCTGAATGTGTTTGTCTTCCTCACCTTTCATTTCAAATAAGTTCTGCGGATGATTATTGCAGTGTATAATTTCTGATTAATGTGTCCTTGCTTCTTTTGTTTCTTCTCCCTCGGCGGCGCTCCAAAACACACGGTAATGTGTAAGCGACCATACGGCATTAAAAGCGGATTATTACACGCGAAGTTACAAACACGATAGCATACGCGAACGAATGAAATAACATACGAGCGCTCAAGTCCTTCGCGATAATACAAATTCGATGACAAACGCGATCGTTTACACATACCTACGCCCATGATCTTGTAATCACAAAAGCTTCCCGACGGTTGAGTCAACGTGATAGCCCTTACGAATTTATTATTCTCTGACCAACTAGGGAATTAATCATCGAGACCTAAAATGTGCGTGGGGAATACACATGGTCTTGTCTGAGTGGAATGATGACTGTTGAATCATGTTCAAGGATAGAGAATTAACAATTTGTGAGACGGATTAAAAACCAGTTACCGATTTGCAGTATGATAAATCATGTTGATTATAATAATTTTCATCATTGTATTGGCTACTTTCATTAACTTTTGAACTATACAAGCACTATATTATTTATTGAAAATATGAGCTCACAGTTATAGAATTAATCACTGGGCGGACTGTTTGGCAATCAAATTGGTGTATTTTAGGGAATGAATAAATCATTTCCGATGGCCGGTTATCCAGAGTTTAAACACAAGAAAACAAACTTAAATACCCTTTTTGCTTTGAATATTCTTGTTCTCGGAGACTAACAACCCACTGTCTAAAAACGGATTCATTTTGTGGTCGCATTGCTTGCTTGTAGCGAATTCCAGACCAATACCTGTCTTTCAATCCAACTCCATGATACTTACGGAAGCGTTGATGAGCCGGTGGCTTTCCATAAAGTAGGAATCACATCAACATAAGTACCAGTTGAGGCCCGCAATGTCGGTTCTTTTTCAGTTTTTCAGTACCACATTAAAATTTCGTTTTTTTTAAATAGTTCGATTTTTTTGGTAAATCATGTATCAGTTGAATAGGCATTCTGCTCATGAGCACGCTTATCCATAATTTCAGAGGAAAATGTCGTCGTGCGGCATCTCTCCCATACAATTGGGAGAGATGCCGCATCAAAATTGTGTGTGAGATGCCGCACTCAATGGAAGAGGATGCATAGCTAAAATGTATTTTTTTCACCTCGGAATGTCATTAAATGATCATTTGCGTCAGTTATAGGTTCTTAATAAGGTATATCCACAAACTAGCGGTCATAACGCAGTGAAATATAGGTTTTTGAATCTATTTGGCTATACGTATCTAAGTATTAGTTACTTCGGTTTATTCTTTTAAGTTTCAGGCACCAATTTCTGTGAATTTGTAGTGATGTCAATATTGGGATAGAAACGAAAATTTCAACGAATTGTTGCTTTTTCAAAATGAATCTTTCAAGAACAAACCTGCGATCAAACTCGTTAGCATACAAACGCTCTAGTCCTTCGCGATCATCTACGTACACCTACAAATATATCTTGCAAACCGCCCCAGTGATTAAGTGAACGTTATAACGCTTTATATACGTCAGATTTTCAACCAAAATTTTGATGCCTTCCAATAATTTTTCTTGCATTCTTTAGCTAAAAATAATTGACACGTATTTTTTTGTGTTGGTTGAATATGATATTTTTTTCAAGTTGTTAGTTTTTGAACTTTTGAAGTTTAATAAATTGAACATTTTCCAATCACTGATAACTCGGAAATGATCCGATATATGGAATAAAAAATTAAATAAAAAAAGTTGCGTTTTCAAATGAGCTTACCGAAAAAAAATTACAAAGAATTATTTTTTGTTATATAACTTATGAAATTTGCAATTAGTTGAAAGAAATTGAATATTTTTTAAAGTTGTTAAAAAGTTTGTGAAAAAATTTAGGAGTGGATATCAATACTTTGCGAGATATTACAATTATAAACCTATGGCAATTTTACACTAAACGCCCAGTGATAGGCCTGTTATAATTGAAATATCTCGTAAAATACTTCAAGTTCCACTCTGAAATTTTCAAGCAATATTCTCGATATAGTTATAAATTGTTTGTAAAAGATGAAAAAAAATGTTTTTTTGGCATAGCCCTAAAAATTATTTGTCTACAACATTTGCAGAATACATAAATTACATACCAAAAACAAATATTTCAAAAAAATCCGATGATATCATGCGAAAACGCAACTTTCACTATTTTTTTTAATTTTTCGTCTAATCCAATAATTTCAGTTATCAGGAATTGAGAAAAAGTTCAATTTTATTAAATTTATGAAATTAAAAAAAAAATTATAAGGTTCCAAAACTGAATTCAAGGTCTAAAATTTTTAGCTAAAAATGCAAAAAACATGGAAGGAACTAAAATTGTAGTTGTAAATCTGATGTGGAATGACTCGAATTCTACAAATTTAAGACTTTTTTGGTGGTATCCAAACGTTAGAAGCAAATATTTTTTTAAAGTCCCCTTGAAAACATTTTTTTTGATAACATAAGTATATCGAGAAAATTGCGTGAAAATTTCAGAATGGAACTTGAAGTATTTTGCGAGATGTTTCAATTATAAAAAGCTTATCATTGGGCTTTAAGTATAAAATTGCCTTGATTTTAGTTTAAAATTGCAATATCTCGCAAAGTATTTTGATATCCACTCCTAAATTTCTACACCAACTTTTAACATGATTCTTAATGTTCAAAGAAAATAATAAGTAATAAAAATTTGGTTCAATTTTAAAAAATTCAATTTGTTTCAAATAATTGCAAGTTCATAAGTTATGTAGCAAACAATATTTTTTTGTAAAATTTTTACGACAAGCCCATTTGAAAACGCAACTTTTTTATTTAATTTTGTTTTCATATTTCGAATCGTTTCCGAGTTATCAGTGACTGAAAAATGTTCAATTTTATAAACTTCAAAAGTTCAGAAACGAACTTGAAACTTGAAAAAAATATCCTATTTAGCCAAAAAAATATCCTATTCAGCCAAAACAAATAATGCGTGTCAATTATTTTTAGCTAAAGAATGCAAGAAATGTTTTTGAAGGTATCAAATTTTTTGTTGTAAATCTGTCGTGGACCCATAAGTGGTCTCAAGCGAGAACATCTAAACGCTCGAGCCCACGCGATCATGAAACCTCCACGACCCCACAGTCACAATCAGCATCCCGGCCCGCTGCAGTTGACCTTAAACGGTGTTTTGATGGCTGCTTCTAATTTTTCGTCTCGTCCCTAGTTGTTATGAGTAATTCTGATAGAGAGTTCTTCCGAGAACGAAAATAAGAAGTGGCCTCAAAAACTATCGCAACAGACATCTGAACACTGAGGAGGTTGGTCAGTTCAGGAAAGAGATCTTGGGACTGCTGATAGAACAAAGGGCTAGCAACAGTGGTAAAACTTTAATTCATCCAGAACGCTATCCTTAGGTCGGGTTGTATACTCTTTCGCCGTTTAGATGAAGTAACTACCCAATTGTTTAAAGATTAAGGTAAAAGACTTCAATCAATTTAATTTTTTCTGTATTTCTTGACACCAAAGTTCTTAAATAAATAGTTGTCCTATATGGAGAAGGAATCTAAGAGCACTTTGTTGAAGTTCATGGCACTACCTTACTGGGTTCAAGGGTACGATGGCGCTGAATTCATTGAACTTGTCTAAATATTGTATCTTTCAAGTGGGTGACACCCAAAATGCTTAGCGCGCTCTGCACCGGAGAAAGGAGGAGAGGTGAATTACTCAGACACCTCAGAGGAAACAAAACATTGGTAATGGAGGTGTGAAAGTATGTGTGCAAAAGGGCCGATCATAGATCAGCCCAAGTACCCAAGAAATAGCCCCCGTTATTAGCACGGCCCCTTTGTCGTCAAATTACCTATGACACACGAATAAGGCATGGTCTAGAAGAAAAAATCAACAGTTTTCTTTTTGACGCAGTATCAGCTGCAGAATGATTGCAGTTGCCCATCAAATGCAGATCGTTCGTAGGTTATCCAGAGCCGTCAATATGGGGGCTGTGGCACCTGAGAGATTCAATCAAATGCGTGAGGTTATAAATAAAGGTACCGCGTGTCCGTCGGGATCATTCGTCGCTCGCTTGCCAAACGAGCAACATCATGACTGTAACGTCCGGGCGGTACAATAAGCGGTTAAATGCGGTTAATCTCGTTCGAATTTACACTCGTTTCTTTATTGTGTGCAAAGCTTATCGGTCGCGCGATTTAAAACGTACGATTATCAAATTGCTACAGTATGGTTCGAAACATATGTACTCGATGACTTGCAAAATGGATTCATGTGGTGGGTTTGGATTGAGTTCAGAACACTACTACTGTGAGCTGCTTGTTACTTGCGTTTTTATCGCTAAGACATTTGAAAACATGCTTCTCGAGGTATTTCTTAAGCACGGATAGACTCAACTGGGTTTGTGCTTACTTAAAAGCGGGGGTTAGTTAGAGATTTTCAGAAATCAGAATATATTGGCTCATATGCCTTTTTGGAGATTTTGGTGCGTGAGGAGATTGAATTATGTTAGAGCAGTGGCCAAGCATGGTTTTTATTTTTATCACAGGCCTGCAAGCATTATTTTTTAAAACCGATCAAATTCCTTATGGTATATTCAACAGCGTGGGTTTTTATATAGGAGTGTCAAAGTGGAATAATTGATTTATTATTTCAAACAGTTTTGTTTTGAACTTTGAAACTGATATATGCTGCCGTTCTGTTTGTTCCCTCTTTTAAAACACATTTCGAACTGTGGGGATTTGAATAAAGAGTGCACACTACGCTCAGATTCGATCGACTGGGGAAAATAATTTCGAGTCATGTAACGACCGAAGGACACGTTTTGGAGTGATTCAGTTCTAGATTTTTTATAGCAAATAACATTATTATTAAAATAGGTCCAGTCCTTGCAAATACCGTCCTGGAGAAAATGCTCATTGTTTTAAAATGCTTACGTATTCCAGAGCACTGAATGCGATAGTATTTTTTTCGAATTTGATGAATAACGTTTGAGATTGTTATTTACCAAATTTGAAAAAAAAATCATCCCAAACGACTTAGGGGAGACCGGGACTAGTTGGCGGTGTTCTCAGTTTTTAATTTTTACCGCTTTGATGTAAATAGATCTTGCAAAATAGAACACGCGGCATAAAAGAGAAGACTGTTGGCAACATCCCTGATTTTTTTTAAAATGTTTGATGCATTGTCTTCATTTTTAGAGACAAACACATGTGACGCGGAAAACCCGCCAACTTACCCCAACCCCGGGGTAAGTTGGCGGTATGTGAGGATACGCCAAAAACTAAGCAATCAAATGGAGATGCACTTACATCAAGGGCGTTTTTGGAACGTGCTGAATGTCTTTTCGAGAAAACTGTATATTAACCGACATTTGCTATTATATTTCAGTTTCAATACCCCGGCATTTTAACTTTGATGCGTACACTTTATTCAAAAGCAAATTTTCAAATTTTTTCATGCAATTGGCCGGAATAAATGTCTACTACATTGGTGAGATACTCAAGAAAACGACTTTCTTACTTTGGAGTGAATTCCAGAAATAAAATTTTTTGATGACTTTTTTGCACTGTAAATAATATCGCCAACTTGCCCCGCGTGCAGCACCGCCAACTTACCCCAGCCGCATATTTTATTAAAAACTTCTTAAAAAATAACTTTTTTGAGGATAGATGTAATATCTATACGGATACTGAAAGCTCTTTTCACGCGCTATCGAAAAATATAATCATTCGGGAAATAGATTGATAATCATTCTAAATAACGCAAAGTATTTAAAATTTGAAAAATTTACTTGGTATGCTCGAAAACACAATATCACCCACAACTTTCACCAAACAAATCGTTTTGCAACAAAAACACATTGGATAACGGGTTTCACATAAATTGAGGTACACAAGAAGAGGCAGCGCTATATGTCTAATAGAAACAGAGAAAAAGGGATTCCGCCAACATACCCCAACCGCCAACTAGCCCCGAGCTCCCCTACTTGTTGTTTCCGATGTGAAATTACGGTACAAGTTAGAAGGAAGAAGGGAAAAACTTTTGTATATTCCACTTCGCTGGGGTTTTGTTTCCTACATTACTCACCCATCGTTTTGTTCTCGTCTTCTATCTTCCTGATCAGTAAAACAAAACTGTCCCCACTGAAACACGTGAATTGTCCAAACAAATCACTGTTAGAACTTTCAAAATCCGACCACAAATATAGACCACTGCTACAGAATTAATAAATAAGAAATCCGAATACTAAGTGCTATATGCTCTAACATTTGATTTAATGTGTCCTTAATTTGCTCTAAGCCAGGGTTGTTTAGGGTTACCACTAAACATTTATATACTCTTGACTATACTACGGTAAACGAAAGCCAAGCTTTCTAAAGGACTTGTGAGCTATTTCCGACACGACTGACTTAATCCTCGGAATGATATAGGCTCAAAATACCTTAGCCACCTCTGGATGGAGAAAACCCAATCGAAAGCACACCGGAATAGTTAACTATTAAGTGGATGCCATTGCCGAGGAGGGACAAAAGCGACACAATTTTGAGATTTCTTCTGGAAGCGACTGAAATTGACTTGCTAAATTAAGAACGCAGTTTGCAATTTAACTGTGCGTTCACTGTTCATTTACTGTCGATTGAATTACTGGAATTCTGTATTACCGGATTGCGAAGGCATCGTTGGGAAGTAAGAACTACTAGAGGATGCCCTCAAGGAAGTATTCTGTCACCACCTCAATAGTTCCTGGTAGTGGACGAAATATAACGGCTGCGCTGGCGATATTATCGTCACTGTTAGAGGCAACTGCTGCGGTATAAGGTATGACATTTCGCATCTCAAACGAAAGTTGGTAAGGAAAAGTCCTTTCGACTGGTTTGAATAATGAGGCCCCACTATATCAAAAGGACTATTGAAATGTCCATGGTCATGCCTGAGTGAATGATGATTTTTGAATTATGTATGAGGATTAAGAATTCACAATTCGCTAGAAGAATTCAAAACCAGTATCCAATTTTCAGTCGTTATATCAACACGAAGAACAAAGGTTTTATTGTCATATTCATTGGTTTAATTTTAGTCCATTAACTCATCAATCAATTATATTAATTGTTCTTATAGTATTGAATACTTGCATTTCAATAATTCAATAAGCCATAAATCTATCATAAATTCTCGGCAGCCGACTTCCCAGAGCAGTAAACACATGATAACACTACTGAGACTTTCATAGATCGTATCCATCATCAAGGTGAATCCAGATTTGTTTAACTCTATCCATCCTACTAACAAAAATTCCTTGCCGTGGAAAACGTGGATATGCAGGTATACACGGTTTCAATAGCAACGTTTCTTATACTAATATTCCTTCCATTCCCCGATGACTGCAAGGACGTGGTTAGCGCCATTATCGGCATTTCAAAGTACCTATAGAACTCTCGAAACGTGTACATTGAGGATGGAATGCTACTCCCAGGCCCTATTCGTTGGCTCTGGTGTGATTTCGCTTTTTCCGGTCAATTACGGGGTAGTAGCTACGAATTGTACGGTCACCATGCTCATGCTCATACTCATGAAATTGTATAGCGAATATTTGATCTGGAATAGATTATTCCAAAAGATAATAGATAATGCATAACCTTCCAATCTTGCAAAACCGTTTTATGTCAAGGTCGTCACTCAGAAACGCACGACAGATTGTACGCAGTTCTGGTAGATATCAACAGAAATAATACCGCGCGCAAAGCCTTTCTGGAGCTTGAAAACAAAGATATCATAAAAAATAATGCGTACTGGTTCCGGAGGAGACACCCACAACTTGACAACGCACAGAGGCATGGCATGTGGGGTCATGTATTATTTTGTAGTTGTTTTTCTTTTTCAAATAGTTCTAATAGAGTTATTTTAAAAGTTTAGAGGAGAGCTTGATTTTTACATACCGACAAAAATCTTTTCAATCACTCGGCTGTAGTATCGGGTTCAATTAATAGAATAATGCTTACATTGAATGATGTATTCTTTTTATTTTTATTCCAAAAAATGTTATAATGTCGATTTTTACATGCCTCAAAATTTTCGACAAGGTCGCTCACTCATCTGTTGGAATAAATTATACTCTGAATGTTGTGTAGTTTAAAGCTGTCCTTGTCTCATATAGCGCATTTTACGCTAAAGACATTATTGATACGCACTATAGATTATAAGTTTTTTTTAGAATTGAGTTGCTAGGCTGCAGGTTATCGCCGAAAATTGATTATTTATTGTTTTTTTTTTTTTTTATTTCGATTATAGAGGTTTTAACCTTAAGGTCATTCGCCTCTTCGGGTTAGAAAAATCTCTTGTGAAAAATTTCTAACCCTATGTGCGGGGTCGGGACTCGAACCCAGGTGCGCTGCGTACAAGGCAATCGATTTACCAACTACGCCACGCCCACCCCCATTATTTATTGTTATTTATTGTAGTTTCGGGAATTTTTGTCTGCTATCAGTCCATTATCTTCGACGACAACATTGATCTTCCGGAAGTCGCGCAGTGCACTGAGTGCACAATGTTGTGAAATCCTAGCGAAATCGTCTAATAGCTCCAGATGGTTGCCTGGATATAAATATTGACGCGACTTCCGGAGAGTTAACCCTTTAAACCACTGCCGGTTTTTACCGGTTTTTCTTCAAACGATCAAAGAATAAATGAGTTTGATGTGTAATGCATTGACTACCCAGTGTTATTGATTAGCTAGCCTTGCCTAGTCCAAACAACAGGAATTAAAACAAGATCCACCCGTATCAGTGAATATAGGCTACTACGTGATCACCCACGGAAACAATTCTCTCGCCGTAAGCCAGACGAGAAGCAAAGAACAAACCAACACAGTCGACGATGGTGGCAGTGGCGACGTGCAGCCTACCATAAAGCAGCATTAGGCGTGAATTAATGTCGAACAGCCGCTGTAAGACGGATGATTGCCTAAGGTACACAGCAATAAAAGCACTTGTATGACCACTGCCAGTGCTTTGTTGTGAGCCGTCGTAAATATGCACAGCTTCGTCGGTTTTACGACTGCAACCAAATCAGCCAACTCGGCGAGACTTAGAACGCGCGATTCTACACCCGCTTGTTATCACTTTAATTCATGTGAGCCTTCCCCATACGTTATACAACTGAAAACTTAGTCACCGGCGGCACTTTCACTTTCTGTATCTTCGTCGGGAACTTTTTTTTCACAATAACTCGCGACCCGAGACCGATTCTTTTTGCAATTAGGAACTTTGCAGTTCAGTCCCGATAAGTGTGATAAATTAGGTCCTATCTTTACATTCCGGTCGGTTACGGAAGCACGCGCACGTCTGCGTCTACCTACGGTTTCACTCGCGCTCTCACTGCTGCAACTGGAGATAACGGTGTGATAACAACAGAGACGATCTACTGGCAGTAGCAAGGTAGCTTTGTCCACGATCTCGACTCGATGGCACAAATACCTAGCGTGTACTACTGGCTTCGAGTGAGGTGGTGTTGACGAGAGAGCGAGAGAAAAAAAGAATAGCACATCACAATACAACTAGCAGCGAGCTTGCTTCGGGAAGAAACACGCAAGCAGGGTAACAACAGCAACCGAAGACATTGTGAAGAAGGGAACCGTAGCACAGTTCGGATCGAATAAATGTGATCGCGTGCGGCGTCGAATGGTTCAGCTTGAAATTAGGCCAAACTAATTGCGTAGAGTGTTTTGAATGTGTGCCCCATCTTTGTCTAACTTACAATAGGATCCGAAAATTGAAGGGGAAAGCCTGCATTAGATGACCAAAATGTTACTATTGATCGTGATTTGTTACAAAAAACAAGCAACAATTCAGCTTTGTAAAAATTTACGTATATTTACATAAAGGGTGTCCCACATCGAATGGAATCACGGAAAAAAACGCTGTTAGTTTTTCGAAAGTTGGAAAAAAATGGCGTCACCCGAAAGGCAACGTTGCGAATTGATTTTGGGCAAGTACCTTTCTCATCGGGACATCGGAAAACAACACAGAATCGTGCAATCAACGGTGAGTCGTGTGATTAAAGTACGATTCATACGATACATCAGGCTTCTGTCACAGATACGGAACGTCAATGGAACGTCAAGATTGGTTACATGCAGTTAAATGGGGACATTCACACACAACATCAACGGCACGTAAAGTTTTGACGTACGAATCGTGTGAACCGGCACATGAGAAACGCATTCAACTTATCCTGACAGAACGGTGACGTACCGTTGACGTTCTTCTCCGTTGGCGGAAACTGATGTTATGTGTTTCGGCTATGCAGTCTGCGGTTTACAAAAACGCTATTCTGTCTTTATCCGACGTTTCGGTCCCAAACGGACCAAAACGTCGGATAAAGACAAAATAGTGCTTTTGTAAACCGCAGGCTGCATAGCCGAAGCACATAATCTTATAATTATTATAGTCGACCCCCATCCAAAAGGAAGCTGATGTATCGTCTGAATCGGGCTTAAACGTTACTACCAAACTCTGAGCATTGAACGGAAGGAGAAATGCGGTTAGAATGGATGTTCTATTACTGATCAGGATCGCAAGCGTGTAGTGAAAGCGTTTAAGCGGAATTCCAATGCTTCGGTCAGGGATGTAGCCAAAAAGTTGAATCTGTCCAAGTCATTCGTTCAGAGAGTCAAGAAACAGGAGGGACTGCATACATACAAAGTTTAGAAGGCTCCGAATCGTGATTAAACGGCAAAATACGGTGTGAAAGTCACGGACCCGGAAACTGTACACTCAGATGCAGACGAAGCCTCATTGGCTCATCTTGTATGAAGAGACTTACGTCAAGGTGGACTTCTGGCAGCTTCCGAGGCTACTATTCTTCACCACTCAGCTCAAGTATGATATTTCGGAGGTTCTAAGGGAACAGAAACTTACAAAGTTTGCTAATAAATACATGATTTAGTAAGCGATCTGCTCATGTGGCAAACGGAGTGCGTGGCTACCGAGACTGTAAAAGGGGAGATCTACTTCAAGAAGTACCTACACAAATGTCTGCTTCCTCTGTCGAACCAACACGAGAGCCCTACGATCTTCTGGCCAGACCTAGCACTGTCAAATCAAACACATGAAGAAAAATTAGATTTCCGTACAGAAGAAGCTAAAGTTAGATGTTGAACAGAACCTACTGAGTGGAGTTAAGCGTAAGGTGCGAGCTTACGGTTACGTTATTGAAGTTGAATTAAATAAATATGCCAAAGGCTTACTAATGGGTTATATTTTAATGCCTGAAAGCTTAAAAAGAATCGGTCCACTAGTTAATGATGTGGGGCACCCTTCACATTTTGGATAACCTCAAAAAAAATTCCATCCTATGACTGGCACTGGCACTGAGTGCCTATCACCGAAGTGTACCATTTGAAGCTTAGATGATTCGAGGGCGTTGGTTGTACCTCTCACGAAGAAATATGAGACCAAAGATTTTTAACTTCAGAAAGTCCCTACGACTTCTATTGAGCATAAACTCAAACCCCCAAATTAAGAAACATTCAGGGTTGCCCCACGACAACCGTTGCCTTTTTTGAAAGCCTAATCTATTAAATTGAGGAGTGTAGTCGATTTCTACGTCTTCCCGAACTTGTCACAAATGACAAATGCAAAAAACGTCTTTCGAAATATATAACAAAAATCTTCGGCACCAATTATTCGTGTAAAAAGAGATAATATTTCAAAGAATTGTAATGCACTCTTGCTCGAACGTATCCAGAGGTCTCAAATCGACCATTACTTCCGCTTCAATCAACAATGTAATGAACGATTCTTCATCCAGCTTCCTAGTCATCCCCAACATCCCACATCTAGAGAAGCTGGTGGGATCACCTACTGTGTGTACGTATTCGAGAAGGTGCTCGCCATACATTCGTTGATAGGTCCAATCTCGCGTTCGAGCTCTAGTTTTGTCCCAACGAAGTTCGTGCCTTGATCGCTAGATGGAGATGTTAAAAGATGGGCAATACTAAGATTTGTGGAGTTCTTTGACGAGCCACAAATCTTTGTGGAGGGTTTGGCAATCAGTGTTATACTAGACTTCGAAAGTGCTGACATCCGTCGAGCTAGAAGGATAGCCTCGAAACCCCGTAATGACAGTACTGACGTTAAATGGCAAACTGTTGGCGAACATCATTCACGACAATTTCTCCATTCCTGTGATCCTGCTGTCGGTGATACCGTAAGACGATTTCCAATCAGCAAAACTCAGCATTCATCTAGCTCTGGCGATGACTTCAGGGTACTACTCGAATTGTTGAGTGGTTTCTGCTTATCCCTCGGTAATTCAATTCAAGCACAGTCAAACTGATGGAAACGTTAACGAGAGCATGCCTAGAAAACTAAAGCTAAAGAAGAGTCGGCGTCCAGCCTACTGTTGGAACTAGGCACTAAGCACTCCAGATGATGCCAAGATCAAACAACGCATTCAGCGAGCCAGACCCAAAGATAAAAAGTCTATCGATTCCGACTGTGCTCGAATAATCTGAAAGCAATTGTAGAGGGTCTTTTTCCGATTCATGATCTAACGATGTAGCCGTTGACACTGTATGGTTTCGTAGGAGCAGAAATTGCCGGAGATGTACAGGTATTCTATATCAAGCTTCGGACAGTGGCGAGGAGATTATAACTGTGAAGATAGCTCCTAGTCTAGGTGGAATTCCCAACGTGGTATTACAAAATACAACCCTGACATTCCTGGATATGTTCAGAACGGTGATGACGAAATACCTGAAAGAAGGCTACTTTCCAAAAAGACGGAAGATTCAAAAGTTGGTAGTGCTGCCCAAACCAGGGAGATCGTGTATCAAACAAACTAAAGGCCTGCTGGATACTCTCGGGAAGCTCTTGAAAAAGGTCATCCTCAACAGGGTAACGAAAGTCGACGTGGAAGCGGTCTGTCAAAGAGGTACGACAAACACGGGACAGAAGTGAGGATTATGGCGGTAGTACTACAAGGCTCTATGTTTGAACTAAGGTTGCGGAACTTAAGGTCTAATTCTGACAATAACAGGAGATGCGCTGGAAGTGGTTGAAATGCTAACAACCATAAATACAATCAAAACTGGAATAATCCGATTAGATAACAAAACGTAGGTGGTTCTAGTTCTAGTAAACCACCTCAGCGGGATCAGATCGCTGTCTGAGATAAAGTCACAAGGTGTATTGAATCAGTTGGGAGTAATGCTAGACAATTGTCTAAATTTCTATAATCACACAATAGAAAGCGTCTTCTGGCTGGTGAAGAGTCTTCGATACTGAGGTGTACGGTTCCACTCTTGCGGGCGCAGCGTTGAGGACCAAGCTAAATCGACATAAACCGAACAGCACATTCCGGCTCACGGCCATGCTAGGTCGTGGGAGGCAGTATGTGTCATCGCCGGGATGCCCTGTATCACCATTGCTGAGCATATCGAGTCTTATCCACGCAGGGGAACGAGTGGTGTGGGGAAGATGCTGACGTATAGCACAGTGCATATTGCATTGGCTGGACAGACTGAACCAAGTTTCGATTTCACTGAGTCTTATCCTCTTGTGCAATATCACGCTTGACTACGTGTTTGCTCATAACCACAAATTGTGTCTCCGTTTTTGAAACTGGAGTCAAATCAGCGCTAGCTTATTTCCGTTATAAATATTCGAAGATATACAGGTAGCAGAGAGAGAGAGAGAGAGAGAGAGAGAGAGAGAGAGAGAGAAGTAGACTTTGATTTAACGTTTGCTATCAGGTTATGCCTGCACCAAGAAGTATTTACATCGGTCAAGCAGAAACATAGAAACACGTGGTCTTTGAACACGAAAGAACGAGGAACACCATAAGTACAGTAATCACAAATATATTAGCAAAACTGCAGAAAACATGTAGGAGAGATCAACGAGTTAGTGACTAGAGCTCAAATGAGCGCACTCTACCGGTCATCTCGTCGAGTAGGATGCATAGACCCACTGTCGAGGACTAGCTCGACTAGTTCGCACCAAATGCACCGGTATCGGGTCGTCGAGGCCGTATACCGAACGTTACACTCCATTCGCTACTCTATCGAGTTCCACGTCTTGGATTAGATCAAGTAGTTCGCATCGAAGCACCAGCAGCGCGCCGTGGAAGAACCAGCCATCACTCCATCTGAAATCGCCGGACCAATCTCGGCCCCTATAGTCACATAACTTGTGTGAACGCCGAAAGCAACTAGCTAGTCTCGAGTGATATCTCGGGAAGCTTACACAAATGATCAGAATGATCTTGGTTTATGGTTTAGGAACCTAATAACTGGCATAATGGCCCAAGTTGATGTTAATCACTGATGAGATGAATTCGAAATTTCTTTATTGCTCTGGGCAGCCGGCTGCCGAGAATGCATGGAAGATTTATCGTTTGTTCAATTAATTTGGAAATGCTCGGTTTAAAAGAAAGGTGAAAAACAGCATCTCCCGTTTGGTTTCCATGGAACTTGGATGTTATGGCGATGACCTTTCCCGGTCAGGTAAAGGTAAGGAGGGAATATGTCTTCCCGAAGCTACTCAAGATACTGCACATACTGAGTTTGATCCACTATTGTAGCCTGTCAACAGACGTAATCAGGTCGATTCCATCATCGACACCAATCCGTTTACCCCAGAACTTGAAGGATACAACAACGACCTTTTCTGGTCAGATAACAACGCTCTAAACAAGTCAGACCAACTCGAAGGACATGGAATTTCTGTATCCGTTTTTTTCAGGTAAATACAATGAATGTATATTTCCGTCCGAAGTAGGACATACAGATGCTGCCCCCGTTGAAAACCCACCCCAATTACAGGCGTTTACTTCCACCACCACTCGACCTAACACCGTTCAACTGTCAGGAGAAAACTTGCAGGGACATCTTACAATCTACTATCAGAACATGAGAGGACTGCGCACCAAAATTGATGAGTTTTTCGTCGCTGCTTCGGATGTTGATCATGATGTTATTGTTCTGACCGAAACGTGACTGAATGATCAAATAAACTCGCTCCAATTATTTAGCTCAAGGTTCTCGGTATATCGTGATGATCGCGATCCTCATAGTGCAGTGCAGTGCATAGTGCAGAAACGTGGTAGTGGTGTGCTCATCGCAGTCTCCAACCGACTCTCATCCAAACACAAAAATGACACTCACAATTTCGAACAACTCTGGGTAAATATTCGTGGCCCCTATACTAATCTTTGTGTGGGTGTTTATTTATATTCCCCCCGATTTCGCAAGTGATGTAGAAATTATTCAGAAGCACACAGACTCCGCACTTGACTTTGCAACTTCCATTGAACCCAACACAGTACATCTACTATTTGATGATTACAACCAACCTGGACTTCTTGAGAAGAGCACCCCTCCGGGTATGCCTTCCCAGACCCTTCTGAATCAACCTTTTCGAGGGCGACTACTATCTTACTAGACAGAATGTCTGTACTGAACATGCGACAAATGTCTAAAGTGACTAATAGGCAAAATGGAATCCTGGACCTCCAGTGTATAAATGAATAAGCTTCAATGAATTGCACCGTTTTAGAGTCACTTGAGCTTTTAGTAGCTGTAGACGCACATCATCCTCCTAGTAACGCAAATTTGTTCGCACCTGGCTCTCTATGACGAGATGGAGGATGTCAGGGAGTTCAACTTTTCGAGGACTGACTTCTCTGGACTTCATAACTCACTACAAACAATCGACTGGGAGACTCTTGAATTTCGCGATCGATGTAGGTGGTGCTAAAACAGCTTTTCAGTATACATGTACCTGCACCTCGTCCCCGAACAAAACCAGCATGGTCCAACAACTGGCTACGTAAACTGAAAAGATTGCGAGCAGTTGCACGGTACCTCCGGGTGTACCTCAAGGGAGCAATCTCGGACTTTTGCTTTTTTCTTTATTCTTCAATGACGTTTGCTATGTCATACTCCCAGGGTGCAAACTTATATACGCTGATGATCTCAAACTCTTTCTCATTGTGCGGTCAATAGAGGACTGTATCGAACTTTAGCGACGTGCTTTCTGCAATTGATGTAATCGCAACTTATTGGTTCTCAGTGTGTCCAAATGCTCTATAATATCTTTCACGCGTAGAAAAAATTTAATTCTCTGGAACTACAATATCGCCGGCCAAATGCTAGAGAGAGTTTCAGACCTTGGTGTACTCCTGGACTCGCAAGTGACATTCAGAAACCATTACTCTCACGTTATAGCACAGGGAAATAGAAACCTTGGCATTATAATAAGAATCGCCAACGAGTTTATTGATCCATATTGTCTGCAGGCATTGTATTTTTCACTTGTTCGGTCTGTCCTGGAAGCTTCCGCCATTTGGTGTCCTTATACGAGCATTTGGACTAACAGAATTGAAGCAGTACAAGCCAGATTGCTCCGCATTGCTCTTAGAACTTTACCGTGGCGTAACCTAACAGAGCTATCACCATACATCGATCGCTGTCGTCTGCTCGACATAGAAACTCTGACAAAAAGGCGAAATACATTCAGAGCGGTATTTGTTGGGAAAATATTGACTGGCCAAATGGATGCCCCAAATATTCTCTCACAAATCAACATCAACGTACCCCCCCTCCCCCAGAAACCTTAGATCACGTAACTTTTCAAGACTCGACTTTCAGCGCGCCGAGTACGGTCATAAATTAACCCATAAGGTCGATGTGTACTGTTTTCAATACTGTGAAAGACCATTTCGATTTTTATGTACCTAGTGATGTTTTCAAGAATAGACTGAGGAGATTGACTTAGCTTATAAGATTATGTTAAAATATTTCTGTAATGTTATTGTAATGCTGAATAACTTGTATTTAATTTTGTTAATCTGTAATGTGAAATCATTGTAATTATTGAAAAAACGTGCGAAAAGGTTATGGGTTTTTACGCGCATTCGAGGTCTGTTTCTGAAGTGAACCATGAATGAGCTTTTCCCATACAACAACAACAATAAATTTCATGTAGACCAACACGGGTCAGATGAAAAATGAGAAATAAATAAGCAACAAGCTTCGGACAACGGACCGTTGCGAGTGTTGCCTATATTTAATTAAATCAAACGGCATGTGAGCGATTTTATTATTCCTTGTTTCTTTATTCCGACGAAACATGACATTCCAAGAACAAAATAATATAATGAAAAACGATTGTCGCTACTGTATAGAGACATTTTTTTAAATAGATGTGCTAATATCCATGTAATTAAAGGTTTCGTAAAAAACTTTACTATTCTTATTATAAGAAATGAATTCACAACTACGTATTAATTTCTTTCTCCACGAACGTTTGAATAAGGTTCGATTCTTATATTATATAATACCATTATTCGCAATCAATATTATAGTGCATGTACTACACCCAAGTAAACCAATGAAAATGACAATAATACATTTGATCTTCGTACTGATATGACTGCCGAAAATCGGTAACTGGATTTCGACTCGTCTTGCAAATTGTCAATTCTCAATCCTCGTACAGGATTAAACAGTCATCATTCCACTCAGACAAGACCATGCGTATCCCTTACGCACACTAAATGCCCAGTAGATTACTTCCCTAGGTGGTCAAATAAACACTAAACAAATAAAGAAATTAGTTTGCTAAGTGCAAAGTAATATCAGCTCGATTGACAACACCCGGCAGATGCGTGTTCCCTTACAATGACATCAAATCAAAAAACATTTAAAATTACATGCGACAAAATATGTGCACTTTCGAATAGAATAAAATGAAGACTACTTAGTTGTTTGCAATAAAATAAGATTGGAGAAAATTAGTTGCATAACCAGATAGGAAATTATCCTTATTTTGCATGTATATATCCATATTTTGCCAAAAAAAATATTTTGTGGACATTGTACGATTTGGCGGCCATCGAGGAAAGGTAGCTCGCTTCGTCCTACAGAAACTTTTTAATATCGTTTTTGTCGTGTTGGCAAATTCGACTCCGAATTGCACTACTGCAAGCGTAAACCAATTCCACAAAAGCATCGGTCTTCGGCTTGAGAATCATTTGTGTGGTTCTCCATAACTGTTGGCTTAACCGCAAACAATACAGAAACACTAGCCACTCTCGCTGTGGAGGATAAACCTGTTCCCACAAACTTGAGAATGTCCAAAAGGATAAACAGAAGTTCTCTTTTTGAAAAACACTACATAACCTAGCGGTACTCTTCGTGGAGAACTAAAAATCCATCACCATTGTCGTCAGGGTTGTTCTAACAGATGAACCAAGCTCACTATCTTAAGCAACATTAATGGGTTAGAATTGTGAAAAAAAAAAACAAAATTTTTATCGGTTTAAAAGCTTCCTTAATCCTTCCAGAATAAAAACACAAAAGCGTTTCGTGTTCCAATACTCTCTCGTACCGGTCATTAACAACAGTTTACGGAGGTGCTTCGTACCGCGTCGAAGGAATGTTAGGGCGATGATAAAAATATATCATAGAAAAAAAATATGACGCTTTTACAAGAAAAATGTTTTTTAGATTTTATTTTTCAAAAAATCGATATCTTCCAAATATTCCGTAATATATGTTATATACTTAATAAAATTAATTGGATTCTTTTACCAGTTTCAAATTTGAGCTTACGGCCAGCTCACCCACCTATGGTCTCGAAAAAACTCCGAAGACTTTCTTCTAGATTAAAAATTAAAAAACCCACTCGAAAAGAAAATTTCACTGCTTTCATTTTACTTCATTTTACACATGGAAACCTTTCCTGTTGCAAACGCAGTATTTAATACTGTTGCTACTCTAATATTGGAAAAAATCCCTGTTTCTAATTGAGTTGCCCTTCCAAATAAAAGTAAAGATTATAGGACAAATTCAATTGTAAATCCTCTAATTTAAATTGAATTCAAAACGTAACAGCTTCGAGGCGTTGAAGGTATCGCGTAGACCGTTCGAATACTTCTGCACCACCATGTCTTCGGTCAAAATATATCAAACCCGAAACCGAAGACGCACCACGGTGAGGAGTATATCGTCGCTGTAGTGCTATCTTATGACAAACGCCATTTTGGGGTAAACTGAGTTAGACATGCCACATTACTTGTCTGAAAAATCTCTACAAAGTGGCGTTTTTAGAATTTTGAAATTCTACTTGGTTACGTAGATATAGCGAGAAACATGATGAGAAATTGTCAGTTTTTTGCATCAAATCACTGTATGTAGGGATTTGCACAAGTTATATTGAAGTTTTATATGTTTATATGCGTAAAAATATCTGAGGAACACAATGGCATAAAAATTTTCAAAAGAAAAATACAAGAGTTGTGAGAAAAACACAGTTTAAGTTTAAACTGGAAATATAGCATATTTGGCAACACTGTAACCAAAAATAACTATTTTTTCTAGATTCTCTGACTCATTTTGTTCAAAATGCATCTCACCGATTGTTTATAGACCAAATGAAGCCAAAGATATGAATAAAAATTAAAAATTGATGATTTTTTTCTATGGAAAATTTTCCATGCACGATTATGACACGTCATACAAATTTTGTCATCAATACACGTCTATGACACGTGTGAGTGCGACTTTTGTTTACATTCATAGTAAAAACTCGCAACATAGTCAACCGATCATCGTAATATTTGAGAGATTAATACAGAATAGATAGAGGCATCAATTGTCTTCTTTGGATTATTTATACCATTTACAAGTTTTAAAATATTCAATCTCCAACTTTAAAAATCGTTTTTCTCGAAATGTGCTAAATGGCGCTTGTCATAAGATAGCACAACAGCGACGATATGTCTTGTTACAGTTTGACTACTCGCTCAGTCTGAAAGCTGAAACACGTAAGATATGTTAATTTTTTATTAGATTCATGGATCGGTTTGTGTGCGCTAGCAAACATGTACGTGTAAAGCGCGATTCAGACGATACATCAGCTTCCGTCAATGTCAACGGAACGTCACCGTTCCGTCAGGATAAGTTGAATACGTTTCTTTTGCGCCCGTTCACACGTGCCGTACGTCAAAACGTTCCTTGCCGTTGATGTTGTGTGTGAATACCTCCGTTTAACTGCATGTAACTTATCCTGACGGAACGGTGACGTTCCGTTGACGTTGACGGAAGCTGATGTATCGTCTGAGTCGTCCTTAAATCATATCGCACACGATGCCAGCCAGCGCTGGAGTGGTTTCGTTTTTTATGTTCTGGCACGAGTGCAGTGTGTTGGTCTTTATCATCAGGGTGGCCAGACCTACCGATTTATCGGTAGTCCTACCGATTTTGGTCTTCCCTACCGATTCACAGACGACCAAGGCGAAAGTACCGATATTTCGTTATTCCTACCGAAAACTACCGATTTTTATTGATTTTGGACACATCCTACTCAACATTCATTTTTTTGTTGGATTTGGTCTGAGATCTGTGTTGTCAGTATTTTACAATTCTATGTCAATACTACGTTTTTGGGAAACAACCCGGCCTACCGATAACTACCGATAAACTTTTAGTGACCCTACCGATATTAAGAAATTCTATCTGGCCACCCTGTTTATCATAACTCGCCCGTTCTCTGGTTGTATTTTGTCGATAGGCCCAGCTGTTCACTCTCGTGCACAGAGGAAGCGAGAAAGCTCGGGGAGGGCAGACCAGATGAAATTTTAATTTCGTTCAATCGTGATAAGCAACGTCAATTGACGACGCTCGATAAGAGGACCGTTGACTCACCGCGTCATGGGGTATTCAGATTGGTAGCTAGTCATTCTCTTCAGATATGGAACTGACAATGCAAATTTCAATGGTTTAATTTCTATGTTGGTGCAGGCTTAAATCTAGGAATGATGTACCGGTATTTCCACCTCTTTCCTTTAGGTTTTTCTATTGTGATTCAAGCCGTAATCTTGCTGTTTCCGACTTAGGTGCAATCTATGATAAAATGTTGTCGTAATAGTACAAACGTTCAAACGGTCGATAAATGTTATTGGAAACCTAGGAACAGAGTATGCGGGAAACCCAAACAAATATCGAATCGAATGACATATTGTTGACAAAGATAACGCAGCAATACTCAACACAACAATCTCGGCAAGTATAATAAAAATTGTAACGATACAACGGTTGAACCGATTCACGCTTCTAGCTCATCGTACGAATCTCGCCGCAAGCTGCTACCACCCCGTTCCTGCTCTCCGCATTCCGCCATCGGGTTCCAACGCATACTGGGACGCACCGCAGTTGGCACTATGGAAGCCCTCGATCCCCCCGCCACAGTCGAGCACTTGCAGCCAGCGATCATCAGTCGTCCCGGTCCTGTGTGTGGGATGGGTGAAAGGGTCTTCCAACCTGCCGCAAATGGCAAGTATACATCTGTTCCGAACACTTCAAGCGCTGATGTATTCTTCGCTTCCAGTTCTTTGCCTTTTGCTCCGACATGTTATCAGATGCCAACCATTTCTCTCGACGACGACGATAGTCGTATTTTGGGGCGCGACGCAGTTGATTCGGGATGCCTCGAATCCCTCACCACAGTCGACCAGGCGACCGTGAACCGTTCCGATACTGTTCGTGAGATTGACGAAAGGATCTTCCTACACGGCAACATGGCTTCGCTCTCTGCTGTACCTGATCCGTCCTCCAACAACATCGAGGTTTACTACCAGAATGTTGGTGGCCTAAATTCATCAACGGACAGCTATTTGCTCGCGACCACGGGTTGCTGTTACGACGTTATCGCCTTGACTGAGACGTGGCTCGACAACCGTACTCTGTCTCGCCAGGTCTTTGGTTCAACATTCGATGTCTACCGCTGTGACCGTAATGCCCGCAACAGCCACAAGACATCAGGCGGTGGTGTGCTTATCGCCGTTCGGCGTGGTATAAAAGCCCGAGTGATCAACGATGACCGGTGGGCGAGCTCCGAGCAAGTGTGGATATCAGTGAAACTTGCCGATCGCAATCTGTTCCTGTGTGTTGTGTATTTTCCACCTGACAGAATTCGTGATTCCAGCCTGATCGATGTACATCTTTCCTCCGTTTCTTTTATCGCCTCGATCGCCGCCCCGTCTGATGATATCGTTATACTGGGCGACTTCAACTTACCTGGCTTGACGTGGTGCCAAGCATGTAATGGTTTTCTACGATTGGATATCGAAAAATCTGCGCTTATTAACAATGCCAGTTGTATTTTGGACAACTACAGCAGCGCAACTCTTCGGCAAATTAATAATGTCACCAACGAGAATGGACGTACATTGGACCTCTGCTTTGTAAGTGCCCGGGACTGCGCTCCGTACTGCTGCACTGCACCGACTCCTTTAGTCAAGCAGGTGCGTCATCATCCCCCACTACATCTTGTATTCGCTGGTAACTTAGGAGTGAATTTTGAAGACATCTCAAGCTCTATCGTCTACGATTTTAAAAACGCTGACTACGACAGCATCGTTAGCACGCTGTTGGATATAAACTGGGACGAAAATATTAACAATGACGACGCGAACGAAGCAGCGATGACGTTTTCTAGTATTCTTAACTACCTTATCGACCGCCATGTGCCAAAACGAACAATTAGTACCGATCAACACCCTCCATGGCAATCAACCGTCGTTAGACGTTTAAAATCTGTCAAACGAGCTGCATTTAAAAAATTCTCGAAGCATAAGACACTTGCATTACGAAATCACTACTTTCAACTCAACCACGAATACAAACAACAAAGCAGACGCGCCTTTTTTAGACACCAGCGAAACGTCGAGCGTCAACTGAAATCCAAGCCCAAGTCGTTCTGGAAGTATGTTAACGAGCAGTGAAAGGAATCCGGTTTGCCATCTTGTATGTCGTTTAATGGCGTTTTAGGCACCGACACTAAGGAAATTTGCCAACTGTTCTCCGACAAATTTTCAAGCGTTTTTTTCCAACGAGCGCTTGCCACCACAACAAGTCGCTGCCGCCGCTAATTTAACTCCTTCTCTAGGACGAACCATCAACCGAATTTGTGTCGATAATGCTGCCATTCTTGCAGCAAATGCCAAACTGAAAGCATCTTGTTCCCCAGGTCCAGATGGTGTTCCCTCGATTTTTGTCAAAAAGTGCATCAGCGGGCTTCTTGAACCACTTCGGCGAGTCTTCGAGCTATCACTCACTACTGGTACATTCCCTTCCTGCTGGAAAGCAGCGCACATGTTTCCAGTTCATAAAAAAGGAAACAAATCGAACATTGACAATTATCGGGGAATCTCGTGTTTAAGTGCTGTATCAAAACTGTTCGAGCTGGTTGTGTTAGATCCTATTTTCTTTCACTGCAAACACTACATTGCAGATGACCAACACGGTTTCATGCCTAAACGATCGACAACGACAAACCTGCTCTCGTTCACAACATATGTAATGGATGGATTCGCTGACGGATTGCAAACCGATGCTATTTATATGGATCTATCTGCGGCCTTCGACAAAATCAACCATGATATCGCAATAGCGAAGCTGGACAAACTCGGCATTCATGGACAACTTCTGCGCTGGTTTCGTTCCTACCTCGATGGAAGGCAACTCCAAATCAGCATTAAGGACTGTCTATCTGCACCATTCTTCGCTACATCCGGCATACCACAAGGAAGCCATCTCGGTCCAGTAATATTCCTCCTCTACTTTAATGACGTCAATTTCACATTACAAGGACCCCGCCTTTCTTTCGCCGACGACATGAAAATTTTTCAACAAATACGGGATAAAACCGAGGCCGAGCTTCTTCAGAGGGATCTGGACAGCTTTAGCACGTGGTGTGATCAAAACAGAATGGTTTTAAACCCGAGTAAATGCTCAATCGTTACGTTCACGCGGAAACGCCAACCGACTCAGTTTAACTACCATTTCTTCGGCTCGAGCATTCCAAGACACTCTCACATCAAAGATCTCGGAGTCATCATGGATTCGGCATTAACATTCAAACCACATACGTCATACATCGTGGATAAGGCATCACGACAGCTTGGGTTCATCTTCCGAATAGCGAAAAACTTCAGGGACGTATATTGTCTTAAATCGCTTTACTGCGCGTTGGTCCGCTCAACGTTAGAATATTGTTCAGCTGTTTGGAATCCGTACTACCAGAACGGGATTGACAGAATCGAGGCTGTCCAACGCAGGTTCATACGCTTCGCCCTTCGTCATCTCCCATGGCGAAACAGATTTCAGCTGCCGAGCTATGAAAACCGTTGCCAGCTTATACACCTCGATACACTCAGCATTCGGAGGGACTGCTCTCGAGCCCTGTTCGTCTCGGACTTACTCTCTGCCAGAGTGGATTGCCCTACAATCCTCGGACGTCTGGATCTTCAAGCCCGCGTTCGAGCTCTACGTAATAACTCCCTTCTGCGAGTTCCGTTCAGGAGAACCAACTATGGTTGCCAGAGCGCTGTAACCGGACCCCAACGAATTTTTAACAGTGTGGCGACAGCCTTTGACTTCAACCGGACGCGGAATGCTATAAAAGCGAAAATGTTGTCAATTTTAAAATGTAATTAGTTTAAGCAACCACCATTGGGGCCAAGGGGCTTGTTGGTGAAGGTAATAAACATAAACATAAACATACTTTGTTCGTTATTTCATTTTGTAGAACATTCAAAGTATATCTTCTATAGTCTGTGAGGAATTTTTACTTAGAATTGTACTACTCAGGAGAATCTACACACTTAATTTTTTCTGACGAATCTCAGCTTTTTTTTTGCATCATTTGTCGAAATCTCAACAGCTGAGATTCAGCAAATATTATTTTTTGCAGAGATCTCAGTAAAAGTGACATTTGAGAGCTGAGATTCGGAAAATATTTCATCGAAAATCAGCAAACTAATCTCACTTTACTGAGATATCTGTTTCTAAATTTGCTGACTACACAGCTGTTGAGAAATTACCGAGCCGAATTGAGTTTGTAAGTATTCCTAAATCACGGCTGTCAAAAAATAAAGTTCCAGAAGTGCATCAATACAGAACACTTGAGTCGGGGTCGAGTTGCATTCCGATCCTTCATTGTTATCTTTTCGGTTTTTTTTCCTACATTTTTAATGCTGGTGTCTTCTGCATTTCATGCTTAACCCTACGGAAGTCGCGCTTATGGTCCAGTGAACGAGCAGCCGCTGGTGCCCTAAGACGATTTCGCTAGATTTTCAGAACAGCGTGGACTCAGTGTGCTAGCGCGACTGCCGGAAGGTTTAGTAGGATAGAATACAGTGACAAAACAAATTAATTAATAAATCACATGTGAATTTTTGATTACAAGCAAACTCGAAGCCTTTACAATTCAATATAAAAGTTGTAATCCTGTTCGACATACATTTAGAAATTTTATGCAGCTGAACGGACCTGCGTTCGAATTGCAAAGGAGTCAAATGTATCCGTTAGAGCTGCGGAGCTTCAGTGACCGAAAAGAAAATTGATGCCGATGGTGCAGATGTGTTTGCTGAGCTAATTTTAATCTGTTTTTACGGTTTTGGTAAATTGTTTGTGGCTGTTTTTGATGATCATATCTTCGCAATTTTATTATTTTATTTCTTTTTAGCGATGTTTGCGTTATTGATTATATTTGAAGCTTTTATTAATCTTGCTATTTTTGTTAGTTCAGCTATTTTTGTTGATAATGCAGTATTTAACATTTTTGTTGATTCCTTCACTTATTCTTCTATTTTGTTTCATCATTTTTTCAGGAAATTCAGATCTACTTCTTCTCTTTTACTCTTGTTGCCATATCTGTTTTCAGCCCTTTTTTCCATTTATTGATTTCCTTATTCTTTTAAATTCTCCCCTCTTTTTAATTTTCTCCATTCTCCTTAATTTTACTATTCTTTTAACTGTTATGTGTCCAATAAAAAAACACCTTTAACAGGCCAACGTGGGTACCCGGGTACCCACAAATTGAAATGCTCATAACTATGGTTTTCTTTATCCGATTTGGACACTTTTAGATTTTTTGGATTCAGGAACTCGTCCATTTTTTGATTTATAAAATTGAACCGGATGAATGGATCTGGTGCTTGGTAATCCGGATTTTCCGGGTAACGTTCCAGTACTAGGGTATGATTTGTAAATTTTATTAATGTCCTAGCAATATTAGTATCAAAACCCTTCAAATTGTCTCGGAAGTCTGGTATTTATTGTTACGGGACCCTATGGCAATTTAAAAAATGAAACTGGAATGGAATGGCCACTCACGGCCAGACGGGAACCTGCTCTGGAATGTCCGTTCCGCGATCAAATCACCAAATGGTTCCAAAACCACGAGATACAGTCTACTGATGCAATGCCAAGAATTTTGATACCCATATTGCTAGGATTCCATTGAAGTTTACAAATAGTATCCCAGTACTGGAACCTGCTTCCGAAAATCCGGATTCCCGGAAACCGAATGAAGTAACCCGATTCGTTTTTACCAAGTCCAAAAGCGGATGAGTTCCTGAATCCAAAACAGCTAAAAGTATCGAAATCGGTTGGATATTACCTTAGTTATTGGTATTTCAGTTTTGTGGGTACCCAGGTACCCACGTCGGCCTGTTACGTAGTAAAAAAATTCAGGAGCCCCTCCTAACTCCCCCCTTTCTATATCAACAATATTATTAACCCAAAAGCTTGACTTAGTGAAGTTCTAAGATGTCACAAAGTTTCAATTATCAGCTATGGATAAAACATAGGAATTTCATGAATTGAAACCTAAAAAGGTACCCGGGTACCGCGTCGGATACATAACGGTTAATTTTCCATTTTCTAACCATTCAATTTCTTAAATCTGTCTTTTTCTATTTTTCTATTTCCATGCAGATTGTTCCAATTTCTACTACTTTGGCTCTTTCTTATATTTCGTCAAATTTGTCTATTTTACATGTTTTTACTTTATTTTCCCTAAAATTGATTTTACTCTATTTTACATTGTTGTTACGTTAATTTTAACTTTTTTCGATTTAAGTGGTTTGAACCTTACCATTTACTACTTTTTTCAAGGTAAAAATCCTAACTCTATATGCGGGGTTGTGTATCGAACTCAGATGAGCTGTGTGCAAGGCAATCGGTTTTCCAACTACAATATGCCCGCTTCCAATTCTTTTTAATTTTTATTTATTTATTTTCTGACTATTTTCGCTTCATTTATAATTTTTCAATATTTCTTCTTTTATTCCTATTTCTCTATTATACATTTATTTTTATGTATTTTAATAATTTCTGGATTTTTTAGATCTTTTGTTACCGCTAAGGAAACGCAAAATAATAGCAAAAAAGTAAAAACGTGCAAATTGTCATGTAATTTTAACTTTTTTAACACTTGCTATTATTTTGCTTTTTTTTCTTTTGAATTTGTCCTGAGTGTTCAAATTTTATAATTTTTTTTATCAGTCTATTATTTATTTTTCGATTATCTATCAAGTTTTGGCTGTTTTATTTTTATGTTGCTACTTTCCTTTTCGTCTGCATATATCTATTTCTTAAATTTTTCTATTTTGTTTTTCTGTTGTATTTTTCCTTCAACTATTACTGTTTTTGCTGATTTCCCACCTAATACATTTAATTTTCACGTTTCCTATTTGTTCCATTTACTTTATATGAATTTGTTCCATTTTGCTGTTATCTTATTCTTGGTCAATTTCATTCTTTTTTATATTTTGATTCTTTTTCCTATTTTCAAATTTCTTTCTGCTTTATTTTAAATACTGTTATCATGCTCTTCCAAATTTTCGGTTTTTCTTCTGTTTGTTAAATACATTAATTTGTCCTTTTCTATTTTTTTTGTTTTCGTTCATTATCCTATTCTGGTTTATGCTGTTTCGGAGTTTTTACTATATTTGTAACCTATTTAATTATTTTCTGTTTCTGGAATGTTGACAATTTTAACTTGTATTTTGTTGGAATTTTTCTTACCATTTTTTCCATTCAATCCATAATTTCTGATTGTTTTTCTAGTCTCTAAAAATATAAGTACAGAGCAGATAGTTCTTTATTTATATTTTCCTTTTTGGTATTTCGAATGTGGTGCATTAACCTTAGGGTCATTCGAATCTTTTAATAAATTCGAATAAATTTAAACTTGTATTTCTGTATCTTTCCACATATCTTTACAAATGTTCTACTTTTCTGATTTGCTTGCTAATATATTTTTTATTGTTCAGTCTTTTTCCTATTTTTTGTTCTGGCTATTTCGCAAGTAATGTTATTTTTGTCATTTTATTTTAAAATAAATTTTATGGTCATTTTTTCATATCTGCTATTTTAATTCATTGCTATATTGGTACTTTTTGTCACATTTACATTATTGTCTATTTTCGTTAATTTTGCGATTTGAACGGTCTCTGCTATCCTTGTGATTTTTTTTTAAATTGTTGCTATCATTACTAATTAGCTATTTTTGTTCATTTCTCTGTTGTTGCTGTTATTGATTGCTATCCAGTTCGTCTTCTTTTGCTACGTTTGCTATTTTTGAAATGTAATTCTTATTTGTTTGAAAGGTTTTGCTGTTTTTGATTGTGCTATGGTTGTCTTTTTCAACTATCTTTGAAATTTCTGTTATTTGTTGACCTATTTTCCTAACTTATTTTTTTGGATTATATTAGTTTTGAATTTTGCCCAGCTTTTCTCTTCTGGTTTGTTCTATTTTGTTTATTTGCTAATGCCTTTATTATATTTTTTAATTTAATCGGAGTCTATTATCATTCTTGTTCTATTTTGTTCTGTTTTGTCATTGTAAAGAGTGCTTGTATTATTTTATAGGGTTTTTTTTTCTGTTAAGCATTTTTTGCTTCTTGATTATTAACTAGGTTTGTAAGTTTCAAAATATTTGATTTGTTCGCAATATTTTGTTAGCTGTTCTATCTTCGCTAGGGCTGCTAATTTTTCTATTTTTGTAACTTTAGCGTTTTGCGAACTTTCTTCACTTGCTATCATTGCAATTTTCGTCAAATTTGTCATTTTTTCTAGTTTTGGTTTTATTGTTAGTTTTGCTATTTTTTTAAATTTTGTTTTACTATTTTTGACGGTTTACCGTGTTTGCCAATTTAATTATTTTTTGGCTTGTTTTGCACGTTTTATTTGCATTTTAGATTTTTTGTTATTTCTGTTATTTGTTCCTTTATTTTTTCACTTTGAATCTAACATTTATCTTACTTTTTTCTATCATTTTAACTTTTTACATTTAATGTTTTTAAATTTTTAAATTTTTTCTCTATTTTTTTTTAAATTTCCCTGTTTTCTATTGTGTCTGTTATATTTTCTAATTCACATTTTTATTTTAGTCGATTCCTATTATAATTCTTTTGTTTTCTGTATTTTTCCCTTTTTCATTTTTTTCTATTTTAACTAATTTATTAGATTTTTTAGATTTATTTTTCTATTTTTCTTCTGTTTCCATTTTTTTCCAATCATCCTCTTGAATCCATTTGTTATCCATTTCTGTCTTTTGCCTATATTACATAATTTAAACTATTTTCATGAATTTCGGTATTTCTGTTATTGAATAGATTTTGTTTTATTATCATTATTTTGGTAATTTTTACTTGTTTTAGTTTGGTTCTATATTTATTCTTCCTATTATTGCTTCTCTTCGGTTTTTCTTATGTTGCCATATTTTGTAATTTTTCCTTTTTTTTGCTCTCTCTGTTGTCTTAGTTTGTCATGTTTGTTATCTGGTGATATTTTCCAGTGCCTATTCATTGGAAATTTTTATGCTTTGAATTTTTGCCGTACCTCCGTTATGTTTCCTAATTTTGCATTTTTTCCCCTTGCGCAATTTTTTCATATCTTTCTTTTTGGATATTTTTCTAATATTTACTAGTTTTAGGGATTGCTGATATTATAACAATTCGGGAAAGTTGTGTAATTGCGAAAAATATTCGGATGCAGGATTTGCAAAAATACGCCTCAAAAATATTCATTTAATGCAGTAGTTTTAGATAAAAGTTTATCTTTATAATCACCGAAAAAGGTTAAAAATGTTCAAATTGAATGACTTTTTATTTCTACGAAAATAATAATAAAATATATATAATTATCTCTTATCTTATAACTAAAAATAGTTAATTTTTTTAAATGCTCTTACACTCTTACAAAAAATATTTTGGCCTGCAGTATTCCAGCAGTAAAATCAAATTTTTCATATAAAAAAGCGAAGCATTCGTACTGTCATAACGTCAGTGCGGAGTTCGGATCTTCTCCGACAGATTTGCGACCAATGGCTACTATATAAAACAGGTGAAGTCAGGAAGTTTGTTAACGTTCGTCTACACGATAATTGCGACTATGACTGTCATAATCAACTTCTAAAATTTTGTGTCCAAAAAAAATTTTTTTGAGCCTTCTTTGCATTTCTCAATCGATAAAGCTGATTTCCGTCCCAGTAATACTCATTTTTTTCTTTTAAATATAATCTTTCCACTACCAAAAATAGAGGGTCGATGCCTGCAGCATTTAAAATCAACCGTTACTGTATTGACCCGAGTCGGAAAAATTAGATGTTAGTTCCATTTTCTACTTATCTCAATCCACAGAATCGTCTGAACAAAAATGGGAATAACGCTTCCATGTTTCGGTAGCTACGGTCAATTTAACCATGCGGTTACAGTTAGCGTTTTAATTGTTTTAGTTTTTTACACGTCACGTGTGTGTTCATTTCAATCGTATCGCCATATAGAATAATATTTAACTAATTTGTGGGATATTGTTGTTACTGTAGGTTAAAACATAGTTCAACTGTTTTCATATTTGATACAATGTTTTTTCAGGGTAATATATGTCTATTCAAGAGGAGTACTACAATTTCCGTAAACTCCACAATATATGTAAAATAATAGGTAGCACTAAATAAGCTGTGTATGTTGCATCTAAAACCACTAAGGACCGATTTATTCACCCTTGCTTAACGCTTAAACCAGGTTTAAACGAACTGGTAAACCTGGTTTAAAAGTTAAGCGAGGGTGAAAAAATCGGCTTTAAGTGATTGATCAATTCAAAAAGTGGTTCTCTCACCTGTGGCATCGCCAAATATAACATAGGTGCCAATTGAAAGATGAAATCGTAACGAAACGATTGTGAAAGCAGAGTAGTGTTGGTTCAACTTTCAGAATCACTAATAGGTTTTCTCGTATGACATTATCTCGCACGTTTTTAAAATTTTAACTTTTTATTAATATCCATTTCCATAACAGCGGATTCTTTCAGGTCACTCTTTATTTTTTTTTTCAATTTGATATTTAAAACTTTAATATGTATATCCATTTTTATTATTTTAATCAGGGGACATGAAATGAAAATAAGAAAGTTTATGTCCGACAAATAAAATCTACAATATTTTAATTATAGCATTTCAAGATTCTTCAATATACATAAAGATACGCAACCCGTGAAAGTATTTGGACCCCGAAACACCTTCCCCCACTTTCCGGATGTTACATGTGTCGACAATTTTGAACAGTAACTGTAACGAGTGCGGGTTCAACTCAGCGGACCGTTTAATCAATCCAGCTATGGGATATTGATTTAGGACGCAGCAGTGAATAACATCGGCAAACTGACGCACCATGGCGGGTGTAAACTATTGATCAAATTTTGACACGACACGACAGGAATACATATAGAGCCTGCTGCGCCATAGATATATATTATCCGTTGCGACGCTTGCCAGAACGAACCCAGTGCAGTGAACAACGAATTATCGATTGTCCGACAGAACCGGGATTTGTCAAGTGACATTGTTCGCTGTTTGCGTTTGTAATTGTGCTTGATTAGTGCTTGAGCATGTTGATTTATGGCGAAGGCGAAATCATTTGCGCTTCTTGTTAGAACTCGTTAATAGGCGGGAACAAATTGCAAAACAATGGAACGACAGGTTCAGCTTTGTTTGTTGTTTTCGATCCGAGCGCACAGGCGACAATATAGGTGATTGAGTTGTGCAGTATATTTGCACTTTGAAGTGGGTGGGTTTCTAACTGGTACAATCGGTCTTATCTACTTTTTCGTGTTGGATAAATTGTTACATTTTCTATTGTAATATCGAGATATTTCTTCACTTCAAGTTTTGAATTTATAAAAAAATGCTTTGAGTTGAACATTAAACCGTGCCAAATTGATCTTCATAAATCGAAAAAAGAACTCAAATTGAAGAAATACGTACAGTACAAAATTGAGCGTACACTCGAGATGAGATTAGCTGTTTTATTTTTTATTTCGACTAATATGTAGTCATTTTCTTTTTAACTTTTTAACAACATTCAATTAGCTAGAGATTACTAAGTGGGGAAAGTTATGAAAAGTTTAGAGCCATAGTACTCAAGTGAGGGCAAGGTTGTGAAATATGCAGATCGGAAAACTAGAACTGGCAGGGTCCAATATTTTGTCTTCTACTTGCAGGAGTCGAGCTTAAGCAGAGTTACAACGAATCCTTACCAACAGATCTCATAGCAAAGACAGACTTGTCGATCTTTTGAAAACCGACAACTCATGACAAGAGCTGGGATGGGACTCGCGAATAGATGTTGTCTTTTTCCATTTTTTATTTTTCATTCTCCATACTACTCACATGCCATTTCATTGTAGCTCGCACTAGTTCAGAATGACGTTTGAGAGCTGGATCAATTTGACACTTGTTTTTTTCGCTATCCGCATGTCCCTTTCCAGGTAAAGAGGAACAAAAGTCCTGCGAGGCTGAGTGCAATACTGCATCATATGAATACCCAGACCAATAATTTATATCCCACTAAAATTTACAAAGTCGTAGCTTCAGGTATCTTGTGATTTAAAATTAAGAATTGGGATCCGAGATTCGCATCTCGGAACGCTTGGAAATGTATATCTAGAACCCTAAAGTCTGAAAGCTTATTCGAATTTACTTAAAAACTCTATTTAATCAACGTAGATATCACCAGGGATGAAAAATGTACCAGTAAACTATATATTCCGGTATATTTGCATTTGCACAAGCCGTACAGCCCGCTATAGCGACACATCACTACAGATCTTGCCAGAACGGTAGCCAAACCGAGTACATTTTCCCGTAGAGCAGTAGAATACATTTTTGTTTTGCTGCTGTACTCCGACTGCTCGGTGAGAGTGTGGTGTAGTAATGTTTGTTCTCTCGCTTTGTACACTTTTCTCTGCGTAGTCAAAGGTAGAGACCCGCACACGAAAGCGTTGATGCCGGTCGTGGCGTAAACGAACAGCATTCATTGACGTCGTTTTTGATTGAAAATATTGAATAGATTAAGAATATTAAAAAGTGTAAAATAAGGAAAGAGAAGCTGTACCGCTCGCGTCTGGTGGCTGTATTGGGGGCAGTAATTTTTGTCATGTTACTGCTTTGCTTACAGACTGCCGCACAGCGCTGGGCGTCCTGCAATAGCGAAAGACAGCAACGTCGATAGAGAAATGAGAATATAGGCAGAAAAATTACAGCCGCAGAAAAGGTAGCCATTTTGCATCCTTGGATATCACTACTTAGTTCTTTCAATATTTTTTCAAAATCTACGCGAAATACGCACACAACTTGGGAAGAGGGCAAAAAAATGAAAAGCATGAATGAATATTTTAAAATACATAACAAGAATAAAATGAAGAAAACGAAGAAAATAGTAGAACATAGTAAAACGAATGTGCCATATGATAGATGCCATATCCTGCCAAAAAATAACGGAATAAATATGTTGCTTGGGGAAAACTATCAGACCAAGCCTACATGTACATAAATTTCCTGGTAGATGTTCCTGGTTGTGACGTAATCATTGCTTTTTACGCCACAGGAACAGATGGCCTGCTATACGAGATTTTTCTTGGCGAACTTCAACAGCTTAATGTGTTTCAAATCTTTGTTGCGTTTCCTTTTCCAGTCGAAGAATAATATTCTTGTCCTGAAAGCTATTTAAAGTCTGTTTTGGCGTAGGCTTCGTCATCATGTACCACGTAATCAAACTTCGTCGTCATCTACATGTACAGCTTCCGTGATCGTTCTCCGACCAACTTGTTTTGCTTATCGTATTGATCTGCAGTCACTGTCTTCTTGTAAGTCGACAGTCCGACTCGTTTATATTTAACCCTTTCATGTCCAACTTTTTTCTAGTGCATGTAGGGTTTCAAATCTATTTTTCCTTGAAAACGGTGGGGTCAAGAAACACGAAAAGCCTATTTTCATAAAGATAAGTGCTTCCATGGCAGTGCTAGAAGCTGGTCAATTTTTACCTTCTAATGCTCAATACAATTATTCTATAATAATTACAATAGTCGAATTACGTGTAAAACGTAGCCAACGACAGTCTAAATTGATAAGATTTATCAGTTTTCAATAATATTTTACCATGACGAAGATATATGAAAAAATCAGTTTCCGTCGTCAACGTAAACTGTCCCTGGCAGCACTGCTCCATCGGAATCCAATCAGACTAAATGCAATAACTTCAGTTCTAGAGCTGATTCTTGTAACTGTTAATACTCAAATGAAAGGCAATAATCACATTTAGCAGCCTTACTTGTTTTTGTGAGCAAATCGCCTCAATAAAAAGTTATAGCTGTTTAAAAACGTTGTTGTCCACAAACAACATGGGCATGAATGGGTTAAACTCGCGTGATGCAACTGAACTGGTAGTAGTAGGAAGAGTGTAGATCAAGAAAGAAACATTTGAACCATTTCTCCACATCTACAAATCGTCTGCCAGATTCGAAGTATTATAGTAATTTTCGACATTCTCTTCTATCGGACATTCTGTGAAACGGTGAACTTACACTTGATGCTGATAAAATCGTACCCATGAAGATGGCGGAAGTCAGTTTTGGTATACGTTTCGGCTTCTAAATTTTATGAGCAACTGCGTGTAAAGTTTCATGAAACGCGTTCCGATGCCATTTGTCTGCTTATTTCGATTTAACGTTTTATTCGCGCGATATAGAACTTTGAGTACTTTGAAGTCTCCGTTTTGAAGATATACGGAATGGTCCGCATATCTATTGTTGTAGTAAGAGTAACTTGTAACTGCTCCTCCTGGCACAAAATCCTGGCAACGGACCTGACTTGCGAGACGTCGCTTGAGACCAGTTACGTAATGGGGAACAGACATTGTTTTAACGCCCAACGCAAATTCGTAGACTTTCTTGATCAGAAGGTTCACAACAATTAAATCCTAATTTTCGAATACTTTGTTCGAAGCAATTAAATATAACTGTGGATTTTTTATATCTTTAAATAATACAATTAATTGAACTCTAGTGGATATTATTTTATGCCTTCCGCACTAAGTGCTTTAATTGAAACCTGACTATCAAACCAAAAATATATTCTTTAACAGAAAATTCTCCGTTGAAGTACCGATTATACCCCCACGGATTCGCGAAGATTACGGCTTGGAGTACGGTGCAGTGTTTACAACGCGAATATAATTGGTCTAATCTCATTTCACGACAGTAGACACCAGTACCGAATCGACCCTTCAACAAAGCTCCGCCAGTGTAACAAATTACGTATTCTTTAAGTGGTCGCTCTATACATTCAGACTGCTATTCCTTGCGAGGAAAAATTCTGACATTGAAAGTTTTAAAAGGAACAGTACTTCCGAAAGCCGCAAATGTTGCTTATTATTTTATGATAATTCTCCGACAAACAACAAATGAGAAATCGAAATTCATTAAGTGTTCGAAACAAACCATCGGTGATAATGTTCATTAATGTGGTGACAGCACACTACTTTGAGGACATCCCCATACATTAAATTTGCATATCTCTACTTGTTTTAAATATAGCATAGCATAGCATAGCATGAATACCTGCACAAATCGTAGGGTGGAGTTGCAGAATTGAGCATATCTATTGTCATATCAGTTTTCGCCACGATCTGCAATGACGTAGACCCGCTTCTTTCCACACACCTGGCTACGTCCTTACAAGCATTTTTATTTTGATAATAGTCCGATCATCTACTTATTAAAAACACTCGGAACCGAAACAGTTTTCATAGAAGACGGAGATAACAAATGGCGAAACGAATATATATGAACATATATTGGAAGTTATATTCATACTAATAAAATTACTAATGCATACAAAACTTTCCTGAAAACTATATAATTAAAACAACATGGAAAAATCTCACCCGGAACTCCGTGGTGCCTTCAAAACTTCCGGCGAAACACTGGTACATGCAGATCTCCCAATATTCCAACTTGGGGCTAAGGAATAAGCTCAGGAATTTGCTCAATCGATACGTGTATTTCTCTCTTATGGAAAGGGATTTTATCCGAAAATTTTCTTCAAGGTGGTTGCTAGGTGGTAGCGACCTCACATCAAATGACCACGGCCCGTGTCGCGGGGGGTAATTTTCTTCAGCAAATTTTCACTGCTTGTGTTCGTTGAGGAATACATCGCGAACAGGACATTTACACTTGGTGTCAATGGTTTTCACGATGAAACATGTTTTAAGCGATTTGGAGGGATAGTCTTCTTGATATCTCTACTTGTTTTAACAATAAACAAGAATTCGGTTGCTAAGCATTGCCTGTATCCAGTTTTTGACCTATAAAGTTAATTCTATACCTCATACTGTTTCCAAAATGGATTCAGCACGAGGGTGGCAACGGTTGACGTAATGTGCAATGCGTCATACGGTGATAAGATTCTGCGACCACTTACGACTCATTACGCACTTCTTAATACATCTGACTGATATATCTGGTGAACTTCAGCGCACTTGGACGATCCCTTCGAAGAGCCTTTATCTCAACAGTAGCTGACAGTATTACCGCAGGTGTCATGTTTCGAAATTCTTCAACGCACTCACGTCTTCAACGATTGGAACGACGGTACAGATATACACGCTTGTAGACGCAATCGAGGAGGGTTTCGTAGCTGCCGTGTATTTGCATCAGACATTATGTTGTTACGAGTTTATATGAGAATTTGCTGTGTGATCGAATCGCACTCTTCAACATCTAACTCCAGAACCGGTAGTCGGATGCAATAGTAGCTTATGGGAGCGTCAAACCTTCCACTTGAAAATTTGTGTAAATCAGATCAGCCATCTCTGAGAAACTTGTGTGAGTTTAAGGTTTAACTGAGAATGCCTCGATTAGCGGCCATCTTGGAAAACGAAAAAAAATAGTTTTTTCTCACACCGTTGGAAGAATCTTCATGAAAATGAATCAATGTATTCGGGGCATTGGTAGAGTATTATTAATTCACTTTGGGATCATCCACAAATGACGTAGCATTATATGGGGGTGGGGGGAGTATTGTATTTTGTGATGATGTGTGACGACAGGGGGTAGGGGATCATGTCTTGCTACGTAGCTATTTTAAAGGGGAAGAACTAACATCGTTTTTTATTTTTTTTTATATTTTTCATGGACAAGGGGGGGGGGGCAATTACATTCAAGCTACGTAATTACCAAGGGGGTATTTAGAGGTTTGTGACGAAATGCTACGATGGGGGAGAGGGGTGTTAAAAATCACTCAAAAAATGCTACGTCATTTATGAATCGTCCCTTTCATGAAGATTTTTCCAAACAGGTGAGAAAAAACTTTCGTTTTCCAAGATGACCGCTTTTGCAAGCTTTCTCAGTTGAACTTTGACACACAACCTGGACGAAGTACACATGACGGTCCGGTTAAAGTAGGGGTACGGATGACCTCAGACAGCGATGATTCATTTACCAGTAACTGCTGCTGACAAGGCACTGGATGTAGGCAAAGTTACGGTTGGATGATCGAGATGCTCATTGAACGCCGTCCTTCAAGAGAATAAACAAGCGGAGAAATGCTTCGAGTGTTTGGACTTTGGACTTACAAAAGCCCAGATAGGTCCAGGATGTGCTGAAACTTCTGATAGCCCGTGTATCATCTTGCGAGAGACTGCACGCAAAGGCCGAAGTGCGTGCTTTGCACTCCAGCGAACAGATACGACCATCAGACCAGAGACTTCAAATGCCCCGCCTATAAGAGGGCGACTGCAGACCAACGCTAATGGAGATAACCCAAATAAAACTGCATCACTGTGACACAGCACAGCAACTATTGTGGCATTCTACGACAGATACGATGTGTGATGTTGCGTTGATTGCAGATCCGTACCAAGTCCCCCTTGATGACGACAACTGGATGGCAGAGAGATCTGAAACGGCTGCGGTACAAGTTATGGGCAGATTCCACATGGTTGGATCGGTGCTGGAACGAAGAAGTGGTGGAACGCTCATATGAAGGCTACGCAATCGCCAAAATCAACGACGCCTTCCTATGCAGCTGCTACTCTTCCCCACGATGGACAGTGGTTCAGCCTAGTGCTAGAGCAGTTAACCGAGCAGGTGATTAGCCGAAAACCGGTAGTCATTGGTTGTGACTTCAACGTCTGTCTGGGCTGTGGAGTGGAGCAGTAGATTAACCAACACAGGAGGGTATATTCTGCAGGAAACTCTATCCAAATTGGACGCACGATTGAGCAATGAAGTTTCCGTTAGCATATTTCATCGATGTCACATTCTGTAGCCCTTCACTGTCGGTGAACATGAATTTGAGATTCTGCGAGAAGTATACGTACAGCGAATCACCTGGTATCGGCCAACGGAACCACGTTGCAGCACGGAGAAGGATGACCAGCGAGCGAAAATGGAAGACGAAAGCTTTCAGCAAAGATCTCTTCGTCGAGGTATTTCGGCCGGCCGGCAGGACCGAGAACGTGAATACGATGGATCTAACAAGAAGAATTGTGACGGCTTGTTACGCCATAATGCAGTGAAAACTGAAGCCACCCAATAGACGGCGTCCAGCTTACCGGTGAAATGGGATGCTCTGTGCTTCTTATCTCAGAGCCAGAAGGCGGGCTCAGAGAGCAGTATCGGAGCCAGATAAAGAGGAGCGCAAGGCAGCATTTTGAGAAGCCAGGGCCGCTTTAAAGCGGAAGAGTAAGCTTATCAAGTCAGATTGCCACAAGGAGCTGTGCCGAGAAGTAGACGCTAAACCTTGGAGCGACGCGTACCGAATAGTGATGGCGAAAATGAAGGCCTTGTCGATGTCAGCCGAAATGTGCCCGGGTTAGCTGAAGATAATCGTTGAGGGTCTCTTTCCGAAGCACGATCCAACTACTCGAATGCAGCAAACACGAGCAATCGGCAAGTGTCTAAAGGTGAGCTTGCAGAAGCATCGAAGCGACTGAAAACAAAGAAAGCCTCCGGTTCTGCTGGAATACCAAACATGGCGCTGAAAGTTGAGATGTTCAGGATGCTGCTGAAGAAGTATGATGCTGCAGAAGTATCTAGATGAAGACAACTTTCCTGAAATATGGAAGGTGGAGAAACTGGTGTTTCTGCCAAATCCGGTCTTGTATAGATCTATATGTCTGCTGGATACATTCGGAAAACTCCTGGAAAGAATCATCCTTAACAGGTTGACGAAAAGCACGGAGGGTGAGTGCGGACTGTCCAAGATGCAGTTCGGATTCCACAAAGGAGCATCGACAGTAGATGCAATTCAGATAGTGCTCGAGTGTGGGGAGAAGGCATCTAAACCGAGGCGACGAGAGGATCGATACTGCGCTATGGTCACAATAAACGTGAAGAATGCATTTAACAGCGCCAGCTGGAGAGCCATCGCTGCACAGAATAGGGGTTCCTGACTATCTATGCCAGATCCTGAAGAGTTAATTCCAGAGTAGAGTGCTGCTGTACGAAATGCACAAAGGGCATAAGTAAATGCGAGTTATAGCGGGCATTCCTTAGGGCTCCATTCTCGGTCCAACTCTTTGGAACGGGATGTACGATGGGGTCCCTACACTGCGGGTGCCCAGGAAAGTGAAAATCGTGGGTTTCGTGGACGACGTGTCACTAACGGTGATGGGTGAGACACTTAAAGAAATGAAGGTATCTATGACGGAGACAATAGACGCGTTCGAGAACTGGAGGAACGGGGTAAAGCTGCAGATAGCTCACCACAAGACGGAGATATTGGTGGTCAGCAACTGCAAAGCGGTTAAGCGGAGCAAACTGGCATCGAAGGGCACGTGATAACATCGTAGCGTGTATTGAAGCAAGAACGACGACCAGTTGAGCTTCAACAACCACGTCGACTATGCCTGCGAAATGTCGGGAACGAACGCAATAACGAGGATCATGCCAAACGTCAGCGACCCGAGAAGCAGTACACGACGTCTACTATGTAGTATTTTGTCATCGATATGCGACATGGGGTTCTCGCCTGGGGTGTGGTGCTGAAAACCAAGCGGAACCACGAAAAGTTGAACAGGACGTTCCGGGCTGGTGGCCGTACGAGTGGCGAATGCGCACAGAATAATATCGTCGGAGGCTGTAGGTATTATCGCCGGAATAATCCCCAACTGCATCACCCTGGCAGAGGATATCGAGTGCTACAATCAGAGAAACACCAGAAAAGTGAGGAAAATGGTGACAATCGATTCGGTATCGAGCTGGTAGTAGGAATGGGACAATACGGAGAAAGGAAGGTGAACCTACCGGCTCATCCCAAACCTGTCGACGTGGGTCAATAGAAAGCAAAGAGAGGTGAACTTCAACCTGACATAGTTCCTGTCGGACCACGGCTGCTTCAGTATCTTCATCGGTTCAGGCACGCAACATCACCATTGTGTCTGGAGTGCGAGAACGTCGAGGAGGCGCCGGAGCATGTGGTCTTCGAATGTCCGAGGTTCGAAGCGATGCATAGGGAGATGCTTGACACGGGAGGATCGAAAATCAACCCGGTTCATGTCGTCTACAGAATTATAAGCGACGTAAATACGTGGAATGCGGTCGACAGAATGGTGACGCAGATCCTGACCGATTTACAGCGGAAATGGCGTGATGAACAGCGAGCAACGATTTCGGGAGAACGATCATCGCCGGAGAGGAGTAGATCCACCGCCGGAGATTTGTCAAGCCGCCTTCGAAAGAGCGCCGGGTATGGGTCGTCGAGGTGCTAGCGAACCGGATGCCATGCTCCACCTGGAATCGCTGGACCAATCACGGCACCGGTCTGTCAAAGATGCTGCGCGGATTCCGCAAAGAAGCATCGACAGTGGAGGCCATTCGGACATTGCTCGAGAGTACGGAGAAGGCATCTAAACGGAGGCGGCGAGAATATCGATACTTCGCTGTTACCACGATAGAAAAATAGCGAGAACCGAAGACGAAGCGGTATCGGGAGAGCTTCTTTTGCCGAGGAACTCTTCGTCGGCGTAAGTTGGATTCAACGCCGTGTTCTAGACTGAGTCGTGAGTCATTGGGACACCTGAGAACCGGACGCTGCATCGCCGAACTGACTCTAGCACCTGGCTGGTTGACTCGCTTTCGGAAGAACTTCTTTCGCCGGGAAACTTTCCATTAGAGTAGGCTAGGCCCATTGTCGAGGACTAGGCGAGCAGTTCGCGAACAAATCGGGAGCTGAATGGCTCATCGAGGAAGTGATGCCAAGTGGCACGAGAAGGGAGCCAAAAGGCTTAAAGGAGTTGCGGTGCTAAATGACACCGGACAGGGAGCCAAAAAGCTCATGAAGTCGTGGTGCTGAAACCAAAGAAAAATCGGTGTCGGAAGAACTTCTTTCGCCGAGGAACTCTCCGTTTGAGTACGCTAAGTCCATCGTCAGAGACCAGACCGAGTAGTTGATCACGTCCGTAGCTCAACGAGAAAGTAGTACTAAATGGTAAAAGGGAGCCGGAGGCCTCAGTAAATTAGACAAACTGAAGTTCTCCGCCCTCAAAAAAAAACTACTAAGTCCCCGAAGTAATGCCACCAGGAGGAATAATATTCCATGCAAGAGTTGTTGTTTTAGCGGGTCGAGTGGGTGCTCATACCCGTTCCCTGAGTTCTTGGTTTTTGAACATTTTTTCTGCTGTTTTAAAAAATACACACGATCTCGACGAACTGAATCGAATGGTATAAGAATCTCGGCTCTGCGGGCTTCGGTTAGGGAGTCGATTTTTAGAGTGATTGCGCATTAATATCTTCCAAATGAACGAATATATTTTAAAGAATAAAAATTACTTACGCAAAATAAAGCCTTCGAAGTAAACAAACTTTGTTGAATCACCCGTTAAGATTCAGCATTATTTTGATCCCCTTAATTGGCTATTATCCTAGCTCTTATCATGAATCAAGCAATTTCAAAAGGGCTAACGCGAAATAGAATATTCATTTAACATAATCCTCAATTTTCTTTTTTTTTATGTAATGGTTCCGCCTCAAAAATAGTGGGTCGATGCTTGCAGTATTTAAAATCAATCAATACTGTATTGACTCAAATCAACAACACAGATGTTATTCCTGGGTTTCACTGAATCCGATTGACACAATTTTTGCAACAGGAATAAGAATAACGGTTCTTTGTTTCTGTTGCTGCAGTCATATTGGCTACGGCATCAAATAAAGTGGACAAAACAGTTGTAAAAAAGCTGATGGTAAGTCTGAAACGTAAAACTCGACACTTCACAATGAAGACATCGGATATTTTAGGGTTTTGTAATTTTTGAATTTCAAAAAGAAATATAGGTTGTCCATTTATAAAAAAAAATCCGTGCACTTAATCATGTTTGATCTAGTTTTTGGCCATTCCACACTATTACGTGAAGAGAACGAATTATGAAACACAGCCGGAGTAGCCGACAGTTCTATCTATTAATTCTTTTGTTTCGGTACCCTTCATAGCATTACTGTTAGTAACTGAAAAGATTGAAATTCGCATATTAACCAAATCCAGCAAAAATCTATTCACCTCTGCTTCATGTTCTCCGGTACGAAAATATTCCACCACGAGTGCCGCTTCTCGCGGCCATACTTGGCACCGTACGCATCCAGCCCGTTGGCGGACCCGAACCCATCGAGACTTTCACTTCTGGTCGCATAGTCACTGTCCAGTGTGGCCGACATACCCTTACGCCGCCGTCGTTCAAGCTTTGTTTGCCACGAGGACGAACGGCGTCGTTTCTTGTCGTAGCCGGTTCCGTTGGCCGCTAAGTTGCCATTGCTGGCACTGAATTCGCCCAAACTGGATCCGTTCGGTTCCGCCCCCATGACCGAGGTGAAATTGCCCGAGTGTACCGTATAGTAATGGCTGGGCGAGTCATTTTCGATGTCTGATTCGGTAGATTTCTGGTACTTTTCCGGAATTGTGGCAATCGGGTAATGGTGGCTGTGGGATTTCGAATCCCGCCGACCTCCCCCGAGGAAAGCGACCGCAATCGAGCTACGACGTTTGTTGTTTTTGTCACTGTCACTGGTGCTGTTGCTGCGACCGCCCAGCAGCCCGATCGCCAGTGAACTGCGTCGCGGGGATTTACCATTGAGGCCATTTTTTATGTTCAGCGTGTTCGTGATGGATTCGATGGGACGGTCTGCAAGACTGTGCGGGATGCCAACGCTGGACCCATTGCCATGTATATGGTGGCTGTTGCCATTCTGGGTGTGACGATTTTGCAGCTCGGACTGCAGTCCGTTGCTGAGACTAGATTCCTCCTCCAGGGAGACCAAAGTGGGTATCGAACCGGTGCTGAGGTCCTTCCGGGAGCGGTACTTGCCCGGGGTAGAGAGTATACTGGTCATGCTTTAGTGTATTTTTTTGGTGATGCTGTTGAGAAAGTGGAAGGAGTTGTAAATGGTTAGCAGAGTTAGTTTTTCATATAAATTGGAACCAATGTTTGCTCTGAGACCTAAAAATAAATAAAACCAGTCTTCCCTGACCCAAGTAGATGGAAAACGTGTGGAACATGGCTTGTGATAATTTATAACTTTTTTCTTAACTTTACACAACACTTCCGTCATGTACATGCATTCTAAAATGGCACTCATATTTTAGTCACCACAGGACATTTTGCTTTGCAACTACCCATAATGATTTCGAAGTTTGCGTAGTTGCTGATGATTTATGATTTCGATTAGTTTGACCCGTGGTTGGTACGAGATGCAGAATAGTATGACATGCATACCAGAAGTAAAGGACATTCCATGCTGTGAACATTCACTAATCCCTAATCTATTCAAATTTTAAATTAATTTGTCAGGTCAAAACAACCGTCAGTAGATTGCAATCAATCATCCGACGACCTCGATAAGTTAACGACCAAACCCACAACGTCGTGACCGATCTACCGAAAATGTTGACCGCAACTTATGTTCACAAATTACCCCGTTTAGTAATCACTATATTAACACAATTTCAGAAAAATCCAGTAGCCGCAACAATTTAGAACTATCGCCAACGCAACCCAACAACTCACCAACTATGTACTCACACACAAATGCCCTATCGACGACGAAGGGCTTGTCACCGCTGGCAGCGAAACCTGATCGCCAACCGCGCCGTTCCAATTAATGAATTATTATTATTCAAACACACCCTGATCAAGGTTACAAAGTATCCCACTGCTGTCAGCTATGAGGTACCTAACTGCTTGATTTATGAACATGTGAGTTAACGTGTGAACGCGACTCTGATACGCGTTGTCACAGACCCCAGGCTAGCCTGCATCGAACCGGTGCGCCCGACCCTGCTGCTGCTGCTGGAACAAGATAGACAGAGACAGTGTGCGTTATACGCGGGACGGAAACTACTAATCCGGTCGTTCCTAGCCGAAACCTGTTCATTGGAGCTCGAATCAAATATATATCTAATCTGCATCGACTCTCGATGCTCTATGGGTCAGTCGGGTGTACATACTAGTTTGTTTATTTCCTATAGTCAGCCAGCCAGCCAACTTGCCAGCGCAGCACTGAAATGGAGATTAGCTGGCTGACGCCAGTGGGGTATGGCGCTCAGCGTGGAATTCTAACATATATGTACAAACCATTTGATGGAGTTGATTGCGTTTGACAAACGAAAATATTTAAATTGGCTTTCAGTTAACCGTCGGAGCCTGTTAATGGCTTTGTTTCAATTAAGCAGTAGATCCGCATTCGTAAGTAGTTTTCAGCTACTATAGGTGGTTTAAGAATTTATTATGGTGATCAATTAGGACGATGAAATGTGACCGTTGTAACTTACGTATCGTGTAAATGATGCGGTATTTGTACAATTCCGACAATATATATCAAAATAAAGTATATGTAGGACATAGAAGAGTATGCCACTAGTAAACTGGTTCTGACGAAAAACCGGAAACGAACATTTGTTTTTGGCTAATCCAGTGTTTCCTTTTTGAGAATAAATGTTTCATAATGCCCGGCGTTTGGTTTTCTTAGCCAAAAAAAGCGTTCGTTTTCGCTTTCTCGTCAGCAAATCCGAGCTTCTATCTTTGCTACCTGGGACATTACTCGGGACTTGCCAGTTTCTTTAGGCGTCATGTATGTCGTGTGACTGTTTAGATATAGTATTTAACTAGTGCTAATTTGGGTATTAGTTTTAGATACATCGACTAACTTGGCGCCAAGTTTGGGGCTAGTTACTGACGAGGTGACTTCAATATACAAAAATTCAGTTTAAATTTACGTTAAGTCTTGTACCCTTAATTCACAAATTGGTTTAATCCAATTTGTCCTCCTTGAGAATTAATATTGCATATCCTAGTTATGTTAAGCGTGTCAATCACTTCCACGAAAGTGCTCATTTTTGGAGAGTTTTAGTGCCCAACCATCTAGAATTTTTTTCTTCGACATTTTCTCATCAATTTGTTCAAACCTACTCTCACGTACTCACGAGATACAAGTTAGTTACACGAAAAAAATCCATTCATAAATTCATGAACAAAATATTACGATTTCGTGAACTGAACGATTTACGAAAATCGTGACAAAGTTCTTGAAATTGAAATAAAGCTCATATTCATGAAACTATTTGTGTTTCCAAAAAACTAGGTCGCCTTAAATATATACACGGCGTTACATATGAATGTTCGGATCGGTTACTGTTCCCTAGACATGTTTAGTTTTTGTTATGATTCTTGTTCATAATTTCAGAATACAGAACCGCCAGTAATACGATGTTCATGATTTCAGGAGCTTATTCGCGATTTTCCTGATTTCTCATCGCGTCACCGAATTACTATCGGATCATTTCAAACTGTCGGGATTTATGATCATGATTTCAGGATCTAAATCGCGAAATTAGTAATTTCTATTCACGTTACCGTCATATTTTTGTCATTAATAGAATGATTAATGCTCATGATTTCAGGATCTTCGTCACGATTTTTGACATTTTTGTCAGGAGTTGTGTGATTCATGTTAATGATTTCCGGATTTTAGTCACAATTTTCGTAATTTCCCTTCACGTTATCGTGATATTTTATTCTGTAGCTTTCTTTCGAATTTGACACGTGGAGCAATGTAATCCATGTTAATAATATCAGCAATTTTATTCTGTGAAATATATCATGATCATGATTTGTGGTGCTCAACACAGTCTTCGTTTCCTGTCCAGACATCACACTGAACCTAATCAAATGAATAGCGATGTTCGAGGTCCTAGCAGTTTTCTCATAACTACTGTTCGTACCTATTACTGGTCACTACTCCAACTTTTGTGAAAAAGTTCAAGTAAAAATTTCATTACTATATTGCGTGAAATTGAAAATAATTAAAAATATAGGGGAGACCGGGGCTAGTTGGCGGTGTTTTCAGTTTTCATTTTTTACCGCTTTGATTTTGGTAGATCTTGCAAAATAGAACACGTTACATGAAAGCGCAGACTGTTGGCAACATCTCTGAATTTTATGAAAATGATTGATACGTTGTCTTCATTTCTAGAGACAAAAATATGTGATGCGGAAAAGCCACCAACTTACCCCAGCCCCGGGGTAAGTTGGCGGTATGTGTGGGATAAGTTGGCGGGATGCCAGAAAATAAGCAATCAAATGGAAATCCGATTACATCAGTGGTCCTTATGAAATGTGGCGATTGTCTTTTCAATAAAACTGTATATAATTCGCCACTTTTTGCTATATTTCAGTCTCAATGCCCCGTCATTTTAACTTCGACGCGTACTCCATATTCAAAAGCAAATTTTCGAAGTTATTCAGGCGATTGTCCGAAAAAATTGTCCCCTGCGTTGACGAGAGACACAAGAAAAAGTTTCTCTTACTTTGGAGTGAATTTCAGAAATGAAAATATTTGATGACTATTTTTGCACTATAAATAGTACCGACGACTTGCCCCGTGTGCGTCACCGCCAACTTACCCCAGCAGCGTATTTTATGAAAAAGGATTTTAAAAATTACTTTTATGTATAGATAGGTGTAATATCCATACGGATACTGTAAGCTCTTTTCACGCACTATCGAAAAATATAATCATTCGAGGAATAGATTGAAAACCACCTTAAATAACACAAAATGTTTAAAATTATGAAAATTTACAAAGTATACTCAAAAACACAATATCGCCCACAGCTTCCACTAAACAAAATGTTTTGCAACAAAACCACATTGGATAATGCGTTTCACATTACTTGAGGTTCACAATGAGAGACAGCGCTTTATGTATATTACAAACGGAGAAAAGGGGATTCCGCCAACTTACCCCAACCGCCAACTAGCCCCGGGCTCCCCTATTCTAAATATTACAAGAACACAAAATATATCGCAAATCATGGGCTAGGAATCATGAACTAGTTCACGAATCCATGACTAATAGTTCATGATTTTATGAACTATTTGACCAGCACGAATGGCCAGACGTGACTATTGTACTAGGAATCATGAACCAGTTCACGAATACATGAACAATACTTCATGATTTCGTGAACTATTAAACGATCACTAATTGTAAGTCGTGACTATTATACTAGGATTCATGAACCAGTTCACGAATGCATGAAAAATATTTCATGATTTTGTGAACAATTTCACGAGTGCTGATATTGGATTGTGAATAATATATGTATTGGGAATCATGAACCAGTGCACGAATTCATGAATATTTCACGATTTTGTGAACTATTTCACGAGCACGGATATCGGATTATGACTAATATATTAGGACTCATGAATTAGTTCACGAGGATTGAATGGATTCATGGATAAAATTCACGAAAAAATATCCACAATGTTTTAATTTTGTGTATGAATAACATCAAAAGTAAATCTTTAGTTTTATGAATAATGTTGATAAAGTTGTGAAATAGTTCACGTTCAGAAAATCAATTTAATAGTGACAGGGCGGAAACCGTGACTGAAGTTCACAAAACCAAAACCAATATTTCCACTAATAAAAACGTTATGCTGGCGTTATTGTAGAGAGATTGAACAAAATTTAACAAAAACAAAATTATAAAACCTGATTTTTGTTCATGGTCCTGTTTTTGTAACGTAATAACGTTATTGTTCCAGAATTCATGGCACTTTATTCGCGAAGGGAAAAACTTTTTTCCGCTGAAATTTATGTTTTTGCCATAACAAATTTCCTAAAACTTTCTGACGGCGCCGGTGGTTGAGTGGTAAGCGTAACCGCCACTCATTCCAGTTGGTCTGGGTTCAATCCCAACCGAGGTCATTGCGATTTTGCTGAGGCGAAAAAATCTGTGGTCACGTCTTCCTTCGAAAAGGAAGTAAAGCCGTTGGTCTCCGGTCCACGAGTTGATGGATCGATATCTAGTCCAGATAGTGGAGTCACTTCTCTGGCGTCGGTAAAAAAGATGGAAAACCAACTTCTATAATTACTAACAAATATCTCCTCCTCCCTTCATACTTGAGGAGTGCGCAGTAGTATATGCGGCCTCTAGCAAAAGCAAGTATCGGACTCACATTCCTTCCCTTTCCTTCTGCGATCTACGTTCGGCCCTGGCCGGCGCAAGTATTGATCAATAAAACACTTTAGGATTACCAGGAGTTGCACATTGAAGGATGTTTCGCTATTCCCAAGCATATTTATCTACTGATTCCCTGTGAAACTTCAGCTAGTCCAGATCGATAAGGGAGTAGCAGCCACGGGTGGTAGTAAGCTCAAGCTCAAACTCAAACTCAATAAATTTCCTAAAACTTTCTAGTTGGCTTTTGGCTCGTAGCGCCTCCTAGAGGGCTGCGTGTCTGTTACAAATTCAACGATTCTTCGATCAAAATTTTCTTCGAGTTTCAAGCATTCGCGCAGAATGAAAATTTAAAATCGATTCGATTGAAAATGAGGAGTCAAGAGCGAAAAAAATACTGAAGTCAGAATAGTGAAGAGGGCAGAATAAGGAGTAAAGAGCGAAAAATTGGAAGTGAAACGTGTAGACTGAGAAAGGTGGATTGAAAAGTGTAAAATGAGATTTCAGGTTTGAGAATGAAGAGGAAAGAATCAATAGTGAAGGGTAAAGAGTGAACAATATGAGTGAAGATTGAAAAGTGAATAGTGAAGATTGTAGAGTGAGCAGTGAAGACCAGAGAAATCAAGACTTGTAGATAGAATTGTGAGGAATGTAGTTTCTTGCAAAATAAAAAGGGAAAAGCGAAAACCTACAAATGACAAGTGACAAATGACTAGTGCCAAGTGACAAGTGACAAGTGACAAGAGAAATGTGAAAAAAAGAAAAGTGAAAAGTTTGAAACTGTTTATGTTCAGTTTTATGTTCGGTAGAACTTGCAGTTACCATATCCCAGTTTAAAAGAAAACTGCAAAATTGATTAAATGCATCTTGCAGTGAGATTGAGACATTTCTCATATACATAACTCGTTGCCGATTCATTAGTATACTGAACACATGAAAAGTGCGAAACTCAACTAGAAAGGGGGTGAGCCCTGTTTCGAGTTCGGCATAAATAATTCCCCAAACATGGAATAATCATACAAAATATAAAAAATCAAGATGAAAATGTAAATTATAAATCTATTAAAAATAATAAAACAAATAAAATTAATAACAAACCAAAAATTTCCTCATTTTTATTAAACAATATTGAAAAAATAATTTAGAAAACAACAAAAAATGGCACAATTGTTAGTCAAACAGAGTCTCCCCGAGTATGTCATCGTAGTGGTGAAAAATGTGTAATCTATGCGCACTGCAATACACAGCTTCTACTTTTCATGGTAAATTACATAGAACACGTGCATCAGTGCATCAATAAAATGCTATGCACAATAATACCGATTGATGTCTCGGTTAGCCAAGCACAGCTGCTCTGGGTCGCCGACAAATCTGTCTGTCGACCTGTCTTTTCGCATGAGAGTCGAATGCTTGCGAGGATGCAACCATTATTTTTCCTAAAGAAAAAAAAATGGTACTAATTTGGTGCTAGTTTGGGTACATCGTCTAACTGGCAGCAAGTTGGTGTCAGTTACTGACGAGTTGAACACGAAACATTAAAATCCAACTTTTCAAAGTGTTGGCGGTAATTGTTCGGAGTTCGTTTAGCAGTACAACTCGCTAGTTGCGGTATTATCTGCTCGAAGCTGAAACACAAATTTTTATTTCATTTCCAATTGCTCTTCCTATCTTATGCTACTTACAATTTAGTATCCGAAATACCACGGACCGCTAACAGAAACTTTTCCTTCACCTCAATTAATCCAATCTGTAAATTCAACGTTTATCAATTCTGCCTTCGATTAATCAAACAAATCTACCTGTCCGATCTATACTCTACACCACGATCTTCTCTGCTTCACTTCCTATAATTCTACAAATTATATTTTTTATCTTTACGCCTTAAAACTTTTCTTCATTCGCCGTATATTTTCTATTTCATCACTCTGACACTTCACTTTGTTTTGGTCATTTCCTCGTCTACACTCTCTCTCTCACCATAACCCATTTTAGGGTAAATTCAAATGTGGGCTGACTTGCCGCACCACGCAACGGGGGGTTTCTGGGAACTTTACACTCAACATTCTCCCCCTCGTGTCGCTAGAGCTTTTGCCTCGGCGTCACCTACATCTCCAACATCTAATATAGCGAGTTTAGTCGCCGGACGTTGCAAAATTCCACTACTCGTTTGAACATCTGCACGACGAGCTGATCCGTCCTTTCCGGGGTATATCCGGACCACACGTCCCCTCAACCACCGATTCCTGACATTCTCATCCACTATCAGCACCAATTCACCTTCCTGGATTGATCTTACATCCTGGAACCACTTTGTCCGTCTGGTTATTGTAGGCAGATATTCAGTTATCCACCGACGCCAAAAATTGTCCAATGCGTGCTGGATCATATTCCAGCTCCTCCTAATTGCAGCCCTCGCGTCGACGGGATTTTTTACCGGCTGCTGAACCCCATTGGAGCTTAGCAACAAAAAATGGTTCGGAGTGAGCGACTCGGTATCAGCAGTTTCTACCGGCACGAATGTCAGGGGACGAGAATTAATCATATGTTCCGCCTCTGTCAACAACGTGATGAATGACTCTTCGTCTAATCTACGCTCCGTCGGAAGGGCTCCCAGTGCGACTTTCACCGACCTTACCATTCTTTCCCAACAACCTCCCATGTGCGGTGCCGCAGGTGGATTGAATCGCCACTGCGTATTGGCATCGGTGAACGTACTCGCTAAATCCTTGTTGACCCTTTTCAACTCTATCTTCAGCTCCCTACTCGCACCGACAAAATTGGTACCATTGTCGGAGAATATTTCCTGTGGAGCACCTCGGCGGGCGATAAAGCGACGAATGGCCTTTTTGCAAGAGTCTGTAGACAAGCTCGCTGCGACTTCCAAATGAATGGCTCTGATCGTTAAACAGGTGAAAAGGGCCACCCACCTTTTAACTACACTCCGTCCGATTTGTATTTGATATGGACCGAAGTAGTCAATTCCCACAAACGTAAACGGTCGTAAGTATGGCGTCAATCTAACGCGAGGTAATGGACCCATCTTGGGTACAGCAGGAACAGCTCTATGTACTCGACACCATGTACAATTTTTTCTAGCAAGACGTACTTGAACTCTCAACCTTGGCACGTAGAATCGCTGCTTGACTTCATTCACGATAGTTTCGTTGTTTGCATGACGGTAAATACGGTGGTACCAATCAAGAAGAAGTCTGGTCATCCGATGTTCCTTCGGCAGAATAACAGGATATTTAGCATCATAGGTTAGGCATTCTGCTTTTTCCGACCGTCCATCCACTCGGAGAATCCCGAACTCGTCCATCGCTGGCGTGGCTGTTGCGATCTTGCTGCTTTTCTCCAATGGCTTCCGATCCTCGTTTCTCACTCGTAGATTGCGCTTCAACGTAGCAACTTCGTCCGGAAACTCGTCCGATTGCGCCAACCGCCATAAACTACGCTCTGCTTTCTGCAACTCTTCTTTTGTTAATCCAGCAGTTTCCAACGGTATCTTGGAGTTCGCTCGTCGACAATTGTCCACGAACCGATGGACATACGCAACGCATCTATGCAGACGTTCCCACTTCGAGAAACGCTCAAAATCAACGATCGGTTTCAAAATTAAATGCGCTAATAAATAGGCTGGTCGTAGTTCTTCGCTGGCCTCCCCGATGTCAACAGGGTCCTTTGGCCATTCATGATTTTCGTCGTGTATATATTCAGGTGCCTTATACCACCGACTAGCGGGTTCAAAGGACGGGCCTCGTCCCCACTTCGTGGCCTCGTCAGCGACATTGAGTCGTGTTGGAACCCACCTCCATTCATCGACCTTCGACAGACTGAGTATCTCGTTAACCCTAAATGCCACGTATGGACGATATCGTCGTAGATCGGATTTAATCCATGAGCGGACGGTGGTTGAATCGGTCCAGAAATATGTACGCTTTATCTTAAACGAATGTCCTTCCTCGATGCTTTTCCTCAGTCGTGCTCCTAGAACAGCTGCAAGTAGTTCTAAACGCGGGATAGATAACGGTTGAAGGGGTGCGACCTTGGTCTTTGAAGAGACTAGAGCGCAGCGCACACGTCCTCGATCCAGCATTCTGAAATAGGCTACAGCTGCAAAAGCTTGCTCACTGGCATCAACGAATATGTGTAGCTCCAACGAATCCAAACTATTTATATCGTAGCCGGGAAAATAGCATCGAGGGATCTTTATATTCTCCATATTCCGTAAAACTGTGAGCCACTGTTCCCATCGACAGAATACCTCATCTGGGATAGTTTCGTCCCATCCGACATTTGCTCGCCATACATCCTGCACAATAACCTTTCCATGTATCACAAACGCCGCAACGAGACCCAAAGGATCGTAGATGCTCATGACAACTCGCAGTAACTCTCTTTTCGTAGGAATAACTTCGCCTTGAACTAACCGTCTGACATCGTCCCGAAGGTTCAACGTGAATGAGAAAACGTCCTCATTTGGCAACCAAACTAACCCTAGCAGTCGTTCGGAAGCTACCTCTTTATCAGCAACAAAACATTTCACTGCCGTTGGGTTGACTTCCCCGATACGTTTCAGCACAACTTCATGGTTGGAAATCCAGTTCCGTATCTGAAATCCGGCCTTTGCGTGAACTTCACTAACCTCTAGCGCTAATCCGACTGCTTCCTCTATAGTATCTAAGCTCTCCAGGTAATCATCTACGTAGTGCCTTTTCTTTATAGCATCTGCAGCCTTTGGATACGCTTTCTCGTTCTCCGTTGCGTTGAAATTTTTCACATACTGCGACTGTACCGGCGAGCACGTCGCACCAAATATCGCGACGTCTGTTACCATCGTCTCCATCGGCAGGTCAGGAGTGTTCCTCCAGAGAAAAAGCTGTGCACTGCGATCTTTCTCCCGTATCAAAATTTGGTGGAACATTTCCTTTATATCTCCGCATATCGCAACCTCTCGTTCGCGGTAGCGATACAATACGGACAACAGGGGTGTTAACAGATCCGGTCCTTTCAACAGCATCGTGTTTAATGATACGCCTTTGACTTTTGCCGCGGCGTCCCAAATCAACCTCACTTTTCCAGGCTTTTTTGGATTCAACACTATTCCGAGTGGCAAGTACCAAGTTCGGTTGGTATCGAAACTAGCCAATTCATCACTGGTTGCCTTATGCGCATATCCCTTCTGTTGGAAATCTACTATTTGTTGGCGAACATTTTCATACAACTCGGGGTTCTTCGATAGACGTTTCTCTAGACACCGCAAACGTTTCTCCGCCATTGGACGACTGTCAGGGAACTCGACATGGTCGTGTTTCCATAAAAGACCCGTTTCGAACCTCCCACTTGCTGTACGCACCGTAGTCTCCTCTAATATTTTCCGTGCTCTTTGATCCTCGATACCTTCAATAGAAGGAGCTACCGTCACACCCATACTTTCCACCGAAAAGAACTGACGGACATAATCATGGAGCTGGTCGTCTGATCGAGCGCAAATATGCATTTGGCGATGCTGAAATGACTCCGTGTCCTCTCGTAAATTTCCGTAAACCGCCCAGCCAATACGGGTTTTCGTTGCAATTGGCTCTAACGGACGGCCTTCTCGCAGCTTTAGTGTAGCCAACAGGTGTGTATTGTTCAATCCGATGAGCATTCGTGGAACGGCTGACTTGAAGCTGCTAACTGGGAGACCTCGCAGGTGGTCGTACTGTCTCTCCATCTCGCCGAACTCCAGAGTTTGTTCAGGAAGCCCGAGATTATCCACAGTGTACACTTCGGCGACGTTGAACAGCTTTTCACTCCCAGCTCCGGATATCTCCAAACTCACTCGTCGGGCTCCCGACATTTTTTTGTTGATACCACCCGTCCACTGGATACACAGAGGCTCCGTCTTCCCCTCTAGACCCAAAGAATCCGCAATCGACTGTTCCAACAACGTCACCGATGATCCATCATCTAGGAAAGCGTATGTGTGAACGTTTCCTTTCCTACCGAACAGCGTTACAGGTAGAACTCGAAAAAGCGTAGATGACGTCATTTGACGATGAATTGTCACCGTGGCATTCACGTTCGATCTACTCATCTCGGAATCAGCTGGCGATTGTTCGTAGTGGAGAAGACGGTGATGGCGCTTCTGGCACCCATTGACTCCGCAAACTTCTCCCTTGCACGGCCAACGAATGTGAGGTGTGAGGCATCGTCGGCAAAGCTTGCGATCTTTTACGATCTTCCACCTCTCATCGACGCAGAGCTTGTTGAATGTTGCGCAGTTACTAGCTAGGTGGCTCCAGCCACCGCAAGCTGGACAGGACTCCGTCCTCCTCGTAGTAGTGGGAGCTGGAGTAGTAGAAACTAATGGTGGATTCTCGTTGTCCCGATTATCATTTTCGATATCCTCATGCTGAATTCGCTCCGATGAGTGTGCATTTACGTAAGCTTTCTCCTTTCCTTTGTGCTCATCTCGCAAGGGCTTCGTTGTAGTTCCGCTCATAAGTGTCACACTGCTAGCAGCAGACGCAACTTTTGCCATATAGTCGTTGAAAATATTCAGATCTACTATCGGAATTTGCTGCTGATACAATGCCCAGTTGAACTTCACAGCTGGCGGCAGTTTTTCGATGAGCTCCTGCAGCAACACTGGGTTCGCCAGATGATTGTCTAATCCAACCGCCTTCAAATGTCCGCACAAGTTCTGCACCACCAATCCAAAACTCACCAGCATGTCCAGTCGATCGGCTTTTGGGGCAGGAGTTGCTCGAACCTTTGCGATCATATTTTGCACTATCTGTTCCGGACGTCCATACAGCATTTGGAGGGTGGATATGATTTGAGAGACTGTTGACGGGTGAAGAAGGAAGCTGCTCACTGCTTCTTTCGCACTTCCCTTGAGGCAGCGCTGAAGCCTCAACAAGTTCTCCGAATCAGAATATCCGCACGCATGTGTTGAATGTTGGTAACTACTGATGAAGAGTGGCCAATCAACTGGATCTCCTGTGAACACTGGCAATTCTTTTGAAACTACATGCCTGGCAGCTAGTTGCTGCGGTGTTGGTCCTATTGAAACTAGTTGCAATTGATTCTTTGTATAGGGGTTTGCTGTGGGGGCATACTGCGTTTGAACCGGCGCGTAAAGGGCACTGGTTTGAAAGACTTGAGGGGCAGGGGCTAGAGAGGGTGTTGAGAACGCTAAGTCGGTACGACCACCCACTGGACTTGAAACGATAGTGGTCTCATTCACTCGATTATTAGAATATGAGGGGCGATAATCTACTACAGGTGTATGGGATGCTTGATAAGTTCCAGCACTTACCGAAGCTGCCACGTCGCTGTAGATATCACCAGATATCTTCATGTGGTTGCCGTGAAGAGGTCGAAGATTTTCTCTCTGAGATTGCTGTTGTTTGGAGCAGACCGACTCTTTACTTCTCATCGCCTCGGTCACCAAATGCGATTGACTTTGGAACACTAGCGCATCTCGCGTTTCTTTCGCTTGCTCTCGTTGACGTAACACCTCCATCTGGTACATAAAATCCTGTTCCGACTTACGTAAACGTTGCAACTCGCTGTCCCAACTTGCTATTTGTTGCTGCCGTTGTAGTTCCGCTGCCGCATGATCCTGCTTCAAAATCTGCAGTTGTTGCTTGAATTCGGCTTCCTTGCGTTGCTGTTCGTGTAAATCCTGGGCCCGTTGCATTTCCAGTTGCTTCACTTGCTCCACCAATGCAAGCTCCCGCTTTCTCCTCACTTCGTTCTCTTTATTATGGTGCAGTTCCTGCAAACGCAATGCACCAGTCTCTTGCCGCCAGTGATCGTATGTTGGAACACTTTTGGCCAGTTTAGGAACCGTACCTACATTCGACGGTCCAGCACGTGCATCTTCAAGCAACGTTATAAGCGGCTGGACGCTTACCGACGGAAGTATCGGCGAGATCAGATCGTGGTACGACTTGTCCTCAATACCAACGATTCCATCTGAATCATCCTCCAGATTTTCACCAATTGTAATACTTCCCGTTGTACGTATAAGGGAGTTCATGTTACTAACGGTAGCTATGTCACCTGACAGCAGCGAATGCACACCCATCTTGCCTACTGATGCACTCTCTGCCAACGGAGTTGACGTGAATTTCACGTTGCGTGTATCGACCGGAGATACCATAGTCGGTAGAGTAGGATCCGCGGCAGCAAACTCGGTTATTTTTCTCTGACTCTCGACCCAAACTCCCACCCTACTGGTGCTCGTTCGGTTTGTACGATAGCTACCTTCGCTATGTTCATCGTTGCCATCCTGTTGGCTGCGCAGATCGTATTTTCTGGCAATGTACAGCTTCATCCGCTCCAATTTCTCCAATGTTGCCTTTTCCAACAACGCTTGCTCCTGCGCAAGCTTTTCTTGGCAAAGCTCGTCCATTAGGCGTCGTTCTTCCTCGAGACGCTCTAACTCCCGGTCGATTCGTGCTTTCCTCGCGCTTGATGAGGTTATCCGACTTGTGTCTGAGCGGATTGCCGGAACGGAGATTCGGGGTACGCATAACACACATGAAAAGGCAGCCTTATTAACACTTGTTGTGCTTACTTTAGCACATGAGAAATGATACCAATGCTCACATTCCTTACATTGGACCATATACCATTCGGCAGTGTTCGGCCGATCACAGTACGCACAGTCAAAAACCTCACCTTCAACATCGTCGACCATAGACGGTACAAAAGATGGATCATACCTTCCTTCACCTCTTTCATTGATGTCCACCTTTTCGAGGTTAGTTTTCGCGGCTTTAGCCATAGACCTTGTCTGTCGTACGTTGGACATAATTACCGTAAATTCTTCGAGTTTTCTGTTGGCGGTAATTGTTCGGAGTTCGTTTAGCAGTACAACTCGCTAGTTGCGGTATTATCTGCTCGAAGCTGAAACACAAATTTTTATTTCATTTCCAATTGCTCTTCCTATCTTATGCTACTTACAATTTAGTATCCGAAATACCACGGACCGCTAACAGAAACTTTTCCTTCACCTCAATTAATCCAATCTGTAAATTCAACGTTTATCAATTCTGCCTTCGATTAATCAAACAAATCTACCTGTCCGATCTATACTCTACACCACGATCTTCTCTGCTTCACTTCCTATAATTCTACAAATTATATTTTTTATCTTTACGCCTTAAAACTTTTCTTCATTCGCCGTATATTTTCTATTTCATCACTCTGACACTTCACTTTGTTTTGGTCATTTCCTCGTCTACACTCTCTCTCTCACCATAACCCATTTTAGGGTAAATTCAAATGTGGGCTGACTTGCCGCACCACGCAACGGGGGGTTTCTGGGAACTTTACACTCAACACAAAGATAGGTCTTGTTTCTAAATTGATTTTTTTCTTTAGGAAAAAATAAAAGTTGCGTTTGGTTCTCACAATGTGATAAAACATGGCTTACTGATTTGTCTTTACTTGTTGGAAACACTGGACACGTACTCATGTTTATCCCTTATACTCCGTTCACACTACGAATTAAAACGTGTTTTAACGCTATATTGATGACATTTTTCTTGTTGCTAATTATTATAACGTTTTATAACTCTGTAGTGTGAACATAGTATTACGGCTCTGTTAAGAATTATGAGATTGTTAGAAATTAGATCAAATCAGTAGTTTCGTTGCATTGCGAAGCCCTGTGCTATTCGTCGATTACATCCTAATGGTTATCATGTTGCATATCTAATTCATCTTGCTTGAAAGATCAATGTTCGAGAATGTGCATTATATCTTTCGAGTCCAATAAACCAATAGCATGAAACTCGTCGTTACCGGTCACTACCATCTTCACCGGGACTTAAAATAGGAAAGGAAATGTTGATGTCATACCTACCTAAAGGAAGGCCACCGACTCAGCAACGCTTTCGTTGGTATCACGGAGTTGGATTGAACGATAGTTACTGGTCAAGAATTCGATACAAGCAGGCAATGCGACCATGAAATAAATATGTTTTATGCGGTGGGTTGGTTAGTTTCCAAGTACGCGAATATTCAGAGTAATAAGATATTTAGTTAGGTTTTTCTAGTGTCTAAACTCTGAATAAGCCGCCCACCAAAAGTGATTTACTTATTCCCTAATCTACAGCAATTTAAACTCCAAACAGCCAGCCGAGGGAGTATTGCTAAAACAATGATCTAATCTGATATATGGAATTGACCCGAGGGTCACAAGATGCAAGCGAATGCTCTTCTCATAACACTGTTGGGTGTCGTAGTTTTTTAAACCAAGTTTAAACAGTGAGTTCGTGAACAAGCAAGTTAGAATGATATTTTGCAGCGATTTGGAAGACGTAAGATGTCTAGTCGATGGGGTGTTTAAAGAATCTGGAAGAAATCAAAGAGATTCAGGAAATGCGACTAGATTTGTCGGCAGTGCATGGAATATGATCATCCGGAAAACATTCGGATGAGGTCGAATCAGAAAGCCCAGACCATCGCGCATTTGATTAAGTAAATTAAAATTCATTCGAACAAGATTTAAAAGATAGATAAGATGCGGCCTTTATAATGAAAAAGAAGTATTGAACACAGCAGTAGTAGAGGAAACTACTATTTCATTGAAATATAGGCTTGCTCATTTTATGTCCCATTTTTACCTAAGGTTTTGTTAAGTATCTATCCAAACAAATTATTGAAAGTTTCAAAATGTCATTCTACTTCACTGGAAACTCCAAAGGATAAATTTGTCCCGAAAAAAATGCTGTCAATTCTGAACTTTCAAACATGAGTCAACAGTCATCACTCTACTCAGCCAAGACCATGTGCATTCCCCACGCACATTAATGCCCTGTGGATTAGTTCCCTGAGTGATTAAATAAATACAAAGCAAACATAGCAATTAGTTTTCTTCGTCCAAAACAATGTCAGCTCGATTGGCATCACCCGGCGGATACGTGTTTTCTCACAACGTCATCAAATCAACGAACATTTAAAATCATTAACGAAAAAATATGTGCAATTTTAAAAATAGTAAAATTAAAACTACTACTTTTTTGTAATAAAATAAGATCGGAGAGAGAGAAATAGTTGCATAACAAGGGTGGCCCATTTTCAAAGTTAGCACTCTTGATGAATCACCTTGAAAATTTGGTGATAAGAGACATAGACGAGAATAGCTGACCTACGCCAATAAAAAAAGCAAATTTACAGTTGTGAAAGTAGTGGAATTGGCAGGATACTCGTTCCATCGAAGAACATACATATGGATACTTCCATTGACATACTCATGATTGGTTCTCCGCGATCCGCCCTATGTCCCTTAATTACCTATTCTTAAAAACGAAGGTATACCCTAATTCAGTTACCTCTTCTATCATCTTTTTTGTTTCTTATTCTCATATCCCCACTACGAGACTGCCAAGAAATCAAATGCTGTAACCAAGGATGCAAAATGCCTACATTTTCTACGGCTGTAATATTTTTACCTACATTCTCCTTTCTCATACGACGCTGCTGTCGTTCGCTACTGCAGGACTCCCAGCGCTGTACGGCAGCCTGCGTGCAAAGCAATAACATGACAAAAAACTGCCCCTAGTACAGCCACCAGAAACGAGCGTATCAGCTTCTCTTTCCTTATTTTACACTTTTAAATATTTTTAATCTACAACAATGAATGCGGTTCATTTACGCCACGACCGGCATCAACGCTTTCGTGTGCGGCCCTCTCTCTCTCTCTCTGAATGTGCAGAGAGCAGTGTACAAAACGAGAGGGCAAACTTTGCTGCGCCACACTCTCACCGAGCAGTCGGAGTACAGCTGCAAAACAAAGATGTATTTTGCTGCTGTACGGAAACGGGTACTAGATATGGCTACCGTTCTGGTAGGGGCAGTAGTGAACAGAGATGCCAGATTGACATGTCTGCAAATACGCAGAGTTTTAATTTTAGCTGCAGATTTTTCGATGAGGCAGATATTTGCAGATTTTTTAGTTTGGTTGCAGATATTTACAGATTTTTTAGTTTTTTTTTTGCAGATATTTACAGATTTTAGAAAATAAAGGCTTTTGGTTACACTAGTTTCAAATTACAGCTTTATCTACTTTAGGTTTTTCCTCCATAAACTATTTCTCTCTACTTATCTTGGGCTTTAAATGCACTATTTTCATGTAATGTAAAGCATCATTAATAGGTCATTTTAGTCAAGAATAGTTTTCCTGACATTTTTGGTACTTCCCAGCCATTTAAAATTATTATTGCAGACATTTGGCAAAAGTATCTGGCATCTCTGGTAGTGATGCGTTGCTGTAGCGGGCTGTACGGCTTGTGCAAATGTAAATGCGCCGGAAAATATGTAGTTTACCATTTCTGGCTGACTGTAACACTATTTGCCAATAGAAGTTAATTCAGAAATATCGCTAACTCGTCGTGGCTAAATTCAACAAAAAATTTTGTTTTCTCAAGCATAACATAATCGATTTTCACAGAGTTTGGCTTAAAAAATGATGTAGTATTCTATTGCTAATGGACCTCTTTCGGATGCCAGGTGCGGTGTGATGCAAAATTTTCATATATTTTAATATTTCCAATGGCTATATCAAGCCTTGATAATGTTAGTTTGCATGAATAAGAATGACAAAGTTCACCATTATGTAAACTATGATATGTACTTTCGTGGTAAATAAAGGTAGTTTTTCAACATTTCAAATTTCAATCCGAACCTACACTGTACGTACAACCGATCAACTGCAAATCCTTGCACCTTTGATCCGTCCAACCAGTGTAGCAAATTTGCTCGTGCTAACGCTAGAACGAAGCTCGAGAACCGGTCGAACCCGCAAGTACCAGCCTTACGCCACGAGCTATTTGATTCAAATTCCATTTGTTCTCCCGCCAAGGATAGCAACTATCGGTGCATATACATACGATGGAAACTGGCTAGCAAGAATGCTGGACGGTTGGTGCGTCACATGGTGTTCTAAATGTTTGGCCAGTGTGGCTTGGTGTTTCTCATTGAGAAGTTAACAATTCAAACGGAAAATTCACCATTATGCTTATGTCATTAGTTTTCATTTCATCCAGTCGTTTCGGTTATGAACGACAATTTCCATTTCGAGAAAACACCCAACTGTTGGGTTTTATTGTGCCATTTGAGCTGAACCCTCGCTATAAACCGTCCTTTTTATTAAACTTCCTTGATAGAACCGGATCATGAAATATTTATGTTCAATCGTTTTTATTGCTGTTAGAAAACCAGATGCTGGCGAGAAACAGGCTTTGTTGGAACTAACCTTGAAACCAACCAAACGAAAAACATAAATTCATCGAACTATGAAAAAGGTTAACTATACCAGAAAAAGAAGTACACGAATAGAAAAGTATTGCACAAGTTTAAATTCCAAATTAAAAAGGACCAATTGCGCAATGAAAAAATGACTGCCCAGAAACAATCATATTAATGGAACCACTGACCACCATCAGTCAGCTATTCACTTGCAATCGTTACTCTCACTGCAGCTTGTTGTAACAACAACAAAAAGGTACGGCTGCACCGGTTTTATGCAATCCCTACGGTTCCTTCGTACCGACTAGCATGCAATGGGTTCCACTTGAACGGTTTTCATCCACTTTGGTGGCGGCGGCGGCGGTGGCTAAAAGTGTTATTTCACCAGAAGCGATTGGTAATCGGATTAACAGAGCCGTCTTAAGACCACTCCGGGCCCCTGGGCACAACTGAGCCGAGGGGCCCCTATAATTGAATAGGTATAAACTGCTGTAGAGTAGGATCATCTTTAGATTTCCACCACTATAGGTGGCATTGTGAATGACCAGGTATCGTTCAAAAATGGAAGATGATTTTGATAGATCTTAAAAAGATATCGAAAGTGGCAAAAGGCGTAACTCACTATATGCGGTTGTGGGAGTTCGAACGTAGGTGAGCTGCGTACAGTGTAATGGACTTACCAGCTGCGCTATTCCCTCCCAATATGATATAATCTGACCATCGTAGTTGTAAGACGTCGTTTGAAGCTGAGGAGTGTCTCCGTCAATAATGAGTAATAATGGAGTAAGGCGGGTTAATCGCCAACACTACAATGTCGACGATTCATTCAATAATTCAATATACCAATAAAATTCAACTTATTAATATGTAGATGACGACTACGTGATTTACAAAAGTTACATTGATTCGTACAATGTTGTTCTAAATTTTTTAGTGTTCCTGATATGATGCAGCTGGAAAAAGTCAATTACCAGCTTTACAAAAAAGCCGCAATAAACTACATTTACAGATGACAATATTGAATATTGCAGCCACTAAAATCAATCGATATTATGTCGAATCTAACTGCGAGATTCAAGGTTCATTCATTTTAGAACGATTCTTAAAAATAGTGTCTCTTCATGCACAAATTGTTGGTGAGGTAGATTTTTGATATATATTCTGACAGAAGTTTTGTGCTTTCTTTTATAGTGAACGGTTCTGAGAGGCGAAGATAGCAAACAAGTACATTATAAGTAATACATATTAACATTTTCATATTCAACGAAATTAGTATCTCAAAAACGGCGCTGCTAGTTAAGTGGCAAGTCTAGAGGTTTTATGGGAGAGTCGCCACTCTGGTGTCGGTGAAAGAGACCGAAGGAAAAAAAATTAAAGAATAACAATAATTAACCTTTCACCTTTCGAAAGTACAAATATTACCTTCATTGTTACGTAAACAAATAAACATAGCGGCACATCTAAATTACTCGAACCTATTAATATAAGCAACACAATTCATTTCAATAATTCACTACCACAACCTTTAAGAAGTCATTTATAATCAGCCTTAAACATAAATTTACAGAAATGCAACTATCTACCACCGAAGCTCATCAAAGACGAAAAGCCTGATTCTGACGGCCTAAAATATTTTTGATAAGGAGTGTCGTACAAAAATAACATTATTGGCTTTGTGGAAAATGCCTATACTGGCCGCGAAAGTATCGTGAGACCTCAAGAAATCCAGGAGTCATTTTTAGAGATTTCATGTAGATTTGTCCATTCACAATCCCTGATGTGATGAAGAAATCGAAATTTGCCACATGCACGGATCGCTTGCCAAACAAGGATTGTGTTCCGAATTTCGACATCTTCTTCCACTTTCTGTACAGCTTCCTTGTGCAAATTTTGCCACCTTGCTGGTTGCCGCTCCTGCTTGGTGCCTTTCGAATTTTCTATACGTGTTATAGAAAAGATTTCATTGTTTTTGCTTAAAGTGAACTGAAACTTGAATCGAAATGTTGGATTGACGTTTTAATTGGTCCAATACCATCCTGGTCATGCAGTACCTCGTTGCCTACCGCTACCATCACTCCGCTTCATTGTCTGATGCTCTTAAAACGTCACATGGGTTAAGGTGCAATCTGCCAATACGAGCATTATTACCCACACGCCAAAGAGTTATTAACTATTTTTTGGAACATAGCCTTCAGAATGATTTTATATTCATCCTAAGTTGGGGGCCCCTAAAAGCCCGGGGCCCCTGGCCCTAGCCCAGTGTGCCCATGCGTAAAGACGGTACTGCGGATTAAGATTACAAATTACCCTCCAAACTGTTCATGCTTGCATTCCAAAAAAAACCGGTGGCCGTACCGTGCAATGCTGACTGGTCAAGTTTTTTCGGTCGAGCTTTTGGTCATTAGCAGCTCGGCCAAAGAATCACCACCCAGTGAAGCATAAACCAGTAAGGTTTTCTCGCTCTCCCAACAAAACCATCTTCTGCCTGGTTGCACATTTTGTCCATTTTTTTGCGAAGAAGCAAACAAGCAAAGCTATAGCTCTCGCAGACAGAGTCACTCACAGTGAGAATAACCGCTCAATCGGCTCCATCCCCCCATCGACCGGTGTAAATAGCGAAACGTGCGGCGATGGGCACACCTTCTCTGACGTGTTCTGTTTTGACTGTTTGATCGTTTCCAGTCACCTGACCGATCGACGCCACTTGGCTATGGCTGGAGTCAGTAATTGTGGCTGGGAATTATTCGAGTTATATTTTAAAAGTAAACATCAACATCAGACTCTGTAGAATAGAGCTATCGGAATTGAACGCGATCCATGGTGGCCGACGATATTTACGGCACTTTATTTATTCAGATTTGACCTTTTGTCTTTACCGATCGCGCGGGGTTAATTGATCATTCCGCATAGATATGACGCCATTCAATTAAACGTTATCAAGTTGGCATGTGCGAATCACACCGTTTTAAAAATTTCAGAAGTTTTTTTATTAATCATAAGGTTCTGTGGTATGCGAACTGATATATTTTTTTCTGAAAGTAACTCGTTTTCAAAGATCAGAACTACAAAAAAAATATGATGCAGCCGTCAAACTGGAAACGTCACAAGGTTTTCGTGAAATTATCATGATCAGGATGATACTATTTTAGAAAGGCAAGCTTGTAGTCACAGGGCCCAAGTAAGCAATAAGAATTATGACGTTAACCCTAATATCGGCTTGAGTTCTGCACATAGGGCAGGCTTAAAGAGCAGATTAGCTCTATATTTGGACATAATGCAGATGTAATGCCAAAAAAGGCGAAATATTGTGCAATTACTGTGCAGAGATTTACAGCCCGTTTTCTGCATTTCTAGTGCTGTGTTATAGGACCAATGTATAAATGTCAAATTTTAATGGCACTACTATTAGAAAGTTTCACTGCCCTTATATGCAAAAGTGACGTAAGCGCCACTTTGGTAAAATTTCATTTTTGCATATTTCTTAGTTCTCCACAAAAATCCACGTCTTTCTGTGTAATTGTCTTCAAAAAATTATGCAAAATGGCCTTTTAAAACGCGAAAAAAATAACGTAGACGCCATCTTTTTACCAAAGTGACGCACCAGTGCAATATAGTATGGTAGGCGTGTTTAACAAGGTAAAACAGATTATTCTTAAACGGTTGTTTTGTTAACGAGTTTCGGCTGAGCAGTCAATAAACACAGCAAAAACAACGTATTACTTCAACGTCCAAATCTTCCCAGTCGTTAAACATACACAAACTTAAACGGTTGTATCATAAGTAATGTTGGGAGCTAGATATGCACCATTTTGTGATGTAAATGGCTAGGGTGGTATTATAATTAGGCTAGGGTGGCATTCAAATTAGCTTTTGAGTTGATTCCAGCGTCAATAGAAACATATTTTTCAACCATTTATGTTTTATAAAGTCTCCTGTGCAAGCTAGAATGCTTATTTAACCCTTTCATGCCCAATTTTTTTCTAGTGCATGTAGGGTTTCAAAACTATTTTTCCTTGAAAACGGTGGGATCAAGAAACACGAAAAGCCTATTTTCATAAAGATGGGTGCTTTCATGGCAATGCTATAAGCTGGCCAATTTTTACCTTCTTATGCTCAATACAATTTTCCTAGAATAATTACAATAGTCCAATTACGTGGAAAACGTAGCCAACGACAGTCCAAATTGATAAGTTTTATCAGTTTTCAATAATATTGCACCATAACGAAGATATATGAAAAAATCATTTTCCATCTTCAGCGTAAACTGTCCCTGGCAGCACTGCTCCATCGGAACCCAATCAGACTAATTGCAATAACTTCAGTTCTAGAGCTAATCCTTGTAACTGTTAATACTCAAATTAAAGGCAACAATCACATTAATGATCCTTACTTGTTTTTGTGAGCAAATATCGCCTCAATCAAAAGTTATAGCTGTTTAAAAACGTTGTTGTCCACAAACAACATGGGCATGAATGGGTTAAAGTGGGCATGGATTTTAGATACCACAATAATGCACGGATGTATCTTGTTGTAAACTTTTGTTCAAAACCTTGACCGCTATTGTTCTATTTCTCATCTTTTTAGTGCAGAATTGGTTCCACTTATCACATTTCTACACCAATTCAAACCAAACCACCTGAAAATGGAATTTATTCAAGCTTCATAAACCGTATGAGTTGAACAGTTCAGATATCCGACTCCGAATTTATACGAAAATTTCATGGAGTCTGCCTGACGCATTTTATGCCAGTTTCATTAATTTTTCACATTATAGCTTGAAAACTGGTATTAATATAACATGAACATTAATAAATTGTATATGTAAAGGCTCCAATTTAATTTTGAAACGATCTCAGAGAGATAGTAGATTCATAACGGGTAACCCATTCCTGTGAAAAATCACACGGGGCAGATTACCACCAGCTCCCGAATAACCGTATGCTAGGAAGACTTCAAATATGCCGACAGGATGTATTTTGATGTTCCGTGTAACAGGAATATTTACTAAAAAAACCCTGTTTTAATCCACCTAGCGTTGCAATTGTCCCTTTCTCAATCATGAACACGAGAATGTTTGCGTTGTTTATATTCATTGAAAGCTTTCAAATGCATATATTATATTTTATTATTATACATGACATGAGAAATATACAAGAAAAGAAATCATTATTCGAGTTCTAAAATTTTGCAAAACAAAAAACAGCCACGGTAATATTGAACTGAAAAACCGATTTAATCCACCTAGCAGTAAGATGAGACATTTCTTACACATTCACACACTATTGGATTAGTTTGCAGAACTCACGAGAAGTAAGCACCCAACTAGAGGTGGGATGAAAACAGTTTCTAGTCTTGCACGAATACAATCTCGAATAAACTGAATAAATTATAGAAATCAACAAAACGACCGAAATAAAAAAGTAAAGCAAAAAATGAAACAATAGGTTTTTAAATTCATAAAATGAGTAGAAAAATTAATGAACATCAAAATTATAATATACACGAATCAAATTAGATTAGGCTATTACATAAAAATTAAGATTAAATTTAAAAATAGTTATAAGATTAATAGAATAAATTAACTCATACTCACAAATTGAATGAAATAAAACGAATGACTGAACATGAAATGCATAAAATTAAAGATATGAATAAAATGAATCAAATGGATCAAATGAATCAAATAAATCAAATAAATCAAATGTATCAAACGAATCAAATGAATCAAATGAATCAAATGAATCAAATGAATCAAATGAATCAAATGAATCAAATGAATCAAATGATTCAAATGAATCAAATGAATCAAATGAATCAAATGAATCAAATGAATCAAATGAATCAAATGAATCAAATGAATCAAATGAATCAAATGAATCAAATGAATCAATTGAATCAAATGAATCAAATGAATTAAATGACTCAAATGACTCAAATGACTCAAATGAATCAAATGAATCAAATGAATCATATGAATCAAATGAATCAAATGAATCACACGAATCAAATGAATGAAATGAATCAAATGAATCAAATGAATCAAATGAATCAAATGAATCAAATGAATCAAATGAATCAAATGAATCAAATGAATCAAATGAATCAAATGAATCAAATGAATCAAATGAATCAAATGAATCAAATGAATCAAATGAATCACATGAATCAAATAAATCAAATAAATCAAATAAATCAAATAAATCAAATAAATCAAATAAATCAAATGAATTAAATGAATCAAATTGATTTAATTCATCCAGTGAATACAATGAATCAAATTAATGAAATGGATCAAATGAATAAAAAGAATGGATGAACAAAATGAATAAAGTAAAAAATAAATGAAATGCATAAATAAAACAAACGAATCAAATAAACAAAATGAGCTGAAGTGATAAAATAAATAAAAAGAAGAAAATGAGCAGAATTTAATGCATTGATTAAGACGAAAAATTGAACAATGGTAAAAGGTTATAAATTAATATAAAGAAATAAATTGAATCAAATAAATTATTTGGATGGAATGATTAAAACTGAAAAAGTAGTCAGATTATTAAAATGAAGAAACTGAACAAAATGAATAAACTGGAAAAAATGAATAAAATGCATACAATGAAAATAATGAATAAAATAAGTTAAATGAATGATATGAGTAAAATGCACAAAAAGAGTAAACTGATCAGAGTGAATCCAAAGAATGAAACGAATAAAATAAGTAAAATGAACGCAGATGAACAAAACGAATAAAAAGATGCGGAATGAAATAATTAATTAAAAAGAAATGGTCATATATTTGAAGCTAAAAATATTTTTGAATAAAAACAATGAATAAACCGGATTGTACGAATTTGAGAACCATTGCATCAGAAAGTTGTGAAATGTTTTTGAAAATCTCATCTTCTGAGAAAAGGCTAATAAATATGCAATGGACTTTCTAGAGCTTCCATCTTTTTCTGGTTTTATTCTTTTGTTTTCATGCTTTTTTACTTGACGGCTTCGTTTTAAGATTATCTGGTTTTTCTACTTTATTGTTGGACCTTAATTAGTTTTCAGGAACCTGGAACGTTCAATTTGCTTTGGAATTCGAAGTTTACTTTTTGGTCACATATTCCCGAAAAAAGATTTATGTACAGAATAGAATTTACAGATCCAGTATTTTAACGCGCAATTGAATATAGTAAAGTGAGACAAGGTCACATGTGCTTTCAAGTCCCTTGAACAGAGAACGACAGGGAGAATGCGATTCGTGAATGAGACAGGTAGATATTTCAAAGTTTTTATTTGCATTGAAGTAAATGTTGTGAAATGTCTAGGTTATGTCGATAGTACAAAAGCCGTGCATTCAGTTGATTGCAGACTGCTTTCGATTCATCCTTATAGCTTTCATATTGTTTCGTTCAAAATTCTCGTGCAGGAAATATGGATCAAAAAGTCCTATGCAGACCAATACTGTGAAAAAGAAATGGTTCAAACTACTCAGTATATCCAGATATAGACGACGATAAGTTAGAAGACACATTGTAGTTGCATCCCCCATCGAGAGTGGGTACTTTGGGAGACTTCTTTTCCTGGATCTAATTTGTGGATATTTTTGGTCTTTGATCCGTTATTTTTCATGAAAATTCGTACCAATACAACTAATGTGCAGCTGATACAACTCATGGTTCATTCGCCTGCGCCACGTTCCGTCTTCCATCTGCACGCCACCATAGATGGTACGCAAAACCTTTCGTTCGAAAACTCCAAGGGCGCGTTGGTCCTCCACGAGCATAGTCCAGGTCTCGTGGCCGTAGAGGACTACCGATCTAATCAGCGTCTTGTAGATAATCAACTTCGTGCGCCGGCGAATTTTGTTCGACCGGAGCGTCCTCCGGAGTCCAAAGTAGGCACGATTTCCCGCCAAGATCCGTCTCTGAATTTCTCTGCTGTTATCATTGTCGTCGGTTACCAGTGAACCCAAATACATGAATTCGTCGACCATCTCGATTTCCTCACCGTCAATCCGAACTCGGGTGGGAGGTTCACACTGTCGTCTTTAGAACCTCTCATGTATTTTGTCTTCGAAACGTTGGTGGCAAGTCCAATCCTTCTGGCTTCAGCTTTCAGTCTTTGAACATATATTTCATTCAAAATTCAATAGAGATACGAATAGTTTAAATATTTCACGTGGAATGTCTCTTTTGAAAATTTTCATCGTCAAACTTTCATATTACCCAGAAAAATATTTGGCTATATCAGCCAAATATTTTTCTGATATAGCCATGAATTTCCTTAATTATAGTGTAGATACAGGCTTTGAATAGAATAGAATTAAAGTTGAGTTGATGTAGCAGCAGACAAGACATAGTTTTGTTTTCTCAAACCTTCGCAATTACAATTAATAAATATTTCAGATTGGCAGAAGATCTTATCACACAACTTAGAAATGGATACAGAAATAGTTAGATAGATGCGATAGAAGAGAGACAGAGAGAGCAAAAGAGAGAGAGAGAGAGAGAGAGAGAGAGAGAGAGAGAGAGAGAGAGAGAGAGAGAGAGATGGAGGAGGGGGGGGGGGCGTGTGAGGAATGGCAAATGATGGTTAATGCAGTGACATTATTTTTATAGGTATATTATTTTGATATATTGATTCTTACATTCTTATCATAAATAATGTAAGTAGTAATTTTTGCGCCATAACCAGTATAACCTAAATCTTGCAAAAGAGATAAATTTTCGCTAGATTTTTGGGCTTCAAACATACAGTTGCTTTCGGTGACGCCACAAGTATAATTATATTAGAAATCTTTTATCTCACTACTAGGTGAATTGATTGTTGATCTGTGTATTGATATATCATCCAACATTTACCTCATGATTGAACGCAATGCCTAATCCAAGGAATAAATACTAGAACTCACTGTTTCTTTATCAACACATTATTTTGTCTTTGAAGTGAACTTATATATTGATTTTTGAGAAATAGTTAATTTATTATAAAGGTAATTCACAAAATGTTCTCAACATCGAATTCCTTGAATCACGTAGATGTGTTTTCATACCCCGATATTCAAAA